>NW_024070188.1:47711697-48413292 GCF_014754425.2 Oryx dammah | reverse complement strand
CAGGCTGAAAATTAGTAAATCTTGCTTTGTCTTTTAAGGGCTGTAGCCTAGAGCAGTGTTTCTTACGTGACTTTGAGACCCCTGCCTCAGAATTGCTTGGAGGTGCTGGTTAAAGTGGAGATTCCTGGCTGCCCCCACTCCTGGCTGAAACTGTGGTTTACTGGTTGGTAGAACTAGGTGACCTTGTGTGCTTTGGTGCATGTAAAGCATAAAGGAGATAGGGTCCTAGGAACTCTCTTTATAGAAAAATGTGTTTTTTTTAAAGTAAAGATTTGAGAGAGTTTATTTCCTGAAGGGGAGGCGCCTCCTTTTAAAACCTCTTTCTGTTGGAGAACCAGTGCTGGTTTGAAAATTAGATCGTGAATTCAAACTTCGTAATTTAAAATTTGTGTTATAATTTATATTAGGTGGAAATTAACAGTGGAGCACATGATTATTACAATGTTCTTCCCAATAAGAGTCTGTGGAAAGCTTATGTTGAAAATGGAAAAAAGCTGGGAATAGACTTCATTTCAGAAGATGCTATGTTCAGTGGCCCTTCAGGTAATTAAGTTCTTTCAAACATACCATGCTGTTTGAGGAAGGGAAGTACCATCCAAGGTTAAATGGTTTTGCTTAACAACTTTGGAGGTTGGGGGAAGTATTGCTTATGCTTTTTAATGACACTTTTTTACAAACTTAATGGTTAGGAGAAGGACATTAAAGAACTCTTCAGTGAATGTAGAATGTCATGTGAACAGATTTGCTTTTAGAAACAGCCAACCTACTCTTGGCTTTATATTCTAAGTGTTTCTAGTGTTTAAATTTGCTTAGTTCTAATTTTTAAGTAAGCTACTTAAAGGGGAAATCGAATTTTAATTCATTCTCAGTTATCAGTAAACAGGTTACTAAGGACTTGGTTATATGGGGACATTTTCAGTTTCTGAGAAATAACACACAACTATTAGAATTTAAACACTCATAAGTATATCAGGTCATTTTAGTTTTTTTTTTCCTTTAAAGAGCATTATTGTTAACATGTTTACATGTTAAAATGAATCTCGTAAAGTACAGGAGATGTTGATGACATAGACTCAGGGGGACTTGGAGATAAAAATGGTGTTGATGTCATTCAACGAGATAAGAGTTCAAGGGAAAGAGCAGGCTGAAGTAGGGTGGGTTGGTATAAATTATTCATTTGTTAAATTTGAGGTGTTCACAGGACTTCTCAGGAAAGCTGTCTAGTAGCCTATTCCAAAAGTTGTCTAGGTTGAGACTTAGGGGTTGTCAACACATGAGAGGTGATTGAAGATATAGGTTTCAATGTTGAGGAGGTTGCCTGAGGACACAGAGGAAGGAGTAACCCAGAGATGAAGCCCTAGGGATCACCAGTGCTCAGGAAACAGGCAACAGAAGTGACTAGAGAGGGAGTCATAGAGAAAGCCAGACAGTCAGTAGATAGTGGAGTCATGGAAACCAAAAGAGCAGAGAATTTCTGGAAGGGAAGGATTTGTAAATCATATCAGGTGTACAGAGATTAAGGTACATGTACTCCATTGGACTAGCAATTAAAAATTCATGATTTGTCTTACCTTTCCAAGGATCTACCGATTTTGGAAATGTTTCTTTTGTGGTTCCTGGGATTCATCCATATTTTTACATTGGGTCTAATGCCTTGAATCATACAGAACAATATACTGAAGCTGCAGGTAAGTGTTGATGTTTTGACATGAGCTCTTTTTGTAGTAGTAGCTACCTTTCCAACTGCTTACTTTAGCCCATTATTACTTCTTTACTGAACACCTCAGAAAATACTATATTGTGGTGGTCAGTTGGAGAGGCAATTTAGATATTGAGAGCTAACCTGAAAACGAATAAATTAGTTGTAATACATATGCTGCTGCTTACCTTTATTTAACTTCTCTCCTCTTTAGGATCACAAGAAGCTCAGTTCTACACTTTGAGAACAGCCAAAGCTCTGGCAATGACTGCACTGGATGTTATTTTTAAACCAGAGTTGCTGGAAAGAATCAGAGAGGACTTCAAATTGACACTTCAAGAAGAACAGTTTTAAATACAGTAGAATAAAAGGAGGGTTTAGGAGCTACTTACAGATTATTCAGAAGTGGTGATTTTTTCCTGTAATCTTTTTTAATGAGCGAGGAGGGCATGGCTTGTTTTTCAGTCTTAAAGGAGTCAAATTCCTCTTACCTGAAAAGTGAGGACACAATGTGGAAAAAACATATTACCTCATATCTACAGTGAAAATTTCGCAAATCTGTGTCTGATGAAATTGTGACCGTTCAGAGCTGGCATTTCATAAACAACCTGGATGGCACATGGTTTATCGGTGATAATCTTTTATAAAGCCATATGTTGTGTGAGTGTATTTTCAAAGATCCAAGAGATTTCAGGCCTTACATTCATAATGGGCACATGGAAGACATTTTTGGTATTGGTTGGTAACACTGTCCTATAAAGTTGTTTAAAAAGTCCTGTTCTAAATTTAGGGAGGATTCATTTGGAATATCTGACTGTATCTGTTTTGGTCTAGAGACTCTTTTCATTGATAATAAAAGTAGGCTTTTAATCAGAAATGCTGTGGGAAACAACTAGAAACTCAGCTACAAAGAATGAGCTTAAGTTACCATTTGAAAGAAAATGAAATTGTTTTTTGTGTATAACCTACTCTGAGAAGTGGCAATGAAGTGCTGTTTTTCATTCCATATTATTATAACCGGGAAAATGGTAGATGGATAGGATTAGACTCTGCCTGCAAGGGTTTTGCTTGGTGGCCCCACGTGTCCTAGAGGAATATGGTGAGAGGAGTGATGTCTGCTTATCTTGAATGTTAATGTCATGGACCTGGTCCCCTCTACCTAGCAGCCCTATTCAGGCTTCTCAGAAGCTAGCCTGTTCTGCCTGAGTAAACTCGGTAGTTTATTAAATTTAAGGGACAGAATTCTAAGCCCCCTTAAGCCCAGTATAAACTAAAAAGTATTAGTTTTTCCTGTCATGATAGAAGAATGTGAAAAGTATCCAGTAAAACAAATACATTAAGCTGTGAGTATAGTAAAGGTCCAGGAGTCTTTATTTTAAAGGGAGTCCTCAAATTTGAGCCATCAGCATTCCAAAAATGGAAGAGGGAAAGAGAGCAAAGTGAGCATTTGGTCTCAGCTGTAAGCAAGTCAACTTGTATGCTTTGAGACTTTGGCTTCTCATTTGGAAAGTTAGATTTGATCCCTTATCCTTATTGTCTTTTAAACCTCTATTTCCTCTTCTATCTGAAGTTACTTAAAGTTGAAAGAGAGGGAAATTTGAGAGGAGAGTTAATATTTGAGAATTGCTTTCTTCTGTATCTGCCATCTGCAGACTGGCCTGATTTGGCAAGCAACCTGATTATTTATGGCTAGCATGCTGAAAATGAGCTGTTCTTTTTTAAAAGGGCGCAGGAAGAAACAGCATCAGAGAGCAAATTGTGTGACCCGCAACACCTAAAATATTTACGGTCTGCCCCTTTGTAAAATAGTTTGCCAGTCCATCCTGTTTAACATAAAAACTGGTTCTCTTTGACTTACATCATATAATCAGATCTTCTAGAAGAAGACTTCAAGCCTCTGAATTGAAAACACTGAGAAAGGGATTTAGACAGCAGTGCCCGTAATGTGTCAGCAGCTTGTCCTCACTGGGGGTTCTGGCTCTTTGGAAGTTTGCTTTCTTGTAGTATCCAGCCTTAAAGCTGTCTCCTGTGCAAGCCACTCTTCTTAATTCTTTGTACCAGCTTTTAGAACTTGATCCTCCTTGACATTCTTTGTCTGATTTTTAAAAATTAGAGTAGATCCCTGGATCCGGAAGATCCTCTGGAAAAGGGAATGGCTACCCACTCCAGTATTCTTGCCTGGAGAATTCCATTTCCCCCTAGATCTCACTTTGACATTTCATGTTAAGTTATTTAGTATAATTCAGATTTTATTCTTTATAATTCAGACTTTTAAAATCCCCTCTTCATTTTTATTTACTAGTGAGTTAACTGAGCCATATTACATTAAAGTGTGTAAATAAATACATAAAAAATCTCCCATCCAGAGGAACAACTGTAGCTAATCTTCACTATGCAGTTAGAATTTGGGAGACTGCTTCCTTTGTGAAAGTATTAGTTGCTCAGTCATGACAGACTCTTTGTGACACACGGACTGTAGCCCACCAGGCTCCTCTGTCCACAGGATTTCCCAGGCAAGAATACTGCAGTGGGTTGCATTCCCTTCTCCCGGGGATCTTCCCCAGCCAGGGATCAAACCCAGGTCTCCTGCACTGCAGGCGGATTCTTTACCGTTGGAGTCACCAGGGAAACTCACTTCTTTGTAACAATAGTTTTCCTTTTGAAACTAAGGTCTTTCTTTATCCTCATACTTCAGTGGCACGTTTGTAATACGCTAAGTTTTCATGAAATTTATACTTAGCTTAAATTATCATTCTGTTGATTGGGCCTCACATTTTAGATTAAATCTCCAAAGATTATTTGGAAGATAAATGGAGAACCACTCAATTACAGGAGAACAGTGTCACTTCTAGATAAAAAGGATTATATATATATGTATATACATATACTCTATATATGTAAATGATGAGTATTTTTAGGAGGTTGACAGATGAATAAGACTTTTTCAAAATATAATTTAGTGTCTTGTTTTTGAGAAAGGGGGCAACTAACTTTTTCTCCCAGAATTGGTTTGAATAATGACACTTGACTATCTCTTAGATTCAGTGATTGTATGTTGTTCCTCCACTCGATTATGTATTCTTTGAAGCCGTTGTCTTTTCAGTATGCTTAATTTCCTTTAAGTACACTAAAACCTGACTCATTTGAAACAAAAAACAGGCCAAGCTAAGTTAGTATAAAGTTTAAAGTAATTTGACTTTTAAGACATAGGTAGACCTGCTTGAGATTTATGGAAAAGTGTTTTATTACATGCTTTTTTTTTTTTTTTTTTTTTTAACTTTCACTGTTCACAGGCTAAACTGAAAGCCTTTTCCTCAAATACCAACTTTTGGCTATTTTTGTTAAATTAATAGACCTAAAATGTATAATCCAGATTAATGGTTTACATTTAATAACAGATTGAACATGTGTTTTCTTTTGTGACTTAATTTTAAAAGCAGGCCTGACTGAATATGGGACCTGTATAAAACAATTATGTGGTACTACTCACTCCTAAGTTGCTATATACTATATAATGATTGAGAGTAGCTAATATTTAGCTTGCCTCTCAAAATTCTCAGGTTCTATTAGTTTTAAAAACTACTCATATTTTATTAATTATTCAGGAGTTTTTCCCTTTTAATTGCTTCTTCCTGTAGCACTCATAAGGGCTGGCACATTTAGGTTAAACTTAGAACATTTTCATGTGTTTGTGAATACTTACATACACTGGAACTGTTTTGGTTTCCCACAGTCCTCCAAAGGACTGTTTATTTGTTAGTAAGTTGTCGTGATCTTTTCAGCAGTTGAGTTTGGTGAGCATTTGTCGAGGAGAGCCTACTTCTAAGCACTGGGGGTAAGGTAAAGAGTAAGATATAGTTCATGCTCCCAAAAACTTGTGGTTGGTGGTAACTTCTCATAAGATTTGCTTCATTTAAGCAACACTGCGTTTGAGGGAACACCTGAAGGCTGTCTTGGAAATTTTTGAGGAAGTGTTTCTAAAATATTTTAAAATACCTGAGTCATCTCAGTCTGTTTGAATAGAAGAAATTGATATGAAAAGTCTTCTTAAAGAATGATTGTCTACAAAACTTTATAATATGTTCTTTTTAGAAAACCTTTCAGATAGTTTTATTTTATACATTTCTTTTATCTGAAGTATCTCTGGTCTTCTGGAAAATGTCCTATATAGTACTAGCCTTCAAAAGATCAAAGTAAATTTTCATTGTAAAATAAGTCAGTTGTCTTCCTGGTAGCTAGCAACTCTTTATAAGTGTATAAGGTATGAAAAACTGCTTATATTTGTTTATACTTCAGCAAGCCTTTTGCAAACAAATTATATAGTTAAGGATGGTGCATTTGATATGTATGAAGTTAATATTTTCAAGTAAAATCAGCCTCTACTACCATCAGATCATAGTCATTTTAAAAATATTTTAATGCATATATATATTAAAGTATGTATGAAAAAATGTATAATGTTAATAAATGTATTTATCAAATAGCAGTTGTGGTTTTTTTCAACCTATATAGGGAGTTTTGAAAATATATGACTATAAAGCACAATTACCCAAATACAGTGTGACAAATCTTCTTTAAAAATTTATTTTTTGGAGAGGATAATTTCTTTACAATGTTGTGTTGGTTTCTGCTGTATATATTATAGTCTCTTATTCAGTATTACAGATGTTGATTTGCTTTTGTACTATAATGTCATGTTATTGATATGAGAATTTAAAAAGAACAATTATCTTTGTTTAAAAAGGAGTGTTTTACTAGTCTCAGATGCTGAGAAATGCCTGGACAAGTTTTACATGATAAGACATAGGTACATAATTACAGAATTGAATTTTCTTAAAAAATGTTTTTCAACTTCAGTACAAAGTCATACCATGTAATAACTTAAATGCAACAGAGCAGATTTTTAGATTCTTATCAATGGCTAGAGAATAAGTGCCTCACATGAAAAAAATTACAAGTGTCCGTGTTTTTTTTGGTTTGAACTGGGTTTCAAAATAGAGTCCAAATCTGTTCTTTTTTTTTTCCAATGATTAAAATGTAAAATGACCAATGATTAGTATAATGGCTCATAGCACCCAATCACTTTAAAAAATAAACCTTAGAAATACAAAATAGAAAAGACTATCAAATCAAGGTCTTCAATAAACGAAATTCTTGTTTAGCTCAAAAGACTAAGTAGACATTGCCCCACTGAGTAAACAATGAGTTGCCTTTGAGAGTTTGAACTTTTATCTATTAGTTGTGTTGCTAATGCCTGACACCTTTTTATTTGACCCGAGAGAATGGAAAGCAGTTCAAAAACTTCATGTTTTCCCCACTTGAGCTTAATTTATTTAAGGAATAACCAAACCTAGATCCCAAGCATTGTTACTGCCTGTGAATAATATGGATTCAGGATTAACCATCACTTCAAGCCTTGTCATCAGACCTGACTCATTCCTCACAGAAGGATCATGTGTTGTGTATGAGAAGCTTAAAAGAGTTTGATCCAAATCTAAGTACCCCTGAACTATAAAAATTCAAGTTTGATTTTAGCTTGATAAAGGAGTAAGAGGCCACTTGTGAAGAAGTAGACTTAGGTACAGCTGAAATCTTAGCAAAACTTTAGGTTGTTGTCTGTCCATTAATCTCTGAAAGTGGTGAGGGGCTACTCATTTATTGTTCAGCCTAATGTTTCCTCAAAGAAAGAGCGGTTACCCACAGCAACTGTTTGGTATACCTCCCGTTGTCTTAGAAAGCTTTTAGCTTCTGCCCATCCATCCAAAGTCACAAAACCCACTCAAGCTCTTTTGTAAAAAATATGTATGTAAGAAGAGCTTATAATAGAAAGTCCCGGCCAGAAAGAGATCACAGCCACAGCTGTTTCAGATGTTTATGATGGTGCTCAGTCATGTCCAACTCTTTGTGATCCTATGGACCGTAGCCACCATGCTCCTCTGTCCATGGGATTTCCCAGGCAAGAATACTGCAGTGGGTTCCCATGCCCTCCTCCAGGGGATCTTTCTGACCTGGAGAATGAATCCATATCTCTTATGTTTCCTGCAGTGGCAGGTAGGTTCTCTACTACTGGGTCCACCTGGGGAAGCCCCTTATCTCTAGGAGTCTCTCCAATCAGATTTTAGCCCATGTTTCCCAGCTTCTGATGTTGCTATTACCGTACCTACACTCGGCCATTTTCTAAGTTCTGGCCTAAATATTACTTGTTTCATTGATCCAAGGTTGGAACAAAAGAATTTAGAAAATCAAGGGGAAATAATAACAAAACTTTAGAAATTAACTCACAAAGCATAGATTTCTTATTCTAAGATGATAAGAACAATTTGACTAATAAAACTTGTTTTCTGTCCTCACCCCAATATGTCATAACTGTATTTATTACCTATTAATATATGGCCTTGATTTATCCATTTCCATTGCCAAAGAAATACATTTTTCTGCCTGTACAGAAGCATGTTCTTCACGTTGAACCAGTTTCTGATGTTTTGGTTATTTGCGAGGGTGGGTTGTTTGCTCTTAACACTGTGAAGTGTCCTTGTTCTGGCTTCATTTGCAGACAGCTATTATTGAGTGCAGGGTAGGCTGAGTAGGAAAAAGCTTATTCTGACTCTTGTTTCTAATTCTTTTCACATCTCCTGAAGGGCCATCTCACCCTCTTTTAGCTCAGTAGAAGGCCTATACAAACTAAAATGGAATTTTGATAAGGGTGGAGAGACAGCTCTCCTGGGAATTAAAGAGTTGAGGTCATTTAGAGGATGATGACCTCTGGGATTTTAAGGTCAATGAATCTGGAGGTGAATGTCATGTGTGAGCAGGGAAGGACAATCTTCATAGTGAATAAAGCAAATCACACTGAAAAAAAAAGGAAAGGTAACTGCTGAGAAAGAGAAGCTGTCTGCAATCATTAAAGTACTCATCAGGCACAGCCATTTATTTACTTCATGTCTGTGATTCTTGTGGTCTTAAGTTAGTTTGAGTGGGTTACTGTTCCACTGAATCACTAAGGTATAGTTTTGAGTTTCCCTGGTTGCCTCAGATGGTAAAGAATCTGCCTGCAATACAAGAGACCTGGGTTTGATCCCTGAATTGGGAAGATCCCCAGGAGAAGGGAATGGGTACCCCCACTCCAGTATTCTTGCCTGAAGAATTTCATGGACAGAGGATCCTGGCAGGCTATGGTGTCACATAGAGTCATAAAGAGTCGGACATAACTAAGTGATTAACAAGGTACAGTTTAATTCCACTTGTGATTTTAAAGTTTTAAAAAGCTGAGAACTTGGAATTACACTACACACTATTTACTCAACATAATAATACTGATCTCAAATCAGCATCCATTCTATACATTCATTGTTAATATGAGGAAATTAAGTCTAGAGTGTGATAAGAATATTTCCCTAAGAGTATTCATCACAGTATTATTTTTTTATCCAGTGTTAAGGAAAAGATTGCCATGTACACTCATAGTATGGAATGATTTTAATGGCTGCAAAATATAGGGAGTTTTTAGTAGGAAAATGTTCATACTATGTCATGGGAAAAAACCTGTATCAATTTGTATATAAAATATGGTGGCAACTATACAAAACTATGTAGAAAAAAAGATGAGAAGTAACACTAGTTGCCCACGGCTAATAGGATTATGAATGGGTTTTTTTTTTCTGCTTTTTATAACTTTAAAAATTACCATCCCCTCCAAAACAAAAAAGGTAGAAAGAAAGGAAATATTCCTCCCACATACAGTAAGCATGCAATACTGAGTTGCTTCATGTATAAATGCAGCTCTTGCATAACTTTTTGTGAATGATAGTAAAGGTATATGGTTACACAAACCTAATTCAGTGCTTTGCTCACTTGAATGTATGTAAAAATCACCTGGGAACTTGTTAACATACAGATTCTAGTTGGGTGTGGGGTGAGGCTTGATGTTCTGCTTTCCTAACATGTTCCTAGGTAATGTCAGCGCTCTTCTGGGAATTACAAGTATTTGTCCCAATTATATATAGATAAAAATTAAACAATATGAAATTGAAAAGTTAAAGCATCCAATTATTTTGAGAGTGGTGATAATACTTAAGTGAACTAAATCGTTTTATTCTAACATTATTAATGTGTTTGTTGGATAATGTGCTTTCTTATTACTGCAAATACTGGAATTTCCCATAAAAGACATTCAGTTGTAACAGTTTTTTAAAGAACAATCAGAATGAAATGTTCTTTCTCTGTATGCTTTATTGTGATCATTATGACTTACATTCACACAGCTTTGGGCTCCATGGTCCAACCCACAAGTCCATGGGTGGAATGCAGGCTACAGGGTGGAATGCAGGCTCAGATCTAGGTTTGTGAAGTTCTCCAGTGAATTGGAAATATAAAATAATTAAACAAACTGGTCCTTCACCATAGACGGTTTGAGAAGCACTGCTCTTGAACATTGCATGCTACATACTAGGTGCTTAGAATTACTTGCTGAATGAATGAATAAATATAAAAAGTGCCACTATTAAAAATGAATAAATAGAAAAGTGCAACTATTAAAAATTTTTTCCTCATATTAATGTTTATGTATTATGAGTGACAATTTGTTTATTTGTTTAGTATTCATGTGATACCTGCCTTTTTTTTCTTTTTTTTTTTTTAGCTGTACTGCATGGCATGCAGGATCTTAGTCTCCCCACCAGGGATTGAATCCGTGCCCCTGCAGACTTAACCACTGGACCGGCGGGGAAGTCCTCATGCCTGCCTGTTAACTAGACCGTATTATTAACCGAATCTCTCTACTCTCCAGTCAAGCCAACAAGTTTATTAAGTACTATAGATGTCTACATATAAAGGGCGGTTTTCTCCAAAATTATCAGAAAAGAGAGTTGCTTTGTATTTGGGTTTTTATGAAGTCAAATTACAGAGTTCTGTCTCAGTGACATAGCTTTGAGAGCAAAGAACTGTCACCTCAATCAATGCTGTTAGATGCTTGTAGAGGTCACCTGAGAATTGCTAGAAAAGGTAGCAAAGACATTGAACATGAATTCAATAACTTATTCTTCATACCACTAATCTAGATATCAATGTAAACAAGCCTTTTAAAGATCACTCTAGAAAACAATACTGTATGTGATTATGTTGTAAAGATCAAGAGTAAATACTTAAAATATGCACTGTTGTTGTTGTTGTTGTTCAGCTGCTCAGTCATGTCTGACTCTTTGTGCCCCCATGGACTGCAGCACTCCAGGCTTCCCTGTCCTTCACTATCTCCTGGAGCGTGCTCAAACTCATGTCCATTGAATTAGTGATGCCATCCAACCATCTCATCCTGTCACCCCCGTCTCCTCCTGCCTTCAGATGCACTAGATATACTGTTATGAAGCTGAATAATTCCCATAGGCACATGGGCTAAATCGTGTCTTCTATTTTGAAGTTCTCACCCCTGTGATTTCTTTGAAGATAGGGCCTTGAAAAAGGTAATTAAGGTTAAATGAAATCGCAAGGTCTGGGCTATAATCCAATATGACTTGTGTCACCTAAAAGAAGAGACACCAAAGATGCATGTACTCAGAGAAAGAGGCCAGATGAGGACAGCAAGTAGGCAGCCATCTGCTAGCCAAGGAGACAGACCTCAGGAGAAAACAAACCTGCCAACCCCTTGACCTTGGACTTCCAGCCTCCAGAACTGAAAGAAAATAAATATCTATTGTTTAAGCTGCCCAGTGGAGTACCATAGTACCACTGGCAGCCTGAGCAGACTAATACAATACAGCATCCTATATGCTGGTTCAAATGGCAGAGCTCCCCAAATGCTGTGAATGGAAGTTCAGATTATGTGTTCTGGAGACCCACCCAGACAGTTCCTGCTCCAAGGAAGAAGCAAGTGGCAAAGATGTTTGTGAAATTTGGTTGGAATTGTTTCATAAAATAAGCATGAAAAAGGTAATGTTCTAAAAAATATTTTTAGTATTAAAAGTTGACATTTAACTATTTCATCTATATTCCTTTACATTTTTCTACTAGAGTTTGCTATTAAAAAAAAAAAAAGCTTTTTTTTATTTCAAGAAAATGGGAGATTGCCCTGTAACTAGACTTTCTGAAATTTTGGTTTTGTTTTTTTTTTCTCAAAGACCTAAGTATAGCCCTCATGAAGAAATAACGTGATATAGGGATCAGTCAAATTAGCTTTGGAGTAAAAATGACATAATAGGGTATAGAGTTTATCTGAATTTCAAACAAATGCTTTATGCATAAATTTGATGGGAGTTGATCCTGTGACTATATAGTATGAATAGCTATATGTTATTTAAATAATACACCAAATTAGAACCTTCTCCTTTATCCCCTGCCCTGATATCAGTGGCCATTGCTTTCTGGTTCACAGAAGATGCTGGTATTCACTGAGTATAAATGGAGATGTCCGGTGATGTGTAACCATTTCTTTTTCATTTTGGCATTCTCTTCTACATTCAGTAACCATGTATTTCTCATCCTAACAAATTATAGGTAGTCCCCAATTATGCATTTCCTTGCCATGGTTATGCAGAAAAAAGTCAGTCTAATCCCAGGTTCATCAGTGAAGATATCACATTACTAACTTCACTTTGAACTTGGACATGCTGCAAGGTGGAGATTCATGAAGCAGTGATTATTAAACAGGGAACACTCACACACAAATTTTCTAGGCTAGTTACCCCTATGACAAAACTGACAAAATGCCTGCAAATACTCTCTTCTTCAAAGTTTCCCTATCAGGGAAATACCTACCAAAATCAGAAACCACTGTACCTATCTAAAGAGCTTTTCTTGTGAAGAGGTGAAACCTTAGGAACCACAAGATGTAAATAAAGTAGGAATATTATTATTGCCTTGTAATGAAACCAACATGAAGAGATGCATATAAAATAGGTAAGAGGCTATAGACTAAAGTATAAGTTTTGGTCAAAGTGGGGATTTAGGTGCATGTAAATGAGTGGCTCAGCGGTAAAGAATCTGCCTGCCAATGCAGGAGATGTGGGTTTGATCCCTGGGTCAGGAAGATCCCCCCCAGAAGGAAACAGCAACTCTCTCCAGTATACTTGCCTGGGAAATCCCATGGACAGAGGAGCCTGCTGGGCTACACAATCCATGGGGTCACAAAGAGTCGGACATGACTAACAGACTAAACGACAACAACAAAAGAACTTCAGGTGCTTCCCAGATCCACCTGGTTCAGAGAACAGAGTCACGCTCACATAAAGGATATGGTTCGTATGAATAAGTATCTGGAGTCTAAAAGAGGTTGAACTACAGTGTGCCTACCCCACCCCAGGGTGCCTTTTCTCTTAGAAAGCTCACTGCTTTTCTAAGAGATCCCAGTAGCAACTAAGTTGCTACGGGTGTCTCTATACCTGCAGTACAGAGTATAATGCTGTGTATACAATAAGTGGTTAATAAGTGTAAATTAAACCAGTAAGTGCCTTGTCAGTGTAGTTTTGGAAAGCTGGAGAAGGGCGGGTACTGGGAACTTTGTTCTCATCATAACCTTAAATTATGTCTCATCATTCAATTATTTTTGTAGTACATACAGAAGAATGTGAAATATATAGAATTACAGGCATTTATGAGAAAATCGACCAGTATATTAAATTGAATAAGATGTACGCAGCTGGAAAAATGATCCTTGAGTATTTATCGATGGCGTGGGTGTCAATCCTCATGCTCACGTAGCTGCTCCTCTGGCTTTTCCTCCGCGGGGAGCTCCTCTCCGAGGCCAGCGTCAGCTGCACCATCATCCTGTCGGGCTTGTCTCCGTTCTCGGGGGTATAGTTGCCCAGGTCATTCACCTCCCCGTCACTGTAGCTGCCATCCAGGAGGACTGCACGCGGCTGAGGCAACCCGCAGGTGCAGGGAAGCTGCGGATATAGCAAACGCACGCTGGAATGTAAGCTCAGCCAAAAAAGTTGCACAGAGGAAGGGATCGCCTTTTCCTACTTTCTTTCAAGGTGTGTGTATTAGGTGCTCAGTCGTGTCCAACTCTTTGTGACCCCCTGGACTGTAGCCCACCAGGCCCCTCTGTCCATGGGATTCTCCAGGTAAGAATACTGGAGTGGATTGCCACTCCCTTCTCCAGAGGATCTTTCTGACCCAGGAATCAAACCCTAGTCTCCTGCATTGCAAGCAGATTCTTTATCATTTGAGCTACAGGAAAGTCTTTTCTTTTAAGGGGTTGGGGGAATAATGATGGTGGCATTGTAAACATTTTATCAATGAAAGAGCAGGTAACCCATCAACTGTTAGGAAACACCGTGATATTGGAGGCCCACAAGAAGGGTCATGATCAGATAATCGCTATGTTCTCTGATATGACCCCTGATAGAAATATTTGCAGTTATTGTGTATGTGAGGGGGTGGGGGAGAGAGAGAAAGAGAGAGAGATGGGGTGGGAATTTGAAAGGTGTGGCATTGTGGGGATAGTTTCCTCTACAGAGCCTGAGTTTTCTGGAGGAGATAATCATTGAACTGCAGACAGGAGAATGAAGGGGAAACCAGGTGTGAGGGAAGGTGATCTGGGAAGTGATGGGAGTTGTATGAGGTCACATATGAAGGAAATTTTCCTAGAAGGGAGGATGTGCTTCCTTGGAAGCTTATATATATATATATAAGCTTTCAAGAGACAGACATATCTATCCATCTATCTATGTATAATACATATATATAATGTTTATTGCAGCATATATAGTGGCAAAAAATGGAAAAGAAAAACACTGCCCATCAATAGGGGAGTAAATCATGTTATAATACATCCAAGACATTCTTTATTATGCAACTATTTAAAAGATTGTCTTGGAAAGAGACATTTCTGGAAGCTTCTTTTATGATTCCTCTATGTTCATAAATCATTTGTCCCACCATGTTGAATTGCCATTTACTTTTATCCCTGAACTAGGAACACCACCAAGATTGAAGAGACCTCGCCTTAGTTAACTTGACTTAGTTCCTGGTCTATGTGTGGGTGCTCAGTTGTTCAGTCCTGCCTGACTCTTTGAGATCCCATGGACAGCAGCCCACCAGGCTCCTCTGTCCATGGAATTTTCCTGGCAAGAATACTGGAGTGGGTTGCCATTTCCTTCTCCAAAGCATGAAAGTGAAAAGTGAAAGTGAAGTCGCTCAGTCATGTCTGACTCTACGGGACCCCATGGACTGCAGCCTACCAGGCTCCTCCATCCATGGGAGTTTCCAGGCAAGAGTACTGGAGTGGGTTGCCATTGCCTTCTCCAAAGCTAGTTTATGGTAGATGCTAAATAAATGTTTGAATGAGTAAAAGAGGTAGCTCAGAGTAAATTTCACACCATTTAAACTTATTCTCTTGTTTGTTCTTCACAGCTAACTGGTGAAAGAGTAGAGAAGGGAGTGCCATTACCCTATTTTACAGAGGAGGTCGGACCTGCCCAAGGTCCATTGCTAGACCAAATCCTACCCTTGCAGACACTCCTGCTCATGGTAAAGTCACCTTCTCCTGCGGCTTCCGCTCCTTCCGCTCCTGCACGGTGGTCAGGTAGTTGACGGCCGCGTACTCCAGCACCGAGAGGAACACGAACACGAAGCTGACCCAGAGGTAAATGTCCACGGCTTTGATGTAGGACACGCGGGGCATGGAGGCGTTCACACCCGTGATGATGGTGGACATGGTCAGCACCGTGGTGATCCCTGCAGACACAGAGAGAAAGGAGCAGGGGTTTGTCTTTCACCAAACCCACTGGATGGCTCCATGCCTCTCTTCTTTCTCCCAGCTGCTCCTCTGGCCTAGAACGTCTCCCTCCCTGCCCCTCCAGCTGCTCATGTTTCCAGTTTTAGCTTTTATGAAGTTTCTCCTATTCCTATGTTCCCAACTGTATCCCTGAATCTTTTTTTTTTTTTTTTTTGGTTTTGCTCAGTGTTATATCTTAGTTCCCAGACTAGGGATTGAACCCGTGTGCCCTGCAGTAAAAGCATGGAGTCTTAATGCAGTCAAAGTATGGCGTCTTAAGTGCAGGACTGCCAGGGAATTCCCCCTCCTTGTGTCTTCATCATGGCACCTTTATCACTTTGTTTTTCTGCAGAGAGCCCCTGACAGGTTAGCAGTAAGACAATTCTTTACATTCAGTTGTTTAAAACAAAGGTTGCAGGGGAGTTCCCTGGTAGTCTAGTGGTTAGGATTCAATCCCTGGTTGGGAAATTGAGATTTCACAAACCTTGCAAAATAGTCAAAAAATAAATTAATTAACTTTATTTATAAAATAAATATTTATAAACAAAATAAGAAGAAGACTGTATATACGAGCAGGTATGTATGTTTCTTGGAACTCCTTCTCCAAAAGAGGGGGGAAAAGTACACAAGTTATATTTTAATCTTTGTGTCCTTGTTGCTGGTGTAGAATCCTGTAGTCCTTGGCCTGTGTTATCAGCTGTCAGGGCCTGTCTGGGTCCTGGATCTGGCTGCCCATACTGCAATGTTGACTTAAGGACCCTGTCAATTTTACCAAGAATGATGTTAACCTCATTTATGGGAGACAGATTTCTGAATCTAGAATATTTAATTATTCAGCACAGTAACTGTTCAAGCTACAGAACAACTGTTAGAGGCCAGGGCATCTGTCAGTGGGAATGTCCCTGAGATTTCAAATTAAGCTCAGAACATTTGCTTGGCAAACACCAAATCACAGCGGATTGGGGTCATCTTAAGAGCCAGCACCAATCCAGTTTCACTAAAACCTGGTGAGTCATTCTCTCCCTTGAAGCCCCTGGGCCTCTGAGCCATGGTGGTACGTGTGGAATGGGTGCAATATTTAAATCAGGGAGGAGAGTGGGTGGCAAACAGCTATTGATAGTACAGTAGGGATTCTCAGACTTAAGTATGTATAGGAATTACTAGGGGAGGGACTTCTCTGGAAGTCCAGTGGTTGAGACTTCACCTTCTAATGCAGGGGTGCAGGTTTGAGTTCTGGTCAGGGAACTAAGATCCCACATGCCTCTCAGCCAAAAAACCAAAACATAAAACAGAAGGTGTTATAACAAACTAAATAAAGACTTTTAAAATGATCCACATCGAAGAAAAAGAAAAAAAAGGTTTACTGGGGGAGCTTGTTCAAAATGCAGATTCCTGGAACTCTCAGAGATTCTGATCCTATACATGTAGATAGACCGCAGGATTCTTCATTTTAAACAATTTCCCCCAGAGAATCTATCACAAAGATCCCTTGGGCCATCTTTTGAAAAGCCCTGTTACAGAATGTGACTTTCTTATCCAGGTGAGCAGAGAAAGCACTCTGCAGACCAGGACAACCCACTCCAGAACTCAGCTATACTAAGATTAAAGATAAACTGTTTGTGTGGACTCCCGGGGGGACCTAGAAACGGCTTTGCTACACAGATTCTTAATACTGGCATTATACCTGTGAATGAATAACTTGATGTTTTTCTGAGTTATAATGCCCACAGGGATTCAGGACCCATTTGGAAAAAAGGGTTTTATCTGAAAGGAATTCCTTGTATTTTCAGATGTCTTGAACGTGCACATGAGATGTTGCTTACCTAAAGGGACTCTGGCGGGCACGGCTCTGCGGTCAATCCAGAAGGACACCCAGGACAGCATGACCATCAGGGTGGCAGGAAAGTAGGTTTGGAGCAAGAAGAAGAAGATGTGGCGACGCAACGTGAAGTTGATGTACAGACGGTTGTACCAGCCTGCGGGACACAGGAAGAAGAAAGAATACACACCTTAGCTGCTTAGCTTCCCCATAGGACAGATTTTATTCAGAGAATCATAAATGCCTTAGACGCTTGCCTGGAAACTTACCCTATCTTTATAAAATGGAAGACCGAAAAACCATGGAACAGAATGATTATATGATAACCCACATCATAAGGGTTAGTACATTTCAAGGAATCTTTGGCCCCCATCCTTTTCAGGAAGGCCACGTAAGACTTTTGTTACTCAAATATGGCACATGGCCCAGCAGCATCACCATCACTTGGGTGCTTGTTAGAAACGTAGATTCTTGGACCCCGCCCTGGATCTACTGAATCATAACTTCCTTTTGGGAATTTCCTGATTGTCCAGTGGTTAGAACTTGGTGCTTTCACTGTGGTGGCCCAGGTTCAACCCCTGGTCAGGGAAATAAGATCCCACAAGCTCCGCACTGTGGTCAAAAAAAAGAAAAAGAAACTTCTTTCAACACTCCTCTCCACATGATTCTTACATGTGTTAAAGTTTGAGATGTGTGGATTTAACACAACTCCCTCTGGATTTCTCTATGGGGGAAAAATATGTTTAAAGTAAAAATACCACGCTCACTATAACAGTACATTTAGGCTATGCTTTAGCTTCACCCTGGTGCTCTTTACAAGGAAAACTTGCATGGAGGAATTGAAGGGAACAAAAAATGGTGGAAGGAGAGGAAAAGGCAGGATAAACTTGACATGACAAGAACTGAAAATAAAATGGGGACTTGGCAACATTAACTGGAAAACTGGCATCCCAGGACAATTTTAGTGCAACAGTTATATTTATAACAGCTCCAGAAAGTGATTGTGGAGGTGCTAGAGATTGAATTTGTCCTTCTCAAATTCATGTGTTGAAACCTAATCCTCTAAGTGATGGTATTTGGAGGTGGGGCCTTTGGAAGGTGAATTTCATTTGTGAATTTTATTTCATTGTAAATGGGATTTGTGCCCTTACACAATAGGCCTCGGAGAGCTCCCTTGCGACTTCTTTCCTGTGAAGACACAGTGTGTCCTAGGAAGCAGGCTCTCATCAGACACTGAATACTTCAGACTCCAGGAAAGACGAGCATGTCTGTGAGGCTCTCTGGGGACTGTAAGTAGGGTGAGTTTCCTTGATCTTGACTTCCCAGCCTCCAGAACTGTGCAAAACCAGTTCCTGTTGTTTAGAAGCCACCCAGCCTGTGGCTTCCTGGTGGCTCGGTGGCAAGGGATCTGCCTGCCAATGAAGGAGATGCAGAGGATGCCGGTTCGCTCCCTGCATTGGCAAGATCCCCTGGAGGAGGAAACAGTGATCCACTCTAGTATTCTTGATCCCATGGACAGAGGAGCCTGGTAGGCTACAGTCTATGGGGTTGCAAAGACTCAGACACAACCAAGCACACACACACACAGAGAATTATGGTAGTTTTTTATAGCAGCCCAAGCACACTCAGACAAGAGGGAATGTCAAAATGCTAAGAGTCAAAGGAATGCTTCTGCTGCTGCTAAGTCGCTTCAGTCGTGTCCGACTCTGTGCGACCCCATAGATGGCAGCCCAACAGGCTCCCCAGTCCCTGGGATTCTCCAGGCAAGAACACTGAGGGTTCCCCAAAGGACCAGGACTGGTGGGTGAGGTGTGCAAAAGATAAGAGATGTGATATCACCATATGTTGGAAATGAGCAATGCCTTCTGTTACAGATCAAAGAGTGTAGTCAACCATGCAGGGTTTTAGCAACAGAAATTGCAGAAAGATAAGAGCACAGTCATCTTGAAAGGCGATTAGTTAAGAAAGAGGCAAGGGTTGGACAGAGTGAAGCTCAGCTGTAACCTCAGCTGCCAGGAAGAAGACCACAGCGCCTGTCCTCAGGCAATATGGCGGTGGAGGTGGGGGGGTCATGGTGGCAAGCTTGCCCAGACTCGGTTCAGAAAACAACGACACTGCCCGTGGGGTGTAGTTCCCGCACTGTGGCTCACAAGAGGGTCATAAGAGGGGCTGTGCAAACAATATGGCAGCAGGGGATTGGTTAAGAGAGAACTCAAAGGGGCTGAAGTCAAGAGAACACGAACAGAAAGCAATAAACCTGAAATTGGACTATTTTTTGCCCATAGGAGATGTGTCTCTGGGAGTCATATCAGGGTCTCAAATAGACCTGCACAGAGGGCTTACGTTGGAGTTTTTATTAAGATTTTCTAGGTTATCATTTCTGATGCTGTGGTGGTATCAAAAAACCTTTTGCACCCTGTGCTCACCACCCTCTAGACCCGATCTGGAAATCTCATCTTTGGTTTCAAATCCTAGAGGCACAGGCTCTGCTCAACCAATCCACACGCCTCCTGAGATCCAAGTAGCCCCCTTTCTTCACTACCCCCCTCACCTGTGCTGCTGTAGAAAGCCAGCTTCGTGGTGGTGTGGAATTCCTGGATGAGGAACTGGGAGAGGGAGATCCGCTCATCTGTCTTTAAGGAGTCATTGCCTTTCTTCCAGTAGAGCATGAGGTCATCTTCCGTGTAGGCATCTAAAAAGACAAGATGGCATCAGACACCAGGAAAGATGAGCCTGTCTGCGAGGCTTTGTGGGGGTTGTAACAAGATCAGCTGAATAAACAAACTGCAGTCCAACAAAGCACAACAAAATCCAAAAAGACAAACCTAATTCTCCTCAGTCTTCCAGAATCATCAGGGCAAAGCTCTCAGGCCTAAATACTCATCCTAACTGCAAAAATGTTCACCCTTCAAGCCTAAAAGCAGATGAAATTGCTATTTTTGTAGACCAGAAACTACAATTTGCTCTTTAAAAAAAAAAAAAATTTTTTTTTTTTGCAGGTTCAGTTCAGTCGCTCAGTCGTGTCCAACTCTTTTCGACTCCATGAATTGCAGCACAACAGTCCTCCCTGTACATCATCAACTCTCGGAGTTCACTCAGACTCACATCCATCAAGTCAGTGATGCCATCCAGCCATCTCATCCTCTGTTGTCCCCTTCTCCTCCTGCCCCCAATCCCTCCCAGCATCAGATGTGGGACTCTTTTCCATTGAGTCAACTCTTTGCATGAGGTGGCCAAAGTACTGGAGTTTCAGCTTTAGCATCATTCCTTCCAAAGAAATCCCAGGGCTGATCTCCTTCAGAATGGATTGGTTGGATCTCCTTGCAGTCCAAGGTGGCAACATTGCATAGAGTTCAACTTTCTAAACCACAGGTAATTTAGCCCTTTCTTCTTTCAAAGGGTGCTGATGCATCATTGATGGCAAATACCTTTAAACACTCTCAGGTAACAGGGGCTGCATTCTAGCAAGGAAAGACCCACAAGGAGAGTTGCAGCCTAACAAGGTCTTTCTCTGCAGACCTCTTGTTGCTCTGCCCAGGGTAGAATCAAGGGGACTTCCCTGAGGATCCCTCCCTCTGGCCCCATACTTCCCCACCCCACTTATTTTAGGTGAGCACACCACTTACCCCAACCTGGCAGACCTACCTACTGTTTGGGCAAAACTAGGAGTAAAACCTGAAGGGGCTGCTCCTGTGTCAACAGTTCTTTCTGGGGCTCCCCGAGGCTCTGTTTTATTCCTCTTTTATTCTACCTTTAACCTTTGACCTATGCGATGACCTTTCACGTGTCTACTTGGCCAGGCTATGGTAAGTATCCAGTGATTCAATCCAGCACTAATCTGGGTGCTGCTGGGGAGATGCTTGTTGCTGTGTTATCTACACCCAGCTCACTTGAAATAAAGATAACCCAGGATAACCTGGGTGGGTCTGATCCCATCAGTTGAAAAGCCTTAAGAGCAGACCCGAGGTTCCCTGGAGGAAGATAAAATTCCACATGTGGACAGCAGGGTGGGCTCCTGCCTGAGAAGCCACAGCCTGCCCTTCCCACCACCTGCCCTACAGATGCTCACATAAGCCAGTCCTCTGCACTTGCCTCTCCCTGTGTATGTCTTATGGCAGTGGTCCCCAACATTTTTGGCACCAGGGGCCAGTTTTGTGGAAGACAGTTTTCTGCATGAACCAGGGTAGGGGCATAGTTTAAAGCACATTACATTTATTGTGCACTTTATTTCTATTATTATCCCATCAGCTCCACCTCAGATCATTAGGCATTCGATCCTGAAGGTTGGGGACCCCTGTCCTGTGGTTCTGCTTCTCTGGTGGAAGCCTGACGGGTACCACTGCCTGGGTGTCATGCAGAAAGCAAAATTCTTCAGCCAACGATTAGTCCTTCGCTGTTAAGCTCCATAAAGGAGATAACAGTAACCTTCTCACAGGGAGCTTGGGAGGATTAAAGGACAGAGCAGGCGGAGAGCCATGGTGCACGAGGCAGTCACTCCCTTGGTCCTGGGATTTAGTCTCCCTGACCCCATGCTGAGCAGCCCACAGAGCTGTCCCTCCTATGTGTGGAGTCCATGTCCCTGAACTCCTCAGCCCTGGGTGATTGGAGCCAGAGAACTCCTCATCCACCACCACAGCCACGGCAGGCTTACCAAGACGCGCCGGACCAATGAAAGTCCTCACTGAGACTCTGACACGGGCTGGGACATGTCAGTGGGTATGCGATGGTTTGAGACGAGTGTAGAAGGAGTCATGGTGGGGGATGGATCAGACTGTGACAGTCAGAGGAAACATTTTGGCAGAGATTGGAGCACGGACAGGTGCATAGAGAGCTAGGGATGCCAGTCCTGGACGTGGCCGCAGCCTTGGTCCTCCTATGGCTATTTAATTTTCCAGGGTTTCTGCATGTGTGTAAGTTTCCCAAGGCCCCTAGGTTATGCCTGAGTGTCTCAGCCACCACCTGCACTCACAGTGGCTGTCCCCTGGGGCAATTGCTGCCCAACTTGTTTTTGCCAGGAAATTCTTTCTTCAGCGGAAATCTTACTCAGAAGAGCAGTAACAGAGATCCATAAAGAGCTCTCTGGTGGACTGTGTGATGAGTGCCACGTTGGGGGCTTGGAAGGAGACCCATGTTTGCTGAGCCCTCAGCTCCCCTTCCCCAGGCACTTGCCCTGGGGAACTGGGAAACCTTCAGTTTCCACAGGACTGAGTTTATAACCACTGCCAAGAGTATTAAAAGGGTCAATTATGGGAATAGAAGGTTTTTAGTGCCAAATTTGTTCCTGATTTTCAAACTTACCCAAGACCTTGCTTCTATCTGAAACGTCATCTCAAAAGCATAGTCACCTGTGATGACCTAGAGGGGTGATGGGATGGGGTGGGAGGAAGATTCAAGACAGAGGGAACATACATATACCTATGGCTAATTCATGTTGATATATGGCAGAAACCAACACGATATTGTAAAGCAATTATCCTCCAATTAACAATAAATAAATTAATATTTATTAAGAGATTAAATTTCTTGTAAAAAAAAAAGAAAGCAGAGTCACGAATAGAAACACATCCTGCTCCTACTCCTGAGAGTCAGAGGCTCTAGGGTAACTTAAGGTCTGCAGGGGCTGTCTGAGCATAGGCTTACTCACAGCTCTCAATTTCAAGCGAGCACGTTTGTGTGTCCAGGGGAAACCGGCTGAAGTCCATGTTGCACATGGCGGTCACTGTAACCCTAGAAACAAACAGATAAAGTCCAAATGTGCAGAGGCTGCAAAATATAAGCGCAGAATGATAAAACAGAAAGAAAAGGCCTCTGCTTCCTCCCAATATAGAAGAATCTTATAGTTCATAAGCAGTGTGCCAGGACCTAGAGAACCAAGTAGCTTGTGTGTGATTTCCACACTGGAGAACTCTTGGGTGTTTATGTTTAACCCCAGGCTCACCATGGGGCCAGAAATGACTCCACTAACCCCCACCGCATGCAAGCATTTTAGAGAAGCAATGGTCTCCATCGATAAAACAATGTGGGGACTTCTTTTATGGTCCAGTGATTAAGATTTCGCCTTCCAGTGGAGGGGGTGGAGGTTCAATCTCTGGTCAGGGAGCGAAGATCCCACATGCCTTATGGCCAGAAAACCAAAACATAAAACAGAAGCAGTAGTGTAACAAATTCAATAAATATTTTTTTAAAAGAGCCACTTCTGAAATTAAAAATAAATAAAAAATAAAACAACGTGAAACCCCAGCTCCTATGGTTTCTTAAAAGAAACCGTAAGAGTATATTGCTCTCCTGTTTCAGCTTCATTCAAATTCTTCTTTTCTTGATTTTACTGACATTCACTATTTGTGTACAATGTTTTTACAATAATATTCATGAAGTATTTATGCCAGTTGCCAAATTAGGCACTTTATTTTTTTTTACAATGTTGATATTTCTATATTGATAATAACATCTACTAGTGGGAGCAGGTGTTCTTAGTGGATAATTCCATGGAGATCATGAAAATGGAAAAACACTGGAAGATCTTATGCATCAACATGCAAGCACTTGCTGGCATCTAATGGTTTTGCTTCAGAGTTTACACAGGAAAATTGGCTTTTGCATCAAAGAATAAGCAAATACAGATTGTTAGTCTTAGAAGAAAGATTTCCTACCGAGTGTGGAATTCCATGGCACGGTATAATTAACAGCCATTAGCTAGTGAAAATACTATTTTTCCTTCAGCCACAGAAAATTGGCTATGTGTAAGTTATGAAAATTATCTGGATAATTCAGGGCCAAAAAGAAAAAATCACTTTTAAATGGAAATTTCAAGGAAAAGAGCTTTTTTGAAACTCAGTTATCCAGATATTCGCCTTATTTTCCTCATTCCATTTGAGTCTTGTGGTCTGGAAGGGATCTTGTATTGTTGGCAGCTGGATCATCTTATCTCTCCTGGGAATACTGATGCTACACAGGATGTTTTTTGGGAGTGGTCAGGCCAGCCTCTGACTTGAACACCTAATGGGTGGGCTCCCATTTCTATGGATGCATCACCAGCACAACCACACCTGATGGCGTCACCAGCAAGAAAGAAACTAGGAGCTAAGCTTAGAGACACTTGTGGCGAACTCTGGGGACATCCAATGTCAAATGCAGGTAGGTTTTGCTATGAACAAAAGTATTAAATAGCTCTTCTCTCTGTTGTCAGTTGATACAGGAGCAGGTTTTCTAGAATCACAGACAATATCAGACTTGTTCTTGGCACCCTGACTTGATGCTTTTCCACTTGTAACCCAAACATTGAACAAGCACAGTGTGTGGTGTAATCTCACCCATGCTCACTGTTGTTTCCCTCAAGTCCTTTTGAATTATTTCATCTAGAGTATCTTCCCTTGGAAGCTTGGCTGGTCCTGAGATTTTCCTGCTTACCCCTCTCATGTAACAGGCAGTCAAAACCCTCAGAAGTAACCAAACATATCTCAGTTCAAAAACAAAGAATTTTGGTCCAAGGTATCGACACTTCAAACTTCATTCACATTGAGACTTCTGCTCCCCCTTCCCAGCTTAGGCACAGAGTTGGCATTTGAGTGGTCAGTGTCTGCCCATCTCTAATCACCTCCTACATGGGTAGAAGTGAGATAAGAGAGGGATGGTTCTCTGGTGAGGTGGTTTCAAGCTCTCTGAGACCACTACGTGGTTGAAGCTGAGACTTTTTTCCCCAGGTCCTTCATTCCCCCGACTGGGCACCTCCATCTTCCAGCAGCATCTTCCACTCCATCTCTTGGCTCACCACTCTCCATGCCACACATCCTGAACTATTCCCAACAAGCCTGGGAGTGCAGACTGGCCCCACAAGAGACGAAACTCCTCCTAGCTCTGCCCCTCGGCGGTTAAACTGCTCTTCTCTCACCCTCTAACTGCAGTGTCCCCCAACCATAAGCACTCTTGTGTCCTGTGCAGTCCTGCAAATGGCATGCCCACACCTCTCTCCCAAGAAAAATCTCTTCCTCCCAACAATCATTGACTCTCAGATCTTGAAACTGACTGGAAATTCAAGAACCATGGTATTGATTTTTCAATCTACCTAGTGTGATGGAGCATCTCATTTGTGAATTTCACTTGTTATTGTCTCTTGATGCCTAGGAAACTTCACCATCCTGTTACCTGTCGCTCCCTGCCCATACCTCCTTGGTGTCCAAGCCTCTCTCTGCATCTAATCCTTTGGTTCCTGCATGGCTCCCCCACCAGGCTGCAATCATGCTAAGCTCAGTGACTTTATACTATTCATTTTTATGTACCCAGAGCTTAAGACAAGACCTGACAGGGTTTTTATCTGTACAACTCTGGTGGCCAATCTTAACAAAAACACATTCTGTTGAATGGATCAGTGAGTATGGATGCGGTGGAGGGCAACATATTAGTACTGATTTGTGTTAACCTGCTGTTAACAGAGGTGACAGTACCCAGCTCCTCCATGTTTTCCCCCAAATAAATCTCAAAGTGATAGCCCTCACTAACTTGGACCTCTTTATTTCTCCCTTAAACAAACCCATGATTTCATTTGCAATGAAAAATCAAATTCTATGTTTTTAGGCACCTGGAGACTCACTGACAACTTTGATGCTGAATGAACAGAGGTTTTCCACTTCCTCTTTTCTCTCTTCTGCCTCTGGTGTCACATCCAATAGTGCCAGACTGGACCTCCACCCGTTCATGAGACCTGACTGCTAGACTATCAGAAGTTTGAAAGCCTCTTGTTAAACATAATTTTTTTTTTCTTTTGGCTATGCTGCTCAGCATGTGGGATCAGGGATAGAGTCCCCCATGCACTGGAAACTCAGAGTCTTAATCATTGGACGACCAAGAAAGTCCCAAACATAGCCATTATTAAAAATTAATGTTATGTTACTAACAGAAGTAAAACTCTGAGTCTGGGACCTAGCTGCTTAGATTCTAAGTCAGAATGAAGTATAAAAGATTACTATAAATATTCTTTTAGGGCAGAAATTCAGCTTCAATATTGCCATCTCTGACTCTAAAAATACACTGCATCGGTATAGGCACTCCCTTCTTAGACACTGGTGTGTGGATTCAGCTTTACCAAAATAAAGTCTGTAAAACTGAAATGCACTCTCAGCACAGCACAGAAGGAGTAAATCTCAGCCAGTAGCTGAGGTGCTGCTCTGTAAAGGCCTGCAGCTCATCTCTACACGTCCTCCTGGGGGAGGTGGGCACCAAGATTTTCTCAAGGGGGCATACAGGGAAAGCCCCACTGCAATGTCTGTGGCTAAGGGAAGGTTATCCAGGTCAGTGCTTAATGAGTAGTTAAACATTTCTAAGGCTACTGTTCAGCGCAGGGAATATAGCCAATATTTTACAATAACTTTTGAATCACTATGTCATACACCTGAAACTAATGTAATATTGCAAATCAACTGTACAGAAAGAATGAATGAATGAATGAGAGGAAGGAAGGAATAAAGAAAAAGAAGAAAAAAAACATTTCTATGATTTTATTCTTTATGTTTTCGAAGTGATGCTCAAAATACCATTTAAACTCCTCAAGTGGCCCGGGGTTCCCCATAGTCTCTTGAGGAGGACACTCTGGTGAGAAGAGATTTTTTAAAAAGAAACATGACTAAACTGACCAGGTGAGGTAAATGACTTTTTTTAAAGCAAAATTCCAAAATGGGAATCAGAGAGGTCAAAGGAGCCAGGTCTTTGAGAAGAATTACATTATCTACTTTTCTGACTCTCACTAGAGAAATAAAACCTTCATTAAACATTTGAAATTGAACGTGCACAGGGCCTAAATCATAAGCATCAGTATGAGAAATATCCCCAGATGTATTTTCAAGGAGAAATAATTCTTTAAAATGTTTACTCATGTGTAGAGTTAAGTTTTTCTGATGTTGAAAAGTTAGAGCCCCTGGAAAGTTAGAAGTTCACTGTTCAAAGCCAAAAGCAAAAGTGCTGTGGTGGGAGCAATGATACCCTTGGTTGACAAATGAGTTGCACTTCTTCCCAGCTTTGGGGTTAAGAGGACGCTGAGGGGAAGAGGCCCAGAAGGAGGTCGGGAAGGGCTCACCTGAGGCTGTAGAGCACTTTGCCATCGGGCTGGACTCGAAGCATCACGTTGTCTGTGGTGGTGTCGTGGATGAAGGAGCGCTTGGAGTGCACAAAAAACATGTCGGGGACCCAGATCTTCTTCACCAGCCGGCCGTCAAATGTCATGCTGAGGTTGTTGGTGCTCGGGAAGGACAGCCTCTCGTCCTTCCAGTAGTGCCTCAGGTAGAGGGTCATCGTGAAGTCCTGGGACCAAGGGTAGGGAGGAGGAGCCTCACGCTGAACGGCCGGGTGATAGCAGGGCACCGTGCACCCCCACCACTAGGCTGAGGAGTGAACTGAGCCCAGGGAGGCCTTGCTTCTAGTCTCTGCTGCTTCAGGAGGGAGGGAGCCTTGCATGGGGGACTCAGCTGGAGGTTGTACAGAGGGGGCCTTGAATCCACTGCACCCCACCCCTGGGCACTTGCCTCCATTTGCAGAAGGCTGCTCCTGCCACTGCTGGGACCGCAGCATGAGGGCAGCCTGCCCACACACAGGGCCAACTGCCAGCCTAAGAATTCATGCCTCTGGAAGCAGCCCTCAGCCAGGGAGTGGGGCTGGGGATGGGTAAGGGGGATGGATAACCCAGCTCTCTGGCCCCTCAGTGGGGACAACCCTGAGGCGAGCTCTTTGCTGACTCCCAGAGAAGCCCAAGAGGGACTGATTCTCACATAGATCTGATCTGATGACATGACCGTTTTTGCTTCCTTCCTTTTCCCTGTCTCACCTCTCCACCCTCTTCTTATATAGATAATTTTTTTATACCACCATATATATATATATATATATATATATATCCTAGGTGGTGCTA
The DNA here is from genome assembly GCF_014754425.2 of Oryx dammah. Classification (NCBI taxonomy): domain Eukaryota; kingdom Metazoa; phylum Chordata; class Mammalia; order Artiodactyla; family Bovidae; genus Oryx; species Oryx dammah. The sequence continues at coordinate 48,385,172 of NW_024070188.1, read as the reverse complement.
GTGGTAAAGAACCTGCCTGCCAATACAGGTAAACCCAGGAGATGCAGGTTCGATTCCTGGGGTCAGGAAGATCCCCTGAAGGAGGGCATGGCAACCCACTCCAGTATTCTTGCCTGGAGAATCCCATGGGCAGAGGAGCCTGGCAAGTTGCAGTCCATGGGGTCACACAAAGCTGGACATGACTGAAATGACCTAGCGCTCACGTGCGCGCACACACACACACACGCACACGCACACACACACACACACACACACACATATATAGGCTGTGCCACGCAGCTTGCAGGATCTTCATTCCCTGCCCAGGAATTGAACTCAGGCCCTCAGTAGTTAAAGTGTGGAGTCCTAAGCCCTGGACCATCAGAGAATCCCCCCCACTCTTTTCTTGTATTTCCTTGGTGTCTGTGTGTGCGCCCAGTCGCGTTTGACTCTTTGCAACCCCGTTAGCTATAGCCCACCAGGCTCCTCTGTCCATGGAATTCTCTAGGCGAGAATACTGGGGTGGGCTGCCATTAAACTACTTGTGCCAGAATGCTAGTCTCAGGTCTGCTTCTCCCCAGCTAAGACAAGTTTCTAAAAAGTCCTGTAAGTCAAGGAGTTGCAGAATGTTCTATTTGTTAATCAAAGCCCATTTAAAAAAGAAAAACAGAGGAAACTTGAGCTTTTTCTGCATTTTCACAGCCAGACACAGAATCCACAGGAGTAGCTTGCGTCTGGCTCCTTGGATCCTGCTGTTTACGCTGGACAGCATTTGCCCAGAGAACACATCCAGGTGGCAAGAGCCTGGACACTGGGGTGCGGACGGTCATGTCTGTCATGCGGCTCTGTTTCCTGCCAACGGGGCAGCTTTGAGCAAGTGTCTCGACCTCGCTGAGCCACCTGTAAATCAAGTATGGGAATTCCCACTGCCCGGGGGTTGTGAGCCCGGGGATTGTGAGCCCGGGGAATTGCGGTGTGTGGCGCTCCTGGCCCAGCACAAGGCCCGAGGGGATCCCCCACCCGCAGCCCTGGCCAGAGAAGCGCTTACCATATCCACCTCTGAGATGCTGTCCAAGCTCTCCACCTGCACGTCCACGCCAACAGGAATGGCTGGCCCTGGGGACGGGGCATGGCAAAAGCATTTACTCTTTTTATTTGAACTTTGACTATGAATGAGACAGGCATAAGCAGTATTTCTCGTAGCACATTCAGATTTGAAGGTTTGGTGTCCCACATGCCAGGCTAAAGTCAAACCAGAGATAAAAGGGTGGCATCATGGGCTCGCTCCCTAGAATATTCCAGCGAAGGTAAAAAAAAAAAAAATTCCTATTTGGTCTGAATCAGTCAGGTGATTCTGAAATGAGGAAGTTAATACAAAGCATTTGTCGTTGGTTACATATGCTCATCTGAAGGAACAATGAGACCTGGGTCAAAGTTGGGCCCCATCTAAAGAGTTACTCCTTACCATGAAGTCACACATTTTTAAATTTTTGTATTTACCTCCTGATTTTTCACCCTCTTTCATCTTGGAAGCCAGCGTCTCTGGCCAGGAGAAAGGCCCTGCTTGGGGAATTAGAACCAAGGTCATATTCAAAACATTTGCCAAGGTACTGGTCTGCATCTTTGCTAGACGATGGAGTCGCCTCCATGGCGGATGTGATACACTGGGTGGATATGAAAATATTATATTTGGGGGCATTTCTAGGCCATAAAAACTTAATATTTATAAAAAGAAAGAATTATCAGGGAAGTAGATTGCTGCCTCTTTTCTTCCCTGTTTTCAGGTGTGTAGGACAGGCATGAAACATCAACACAGAATATCATCATGGAACATCATCACTGAGTGAAAAGGTGAATTTGGGTCCAACAGCAGCAGATTAGGGACTGAATAAAGCCTCCCTACTAGAACCTGTTTATCTTTTAGGCAAAAGTGACTGGAAGAAATAAAAGGCATGAGAATGATTCCTGAAATAAATATTTTTTTCCCAGGGGGGAAAAAAAAAACCTCATAAGAATGAAAACCCTATTTGACACTAAGAAACCTGAAATGTGGCAGCTGCAGGCTAAGCTTCAAAGGGCTCTGGCACTAAATCATTATTTTCTAAACAATTTTCATTTAATTAAACTCAGCAGACCACACTCTACCCTAGGATATGGGCCCAGAGTTCTGTCTGCCAGCTCCAGGATAAGAACAAATTTAGTCCAAGATTCATATTTCACGTTAAATTGATAATACAGTCATGATTTTAGGGGTATGATTATTGTGCATTTTTAAATGTATATTGCAGACAGAACTTTTACATTTTATTTTTAAAATTATGCATTTCTAAGAGCTATGAAAGTGAACATCATTTAAGAAAATTTCAAAAACTGCTTCCACAAATAAATAAATTTAAAAGACCTAATTTTAAAAAAATTGTTATTTCAAAGCATTTTCAGGAGGCAACTTTGGACTGCAACCATCCCCACAGCCAGCTACTAGCCTCTCTATTACTGAGACATCCTTGTTGGGAGCCATGGCCTGAGGACAGCTCGGCTGGTCTGGCCACAAACCAGCCGCTGCCTCCCAAGAATGCGTTCAGCAGAGTCCAAGGCAGGCTGGCCAGGGCAGGTGCTCAGATGATGCTGAAGGCTCAGGCCTTGTTCACAACCTAGGCAGACCTGATTGGAGTAGGGAGCAATGCTGAATGGTTCCCTGGTCAGATGCTGCCCACAGACAGACAGAAGGACCTGGAAAGAAGACGAGCCTCAAGAGTGCATGCCTCATACCTCCAAAGCCAGGCCTCATGCTGAAATCGTGGTCATCTATCCTCAGAAGCTGCTCTGATTTTGTTAGTGGCGATTTCGTAATATCAGGGCTTCGTTTAAGAATTGGGCTGCAGAGCGGGAGAAAACAGGTTGATCACATACCCTAATTAAGTCAGATGAAAACTATTTGCATTCAGACCTGATCTTGACAAGTTTGATGGGCTGTGGTATTTTTTCTTTAAAGCTACTGGAAATCCTCTCTTCCATTGTCCAGCTTTCTGGATCAATGAACCAACCCAGAAGATCCAAGACAGGAGTTTAGGAATGTGAATCAGGAGCTTGCAAAATACCAACATCTAGGGGACTTTCCTGGTGGTTCAGTGGTTAAGACTTCACCTTCCAGTGCAGGGGGTGCAGGTTTGCACCCTGTTCAGGGAGATAAGATCTTACATGCCTCTTGGCCAAAACCCAAAAAACATAAAACAGAAGCAATATTGTAATAAATTCAACAAAGACTTTAAAATAAATAAAATATTTTAAAATCCAACATCCAGGCCCCATCTCAGAGGGGCCAATCTGGGCAGAATGGAACCTGGACATTAATGTTTTTAAAAGCCTCCCAGATGATTTTAATGTGAAACCAAGGCTGAAAACTGCTGGACCTGGGCTTACTAATAAGTCTGCTGCTGCTGCTGCTAAGTCACTTCAGTCGTGTCCGACTCTGTGCGACCCCATAGACGGCAGCCCACCAGGCTCCCCCGTCCCTGGGATTCTCCAGCCAAGGACACAAGTGGGTTGCCATTTCCTTCTCCAATGCATGAAAGTGAAAAGTGAAAGTGAAGTCGCTCAGTCGTGTCCGACTCTTAGCGACCCCATGGACTGCAGCCCACCAGACTCCTCCGTCCATGGAATTTTCCAGGCAAGAGTACTGGAGTGGGGTGCCATACTCACCCAAAGCTCCTCAGCCATTTGGAGCAGGTTGCAGCTGGAGGGGAGAGGCAGTGGGTGTGGATTGAGCCTGGCTCCCTTGGACCCCTCTGGCCCATCCTGCAGAGAGAGCATGGACTTGCCCTTGGTTCAAATGCCAACCATTCTGGCTCCCTGGGAGGCAGCTTCCTGTGCTTCTGCTTCTGAATCGAATCTAGTTCCATTTTAATTCATATTCACTTTTTCTAAATAGGTAATATATTTGCAGGGTTTGACAATTAAAAAGAGACAGGAAATGCAGTGAAAAGTTGGCTTTCTACCTGTGCCTCCGTTCATCCCATTCCCCAACCACTGTTACTGCTCTCTCTCTGCTCTTCATTTGGCCGTGGGGCTTGTAGGATCTTAGTTCCCTGACCAGGGATCAACCCAGAGCCCCTGCTTTGCAAGCGTGAGTCTTAACCACTGGACCACCAGGCAAGTCCCCCTTCCCCCTGGCACCCCTCTTATTGGTTTCTGGTCTATCTGTTCAGAGTATCTTGTAGGTACAAGTAAATACAAACATACATTCTTATATCCTGTATTTTTCCAGTTTCATTGAGATACAATCAATACTTAACATTGTATTAGTTTTAGCTGTACAACATGATGATTTGATGTATGTATATTTTGTGGTAAAATTATTACCACAATGCATCTAGTTAACACCCCTCACCTCACATAGTCACACTTTTTTTTTCTTGTGATGAGAAACTTTAAGAGCTACTCTTTTCAAATATACAATATAGTAGTGTTAACTATAGTCACCATGCTCTACATTAACATCCTCAGGACTTATTTATGATATAACTGGAGGCTTGTACCTCTTGATCCCTTTCATCCATTTCACCCACCCCACACCCCACACCTAAGGCAACCACCTATCTGTTCTCCGTATCTACTAGTTTGTTTTTTTTTTAATTCCACATAGAAGTGAAATCATACAGTATTTGTCTTGGCAAATAGTCTCTTATTTTTACACATCAAGGAACATATAAACTTACACTTTTAATTTCTTTCTTTATATATATATATAACTTGGATTTTTTTCCATATCAAAGCATCCCAAGCCTCATATTCTTTTTCACACTACATAGTGTTGCACTGCACAGATATACCATCACTCACGTGCTCAGTAGTCTTGCTGTTACAATCAGTGCTACAAGGGCCTTGCACAGTCTTCACTTACCCCTCAGCAGCATCTCTGGAACTCACAGAAACAATGAACTGCCCTCCCAGCTCCTCGTCCCAACAGCAGTGTGTGTGTCCTCCCGTGTATCATGCACACTCAAACACACACTCACACTTCTTTCAATGCACATGTCCCAAACTTTGGCCTACATCAGCATCTCTTGGAGGCCTGTTTCAAACCTAGGCTCCTGAACCTCGCCTTGCCCCAAAGTTTCTGATTTAGCAGGTCTGGGCTAAGGTCTAAGAATTTGTATTTGTCACACGTTTCCAGATGCTGCTGCTGGTGGTGGTGGTCAGGAGATGGCGCTTTATTTTAATGTTTTGGCCATACCACCCAGCATGTAAGATATTAGATTCCTGACCAAAATGGAACCTGTGCCCTCTGCATTGGAAGCACGGAGTCTTAACCACTGGGCCACCAGAAAAGTCCCTGAAGATGGCACTTTGAGAACCAGAGCTCTGGTGCATTCATTCTCAACACACAATTTCCTCCCTTGTAACTGGCTCCGTCCATCGTTAAGTGCTTGGCTATCTTCTTTCCTGAAGAAACTATCATTCTGGGCGGGGGGTGGGGGGTGAGGAGAATGTGTCTGGGAGACAGAAAAACAGAGTTCCACTCTCCAGTGACCTTCCTGCTCCGTGCCTTTGGGTACCTTTCCCTGGGATTCAGTTTCCTCATCTTATTGAAGGTGAAGCTCTGTGACAGGACCAGGGCTGCGTGGAGCCAATGGGATCATGTGTGTGTGTGTACTTTTTAAACTTGAAGGTGGACTGCACATGGAAGGAGCCATTGTTGTTTCTCAGCCAACAGGAAGTTTCCTCCTAAAGGAAGGAAATTGCTGAGCTGGCAGCAAAGGCTGTGCCCCGGGGAAGAATCTTAACTAATGGATCAGGATGGAGGTACGCTGCTGCTGGAAGGGAGGGAGGAAGCCATTGCTGCCTACCTCCTCTCTCTCCTAATGGAGCCAGGAGCCCTCCTTCTGCTCCCTCCCCCTTGGCCAGGAGTAGAGGCGTTGCTGCAAATCACTGCAGCTTAGGTGTGGAGAAGAGGCCCCTTACAGTGGTGTGCGTGCACCTGTGGTCACTGTCTGCCTTACTTGAGCACATCTTTGTGCACTCCATCTTTGAGGCTTACTATGAAATTAAAACTAAAGGTGTTCTAGAGAGCCCAGGTACTCAAATCAACAAAGTATCCTTCACCCTGTAGATTTGCTTCAAATCTAATTGGAATAAAATGTGAAAGAAAAAAAAAAGACTACAAAACTGCAATGCATTATTTCAGCTTTTCAACGAGCAATTCCCATGACCCACAGAAGCAGGAATTGGAGGATTAATTATTCAGAAGGCCTGATTTGAAGAGGTCTGACCTAAACTATCTCCCCAGCTGAAACTGATGGCATTTTTAACCTGGAACTGCCATGAAGCTGTCAGTATGGAGAGCGACACATTGCCAGGTGAACCATTTCTCTTGGGCATCCTTGCACTTCAGCTTAGGGATTCAGCCAAAAGTGCACTGGCAGGAGATGAGAGAGCAGAGGGTAAGTCTTCCTTCTCTCTCAGCTTCGATGCCAGGGACTAGCCATATCTGTGTTGCTCTGTGACCACAGATAATCACAGTACTTCAATAAGCTCCAGTTACACAATTTCCCCTTTAGGTCTGCAGGTAGTCATGGCTTCCTGTATTTCTTGTGCTTGGGGGTGGGGCATTCAGTTGCCTGGATGCTGCCCTGAACCCCGTGCACTGCTCTGCGAGCGGTCTCTTTATTCAATTATTGGTTAAGCCCTTTTGAGTGCACCGCTGTTTTCTGCCAAGACCCGACTGATACCCAGGGATATCAGGGCTGATGCACAGGGATTATGTCATCTGCGACAAAGTGGAGCAGGGGCAGGTGTGCACTCTGCAGGAGGTGGTCCCAGGGCTGGGGAAGGGCAAAGACTGGCCATCACAGTGGATGGTCAGCAGGGGCAGGACGAGGCCACAGGCCACTGAGGGCAGAGTCCTCTTCATCTTTGGCATTTTGCACAGTGCTGGGTGCCCGTGGACTCTCAGTACATGTTAGTGAGTGAAGAACGGTATTAGTTCTTTGGATCGGTGCCAGAGAGAGCAATACAAGAGATGCAGGAAGAAAGAGGGGGTAGGAATAAAAATAAAGTTTGGCCCCAGTCTTACTGTGGCTTTTGTTGTTGTTTAGTTGCTATGTCGTAGACCACCAGTCTCACCTGTCCATGGAATTCTCCAAGCAAGAACACTGGAATAGGTTGCCATGCTCTTCTCCAAGGGATTCTTCCCCACCCAGGGATCGAACCTGAGTCTCCTGAATTGGCAGGTGAATTCTTTACCACTGAACCACCAGGGAAGCCCTACTGTGGCTTTGGGCCAGTCTAAAACAGAACTGGGCACCCAAGGAAGGGCTGCCAAATTCTGAGATGTCACTACCTCTGCCACCATGAAGCTGAGATTCTAGCTTAGCAAAAAACTGATAATTAGGACACATAAAATCTTATTCTTTCTTTGCCACACCATGCAACTTGTGGGATCTTAGTTCCCAACCAGGGACTGAATCCCAGCCATGGCAGTGCAAGCACTGAGTCCTAACCACTGGACCACCAAGGAACTCCCATAAAATCTTTTTTAAATTGTTGCTATTTAATATTTTAAAATAACTATTTTCTGTTCACATTCCTATGTTAATATTTTTTGGAAAATAGATTGAAGCCTAAAGGAAAGGATGAAAACCACTAAGAAATAACCTGGACCATCCTGAGTATATCCTTACAACCCTGAGAGAGGGAAAAACACTGTAACTTGCTTCTAACTCAAGTTACGTATATCTTAAAATACTTTTCATGTCACCAGCATCATTTTACCAGCTGAGGTATGAGTATTAACCTTGAAATGAAGTGTAACACATAGCAAATAAAAGGATAACTAACACTGCCTGAGTACTTACTCTCTGCCAGTTACCAGGCTAATTATATCACATGTATTAACTGGGTTAGTCCTTATAACAACCCTGTGAGGTAGGCCTTGCCATTGTACCCATTTCATACATGAGGAAGCTAAGACACAGACAGTTTAAATAACTTGTGAAAGTGAAGGAGCCAGGAGTCACACTCAGAGGCTCTGGCTCTAAGGATGGGAGGCAAGTTTGGCCACTGTATCTCACTGGGAGATCTGGCTCCCATTGCCTGCAATCTGGGTTCAATGTGGAAGGTCCAAGCTTACCTTTCCCCTCACAGAAGAGCCAGCATGGACCTTGCACAAAACTGGTGCCCACTCACTGATTAAACAAAGGCATTTATTGGGATTTCTCTGGCAGTACAGTGGTTTAATTTCCATGCTTCCAATGCAGGTGAAGTGGGTTCAATCCTGGTTGGGAAAAAAATGAGTGCATTTACTGATTGAGTCCCTAGGAACTTATGAAGAAGCAATTGACATGTTCCAAGTTGGATACTTGGCTGTCTGAGGAGGCCTTACAAATAGCTGTGAAAAGAAGGGAAGCGAAAAGCAAAGGAGAAAAGGAAAGATATACCCATTTGAATGCAGAGTTCCAAATAATAGCAAAGAGAGACAAGAAAGCCTTCCTCAGCAATCAAAGCAAAGAAATAGAGAAAATCAATAGGATGGGAAAGACTAGAGATCTCTTCAAGAAAATTAGAGATACCAAGGGAACATTTCATGCAAAGATGGGCTCGATAAAGGACAGAAATGGCAGGGACCTAACAAAAGCAGAAGATATTAAGAAGAGGTGGCAAGAATACACAGAAGAACTGTACAAAAAAGATCTTCACGACCAAGATAATCACGATGGTGTGATCACTCACCTAGAGCCAGACATCCTGGAATGTGAAGTCAAGTGGGCCTTAGAAAGCATCACTATGAACAAAGCTAGTGAAGGTGATGGAATTCCAGTTGAGCTATTTCAAATCCTAAACGATGATGCTGTGAAAGTGCTGCACTCAATATGCCAGCAAATTTGGAAAACTCAGCAGTGGCCACAGGACTGGAAAAGGTCAGTTTTCATTCCAATCCCAAAGAAAGGCAATGCCAAAGAATGCTCAAACTACCGCACAATTGCACTCATCTCACACACTAGTAAAGTAATGCTCAAAATTCTCCAGGCCAGGCTTCAGCAATACCTGAACCACAAACTTCCAGATGCTCAACTGGATTTAGAAAAGGCAAAGGAACAAGAGATCAATTGCCAGTATCCACTGGATCATGGAAAAAGCAAGAGAGTTCCAGAAAAACATCTATTTCTGCTTTATTGACTATGCCAAAGCCTTTGACTGTGTGGATCACAATAAACTGTGGAAAAGTCTGAAAGAGATGGGTCTGGGAACCAGACCACCTGATCTGCCTCTTGAGAAACCTGTATGCAGGTCAGGAAGCAACAGCTAGAACAGGACATGGAACAACAGACTGGTTCCAAATAGGAAAAGGAGTATGTCAAGGCTGTATGTTGTCACTCTGCTTATTTAACTTATATGCAGAGGACATCATGAGAAATGCTGGACTGGAAGAAGCACAAGCTGGAATCAAGATTGTTGGAAGAATTATCAATAACCTCAGATATGCAGATGACACCACCCTTATGGCAGAAAGTGAAGAAGAACTAAAGAGCCTCTTGATGAAAGTGAAAGAGGAGAGTGAAAAAGTTGGCTTAAAGTTCAACATTCAGGAAACTAAGATCATGGCATCTGGTCCCATCACTTCATGGGAAATAGATGGGGAAACTGGAAACAGTGGCTGACTTTATTTTTCTGGGCTCCAAAATCACTGCAGATGGTGATTGCAGCCATGAAATTAAAAGACATTTACTCCTTGGAAGGAAAGTTATGACCAACCTAGACAGTATATTAAAAAGCAGAGACATTACTTCATCAACAAAGGTCTGTCTAGTCAAGGCTATGGTTTTTCCAGTGGTCATGTATGGATGTGAGAGTTGGACTATAAAGAAAGCTGAGCGCCGAAGAATTGATGCTTTTGAACTGTGGTGTTGGAGAAGACTCTTGAGAGTCCCTTGGACTGCAAGGAGATCCAACCAGTCCATCCTAAAGGAGATCGTCCTGGGTGTTCATTGAAAGGACTGATGCTGAAGCTGAAACTCCAATACTTTGGCCACCTGATGCGAAGAGTTGACTCACTGGAAAAGACTCTGATGCTGGGAGGGATTGGGGGCAGGAGGAGAAGGGGACGACAGAGGATGAGATGGCTTGATGGCCTCACTGACTGGATGGACATGAGTCCAAGTGAACTCCAGGAGTTGGTGATGGACAGGGAGGCCTGGCATGGTGCAGTTCATGGGGTTGCAAAGAGTCAGACACAACTGAGAGACTGAACTGAACTGAAGTTATAATAATACAGGATGACATTTCAGACAGCTTCTTGGACTGAATGGAGGGTGTATGTTTTTTGAACATACATTTTTATTCTATCTTCTTGGAGATTATGAAAAATTCTGGCCCATGGTCCTGCTTCTTGATATTTCCTTGCTGTAGTTACCAGTCAGTTTGTCTAAGGATGATGTTTTCTTAAAACATTTCCCAGAGGTTAGATCAGGTCTGCGGGCCTGTTAGGAGGCAGGGTTCTTCCGGAAGGCTCATTTAACTAATAGCAGAGCATTTGATAAGTTATACTTCACTTTGTTCATTACTTCATCTTCAAGCCTGGCATGCTGAAGTCCATAGGGTCGGAAAGAGTTGGACACAACGAGTGACTGAACAACAACATTATAGCTCTAGTCCTACTGGCAGACGGCAATGTGGAAATATGGTCAGTCTACTGTCAGAGCCCCACAGAGATGGTTTTATGTTCCCCATAGACTCACTGGCCTGGGGGTTGTGTGAGTATGTGTGTGTGCATTTAATTTTCTCTTTATTTTATTTATTTCTGCCATCATGTTATTTACACTTTCTTGAACAGCATTTCTTGAACTGCTAGAGAGACTGTGCATTTTTCCACATAAAGAGTAAGGATTGTGTATTTTCTCTCAAGTATAACTTTCCTTGAATTCCTCACTAAATGGATTTTTGGGTAACTGATGATCTCTTTTTCAAACCACTGCCTCTAAGACTGTGTGATAGGTAAGTTAGGTGTCAACTTGGCTAGACTCTGGTACCAGTTTTTGGTTTGAATACCAGCCTCGATGTTGCTATGAAGGTGTTCTTAAGATGTTAAGTCAGTAGCCTTTAAATAAAGCAGATTACCCTTCATAATGTGGGTAGATCCCATCCAATCAGTTGAAGACCTTAGAAAAAAAGACTGAGGTCCTCTGAGGAAGAGGGAATTTGTTCTGCAGACTGCCTTCAGCTGTAACACCAGCTCCTGCTGGAATTTCCCCCTGCCTGCCTGACTGTCATGTAAATTTCAGACTTGGTTGCCCACACAATCACATGAGCCAATTCTTTAAATAAATCCTCCTCCCACCCCAACTCCCCTCATATGTGTGTGTGTGTTTGTGTGTGTGTATGTGTATACGTATGTGCTTAGTCCCTCAGTTGCGTCCAACTCTTTGTGACCCCATGGACTATAGCCTGTCAGGCTCTTCTGTTCATGGGGATTCTCCAGGCAAGAATACTGGAGTGGGTTGCCATGCCCTCCTCCAGGGGATTTTCCCTACCCAGGGATTGAATCCAGGTCTCCTGTATTGCAGGCGGATTTTTTACCTTCTGAGCCACCAGGGAATCCCCGTGTATACACATATATAGGTATATATATATTATAATAAATATTGTACTATATATGTGTGTGTGTTTGTGTAATACCACAGAGAGATAGATAGATAGATATACACACATACATTGTTGTTGTTTAGTATCTAAGTTGTGTCTGACTCTTCTGGGACCACATGGACTATAGCCCACCAGGCTCCTCTGTCCATGAGACTTCCCAGGCAAGAATACTGGAGTGGGTTGCCGTTTCCTTCTCCAGAGGATCTTCCTGACCCAGGGATGGAATCTGCATCTGTTGCATTGGCAGGCAGACTCCTTATCACTGAGCCACCAGGGAAGCTCCACACACATACAGACATCATATATACATGTTACACACATCCTGTTGGTTCTATTTCTTGGGAGAACCCTTACTAATCGAGTCAGTGAATATTCCATGATGCCTAAAGTCTGCACACCTGTGGGAGACCTGAGTTGCCTAGACCCGGAAGGCTGTGTCTGGGGTGGGTGGAGTGTTTGTGCTGTCTCAGAGTCTTCTGAACCAGCCTTCTTGCCACCACAATGGACCCAGGTTCCCACCAACCTGATGGATCCTCAGCACTCAGACTTGGCCTGCTGTGGCCCTCCCAGGGGGACAAGATGGCACAGCAAGGGCATATTTGTCCACCTGCTTCTCTGGTAAAATCTCAACCTTGAACATCCCCTTTTCTTGATCCTTCTGCTTCAGTTTCCTATAAAATGAGGGAATAACCCTAACCTTACAGGATCACTATAAGGATTAAATAAGAAAATGTTAACATGAACATTGCTCTGGTTTTGACATATGAAAACATTTTCATATGGTTCAACCTGAATTTTACATCCATGAGTATAACTTCTTGTTCTCCTTTTATAGTGGGCAGAGTTGGGCACAGGAAGTAGAGAAACAGGGGACGCAGAACTCTGAGGGTACACTGTGTGACCTGGCACGACTTCTGTGCTTTTCTGGGCCTTTCTCTTCTCATCTTTGAAAGGAGGGCATTTCCAAGGCCTTTGAAATTCTGCAGTGGAAGGGGTGAGGTCCAATTTGCTCACCGCTTCTTCCAGTGCCTGGAGCAGAGTGTCATCAATACATATTTGTTGAATGAATGAATGAGTGAGTGAAGTACAAGAAAAGGAAGGGTTAAGAGTCTCTCATTTATTCATGCACAACATTTCTTGAATATCTGCTATTTATCAGATATTGTACTTGAACCTGGGGAGACAAGGATAAAGGTGTTAGCTGAGCCCTTGTTATAACTAAACTGTGCCCTGCCCATTCATATAGTCTCCTAACACTCCATGTGACTGTATTTGGAGGCAGGGCCTTTAGGGAGGTATTTAAGGTTAAATGAGACTGGTGCCCACTTATGAAGAGGAAGAGACACCAAAGAGCCTCCCCATCACATTCCATCTCCCCAGCGGTGAGCCCAGAGGAAAGACCCTGTAAGGACACAGCAAAAAGGCAGCATCTACAAGCCCAGAATAGATTCCTTCCCAGAAACCAAAGTTGCCACCATCTTGATCATGGCCTTCTAGCCTCCAGGACTTGAGAAAACGAATGTCTGTTGTTTAAGGCACCCAACCTGTGGTGTTTTGTTATGGTAGCCTGGGCAGACAGCTCTCAGGGGGCTCATAGGCTGATAATGCTGAATGATCAGTTGTCCGAGATAGGATAGATGGGGGCTGTGGAAGCTTGGAAAAAAGCCATCTGAGACTTGAGATGCAGGGATGGGGGAGGGCCAAGGAAGGTCCTCGAGAAAAGGTGACATCTGTGCTAACTGTTGGAGGAGGAAAAATAAATGAGCCAGAGGAAGAGGGAAGAGATGGGTGTGGTGAGCCTTGGAGCAGCCCAGTGAAGGCTCAGGAAACTATCAGGATGAGTGGCGCTTTGTAACCAGACAAGAGTGAGAAGCACAAAGTGAAGACTCAAAGTTCTAGCAAGCTCTCTGGAGAATGAAGGGATGCAATGAAGAGAGAACACTGCTAACTTAAAAGAAGAAATCACAGGGTTTCCCTGGTGGTCCAGTAGTTAAGACTCCACACTCCCAATGCAGAGGACCCAGGTTCAATTCCTGATCAGGGAACTAGGTCCTGAATGCCTCAACTAAGACCCAGCACAGCCAAATTAAGAAAAAATATTTTTAAATAAAAATCTAATAAAAGAGGAATAGGGCGATCAGAGAGACCCCACCCATAACCCAGAGGTTTGCGCTTTGTCAGGACAGGTCCTGACAGCCAACGACCTCCTCCCTCCTGGCCTCTGCCCTTCATCACCTGAATCCGCTGCAAGCTCCCATCGCTGTCTATCCCTCTCACTTCCTTCTAGTCTCAGTGGTCCGGTTGACAGCCAGGCTTCTTGTAAAAGTGAACCACATTCACTCTATTTTCTCCTCTCCTCAACACACCGCCACCCGTCTCCTCCCGCTGAGATTGTTAAGGGCTCTTCATCCCGTAAGTGGAGCTTGCATCTTGGCCCTCTACCTGACTGATTTTGACCCTGGTGGGATCTGACCCACCAGGTTTTGCAGTCCACCATGGATTGCTCCCTCCTTCTGGACACCTTTGACACCTCAACTGAATGCCTCTCTGGTCCGTAAGCCTCTTGCGAGGAGAGTGTGTACCTGACTTGGTCACTGATGAGGCACCCACTGCCCAGGGCGGTGTCTGCGCTGTAACACGCGTCTGATAACTGTCCCGTAGATGCTCCCGTAGCCTCTTTGACACCTCTCCATTCCAGTTTTACACCCATTTCTCTGATCACCCATTTCCAGCTTCCTTCCCTGAATCCTCTAGTTGTGTTATGTGGGATCTTTCCTCGTGGTGAGCGAGCTCAGTTGCCCTGCAGCATGTGGGGTCTTAGTTCCTCGACCAGAGATTGAACCTGTGTTCCCTGCATTGCAAGGCGAATTCCTAACCACTGGACCACCAGGGAGGTCCCCACGGAGTCCTCTTCATCCTTGCCTTAAATGTTGCTCATCACAGCTCTCTCTGTCCTGCTCTTATCTCATGCTGTCTTTGGGTCACTTCATCCATCACCACCGAGGAACTCTCTTTACAGCTTCACCTCCAGACCCTAATTCTCTTTTGAGCCACAGACCTGGAGGCCTTCCTGTCAACTGGACAATCATCTCCTAGTAGCTTGTAAGCACACCTGGGTCCACGTGCTCATACTGATCTCATCCTCTTTGCCCCCAAACCTGCTTCTCCTCCTGCTCTCCCTTTCCAGGCACTCCCCTCTACCCAGTTACACCTTCCAGATACCTGCTAGACTCCCACCCAGTCTAATCCTGACAACTCTGCCTCCTTAAACTTCTCATCCATCTTCCCCATCCCTGTTCATTTCATCCCACTAATACCGTCCTTGCTCCGGCTCTCACCGTCTCTTATCCGGTCTAAAGCAGGGACTCTGGATGACTTTTTCTGTCCGCCTTGCAACTCCTTCTGCATCCTCCTGCCACCCTGCCACCAGTGTCATCTCCCTAAAATGGAAATCAGCTGAAACTCTTAGATCCTCACTTTCCTGCAGTTTAAATTTGAGTTCTATAGCATTACAGACAAGAATGCTAATGGTACTTTGCTTCTGATGGGATCCATTTGTGCTTCCAGAGCTTGAGCAGGAATTTGTCCAGGGGCCTGAAGTATAAACAGGCTAGATTTTCATTCTTCCAAGGGGGAGGGAGAAACCATAAGTATTGATATATTCTAGAAACACTGCTCACTGCCCTGGCACTCTGATCTTTATCCAGCACGTTTCATGAAGGTGGATCCCACCTGGATATATCTCCCAAGAAGATGCTGAGAAAAACACAGAAATTATTTGCCACGGCAGAGACTAGAGTAAGCCCCAAGTGAGGCATAAAATGTAAGAAGGCCCTTACTCTTGGGTCGTGCAAGGCCCTATTCATTCATTCAGTCAGCTATTTACTTTTCAGTCGTGCTCTGAAGCTTCTAGGATCTTAGTTCCCTGACCAGGGATCAAACTCGCACCCTTGGCAGTGGAAGGAGTAGTAACCACTGGACCACCAGGGAATTCCCAAGGGTCTCTTTAAATTTTGCATCATTGGCACCTCACTAGCCTCACCCTCACCGTGTGCATGCATTCACCTTGCTTCTTATGTTATTAGTATGAACTGTGAAAAGCAGCCTGGCTACAAATTACCAGCAGTTTATGAGTTTAGAGTCTGGCTAAAATTAAGTGAGCCCTTTAAAAATTTAGGCTATATAAAAACAAAAAACCTGGCTGGGTTCACCATTTTGGAAAGCAATTCTGCCAACTCTACTGGAACTTTAAATGTTCTTATGCCATTTGTTCTAATATACTTCCAGGAGTCTATCCTAATTAAATAATCATGCACATAAACAATGACCTTGTATACAAAGATATCCAGACAGAATATTTATAATAACAAAGAGAAAACAATTAAATATTGTAAGCAGAGGAAGATACTTAAGCAGTTATAATTGTTATTGTGCTTTATAGTGTTCATTCAAATGATAACACTATATACTTCAAGTAAGAAAATATACAGATAAAATCACATTAGATACAATAAGGTTACAAAACTATATGCATAGAAAAATCCCAGACTAGTTAATATTCAATACATGCTTATAAAAAAGCAAAAGAAACTACACAAAAATGTTAACAAGGTTATTTCTAGGTTTTAGGGATTATGGGTGATTTTTGTGCACTGAAAAAATTTTTTTCCTATGGGTTTTAAAATAATGTCTTCCATAATAAAAATAAAAGTTCCTTTAAGTAATTTTTAAAAGAAAATTTATTTTGCTTTGTCATTGTGTGTGTGTGTGTGTGTGTGTGTGTGTGTGTGCGCGCTCAGTCTTGTCTCACTCTTTGTGACCCTATGGACTGTAGCCCACCAGACTCCTCTGTTCATGGGATTTTCCAGGCAAGAATACAGGAGTGGATTGCCATTTCCTTCTCCAGGGGATCTTCCTGACCCAGGGATCCACCCTGAGTCTTTGCATCTCCTGCATCGGCTGGCAGACTCTTTACCACTAGTGACACACTGGTATTCCTAATAAGTCACCTCTCTAACTCTGGCTTGGGAGAGAGGCTGAGAAGTTTTTGGTGACAACCAATAGGATTTGTTGCTGTCATCTGTAATCCTCGAGAGCACGTTTGGTTCAGATCATTTCTATGGCGGCACCGCTCCACAGATTCCACTGTTTGTCCAGCAGCCTCTGACTCTGACAGTGATGGGACATGTGTCTTGCACACAGCAGTCCCTGTCTGTGTCCTGGGCCCACCATGACCAATGGATATTTCAGCTCCTTAACTTTGATATGTTACTAAAACTGCTTGAAACAAGGGCTGTGAGCCATAGCTGGCTGTTCAGGAGCCCAGGTGTGAAGGGCTCTCTCAGACCCAGAGTGGGTCATTCAGGAGTCAGACACCCAGCCCTCCCACTAGCCCCAGACTCCAAGAAGCTGGATTTCCTTTCATATTCATCCATTTTGCTTTTTAAAAAAAGTTTTTGGCCACACCTTGTGGCATGTTGGATCTTAGTGCTCTGACTGGGGATTGAACCTACACCCCCTGCACAGGAAGGAAGAAGGTTTAACCACTGGACCACCAAGAAAGTCCTATATTAATTGATACTTATGACCTCTGTTCATCTTACATTCAGAGATGAAGAAAGCTAAAGCTCAATTTGAACTCAGCGTGATAAAGAACCAAGAATCAAGAATGCCCTTCCTGCCTCCATCTCTTCATCAGTAAAGAGAGAGCTGGTTTGGGGGGTGGGGAGCGGGGTCTCTAAAAATCCTATTTTATTGATACGTATCAGGCAAGCAGGTGTGCAGACATGCACTTCCACTACCAGTGCTGTCACAGAGCCACTCTGGTGAAGCTGATGCTAAAGGATCGGTCTGTTTCTGTCTGGGCTGGCACAGCCAGGCCGGCATGTACCTTGCTGGCAACCATCAGCAGCTGTTCCTCAGACTGGTCCACCTCTGTACCCTCCCAGTTTACAAATGGGGACAATCTAACGATCCTCCGGGCCATACAGCTTGAAGAAAGCTGTTTTGTTCTCTTTTAAAAGATTGTAAAAGGGACCTACACATCTAGCAGAAATAATTAGAACTCACAGAATCATTCTCCCTAATTAGAGGTCCCATCAGTCATTTGAGAATTCCCAGATTCGCTCCAACCTAGGATGCAAACATCAAATAATTGCCCTTATTATTTTTAATGTGCATATATGCTTTTTCCCCCCAGAATCTTTCACCCAGGACAGTTCCTAAGAGATTGAAGAATATGCAATGATAGCACTGTATCAAATCTAAGCATCATTTAAAAAGAAAATGTAATTCTAACATCATAAAAAAAGAGGGGAGGAAAGCAGGAGAACAAAGGGAAAAGGAGCAAGAAGGCAAAGGGCATCCACAGGAAACACCACATACTGGAAACGATTCCACAGTTAAACCAGAAGCTCACTGTACACACCATCTCCCCCGAAATCCTCTGTGCTGAAATGTCCACTCACCTGCCTTTCTTCGACATCTCCTGTATGTCTCTTTTTCGCCAGTGTACTCTGCTTTCAGTAGGCAAAACCCACGCCCACCACAAAAAGAAAACGCCAACTTTCATATTCTGGATGGCCAATGTGGGTTTCCAAATCCAAACGGTTCTCTGAAGAAACAGCAAAAAAAAAGGAAAAGGATGTTCTTTTTCTCTCTTAAGACATTATTGGTCTTTTCATTATTAGAAAGATGTTTATTCACGGGAAAAAAAAATCAACCCACAGTCTGTAATCTGGAGAGCAGGAGAAAGCAATTTCCACTAAACCTATAAATCCTCCTACGTCAGATGTCAGGGATTTTCTGCAGGGAGGTTGAAGTCCTGTGTCCCTGGCTGACAATTATTTTGGCTGGTCTAAATAAGTTCATCGTCAGACCTGGTGAATTCGTTCATAAAGGTCTGTATGAATTTCTGGTCCAACGAATAGAAGGAAGTAAGGAGGAACCAAAACAATTTCCAAATCCAGAACTGCCTGAGATGCTGAATTGCTTCTTATGCCCTGAAAATGAGCTCCTCCCTGGATCTATTTTAAGCTTTTAGCCATTATTATTTGCTTCAGATGAGGGCTAGATTTGGACAGCTCCCCACCCCCACTCCTCTCTGTGGTTGAATCTGTGGAAACTCAGGGCTTTGTAACTGGGTGGGCTGGCTATTTGGCTAACACTTCAGTAGAAGGCTAATCCTTGTCTGATGGACTCTCCAGGAATCTTCTCATCCTCTATGGATACGGTTTTCATTGTCTTTGTTTTATCTGTTTTGCTTTGATGTGGAGGATAGTAAATGCTTTCTTTTTCTGTATTTTTTCTTTATACTAGAGTCTGTTTGATCTACAGTGTTGTATTAGTTTCAGGTGTACAGCAAAGTGATTAGTTATACATATACAATATCTGGAGAGAAGGCAATGGCAACCCACTCCAGTACTCTTGCCTTGCAAATCCCATGGATGGAGCAGCCTGGTAGGATGCAGTCCACGGGGTCGCTAAGAGTCGGACATGACTGAGCGACTTCACTTTCACTTTTCACTTTCATGCATTGGAGAAGGCAGTGGCAACCCACTCCAGTACCCCTGCCTGGCAGATCCCATGGATGGAGGAGCCTGGTGGGCTGCTGTCTATGGGGTCGCACAGAGTCGGACACAACTGAAGCGACTTAGCAGCAGCAGCAGCAGCATACAATATCTGGACTTCCAAGGTGGCACAGTGGTAAAGAATCTGCCTGTCAATGCAGGAGGTGCAAGAGATGCCAGTTCCATCCCTGGGTCAGGAAGATCCCCTGGATCAGGAAACGGCAACCCCCTCCAGTATTCTTGGCTGGAAAATTCCATGGACAGAGGAGCCTGGCAGGCTATAGTCCATGGGGTTGCAAAGAGTCAGACAAAACTGAACACACACACATACATATATCTATTCTTTTTCATATTCTTTTCCCATATAGATTATTATGGAATATTGAGTAGCGTTCCCTATCCTATACACTAAGTCCTTATTGATTATCTATTTTATATGTAGTAGTGTTTATCTGTTAATCCCAAACTCTTAATTTATCCCTCCCCACCTCATTACAAACAAAGCTAGTGGAGGTGATGGAATTCCAGTTGAGCTATTTCAAATCCTGATGCTGTCAAAGTGCTGCACTCAATATGCCAGCAAATTTGGAAAACTCAGCAGTGGGCACAGGACTGGAAAAGGTCAGTTTTCATTCCAATCCCAAAGAAAGGCAATGCCAAAGAATGCTCAAACTGCTGCACAATTGCACTCATCTCACACACTAGTAAAGTAATGCTCAAAATTCTCCAGGCCAGGCTTCAGCAATATGTGAACTGTGAAATTCTAGATGTTCAAGCTGGTTTTAGAAAAGTCAGAGGAACCAGAGATCAAATTGTCAACATTCACTGGATCATGGAAAAAGCAAAAGAGTTCCAGAAAAACATCTATTTCTGCTTTATTAACTATGCCAAAGCCTTTGACTGTGTGGATCACAATAAACTGTGGAAAAGTCTGAAAGAGAAGAGAACACCATACCACCTGACCTGCCTCTTGAGAAACCTCTATGCAGGTCAGGAAGCAACAGTTAGAACTGGACATGGAACAATAGAGTGGTTCCAAATAGGAAAAGGAGTACATCAAGGCTGTATATTGTCACCCTGCTTATTTAACTTATATGCAGAGGACATCATGAAAAACACTGGGCTGGAGGAAGCACAAGCTGGAATCAAGATTTCCAGGAGAAATATCAATAACCTCAGATATGCAGATGACACCACCCTTATGGCAGAAAGTGAAGAAGAACTAAAGAGCCTCTTGATGAAAGTGAAAGAGGAGAGTGAAAAAGTTGGCTTAAAGTTCAACATTCAGAAAACAAAGATCATGGCATCTGATCCCATCACTTCATGGCAAATAGATGGAGAAACAGTAGAAACAGTGGCAGACTTTTTTGGGGGGGGGGGGCTCCAAAATCACTGCAGATGGTGATTGCAGCCATGAAATTAAAAGACACTTGCTCTTTGGAAGGAAAGTTATGAACAACATAGACAGCATGTTAAAAAGCAGAGACATCACTTTCTCAACAAAGGTCCGTCTAGTCAAGGCTATGGTTTCTCCAGTAGTCATGTGTGGATGCGAGAGTTGGACTGTGAAGAAAGCTCAGTGCCGAAGAACTGATGCTTTTGAACTGTGGTGTTGGAGAAGACTCTTGAGAGTCCCTTGGACTGCAAGGAGATCCAACCAGTCCATTCTGAAGGAGATCAGTCCTGAATGTTCATTGGAAGGACTGATGCTGAAGCTGAAACTCCAATACTTTGACCACCTGATGCGAAGAGCTGACTCATTTGAAAAGACCCTGATGCTAGGAAAGATCAAAGGCAGGAAAAGGGAACAACAGAGAATGAGATGGCTGGGTGGCATCACCGACTCAATGGACATGAATTTGAGTAAACTCCAGGAGCTGGTGATGGACAGGGAGGCTTGGTGTGCTGCAGTCCATGGGGTTGCAAAGAGTCGGACATGACTGAGTGACTGAACTGAACTGAACTGAACTGAACCTTGCCTTTCACTTTTGGTAACTAAGTTTGCTTGCTACGTTTTTTAGTCAGTTTTTGCTTTGTAAATAAGTTCATCTGGATCATTTTTTACAGATATCACTTATATGCGATGTCACATGATATTTATCTTTCTCTGACTTCATGTAGTATGATCATCTCTAGGCCCATTTGTGTTGCTGCAAATGGCATCATTCGTTCGTTTTCATGGCTGAGTGGTATTCCATAGTCTATATGTACCACATCTTTATCCATTCATCTGTCAACGGACATTTAGATTGCTTCCATGTCTTGGCTATTGTAAATGCTGCAATGAACATTTGGATGCATGTATCTTTTTGAAGTATGGTTTGCTCTAGATATACACCTAGGAATGGGGTTGCTGGATCATATGGTAGCTCTACTTTCAGTTTTTTAAGGAACCTCCAAACTGTTCTCTGTAATGGCTGTAACAATTTACATTCCCACCAACAGTGGAAGAGTGTTGATTTTCTTTACACTATTTTACAACCCTGTGAAAGGTAGATATTAACATGTAGAAAACTAATAGTAATACATATCTTTCCTGTCCATAGCTATGTAAATTATTCCTCTTGTCCACTAGAGAATATAAATCTCTGAAAAGCAAATCCTCATTTGAACCATTTATAGCATGTTCCCTCACTAATTAATGAATTAAGCAAATTCTTTCACATGTGTTCATTTTATGGTTATGTGAGTCATAATTAAATCCTCTTGTGTAAATCAGAATAGAGCACTTTCACTAAATACATGTTGGAAACAGTTCAACGCACAGAAAGAAAGGCGGAATATTTGATGTCTCCAGAAGTCAATATAAGCCAAGCATCATTAGATACTTAGTTGGTGTGTGTGTGTGTGTGTGTGTGTGTGTGTGTGTGTGTGTGTGCGCGCATCTGTGCTCAGTCATTTCGGACTCTTTCTGACCCCATGGACTGTAGCCCTCCAGACTCCTCTGTCCATGGGATTTCCCAGGCAAGAATACTGAAGTGGGTTGCATTTCCTGATCCAGGGGATCTTCTCGACCCAGGGATTGAACCCGAGTCTCCTGTCTCTGACATTGGCAGGTGAATTCTTTACCACTGAGCCACCTAGGAAGCCAATAGTGACTTGCTGAAGAACCAAAGTAGCAAAGTGGGATGATTCTGGGGTTGAGTATAATAAAAATGTCTCCAGGCCAAGAAGGCACTGAGAGGGACATTAAATGGCTTTTTGATGCCCAGATTAGAAAATCTCTTTCTTTCTTGTTTGGAGAACCCCAGACTAGCTCCAGCAGCCAGAAGCCCGGACATAACCACAGAGAACAAACCTGGATGGCCTCACAGGGACAATTCCTACCTTCCTCAGTAGCTTTGTAGCGAGCTGGCTCAGCAGATCTGAGTTAGCTCAGTGGAAGCACAGGCTGATACCAGGTGCTGAGCTTTCCCAACAGAGCCTCTTCTTCTTTCACCAGGAAGCTCCCATGGCAAAGCTGGATGGCAGGAGCCCATCCTGGAGCCATTTAGCCCCAGTCGACCATGCCCAACACAACTCAGAGGGATCAGGAGAGCTCAGAAAACTGTGTGATCTTTGCTACTTTCCTGCTTGTAAGTGCTCTTGATGACTGTTGTTTTTTTTTTTTTTTCCATTAACACCACATGACTCCATTGCAGAGTATCTGTGCCCCTCTGCAGGACATGGACATGGGAAAGAGTTGACAAGACATCTGAAGATAAACAAATAAGATAGAAAAGTGAAAATTCAGAGGCAAATAACCTAGACTGATGGGAGTGTCTGCTGCATATGATGGTCTTTTTTGTCTTCCTGCCCTTTCTTAGTGTGTGGTCCTTAGATGCACAAAGTTGGGTGGCCGCTAAGACTGTGGTCCAGGCCACTGAGAGAGGCAAGGAGAAGAAATGAAAGGCAAGCAATTTCACAAGTGACACAGAACTGTAGTCATCACTTTTATTCACATTCCACTGGCAAAAACTTGGCCACATAGCCACTCCTAGCTGTGAGGAATCTGAGAAATGTAGTCTCTAGCTGAGTCACCTTCAGTTCAGTTCAGTTCAGTTCAGTTCAGTTCAGTTGCTCAGTCGTGTCCGACTCTTTGTGACCCCATGAATCGCAGCACGCCAGGCCTCCCTGTCCATCACCAACTCCCAGAGTTCACTCAGACTCACATCCATCGAGTCCGTGATGCCATCCAGCCATCTCATCCTCTGTCGTCCCCTTCTCCTCCTGCCCCCAATCCCTCCCAGCATCAGAGTCTTTTCCAATAAGTCAACTCTTTGCATGAGGTGGCCAAAGTACTGGAGTTTCAGCTTCAGCATCATTCCTTCCAAAGAACACCCAGGGCTGATCTCCTTCAGAATGGACTGGTTGGATCTCCTTGCAGTCCAAGGGACTCTCAAGAGTCTTCTCCAACACCACAATTCAAAAGCATCAATCCTTCGGCGCTGAGCTTTCTTCACAGTCCAACTCTCACATCCATACATGACCACTGGAAAAACCATAGCCTTGACTAAATGGAACTTTGTTGGCAAAGTAATGTCTCTGCTTTTGAATATGCTATCTAGGTTGGTCATAACTTTTCTTCCAAGGAGTAAGCGTGTTTTAATTTCATGGCTGCAGTCACCATCTGCAGTGTTTTCACCTTACGTCCAGCTAAAATTCCATCACTATGGGAAAGACACTTACTCCTTGGAAGAAAAGTTATGACCAACCTAGATAGTATATTCAAAAGCAGAGACATTACTTTGCCGACTAAGGTCCGTCTAGTCAAGGCTATGGTTTTTCCTGTGGTCATGTATGGATGTGAGAGTTGGACTGTGAAGAAGGCTGAGCACCAAAGAATTGATGCTTTTGAACTGTGGTGTCGGAGAAGACTCTTGAGAGTCCCTTGGACTGCAAGGAGATCCAACCAGTCCATTCTGCAGGAGATCAGCCCCGGGTGTTCTTTGGAGGGAATGATGCTAAAGCTGAAACTCCAATACTTTGGCCACCTCATGCAAGGAGTTGACTCATTGGAAAAGACTCTGATGCTGGGAGGGATTGGGGGCAGGAGGAGAAGGGGACGACAGAGGATGAGATGGCTGGATGGCATCACAGACTCGACGGACATGAGTCTGAGTGAACTCTGGGAGTTGGTGACGGACAGGGAGGCCTGGCGTGCTGCGATTCATGGGGTCAAAAAGAATTGGACACGACTGAGCGACTGAACTGAACTGAACTGAACTGAACTGATGGGAAAAAAGGAGAGTAAATTTGGAGGAACAGTCAGCCATCTGCCAAACTCTCCAACTTTGCTTTCCATCTTAGGAATCAGGTAGCAGTGACTTGAATTGCAGCTTCTGTTCCAATAAACCCCTTTTGTTAGGGTTTACTAGGTCCCTTTCCTCCTGGCCTGCTTTATAATATAGAGCTAAACTTTTCAGGTCAGTCAGAGCATCCAGACTAAAGAGAGGGGACAAAACGTCAGTCAGACCATTCATCTGCGGCTTGTCGAAAGGCTGGTATTTACGATGAGCAGCTCAGTTACCACCTCAGATCTGCGTTGCTATTCTAATTCAGGTCAAAGTCCTTGATCCCTAGGTCCTTTAAAGCCCATCTGTAAGGTGTGCTCTCTTTCTCATTTCCCTGTTGTCCCTTCCCTGTTGAACCACCAATCCCACTAAAAACACTTAAATTACTTAATTCAAATTATTTAATATGGCAATGACAATACGCTGTCTGGAGACTGTGCGTGCTAAGTTGCTTCAGTCGTGTCCACCTCTTTGCAGCCCTATTGTCTGTAGCCCACCAGGCTCCTCTGTCCCTGGAATTCTCCAGGCAAGAATACTGGAGCCATTGGAACCATTCCCTCCTCCAGGGGGTCTTCCCAAATGAGGGATCAAACCTGCATCTCCCACATTGGCAGACAGGTTCTTTACCAGTAGTGACACCTGGGAAGCCCATTCGGAGACTACCCACCATCTCTACAGAAATTTTCATCCCTGATGGGAAATGTAAATTAATAAGAAACTTCAGTTACTTGGAGTTAACTTTTTTTTTTTTAACAGTATAAGTCTTGTGATCTGAACATATCTTATTGATATCCCTAAGATTTTAATCATCAGTGAGGCATATTTGTTTTGCTCATCACTTGGAACCTTAGCTAGTTCACTGTGGGTGCTCCATAAATATTTAGTAAATGAATAAATGAATCTATTAAATGCCCAATGCTTTTATTTCTTAAGGAAGATAATGTATATTTACATTTTTTCTAAGTTTAATTTTAAAACATTCTAAAATACTGTTAACTATTTCAGATGCTCATGTATTAATACATTTGGGAGAAATTTTTCAACAACCGTGTTTGACACAAAAATTATTCCTGACTAGTATTGATACCATTTTTTAAATCCAATACTATAACTGCCCCATTTCTCTCAGTTTGCAAGTTCATTCAAATCCAAACCACCCTATTTAGCGCTTCTCTGTAAAAAAACCTCCCCTGATCATAGTAGCTCACTCTAAGCCCTTTTTTTCCGTATACTGATAGCACTTCTATATCTCTTAACTTTAGCATTTAATTGCTGTTGTTGTTCAGTCACCAAGTCATGTCCTGCTCTTTGCGACCCCACGGACTGCAGCATGCCAGGCCTTCCTGTCCCTCACCAGCTCCTGAAGTTTGCCCAAGTTCATGTCCATTGCATCAGTGATGCCATCCAACCATTTGGCCCTCTGCCGCCCTCTTCTCCTTCTGCCTTCTATCTCTCCCCGCAGGCATTTAATTATCTGCTGCCTAAAATGGTTGACTACTTGCTTTCCCATATACGGTATTAGTCTTCTTCCTCTAAGGAAGACTATATAAATGTCATTACTGTATTTTAGTCATCTTTTAATCACATCAGCACTGAGCACAAGATTTTGTATACTGTTAGCTGAAAAATTACACCCTTTTTAAATTTTATTTTATCTTTTAGCTGTCCTGCACAGCCCATAGGATCTTAGTTCCCCAACAGGGATTGAACCCAGGCCACGGCAGTGAAAGCACTAAGTCCTAAACACTGGACCAGGAGGGAACTCCCTTTCTTTTTGGTTGTTTATTTCTCATGCCTGCGTGCATGCTAAGTTGCTTCAGTCATGTCCAACTCTGTGCAAAGCTATGGACTACAGCCTGCCAGGCTCCTCTGTCCATGGGATTTTCCAGGCAAGAATACTGGAGTGGGTTGCCATGCCCTTCTCTTATTTCTCATAATTATAGCCGAATAATAACTGTTTAATGAATGCTTGGATTGTTTATCTGGTGATTCTCTGAACAAGCCGTCAAACACTTGGCCAAAGTCCTTTGGATGCTGAGTAACTAGTCTTCTTCCTGTAACGCAACCACAACCTCCTGCTTTGGCAAGTTCTTTCTACCACAAGCCATGAAAGACTTTTATAATAAGGATTTTAGAAGCTATAAAGATTAACTAGCAATGAAAAATCGATAAGTAAAAACACATATATGATCTCTCACCCTTTGAAAAAGAGAACAAAGGAAGGCAGCACTAAAGATTTCTATTTTTTAAAATCACCATAAGACTTCCCTGATGGTCCAGTGGTTAAGAATCTGCCTGCCGATGCAGGGGACACGGGCTCAATCTTTGGTCCAAGAAGATTTCACGTGCTTCGGGGCAACTCAGCCCGTGAGCCAGAACTACTGAGCCCGTGTGATACAAACTACTGTAGATCACACGCCCTAGAGTCCATGTTCTGCAACAAGAGAAGCCATCGCAATGAGAAGCCCACACACCCCAACAGGAGAGTAGCCCCGTTCACCACCACAAGAGAAAGCCTGAGCACAGCAACAAAGACGCAGTGCAACCAAAAATAAATGAATAAAATTTTTAAAAACGACCATAATTTGCTATGTTAGTTAACTTGAATTTTTCCCTCCAACAGGGTAGAACTAGAAATGAATGGAGCACTTATGAAGTACATGGTATTTTCAGCACAGTCGTGGACATCTTGGGTGACTTTGGACATGTGTTGATTTGCTGTACTGCAATCTCTCACTTGGAGCGATAACCCTTCCAAGTTACAGATCCATCTAGGACTAAGAATAAATAACAAATATCTTTAAAGTACTGGATCAATGAAAAGAATAATACGTAACAACATCCTCAACAAGTGACCCAGGGAAAACCAATAGATAGTTTAATGTCCAAATTAGTCACTCTTGGCCCCTATGTCAGCCCAGCTAGTGGGTGGCCTTGGGGAAACTGAAGGGAGTTCATTAATCCATATAAGCATGATATCTGCAAAAAATAAAAGATTGATACAAGCGGGTTTAAACAGAAATGTGTCACCTCACAAGACAAGAAATTCAGGTGACAGGGTTGTTGGATTTAGTGATGTTACCAAAAACCTGGTTCTTTCCTCCTTTTTCCTTTGGCCATCTTACTCATGGTTACAATATGACTGCCAAAAGCAACAAGATTCCACTTTCATTCCATATTCGTATCCAGTGGGAAAGAAGGAGGAAAAGCTTTCTTCCAGATCATAATAGATCATAAGCCCTATACTTCAGTCTGATTGGACTAAGAAAGGTTCTAAGTCCATTCCTGGACCAGTTGCTTTTACCAGGTTAAAACATGCTCTGATTGGCTCAGACTAGTCAGGATCTCTTCTGGACTAGCAATGGGGAGATACTTGAGCAAAACCAAAGTTCTGATTCAGGAAGAAGGAAAACAGGGTGACTGCTAGCTCAGCCACCAGTGGTGCCCATTGCTCACCAAAGGTGAAAGCATTCAGCTTGCAAAAGCCCAAGTGGCTTCTGCAATTAAAAAAAAAAGTTTGAACCCATTTTGTAAGTGTTTGGAAGTGCAACTGAAAGCATAATGATGGCCTTCAGTAATGTCTTTTTTCCACAAAAATATTAAAACTATGACTGTTGTTCAGTTGCTAAGTCAAGTCTGACTCTTTGTGACCCCAAGAACTATAGCCCACCAGACTCCTCTGTCCATGGATTTCCCAGGTAAGAATATTGGAGTAGGTTGCCATTTCCTCCTCCAGGGGATCTTCCTGATCCAATAATCGAACCTCATCTTCTGAAAGAAAACAGGCTCTTTGTGGTGTTAACCTTTGAATTACATTGCGGTTCCCAGGTGGCTCAGATGATAAAGAATCTGCCTGCAATGCGAGAGACCCAGCTTCGATCCCTGGGTGGGGAAGATCCCCTGGAGAAGGGAACAGCTACCCACTCCAGTATTCTGGCCTGGAGATTTCCATGGACTGTATAGTCCATGGGAGCGCAAAGAGCCGGACACGAACTTTCACTTCACTTGACTTCACTCCAATAGGAGAGTCAGTGCAGCCCTGTCGCCCTCTACTGGAATCATAGTAAAACTGTTGAAGGCAACTTTATTCCTTCTCAAATCTGTTTTTAAAAACCACATACTTCTAGGTTCAAGTATGCGAAAAGATTTTATTATCTTACTTAACATGTTTCTCTCGGAGAAGGCAATGGCAACCCACTCCAGTACTCTTGCCTGGAAAATCCCATGGACAGGGGAGCCTGCTAGGCTGCAGTCCACAGGGTCGCTAAGAGTCAGGCACGACTGAGCGACTTCACTTTCACTTTTCACTTTAATGCACTGGAGAAGGAAATGGCAACCCACGCCAGTGCTCTTGCCTGGAGAATCCCAGGTACGGCGGAGCCTGGTGGGCTGCCGTCTATGGGGTCGCACAGAGTCGGACACGACTGAAGCGACTTAGCAGCAACATGTTTCTAGGTTCAAGTATACAAAAAGTCCCCCTGTTTTCTGCTGATGGACTTTGATATTCTTGTTCTGGCTCCAGGGGAGTCATTGTGGAGAAGAAAGGAAATACTGTGAGATCAATCTAGGTCTAAAGCCGCATTAATCATATGGAGAGCCTCAGGGAGTCTGTTGGGATGGAAGAGTGAGTGAGGATAAGAGGTTCTCTCAGCAGCATTTGAAGGCAAAAGGACAAGGGGGCGGCAGAGGATGAGATGGTTGGATGGCATCATCAACTCAATGGACGTGAACTTGAGCAAACTCGGGGAGACAGTGAAGGACAGGGAAATCTGGTGTGCTACAGTCCATGGGGTCACAGAGAGTCAGACACGACTGATCAGCAGCAGCAGCAGCAGCAGCAGCAGCAGCCTTACGTGGTCTGAAATCCGAATGTAAAACACAAGGGTTGTCTCCAAAGCAACTGGACTACTAAATAATTGTAGTTTGTAATCAAATGGTCCTTTGGCATTTATAAAGCATTTTTACAAGATTCATTGGGCCCCAAGAATGAACTCGGAAGCAGACTTAGGTTACTACTTTTGCTTCATCAATGAGGAACCCAAGGCCTTAAGACATCATTTTCCCCAGGATATGTAGCTAATAAATAGGAAAATTTGTGCTTTCAGTCCCAGGGCCCATGCTTTTCCATTGACTCTATATCCTGCTTTCCCTTCCTGGCTGGTCTGTAAAATGATTTTGTTATCTTACTTAATATGTTTCCCAAGGCAGTTTGATGACAACTCAGATCTTTTAGTTAATTAGTTCCAGATTTTTCCCTGCTAATTTGAGAAACTGATTCATTAGCATGAAATAAAGGGTTTTTCTGGCAGTGGTTTAGAATGAATTCTTTGAGTTAGAAGGCACATTTGGACCTATTCAACTCTTGAAGAAAAGAAAGAATGTAATTTAATTGTATGACTAAATAAACAACGGGCTTAAACTGAACTCATGAGTCAATGTCCAGCAGAAAAGAACAGTTGTGCAATTTAATATGTGACCATGCAATTTAATGTTCTAGGGGTAGACAATTTTTCCCTTCTTCCATTCTAGGTTCTTTGGCTGGTCTAATAATTAAATTGACATAAGACACATTAATAAGAGAACAACAAAATTTAATTTTGTATATATAGGATTCCCATAAAAATTTGAGACCCAGAGTTAAGTTGGGCAACTGAGACTTACACGCCATCCTTGGTCAAGCATTGGGTAGGGGTACTTCCCTGGCAGTACAGTGGATAAGACCCTGCATTTTCAAGGCAGGGGGCAGGAGTTTGATCCCTGGTTGGGGAACTAGGATCCCACATGCAGTGCAGCCAAAATAAAGAATTGGACCAGGGGCCTAGATCTTCAAAAGGGAGGAGGGTAATTCACAAGAAGATAAGAAGAGCTGGTATTTGATGGTCAGATATTCATCCTTCCATGTAGACAGGTCGTCAAATAAAATGTAGTTTCTACTAGGATCTCGTTTTCTTGACCAGGCCCCCTATCTAAGTTCTTTTAGGCAGTTAAGGGAAAGTAAGTTTTCCCTGAGTCTGCTGGGTCTTGACTGCCTTCAGTTCAAAACAATCCACAAGCCAAAGTGGCCTATTTGGGGGTGACCTATTCGCCTTCCCTTCGCTATTTAACTTTTTTCAGCATGTCACTTTCCTGGCTCATAGATTAACTTTGTTTGCATATAATTTAGTAAAATAAGTTAACAAATTCCATTTTTTCTTTGAATCTGTTAAAAAATCTTTTTAAACAGCAAGTCTCAGACTGTATTCATCTCTATATTTTCAGATGACATGGTTCTTTGCTTTAGGGAGAGAGAAGGTGCTGGAGATTGAGTCAGTAACATGAGATGTTTGTAGCCTGTGTCCACCTTCTGCACTCTGAGAGCTGGGGTTAGGATTTCTTTGGGGGCCTCTGCAATTTCTCTCCTCCATGTCCTGCCTCCCCACCGAGAAAACACCCAAGACAGCTCAGATGTGAACATTACAGGTACTTGGAGGGTTGTAGCCCTTCACTGGTGGTGGCTCAAGTGTACAGAATCATGACTATTCTAGCTGGGAATACGTGCTGGGGCTCCCCAGGTTAACTTAAGCCTCATTTAACAGAACAACACAGCTCCAGATGGGTTATTTGGTTTTAGCTGCTTTTTCCAAGTGGTTATAAAGTCATTGGAGGTTCTGGTTTTATTAGTTCCATTTAGGTACAACTGGTAATTTCCTGTTTTTAGTCAATGCTGGAGAGAGAGCTGGCCAATCCCTGGTGACGTGGTCTTTGGATCCATGACCACTGCTTTTAATTACTCTATGGGTTGTGTGCTAAGTCACTCCTCTGTCCGTGGGATTCTCCAGGCATTAACACTGGAGTGGGTCTCCATTTCCTCCTACAGGGGATCCTCCCAACCCAGGGATCGCACTTGCATCTCTTACGTCTCCTGCATTGGCAGGCGGGTTCTTTACCACTAGCACCACCTGGGAAGCCAGTCAATTGTTCTATAGAAAATGCTAAAGAGAGCAGCTGCAGGTGGTTTTCTCAGCTGGTTCTTGAGTTGTGTATTCAGTTGTTTCAGAAGTTGCTGAGTGAAGTTTCATCTAACTTTAGGATGTCCACAGCTCACACTCTGAAACCTCAGTGTTAGGGAAGTGTAATTTTTAAACATAAATTTTTTGCTTAAATACCATGTTTTACTTTCAGGTCAATTTACAGGCATTAGTCTGTTGATCCCTAGTAATTTTTTTTTTAATTGAAGTATAGTTGATTTACAATGTCTCAAGTGTACAGCAAAGCAATTCAATTATATACATATATATATGTATAACTTTTCAGATTCTCTGCCATTATAGGTTATTACAAGCTATTGAATATAGTTCCCTGTGCTGAACAAGTAGCTTCTTGCTGTTTATTTATCTTATATGTAGTAGTGTATGTCTGTTAATTCCAAATTCCTCATTTATCCCTTCCCTCCAACTAGTAATTTTTAAATGCAAATGAAAAGCTGGTCTGTCCAGCCCCACCTGTCCACACCCAGTCTTGCAAGCTTCTTCTCCAGCTCAGTTATTCATGGCCTCTCAGACAGAAGAGGTGGCCCCTGAGGTGCTGAAGGAGTCTGTTAAGAAGGAAGTCCAAACTGCGCAGGCGCTGAGGACAGAGCCATTTAGTAAATGACCAAATGGCCCTGGGCGTGGGGATGCTCATTTCTTAGCATTCAATGCCATGGGCATTTCCCACATCAGTTGGACACCATGCTGTGTGTCCTGGGGAAGGCAGCCATAGGTGGGAGCTCCTGGGATCTGTTCCAGCAAGTTGGTGGTTTTGATTATTGTGCAAATACAAAGTTTACACCAAGAATATGGCTGGCTCAGCGGTGTCTCAGCAAGCCTCTGGGACGACCATTAGCTTTTAGGCAAGATTTCAGTTTCTGTTACATCTGTTAGATAACATGCCAAAGAATTTGAATATAGCAACCCTCCCACGAGGAAATAAAGGCTGAAGACAGTTCCTGTAACGTGGGTGGCTAGGAGGAGGTATAATGACAACTTCTTAGAAAGACAGATGGCACAATAGTAACAGCTCAGATTAGAGCCAATTCTACCTGGGTTCAAATCCCAGAGATGCTATTTATAGCTGTGTGGCTTCTGGGTGGTAAACCTGCCCAGGCTTCAAGTTCTTCATCTGTAAAATGGAAATGATAGCAACAGTGCTTATTTCTTGGGGAGGTAAATGAGTTAACAAACAAAAAGTACATGACGTGTAAAATGTTCCACTCTAGTCTCTCAAGGGAAAACTGTGAATTCGTTACAGACACCACCCACCTTGTGCTTAGAGCTTTAAGCTAACAGTCTTCCATTTGCCTCTCACAACAGCCCTAGGAGGTTGGCTAGGTAGGAATTAATGCCTCTCTGCTGTAAAATGTGACGATTAACAGCCAAGAAATATCTCTGCTGTAAAATGGAACGATTAATAGCCCATTGGGAGTGGCTCATCTCTAAATTGTAGACATGCATTTTCCAACCAAGCCTATTTCATTTGGTTGCAACTGATAGATAAAAACCTTTTAAAACTACTTTTATTTATTTATTTTTATTCTTGGCTCTGCTGGACCTTCATTGCTGTGCAGGCTTTCTCTAGTTAGAGCAAGCAGGGGCTGCTCCCTGGTTGTGGTGTTCGGGCTTCTCATCTGGGCGGCTTCTCTTGTTGAGGAGCATGGCCTCTAGGACACAGGCTCAATAGTTGTGGCGAATGAGCTTAGCTGCTCCGCGGCGTGTGGGATCTTCACCACTGAACCACCAGGGAAGCCTGATAACAACTTTTTTAAACTGCATGAATTCTGCTTCATCCTACGAACGTCTGCAAATTCCTCACTCATCCGCTCTGTCCAACCAAAGCAAACTTCAAGTGTATGTTCGCCACCTCTGAGCTTTAGCCCAGGAACTTCTTTTTTTTTTTTTAAAGACTTCTTGATGTGGACCCCCCTTTTTTGTCTTTATTGAATTCATTACAATGTTTGAATTCATTACAATGTTTGTTTTATGTGTTTTTTGTTTGTTTTTTTTTTTTTGCTGAGAGGCTTGTGGAATCTTAGCTCCCCAAACAGGGATAGAACCCTCACAACCCTGCATTCAAAGGTGAAGTGTTGCTGGGCAAAATCTTGGCTTTCTGTGTCACTGAAGCGGAATTTTAAAATATGGAACTACAGTCTGGAAGAAATAGAAAAGTGGCTTTAATTCCCAGCTGGTGGAGAGGGGAACACAGTAGGTTCATGCCTCAAGAACTGTGTCCCCTTCTATGAGGAGTCTAGGGGCTTATACTAGAAGAGGGCTTGCTGTCAGGAGTCTGTGATGAGGAACAAAGGTGTTAAGAACTCAATCTCTTCCTCTTGCATTGTTTCAAAGACAGTCACAGGCTGGAGTCAGTAACCCAGTGATTGATTCTGGCCATTTGGTGGCTCTTCAGCCTTCTTTCTGATATGTAATTACAAGGGGAAGGGTGCTGCAAGGATAAATACCAGACACAGGATGTATTTAGCATACGGTCAAAGGAAAAGAGATGTGAAGTGTAGCTCCTACAGAGTTAGGGGACAGAAAAGCAAACTTAGATACTGACATGCAGAGTTAGAAGCAGTTAAAGTGGAAAAAACTAGGAATGTTCAGACTTGCTCACTGTTCTGTTTATCTTCTTTGTTCTCAGTAAAGGAAAAGGAAAAAAACCACAACTCATTCCTCTTTTCTTCTTTCCTTTTCACTGCAACAGAAGTCATAACCACTGGACTGCCAGGGAATTCCCTAATCCAGAAACTTCTCAATGAACATGTTTCTGTGCGATGTCAGGCACACACTCACACACACACTTGCTAGTTTCTTTGCTTATGAGTTACAAAGTCACTATTTGTTTACCATCATTATTATAAGAAGCTTTCTTTTTCCAAACCAGAAATAATCCAAATGTCTACCACATGAGAATGGAAGAAGAAATCATGGTTTATTCAAACAAGAGGCTACTTCTCAGCAGCAAATAGGAATGAACTATAGATACATGTAATGACGTGAATTCATCTCAGAAATGCTATATTGAGTGAGAAAAGCCAGACACAGAAGGGAACCTACCTTATAATTCCACTTATATGAAGCTTTAGAAATGACAGAACAAATTTAATGTGATAGAACTAAGAATATTGGATGTCAGGTCAGGGGGAGGTGAACACAGGGAATGATTAGAAATGCGGCACGTAGGGGCTTCATGAGGTGTCAGAAATGTTCTGTCTCTTAATAGGAAGACAGGTTAAGCAGAAATACTTTAAAACTCATTGAACTGCATACTTAAAGTCTGTGCATTTTATTGCAAGTAAATCATATCTCAATAAAAGCTGTCAGCTGTAGGTAGTTATACAGTTATGATTAAAAGGGAAGTGACTTCCCTGGAGGTCCAGTGGTTAAGACTTCACCTTCCACTGCAAGAGGCACAGGTTTGATCTCTGGTTGGGGAGCTAAGATCCCACATGCCTCCCGGCCAAAAAAACCAAAACAGAAAACAAAAGCAATATTGTAATAAGTTCAATAAAAGACTTTTAAAATGGTCAACATCATAAAAAATCTTTACGGTAAAAAAAGGCAACTTTCCCAGAAATACAGATATGACTAGGCATATAATTGGGAAGGGTTAATTTTGAATTTATGCTGGATCTGCTTCTGTAACTTTAACCTCATTTTGCCACTATTGTTATTGTGGTGGTGGTTCAGTTGCTCAGTCGTGTCCGACTCTTTGCGACTCCATGGACTGTAGCCCACAAGGCTCCTCTGTCCATGGAATTTTCCAGGCAAGAATACTGGAGTGGGTTGCCATTTCCTTCTCCAGGGGAACTTCCTGACCCAGGGAGCGAACCCTGGTCTCTTATACTGCAAGAAGTCTCCTGCACTGCTGGCGGATTATTTACTGACTGAGCCAGGAAGGAAGCCCCTTTGTTATTGCAGGTAAACATAATGGCCTGCCTCGGGGAGATGGCCTGAGCTGCCCACTTTCGAAGGACAGCAAGGAAGTGAAACTAACACATTCCCCTGGCTGAGGTTTGCCATTCTAGGGTACCTTTGCAAGGACTGAATAGTCCTTTTACTTTGATTCCTTACCTCCCCCCTCCCACCATCTCTGATCCATAAAAGAACCTGGCAACCAGGCCCCAATAAGATGGTTCTTTTGAGGCGCTACCCTGCCATCTTCTTGGTTAGCCAACTTCTGAATAAAGTCCCTTCCTCGTCCCAACACTTTGTCTTGGATTCTTTGGCCCATCTTGAGGCAAGCAGAGTGAGCCTGGACTCAGTAACAAGCACGCCAACTATTTAGATGACCATGTTCATGCAGACAAGATGGTTGGGTGGCATCACTGACTTAATGGACATGAGTCTGAACAAACTCTGGGAGATGGTGAAGGACAGGGAAGCCTGGAGTGCTGCAGTCCATGGGGTTGCAAAGAGTCAGACACAACTGAGGAACTGAACAACAATTCATACAGACTATTGACTAACATTCAATAGACAAGAGCAGCATAATGTGGTAGAAAATAAAAGATTCCTTTGTTCTTGGACACTACAACATTAAGGTGAGCAGTATCTTGAATCAAGCAGTCCAGATTACTGACTCATTTAGGGACCCATTGTTAATTTACAATGTTGTTTTTAAATATAGTCTTTTTTCTTTAGTTAAGAAAGACACTCCAGAACAGTAAACTCCACCTATCTGAATACACTGTGATATTGTTCTTGAGATATATATATATATATCTCATATTAGCCTACTGACTCGATTTTTAAAAAATATTCAAACTCAGAAGAACCTCTCCTCTCCCCTGTGGTCACATTTACATCCCCTCAGCCAGCAAGATATCTCAAAACAAGGCACTATTGTCGTGGTGAGAATGGGGGTGACTGGTGCAAATCCTTCACGCACCTGGGAAAACAACTAAGGTGATGAATCACTAAGGAGACCATGTCCTGCCCTCTTGAGTGTGGTAATTTAACTTCCTCTAGAGGGTGGGGATTACAGGCCAGCTTGCCTTCTGGAGAGAACAGCTCAGGGAGCAATCACCAAACAAGTGGGGCAGCTGGTGGGAGCAGAATATTTGGGACTCCACAGTCTACCCCAAGGAGAGTTATCCTAGGTTTCCTGACCCCACTGCTTTCTCTCCCAATTGGCAGAGTTGGTGGGAAACGGAGAACTCCTCCCTCTCCCAAAATAAACAACGATGGGGACTCACTCCTATTTCCAGGCTCAGAAACATTCCAAGTTTCCCTGAGCTTAGTTGTAGCTGAAGCTCTAGACATTACCACAGTACATTAGAAAGACCCATTTCTCTCTGACTGTCTGCTTCACACTTGAGATATAACAGGAAGGTGTATGCGTGAGAGGCAGGGAGAGCGGATGCATCAGCCATACATGTGCTTAGAGAGGAGCTTCCCTATAGTTCTTCACTGGTGCTTCAGGAAGATCCCCTGGAGGAGGGCATGGCAACCCACTCCAGTGTTCTTGCCTGAAGAATCCTATGGACCGAGGAGCCTGGCAGGCTATAGTCCACAGCGTCACACAGTCAGACACGGCCGAAGCATCTCGGCACAGCACAACACATGGAAACAAGGGGGTGCCCTATTCAGTGGTATGGCAGGAACTGCTCTATCCTATACTCTGCGTTTTCCCTTTCTTTCAGCATTTCCTCTTTGGGAGTTAGGTATATGCCTATTCAGAATAAATACATTTCCCAGCATTCTTTGCAGGTAGATGTGGCCAAGGGACCAAGTTCTGTCCAGTGGGAAGTGTGTGACAGCCTCCTGGAACTTTCCTTGAAAGATTACAGGCATGTTCCCTTTCCCCTTCATCCCCTTAAGCATCCTGCTTCTCCAGTGGCAGAAATGATGGCTGATGGGCCAGCGGTTAAGATGCCATGCTTCCACTGCAGGGGGCACGGGTTTGATCCCTGGTCGGGAAACTAGGATTCCACATGTTATGTGGCAGGACTAGAAAAAATAATAAAATAAAAATTGAAAAAAACAATAATGGCTCAAGCTCCTGCCATTGTCTTGAACCATGAGGTCAAGGGCCACACTCTAAGGCTGCATGCGGTGAGCTAGAAAGCCCAAGTTTTCCATCCCTGAGGTCTACATGGAGAGAGCTGACGTACTCTCTGGATTGCCTCTTCCAGACTTCTTTCTTCCGAATCCCTTGTTCTTTCACTGGTAACTGAGTCTAATGGAAACAGCAAGTCACTGAAAGCAAGTCACTGAGAACAAATGCAACCTGGAAGGTATTCCATGACATGAAGAAAATTTTTTCAAAGGAGTTTTCCTGAGGCCAGAAATAATACTCCATGATGCTCAATGAGTAGCAAGATTCAGTGAAAAATCCTGAGAGCTGGGCCATCTCATTCCAACTTCAGAGAGAACCCATGTAGTACCAGGATCGGGGTATTCACAGGTGTCCCAGGGCATCAGAGGGCTGAGAGGATGAAATCTGGAGCCAAAAGGACAAGCCTCAACCCAGGTCACATGTTGCCACCAGCTTTACATAGTCTGATGGATACTAACTAATTTAGGGTATCTGGACAAGATACTTTTGTCCATATTAGGGTATTACTTTTTCTTTAATAACTAGCCATCTGACATAAAGCCTGTTACTCAGCCTCTCTGGGTCTGTCTTTTTATCTGCAAAATGAAGGGTGAGACAGTTCCCTGGAAAGTTGGCCCCCCAACACTCCAGCTGGTCCATGACAGTTTTCATCTGTTCTTTTGATGAAAATGTCAGGATAAAGAGCAGACTAGAAGGATTTTATATTCTGAGATCACGTCTTCCTACATTTTCTGTGTGGAAATTTTTGTTGCTGATTTAGAAATGACTGTGGGCTTTCTAGGTGGTAAAGAATCCACTTGCCAATGAAGGAGACACAGGTTCAGTCCCTGGGTTGGGAAAATCCCTTGCAGGAGGAAATGGCAATTCACTCCAGTATTCTTGCCCAGAGAATCCCATGAACAGAGGAGCCTGGCAGGCTATAGTCCATAGAGTCTAAAAGAGTCGGACACAACTGAACAGCTGAGCATTAGAAATGATTGCAGTTATGGATGCAATTATAGATTGGCTTGTGGGTGTGGTTTCAAATATTTTCACTTGGCAAAATTAAAAGTTGGCTCATCCTCTCCTTCTTCCCTTTCTCATCCTTCTTCTTCCTCCTCATCCCCTTCCTTCTCCCCTTTGTCTAGTTTTTAATTTTCTGAACTGAATACTTCAGACCCTCTAACTCATTCCTCCCATCCACACTAAGAGGCCAGAATTATCCTCTTTTTTTTTTTTTCAGATAGAGAGATTAAAACTCAGAGAGATTAATTAAATTACTCAAGGTCACATAGCTGGCAAAATGCATTCACTTCATATCTAGCTTCCTGCCTCCATACTGAACATGAATAAGTGAAAGATAAAAAGAAAAGAAATTAGATAAAAAGATAAGGCATCCTTTTTTCTAATTACAAAGCTATGATGCAGTACCTTTGAAGCAATTTCTGTACAAACAGCAGAGTTAAAAAATCATTTTGGCAAAAATCGTACATGTGTCCTTACATGTAAAAGGTGTAACTACGAGGAAAATATCTTAGTTTGGGGACATCTTTACAATAATAGATGAAGTACAACTATCTCCTTCTTCAGCATTTCAATAAAAAAGACGATAGTCAAGGGTAACTGAAATTAAAATAAAAATACAAAGCCTGAGATTTTGGAGAGAAGAAATTTCTATAATCTCTATGTAGCACGGTGTCTAGTGCATAGTGAGCAGTTATAAACAGCAGCATTAGTGCTCACTTTGGCACATATATACTAAAATCAGAACAATACAGAGATTAGTATGGCCCCTGCTCAAAGATGACAAAGAAATTCATATTTTTTATGTATAGCTGAATCACTTTGCTATACACTAGAAACTAATAAAACATTGTAAATTAATTATATTTCAGTTTAAAAAATAGCTTTCATTCCTTCTTTCCATCAAAATTACTGAGCAAATAACATGTGCCAACACTGTTATGTACCCTGGAATACAGCAGCTGAGAAGCTAGACAAAAGCCCTGCCCCTCGGAGCTGACATTGTTAGGCTTGTTACACCTGTAATTACATCTTCTGCAGCAGCTTTCACTCACATGCACTCTCTCTGCTCACAGGAGGAAGGAGAAAGGTTCACGGCCACACTCTGCAGCCCTTCAAGGCCACGGCAGCCTGGACGTGGTGGGTAATCAGGAATACAGGGCCGCAGCTGCCAGCTTCCTACTGGGTGCAGAGGAGGAGTGCTCTCTGGGGGAATGGAAAGGTGACGGGAAGGAGGAACTGGGTAAAGGCAGGAGGTCAGAAGAGGCTGGCAACCAGAGGACCAGGACCTGGGTCTAAAATCTTCCTTCAAGCAGTTTGGGCAAATCCAATGTTGGAGCAGAAAACCAAAGCTCTACATGGTAGTACCTGCCTGCCTGTCACTCCCAACTCTGGCCTTCATTCCACCCATGCCAGGAGGCCAGGTACCTTCTGGATTAAGGAATGTTGATAGGAGCCCTTTGAGCCCTTTGTGTCTCATACCGCACAGCTTTCTTGTGGGAAACCATAAAAGTGAAAAGGTTTGGGGGCCAGAGGCCCCAGTTCTATTTCTGGCCTGTATCTTGCCATTTTCACCTCTTGCCTCCTCTAAACCCTACTGCAGCATCTCTCACTCCCAGAGCAGAACCTGAAGCACCCGCCCAGAGAACCTCTTGAGTTCCAGGGAATACCGTTTGCAAACTATGCAAAACTCTCCCCTCAAAATTTATTTCAGACTTGGTATGAGCCTTTTAAAAAGAGTTACTGTTATTAACAACAACCACCACCAAAAAAGAGTTGGGATTATAAGAAAATCATGAACTCTGGGAGTGGGACTCAGGCACTGAGAGTTTCTCAACAGTTTGCCGGGTGACTAATCCAGGCCTGGGAAGCAGGGATTAAGAAGAATAATCAAAACATCAAGGAAATGCCTCAGTGCACAAATGTATAACATGCTTTGGAAATATAGATGAGTTAAAGATTAGTTGTGCTTCGGGATGGGAGAGGATGTAAGGGAAAGTCACAAAGGGGAGGCAATATCTGAGCTCAACTTTAAATTATGAGAGAGAGGTCCCTAGGGCCTCCCTACTTAAGATGTGGTCTGCAGGCCAGCAGCACTGATGTCTCCAGGCCACTTGTTAGAAACACATAATCCTGGAACTTTCCTGGAGGTCCAGTGGCTAACAGTCTGAACTCCCAATGCAGGGGACCTGGTTCAGTTCCTAATTGGAGAATTAAGATCCCACCTGCCACAGCTAAGATGCAGCTCAGCCAAAGTAGAGCGGACTTTTGGACTCGGAGAGAGAGGGAGAGGGTGGGATGATTTGGGAGAATGGCATTGAAACATGTATACTATCATGTAAGAAACAAATCACCAGTCTATGTTCGATACAGGATACAGGATGCTTGGGGCTGGTGCACGGGGATGATCCAGAGAGATGATATGGGGTGGGAGGTTGGAGGGGGGTTCATGTTTGGGAACTCCTGTACACCTGTGGTGGATTCATGTCAATGTATGGCAAAACCAATACAGTATTTTAAAGTAAAATAAAGTAAAAATTAAAAAAAAAACCACATTTCTTAAAAAGAATGAAAGAAACGCATAAGCCAAGGTCCCCTCCCACACCTACTAAATGAGAATCTGCATTGTAACAAGGTCTGCAGATTATTAATGGGCACCTTTAATGTGAGATACCTTGGGCTAAATGGACTAAACAGCACTCGCCATCATAAACCTGGTCAGTTTAGATTCAACATGGTGTACTACACCTGAAGTTGATTTTTCAATTTATCTTTTAAAATAAATCCCAAACCTGATATTCTCAAAGTTGACCCAAATGCCATTTCATGATGACATCTGCAGGTCTGAAAGTGAGGACTGAGTATTTTAATGAATCTGCTGATGGAGAGTATGTTTATACTATAGGTGTGGATTGCCCTCAGATAGCTCTGGAGGTTGGACAGGCTGGGACATAGGTCCCTTCCTGCATGGGATTTAGCTCTCAGTGCAAATAGGCCAGTGCTCTTGCCCTCAGACACATGCTGGAGCACAGCCTTCCCTGTGGGTACCATTTTAACTTGCGTCACATTGCTTAGTGATTGGTGTGGGATTAGGGGTAGAGGGCTGGGGATGTGTAGACTGCTCTGAATGGCTGCTGGTCCAACAGCTCAGCTTCTGGTCTCAAGGAGCTAAGCCCATGGCCTAGTTTAACTCTCAATTTCAACTGGCTGTTAGGATAACTCCAGGCAGACATGTTTCGGCACAACCCAGGCCAGTTTGGGTTTTGTTTTTCAGCTGCTTCTCTAAGTAAAGAAATAAATCACTTTTTGCCTGAAAATACTATGAGCAATGAATTCTTTCATGCAAATCCACCTACCTGATGGGTTGAACACAATTATGGAAGATAGCACATTTCAGTCGGTATATAGAATGAAAATCCTTGAGACCCCTGTGAGGTTCATGTGAGAAATGAATTAGGAGCCACACATCCAGCTCTCACTGCGGTGCTCTTGGAGCAGAAAATGCACTCCGCACTCCTCCCTTTACACACTGCAGTTGCCCTACCCAGAGGCATATGGGATCCTAGTTTCCCCACCAGGGATCGGAACTAAACTCACCTGTAGTGGAAGTACAGAGTCTTAACCACTCAAGACTGCTGCTTCCCAAGCAGGGTCCACAGACCTGGTAACCAGGTTATAAACACCATTCGTGGACCACTTCCACCAACTCCAATAGAAGAGTTTGAAGAACCCACCATTAAAACCACAACCTCATCCAGGCCAGTTATGTCTGTCATAGTATTCTTTTGAAGTCCTCCAAGAAAACAAGAGTCTAAAACCATCTCCTATTGTAAATAGCAGTTCTCTGAACATTTTTTCTTCTACCCACATAAACCTTTTGTACTTGAGAGACTGGTTCCTCTTCTTTGCCAAGGAAG
This sequence comes from Oryx dammah, assembly GCF_014754425.2. Taxonomy (NCBI): domain Eukaryota; kingdom Metazoa; phylum Chordata; class Mammalia; order Artiodactyla; family Bovidae; genus Oryx; species Oryx dammah. The sequence continues at coordinate 48,342,722 of NW_024070188.1, read as the reverse complement.
GCCATCATCTATCTGCACGATTTTTAAAAAATATTTATTTATTTGGCTGTGCCAGGTCTTCACTGAGGCACATGGGATCTTTAGTTGTGGCATGTGGGATCTTAGTTCCCTGACCAGGGATTAAACCCAGGCGCCCTGCATTGGGAGTTCCGAGTCTTAACCACTGGAAACCGGGGAAGTCCCCTTCATGCATGCTTGATCCCATCTAGCCTCTGGCCTCCATCTTGCTTTGTTTGTTCACAGCCCTTACCCTTCTCAATTTTTATGTTTTTATTTGCCCCAGCCCTCCTCTCCCCGACTTGAGAATATTCCTTCTTACTGTATCTGTGACAGTCTTCAGTTTATTCTGTTTCTCTGATCAGCATTCCTCTTCCCACCTAAATAAGTACTCCCAAGCTTTTATCTTCAGACCTCCTCTCTTCTGCTTTTCTTCTGAGGAGTTTTGTTCCCCTTGATAGAGTTTCCTTAAGCACATCTGGGAAGATAGTTCCAAATCTTTATTCCCTTCAGCCCTAGACCAGCCTTATTAAGTTTTTACTTGACATCTCCACTTGCCTGCCAGACCCCGACTCCTCACCTTCCACTGGACTGGCTTCTTCCTCTGGCTGCCTGGTCTAAGTCAATGTCAGCACACAGGCTGCACTTCTAAACATCACTGAGCTTAACATGAATTTTCTCCACTACCATCATCATTATTTTCCTGCCTCATTGGTTCCCTGAAACTCAGCAGCTTTCCATTTTTTAAATTCATGGTCTCCCTTCTGCAGAGGGAAGAACAAAATCAAAGTGGTTTTGAAGAGTCCTAACTTTCTAAACTTGCTTACAACCCAGAGCTCTGGTTTTTCTTTGACATTCGTGGGCCCAGACAAGATCCATCCAATTTCTTCCCCAGGTTTATTTCAAGTGGAATGAATCTAGAAGGACCCTTGACCCTGGGGTCCTGGAACTGCTAGGATGCGAACCCAAGACTTTTGTACATTTGGTGGAGTGTTTGCTCACAGTTCCCTGAACACACCCAAGCTTTCCTTCTGCCATGGTAATATTCCCTTCTCTCCTTTGCTATTAGTTGAAATTCTATCTAGCCATTGCTCAAAATTTACCATAAACAGCAAAATCTGTAATCTCTCCCTCCTTTGAACCATTTTGAACCATGCCTACTATGAGTGTGAACTTTTTTATCTTTTGTCTTTCTTTTTTTTTTTTTTGTCACTCTGCACAGCCTTGTGGGATCTTAGTTCCCTCACCAGGGATTAAACCTGGGCCTCAGCAGTGAAAGCATCAAGTCCTAGTCCCTGGACCTTCAGGAAATTCCCCAGTGTAAGTTTCTTAGTGACTAAAAGGAGTTTCCCATTCATTTTTTTATCTGCTACCACCCCAGGCACCACCCCATCTCCCACCTGGGCATAAGGCCTTGAAGACAAGTGCACGATAAGGCCTTGAAGACAAGTGCATGATAAATGTTGTCTCCTTGGTGTCCAGGAAGTGTGTCTGATCATCAGTTTTTGTATAATACTTATTTCTTTTATTCCAGCATACACATGTTTTACAATTTAACATTGGTGAAGTTGGGATTCATCCTATAATCATTGACTGCTGTAACTTAATTAGCAGCATTTTTTCCTCTCAGTGGTACATAAACTATGGGGGCATCTTACATTTGATGGTGCCTTAGATTCAGTGAAATCAAGCATCATTCAAGCATCTCTGATAACAATTATGTGCACTCATCTGTCCTCTCTCTATGGCGAATCATTCTCTTCTCAACGTTTCTTTAATTCCTGTTCTCCACTCCGACAGTTGTCTCCTCTCTACCTCATTTAAATTTCTACCTTTCTCATGTAGAGTCACATTATTACATTGCAATAAGACTGTGCTAAATCCAAAGGTGTTATTGGCTCATGATAAAATGCTGTTTACAATTCTGTTTGCTATAGAATGAAGGCCAGTTCACTATATAAGCTAGTTAAAATACATCTTTATTTTTGTTAAGTGTGAATAGGCCACCATGCTAAAGGAGCTTCCATTTATGAAGACAACGTGGTCAGAAGCCAAGCAGTGCTGAAATTAAATACGACAACTAGAGCAACAGGATGTATTTTTAATGACAATGTAATTATCATTCTTTGAGCAGCAGTGTGGCCAAGAGAGTAAGGTTTCTAAACATTTCCAGATGCCCTGTACCATGCAATTTCCTTCTTTATGTACCTTCATTCTTCATTTGTTTATGAGGCTGGGAGAGCCACTGGTCTTGGGCCAGGCAACCACATGAAGGGGACTCTGTCCCCATCAGCATGGGTGGGAGGGGAGAGGTTGGGGGACCTGCCATGACTCTGAGTGTTGCAGAAATAGCGTGTCTCTCACCTCTTCCCGCAAACTAGGATCCAGCAAAAAAAGATGACTTGCCCCACAAACTCTACACTCTGCGATCCCAAACTATTCTGCCTGTCTCAAGCTTTTTGCTCAGGCCAATCCTTCCATCCACAGCAGCACTAATAAGACTTTCTGTGACTGTGGAAATGTTTTATAACTCTGCAGTATCCAGTACAGCAGCCACTGGCCACATATGGCTATTGAGTAGAGCACTTGAAATGTGGCTAAAGCCATGTGGCAAGAACTCAGGTTTTTTTACTTTAATTAACTTAAATTTAAATTCATGGCCAGTGGCTACCATACTGGAAAGCCCACATTTAGCATGTACTTTCTACATGTGCACTTGGCATGAACATTTCTTCTCCAGATCCCCAACCTTCAAGGAACAGCTCAGAAGCTGTTAGCTCCACAAGATTCAGCCTTCCACTGGAAATCATTCCTTCCTCAGAATTTCCATTACACATTGAACCATTTTTGTTGCGTGTAACATTTTTAATGTATACATAATCATATATCACATCCTTGACCTGTCCTTCCTCTGAGGGCTGTGTGAGAATGTAATTATGTCTTCTTCTTACTTTGGATCCCATGTCTAGTGTAGTGAAAAAAAGTGAAAGTGTTAAACACTCTGTTGTGTCCAATTCTTTGCACCCCCATGGACTATAGCCCATCAGGCTCCTCTGTCCATGGAATTCTCCAGGCAAGAATACTAGAGTGGGTTGCCATTCCCTTCTCCAGGGGATCTTTCCAACCCAGGGATAAAACCCAGGTCTCCTGCATTGCAGGCAGATTCTTTACCTTTTGAGCCACCAGGAAAGCCCAATATCTAGTGTAGGATGTTTTTAAATGTCTGTTACATGAATCTTCTAATGACTGGAAGCAGAGTTATTCACATTAACAATGAGGAATTGACAAGGATTATTGTGTAGTACAGGATTACCAAAAGACAGATTTGGGCCTTGGCCTCCAGCTCTTGGGAGGTAACTTTTAGACCCCTGAACTATCCTACCTGATAGGTGGGTCTTTGTTCACCTGGGGGCCTACAGCCATGCCAGATGGTCTAGACTAACAGTTTGATTTATGGGGGTCTTGGGCCGAGGGTTATCAACTCAGCCTCTGGAGGAACGGGAGACTAAGGTCAACCATATGGGGAGTCAGCTGAGATGGCCAGCCCCCTCAAAAAACTCTGCATCTTGATGAGTTTGGGCAGTGTCTCCCTGGTAGGCAATATTCAGTGTATATTGTCACATATTGCTGAGAAAAATAAGCGTTGGCACAGGCTAGGTATTCAATATTTAATGAATGGCTGAATGGATGGATGAAAGAATGATGTTCCTTAATACTGCAAAATCATGGGAGTTGCCAGACTCACTCAGGTCAAATCATTTCCTGTCTGGGATCTGAGTTTTCCTTTTTCTTCTTTCCTAGATAGGCACTTAATCCAGGTGTAGAGTTTACAGATTTTTTCATTTCCATTTTGAATCCTCATTTCCTATCTCCTGTCAAGAAAGTCCCTAAGCTTGCCTTTCATTTTCCCCTTTCCTCTATAACAGAATCCTAGGCCTTATAAGGGTCTCAGAATATTTATCTGGAAGGCATTTGAGCCTTTTCTTTATTGGAAGGGGGCCCTCATGAAACTGTTCACACACAAGAACAGAAGAAGACAGTCCCAGAGAGGCAAGAAGTGGGACAGAGCACAGCAGGAATGACAAGCAAGCCCACGAGGTCTGGGGAAGGGCAGCTGGAGGGCTCCTGGGGTCCTCCAGGGGCCAGGATTCTGCTCAAGGTGGTCCAGGAGCTGCTGCTCTGTCTGTGAGGGGACATGGTCAGCAGGTCCATGTGTGGACAGCTGGCCAGACCCCATAGATGTCCATATCAGGCAGGACAGTCCAAGAGTTTAGAAGTTACCTTCGCCAGGCACAGCCTCGGAGTCCCTAGGCAAACACTGACCAATAAATCAAGTTGAAAAATATGTAGGAAGCTGGGAATATCAACCGGGAGTATTTGTCGATGGCATGGGTGTTCTGGAAGATGCGAAGACCCACCTGGCCCTTCAGAAGCCCCTTCTTCCTGGAGGAGCTGGATTCATTGCTCAGGGCCAGGTGGACCACTATTTTGTCTTGTCTTTCCTCTTCTGGCAGAATATGGCTTCTCGGGTACCCAGCTAGGCTGTTGGCCTCGGACTCACTGTAGCTTCCATCTAACATCATGGTTCTTGAGTGAAGCATTCCACACATGCATGGGAACTGCGGGCAACAAACACAAGGGGAGATGTCAGGCACGTTTAGACCTGGAAGAGATCCAGATGAAGGGGCCTGACTGAGAATATCAGTTCAGTTCAATTCAGTCGCTCAGTCATGTCCGACTCTGTGACACCATGAATTGCAGCACGCCAGGCCTCCCTGTCCATCACCAACTCCCAGAGTTCACTCAGACTCACGTCCATTGAGTCAGTGATGCCATCCAGCCATCTCATCCTCTGTCATCCGCTTCTCCTCCTGCCCCCAATCCCTCCCAGCATCAGAGTCTTTTCCAGTGAGTCAACTCTTCGCATGAGGTGGCCAAAGTACTAGCCCACAGCTATTCGGAACCATAGAAAGCAGAACTAGCAACATCTCCAGAGATTACTTTGTCCAATGACTCTCTACCCTAGCTGCATATTAGAATCACCTTGGGAGTGCTTTAAACTGGGCACACCTAGGCTCCACTCTAGACTAATTGATTTAAGGCTCTCAGGTTATTCTACTAAGAACCACTTATCTAGTCGAAATGCCCTTAGTTACAGAAGTGAAAACTAAGAACAAGAGAAGCTATACAACTCTCCTGGGATCAGGCAGCTGGTATCAGAATTAGGACTTCAAATCCACATATTCTGGTTCCAGCCAGGGGCCCCCACCTCTGTGTATAAATACAAAGATGACTAGGTAAGAGACTGTCCTTATTTTAAAGGGTTACATTTAAGGTTCAAGGGTCATGGTGCCTGCCTGTATTGTATTTTTATTGTTTTATTTTATTTTTTCTTGGATAATCCTCTAAGTATAATTGATTTACAATGTATAGTTTCAGGTATAGAACAAAGTGATTCAGTTTTATATATATAAGTATGCATATGCAGATCAGCAGCAGCATGCATATGCAGATAGATATAGATATATATAAGACCTTTTTCAGAGTCTTTTCCATTATAGGTTATAACAAGCTATTGGATACAGTTCCCTGTGCTATACAGTATGTCTTTGTTTATCTATTTTATATACAGTAGTGTATATCTGTTCATCCCAAACTCTTAATTTATCTCCTCTCCCACCAGCCCTTTGCCCTGTACTTTCAAATGGTTTAACTGCACTGACCAAAAGATATGTTTATATGAGAAAAAGTTCACACAAAAATGGCAAAATGTCAACAATGTTGGATGGAGGGGCAGGGTGTATGGATGTACATTATCCTATTTTTTCAACCACTTCTGCAAGTATGAAAATGTTCAGAGAAATTATAAGGTGGAGGGAGGGAAATGGTTTTGCTTAACACCTCCTCCTACTTAACTTCTCCTCAGCAAAGTTGGCACAATTAACGTTTGGCTCATGAGCCGATATTTTTTGAACGAAGGCTTTGCCATATTTTGAAAGTCCAATACTTTCCTGTATAAAGTCCAAAAGTATTTAAATATAATCCAAAGGTATTTGATAATAATCTATGTACAGATTATTAAAAATTTAAACAATACCCTAGTAAAAAGGATTTGTGTTTGATTGATGCTGGAAAAAGGTATGATGCTAGCCAACTGACCATGGGTTTATTCTCAGTCTGTTGGTTGTAATATGTTTCAAACTCTGCTGTCAGTGTGCCTTTTCCATCTGGGAAAGTAAAATAATAACATTTTACACCCTGTCTCCTACTGTCATGGATTTTGAAATATACAGATGGATACCAAGAGGCATTAGGATACAAAAATAGATGAGAAAAATCAAAATTACTTGAATTATTTTTACACTTGAAGAAATCTGTAGTTTGGAGAGCTATTTTTTTAATCAGGCATGATTGTTTCATTATAATTTCTATGTCTTGTCCCATCAGCAATAATAATTAAGTAGCACACTAATACATTCCTAGATCAATTAACATAGATTTTAAGGATAAGGGTTAATAAGAGGTCATCTATTCAATTCTTTGCATTTAGATATAATCACCCCAAACTTGGTAACATTATGAGACATTGTTATATCACTGGGGACTTCTTTTTTTAAGACACAGGTCTTTACTCCTTTTCCTTGCTCTAAGCTGAAATTCTGTCTGCTAAAATAAACACAGACTTTTAAGATTTTGAGTTAGACTCAGGTGATGCTCAAGATTATGGAAAATCTCTATTTCCCACATCAGCTCATTTCTAAGAAAAATTAAGCTGCTCTTGGCACATTGGGCAGGTCTGGATAATCAGCCAAAGAATTTGAGCACATACAGTGGAGCAGAGCCCGTGCCTCCACGCTTTGCCTTCCAGCTTCAACCCAAAACAGCATAGAGCCCCCTTTTGAACCTGGGTGAATTCAGCAAGCTCTGGTTAGACTTGCTGTCTGCAGAGCAGAAGCCAGACTTTAGTGGGCATTAGAATTGCTCGGGAACTTGTCAGCAACGCCAGTTCCAGGGTACCGGCTCCAGAGAATCTTAATCCATAGGTATGGGGTATGCCTGGGATCTTCATCTTTAGTAGGCTGAGAAGGTGAATCCAGGCCTCTTTGGGAACCTCAGCTCCACTGGGGGCCATGTTAACAGTTGTGAATAGTGATTTCTCTGTGGAGCAGTGAGAGAGGGATTTCATGTCTCCCCACCTATCTAGCCTCCAGCAACTAACTACACCTTCTCAACCTTTCAATCACATGTTTGACAACAGTGGAGAGCAAGTCCTTACTGCCCGGATTTCTGTTCCCATAGACAGGGAACTAGACTTGGGATCAATGGTCTGTCCACTGATGACTTCCTCTTGGCTCCTTAGATAGCATTGTATCATCACTGCCCAAGACCAGGCTTATCATATGGTAATAGGTTGATGATCTGCCTGAGAACATGTTATATGAGGTTAATAGTTTGTAAGTCCATATTTGTTAGAGGAAGCCTTTGCTATTTTTTTTGAAAAGCTCTCCACAAGGAAAGCCTCAGTTCAGTTCAGTTTCAGTTCAGTTCATTCACTCAGTCATGTCTGACTCTTTGCGACTCCATGAATTGCAGCACGCCAGGCCTCCCTGTCCATCACCCGGAGTTCACTCAGACTCACGTCCATCGAGTCAGTGATGCCATCCAGCCATCTCATCCTCTGTCGTCCCCTTCTCCTCCTGCCCCCAGTCCCTCCCAGCATCAGAGTCTTTTCCAATGAGTCAACTCTTCGCATGAGGTGGCCAAAGTACTGGAGTTTCAGCTTTAGCCTAACAGATTATAAATCAAGTGCTTAAGTAGAATCAAAGGCATTGGATAATGATCAATGTACAGATTATTGAAAATGTGAACAAATACCCAAATGCTGAAGCAGAAAAGTTCTGAAGAGAACTTGAAATGTGTATCTTAAACATTCTAGCATATTTAAAGACACCCTGGAAATACTTAGCAGATATATTGTGGAATTGAAAGACTATTTTTGAAAATGCAACACATCCTCTTTGCCTAAAATTTAAAGCTCTCTTATGCAAAGGAGCTCCCAGACATCTAGACATGCATCAATGTAGGATTTTTCAGTCCCCTAATCTCTACATCTTTCATATGAACATCATTTTTATTAGTGCAATGATTAGTAAGAATTTGGTAACAAGTTGGCATTTTATTTCTTAACATGATTCATAAGAGTCTGTGTGTGAATAGAATAGACTTTCCCTCTCTGCCCACGTGCATTGCCCATTTGCCCATTTGCCCATTTGCATTCCATCTCATAGTATACTTTAGTGTAGTGCAGTACTGCGTAGATAGCACAGTATTTCCAATGAGCCTAAAGGCTAAAGTCTTAGGATCAATGGGCCAGAGAACTGATAAATATATGCGTTTTTTATTTTAGAACTTTCCTCTTGTCTGCTCAAAGGCCATGGAGACATTTTCCCTAGACATGTTCAGGAATGATAGTGAGACTTCATGTGCATCTAGAACCATACAATTTCAAAGTAACTTTCCCATACATTATTGCAAGGGCGTTGTAACCCTTAACAGTAACCCTGGGAGGTAGGTGGGGTGAGGATTCCGTTTTACTTTTTTAAAACAGATGAGGAAACTGAGGCCCAAGAGAAGTGGCAGAGCTGAGATCAAGAACCCAAGTCTTTCTAGTTTTTGTCCAAAGACTAGCTACTTCCTGGGATCCATTGTGATAGAAGCTAGAATATTCTGAAATGGATTCTCCTCTTGCACAAACATCTCCCTTTTCTCCCTCCCACTATCCTCATCCAACCAGCAGCATGGACTCCAACAAGGAAATGAATGAAACTTCTCTCGCCTTCTCCTGCAGCTTCCGCTCCTTCCGCTCCTGCACGGTGGTCAGGTAGTTGACGGCCGCATACTCCAGCACCGAGAGGAACACGAACACGAAGCTGACCCAGAGGTAGATGTCCACGGCCTTGATGTAGGACACGCGGGGCATGGAGGCGTTCACGCCCGTGATGATGGTGGACATGGTCAGCACCGTGGTGATCCCTGCAACGTCCAGCTTTAGTTCAGCCTCTGACAAGCGTACATGGCTGCCCCATTTTACATTCTCTCTATCTCTATATCCAACCAGAAGTGCCCCTGGCAGGTTTCCACCTCACAGAGGTGTGAGGGTCTGCTCCTAAGCAGTCACCCCGTTCTCCTCCTGGGCCACTCACTGCGTGTCCCCTTTTACTCTGAGCCCCCTGGAGCTGGGGGTCTCTGTGATGTGACTGCCAAGATCCATGGTGCATCCCAGAGGATCTGCTCAGATGTGGAATTTAAGTCACTGTGAAAATCAACTATATGTCAATAAAAAATAATATTTTTAATTTAATAAAAATGTAACTAATTGAATTTAAATTTAAAACTAATTAATTTAATTTAATTTAATAAAAATTTAAAAGCAGGGGCTAAAGAACCCCTCTCAAGGAACCTTCCCAAACCTCAAGAAAAGAACACATCCGCCCTCATCTGAGTCCAGAAAGCTTGTCACACCAGTTTCTTCCTCATTGTGCCTTGCTGGTCAAACCCTCTCGTGTCTCAGGGCCCAACCTGATTTCATCCAAATTGACAATGATGAGGTGCAAGTGTTGACTCTGACACTTAGGGGCTTCTAAGGCTAAGCCACAACTCCAGGGAGTGCAGCCCCCCTCCTTCCAAGAAATCATGAAACATGGGCCCTGCTCCCAAACTCTGTCTAAACAAAGCCAACAAACTAATATTTTGTATTTACAGAGTAAGTTTGGGCATTTGTCGAATTGACTCATTTATCAAAGTACGGAGCTCTGACACGGCCAGTGGTAGAAGTCCACATCCAGAAAGTGGACTTTCTGAAAGTACTCTCTTTCTGAAATGATTTGAGCAGAGGTGGTGCGGTTTGAGCTCCCTCAGGTTTTCACCACGTGGTCTGGGAAACTGAGGGCAGCGTGGAATTGGAAAGCAAGAAGTAGGAGGAAAGTTCGCTCCTCTGACTCGGACAGACCATCACTTAAGAACCCTAAATGGTGATTTTTACTTCTCTACATAGTGGCTGGTTGAAAAAAACAAAAAACAAAAACCCACCCTGCCACACCTTATCAAGTGCTTTTACCCAGTGAGACTCTGGCGGGCACGGCTCTGCGATCGATCCAGAAGGACACCCAGGACAGCATGACCATCAGGGTGGCAGGAAAGTAGGTTTGGAGCAAGAAGAAGAAGATGTGGCGACGCAACGTGAAGTTGATGTACAGACGGTTGTACCAGCCTGCGGGACACAGGAAGAAGCCAGTGAGATCCCATCACAGAGGCAGAAACAGACTCCTTTCCTGGGAGCCCTTCTTTCCCCATCATCATATTCATCTTCAGCAGAAAGTTAAAAGTTCATGACTGGTTGCCTTAGTACAATAAGCTTCCTTTCTAAAATCTAATCCCTCTGAGCCTCAGTTTTCTGGTCTATAAACTGGGGAGAATATCAATATTATCTACACCATAGATTCATTGGGTAGACAGTAGTTAATTCATATAAAACGCTCAAAACAGCAGCACATAATGAAAAAGAAATTCTTTAAAATGGCTTTAGGGGCTTCCCTGGCAGCCCAGTGGTTAAGACTGCACACTTCCATTGCAGGGGGCACAAGTTTTACCCCTGGTTGATCCCTCACGCTGCTTGGTGCAGCCAAAAAATAAATAATTTGTTTCAAAAAAGGTTTTAGAAAAGAGTTTATTTAAACTTGCCAAGAAGAGATGAGAAAAGAAGATTGTGTGCCAAATACACATCAGAGCAGAAGAGAAGAGAGGGATGAAGGTGAGCACCATGGACATAAAGGGAAGCTGGCACGGGCTGTCCTGACACCCTTAGCTGGGGCTCGCTCTTCTCCACTGTTGGATGTTGTGGACAGAAGAGTGGGGCTGGGGGCAGGCAAATGGGGAGATAGTAGCCATGAGCAGACAATAGCACAAAATCTTCCCACACCTGCACCTGAGCTTCTCAGCACTGGGACAGGAAGGGTAAGGAAGTGAGAAGTCCTCTATGGTCCTGTGGCTACTGCAGAGCTGTATATTGTATAAAGGTACATTGAAGTCCTAATTCCCACCACCTGTGAATGTGACCTTACTGAGAAATCAGGTCTTCAATGTAAGGTGAGGTCCCTTTGAGTTAGGGTGGCCCATAACCCAATGACAGGGGTCCTTAGAGAAGAGGGAAGTTTGAACATAGATGCAGAAAAACACAGGCTTCCCTGGTAGGTCAGATGGTATTGCTCTGCCTGCAATGCAGGAGGCCTGGGTTCAGTCCCCAGGTTGGGAAGATCCCCTAGAGAAGGGAACGGCTACCCATGCCAGTATTCTTGCCTGGAGAATTCCATGGATAGAGGAGCCTGGTGGGCACCAGTCCACGGGGTTGCAAAGAGTCAGACATACCATGGACACACCAGAGACACAGGGAGCCACATAACAATAAAGGCTGAGGTTGAAGTAATGCTACAACTACCAGGAGCTGATAGGAAGCAGGGAAGGATTCCTTCCCAGAGCCTTCAGGAGGAGCAGAGTGCTCAGGCTTCCAGCCTCAGCACTGGGAGTAAACACATTCCTATTGTTTCAAGCAACCAGTTTGTGGTACTTTGTTAGGATGCCCCTAGGCAACTATTTACAAGGGCTGATGGTGAGATCAGAGAAGAGCTCACAAATGGACACTCTCAAAACTTCAAATATGGACCCAGGAAGAAATATGACCTCCAAGAAGAGGTCACACTACATGTGAGAAATGAATCTATATCTCTGAATATAGGTTGTAAATACATTTCCCTGGAAAGCTATCCATCTATATCGTTAAGTCAGATGAATCAGTTTACAGAATCGTGTGTAAAACCTGACTTTTGTAAAATTACACTTTTGTAATTTTTCTAAGGGCTTTCCAGGTGGCTCAGTGGTAGAGAATCCGCCTGCCAAGAGGGAGACACCAGTTCTGTCCCTGGGTTGGAACGATCGTCTGGAGAAGGAAATGTCAACCCACTCCAGTAGCCTTGCCTGGGAAATCCCATGGGCAGAGAAGGCAGGCAGGCTACAGTCCATGGGGTCTCAAAAGAGTCAGATATATTACTTAGTGACTAAACAATAACAATTTTGTAAAATTACATAATTTTGTAAAATGACATAATTAATCAGGATGTCTGCAAGGATATTTGCTGAACTGTTCAGAATGAGTGCCTCCAGCCATGGGATTTCAGAGGACAGCAACTTTTAAATCCTCTGCATTTAAGTGCTATTTTTGTTCTGTTGCACTATGCATTATTAAAATAATAAAAAAATTATTTTCATCAGAAGGGGGCCAAAGAAGAATTCTAATGTGTTTTCTTCCACATGTGAACCCAACCGTGGCAGAAGTTAGCTACCCGTGCTGCTGTAGAAGGCCAGTCTGGAAGTGGTGTGGAATTTCTGAATCAGAAACTGAGATAGGGAGATCTTTTCATCCGTTTTCAGGGATTCGTCCCCATTCTTCCAATATAGCATCAGATCTTCATCTGTATATGCATCTTTGGGGAGAGGAAAAGAAGTTAATTTGACTGCTTGTCTTCTGAGGCAAGGTGGAGCAACCCGGCCTGGGAGTAAATAGGTCTTATCTCTGGCCGGCGGTACTCAGTCTCACAGTTACTAAAATGGCACAGGGAGGGAAGAAGGCAAAGGTCTGTCATTCTGAATACAGATACTTACAGCTTTCCAGCTCCAAAGAACAGGTCTGAGAATCCAGGGGAAAGTGGCTGAAATCCATGTTGCACATGGCAGTAACCGTAATCCTAGAATCCAAACAAACATTCGGCTCATTCAGTGACCTACTGACTCGCCTGTCTACCCACAGTAAGGAGGACACAGGCGTGGCCAGGAGCAGCTGCCTCCTTCCAGGAGCTTGGAAACCCAGGTCTCTAACTTTTTTTTTTTTTTTTTTTTTCGGAGCACCATGTGGCACACTGGACCTTATTTCCCCAACCAGGGATCAAACCTGTGTCCCCTGCATTGGAGGCACTGAGTCCCTCTATGTTAACTTTTAGAGTTTTGTCTTCTGTAGATGGTGGTATTTGCTCCGGCCAGATGACAGCTCCTGAGGGTGTTGGCTGTGAATGACCCACGCTGGCACCTCCCTTGGGCATTGTTCTTATCCAAAGAGCCACCTTCCCCAGAGATGCCCAGAGGTTATGCCTTCGCAGCCCCCACATCAGATTCTGGCAAACTGTACAGGCAGGCCAGGAAGGTGGGAGATAAGACTGTAATCACTCAAGTCAGCCCAGAAGACATTCTATAGTAGCACCTATTAAGCAGTAGCTATTGCTATTTTTCTAATGTTTATTATTAATCAACATAGATCATATGTTTGATAGAATGTTAGAATCATAGGCTGTCAGAGGTGGAGGGTGTAAAGAAGGTCATTGTCTCCTTCAGTTCACTCAGGCTCAATTAGTTTCCTAACCCAAGCTTAAGATCCCCAGTGATGGGGAAGTTACCACCTACTATGGTGGCCATTTCATCTTTAGAGAGTTCTGTTATCAGAAAGTTCAGACCTTCCCATGTATTCCACAGACCCAACCACAGTGGCAAACTCTCCAGGGCCAGATGGACAGACCACACATTTTTTTAACAGAGGGTTGTCTTTTCTTTGTGGTGTTTTTTTAACCCAAAATTGAATAGCTAATTCATTCCACAAATACCGTTTCCTCACCTACCATGAAAAGCAGTTTAGCTCTGACGATACAGTGGTAAATCAGCCAAACTTTCCCTGGCGTTGTCCACACGTATTAGAATGACTCTAGACAGAGACCATGATCCTGGGGACAGTTACCTCATGCTATACAGCACCTGCCCATCGGGGAACACTCTCAGCATGATGTTGTCTGTGGTGGTGTCATGGATGAACGACCTTTTGGAGTGAACAAAGAACACATCGGGGACCCAGATCTTCTTCACCAGCCGGCCGTCGAAGGTCATGCTCTTGTTGCTGGCGCTGGGGAAAGCCAGCCGCTCATCCTTCCAGTAATGCCGCAGGTACAAGGTCATGGTGAAGTCCTGTGGAGCAGGGGTAAGACCAGACAGAGATGCCTTACAAAACTCCCTTCCTGACCATCCCTTCTACCACCATGATGGATGCCTCAGGCTCAGCCTCCAGGGTCTGGGTGACAGTCTGCTGTCCTGCCGGACCACAGCCACCACTGCCACAGGAAAGAGAATGACTCCTTCTCATGCCTTGTGAGATTGGAGCCCAGGAGACTGCACAGCTCCTCCTTCAGGCCTTGCAAAGGAAAAATGGCAGCTGTGATGCCCTCTGGCTGGCATGGAGCCAGCAAGGCAGGATTTCCCCAAAGCCCTGCACGCTCACCAATACCTGTGCACACACAGCTCCTTACCGATTGGCTAACCATTCAGCTCAACTCAGTAGACACTTCCAGAAACCTGGACAGTCAAGTGTCCCATTTAGGAGGATTTCTTAGACTTGTAAGATCTTTGAAGGCAGAATTGTGTCCTGCATACCACTGAATCTCCAGACCCTAGTTTAGTGCCTGGAAGAGCAGAGAAGTGGATGCTCAATAAATATTTGCAGGATGGAAAAAATGAAGGGAATGAATGGATGAAGAGATAGGCAGCAGTATAATTTCAGCCTGAAAGCTTATTCTGTTAACAAGTGTCTCCGTGGTTGTGCCTTAAACTAAGAGTGAAGCCCTTACACTGCAGCCAGAGCTAAGACATAAACGCAGATGAGTCTTCTGGGAGCAGGTGGAGGAAGGCTGGAAAGATGCCTGGGATGTTGCGCTCAGAGTGGATGCCCATTTCTGCTCTACCAGCTACACCCAGACCCCTCCTGCCTGTCCTGCAGGCCGGTCCCGTAGAGGTGAGCACCAACCAGCCCATTTCTTAAATCTTTCACTTCCCTCTTTTGTCTTTCTATTTGCAAACTCCCGGTTTCCTCTGCCTCAGAGACCTCGGACAAGCTCTTGCTGTGCCCTCTCCACAGCTATCAGGTCTCAGCTGAAATGAGACTTCTTCAAAGAGGCTCTGGTGACCCTCCAATCCTGCTGGACCCCTCCATAGAGTGAGAGGCGGGCACTGGTGATCAGAGACCTGCAGGACTTCCAGGTGAACGCGTCCACCTCCTGTGCTCCTCCGAGTGTGGCTCCTCTGACCACTCACATTACTTGAGGGGTGTCTTCAGAACAAAAAGTGCTGGCTCTCACTCCCAGAGACTGAATCTGCAAGTCTGGCGCAGGGCCTAGGATCTGCATTTAACCAACATCCCCTCCCAGGCCGGGGCTTCCCAGACAGCACAAGTTGGGCAAGAACCTGCCTGCCAGTGTAGGAGAGGCAAGAGTCTGGGGTTCAATTCCTGGGTCGGGAAGATCCCCAGGAGAAGGAAATGGCAACCCACTCCATATTCCTGCCTGGAGGATTCCATGAGGAGTCTGATGGGCCACAGTCCAGAGGGCCACAAAGAGTCAGACACGACTGAGCGACAGAGCACCCTCCCAAGTTATTTTGACCCATGAAGCTAGAGAACCCCGGCTGTAGATTTCACTGCACCTGGGTCAACCTCCAAGTGCCAGTATTATCCCCTCCAGCTGTGGCCCCGCCCCCAGGCACAGCCGGTACCAGCGTGGCCCCACCCACCGCAGGCTGCCGCAGGACAGCAGCCCTGGCATCCCACACTAGAGCTGCCCACCAAGGGCCCCGCGTACCATGTCCACCTCGGAGATGCTGTCCAGGCTCTCCACCTGCACGTCCACGCCCACCGGGATGGCAGGGCCTGCAGAGGGGCAAAGACAGCTGGTTAAGTTGCCTTCCACTGGGTGGGTATATAGCTCCAGCTGCCTTCCATGGGCACCCTGAGTAGAGCAGTAATGAGGTGATGATTTTAATTCCATGAGAGTTTTCTTACTACCTCCTGATGTGTTGGGTACCTAAGCTTTCTCCATGAAGGCTGGGACTGTGTCTACCTTAACTGTCTTTCCTGGGTCACATGTGTGTGTGCTAAGTCTCTTCAGTCGTGTCTGACTCTTTGTGACTCCAGGGACTGTAGCCGGCCAGGCTTCTCTGTCTGTGGGATTCTCCAGGCAAGAATACTGGAGTGGGTTGCCATGCTCTGCTCCAGGGGATCTTCCTTTTTTTTTTTTTTTCCAGGGGATCTTCCTGATCCAGGGATTGAAACTGCATCTCTTAGGTCTCCTGCACTGGCAGGCAGATTCTTTACCACTAGCGCCACCTGGAAGGCCAGGGTGGGTGTTTAATCTATGCTTGTATGAGTGGATGAGCTGGATTATGTATGTTATGCTTCTGTGAAATGACTTTTTTAGATTTTAATATTTATTTAAATTTAATCTTAATATTTTAAACTATTTAGTATTTTAAAAACCTCCTAAATGGGAAAAACCGAACAGCTGTATCTGTCAGGCATATTAATGAATGCTGTTCCACTCACAGGTAAAAGATGTCTTTGAGAGCATCAGGTAGCATCTGGACCGGGCCTTCTGAGAGGAAGGCATTGTCTGGAGGCTAGCCTGATGCACCTGGGGCCGCTGGGCCCTGACCAGTGGTTGCAGGACTGGGGCATGCCGACCCACAGTGGTCTGAGCTGGGAGAAACTTAGGGTGGCGGTGGGAGTTTGGGTCTCAGGGAATGAGGACTGGGAGGGCCAGGGACTTTAGCTGAGGGCAGGGAAGCAGGATCAGACATCCTAACAGGATCTAGTGGGTCAGGACATTGGATGGGCTCACCGATTTCCCCAAACCTCTCCCGGTAGGTTTGCTAATACTTGCAATCTTACCATAAGAGATTTGGGGGGTTTTGACTGAGCATGATAGAATGAGAGCATTTTAGTTATTACTGGTGGGATTTCATGGCTATTTTCTGTGTTCTTAAGCATGAACACAAATGAAAACATACACACCGCTTTTTTTTTCGGTCTGTCATACCACATGGCTTGTGGAATCCTAGTTCCCCAGCCAGGAATTGAACCCCGGCCCACAGCAGTGAAAGCATTGCGTCCTAACCACTGGACTGCCAGGGAATTCCCACTTTTTATTTTTTATTTTTGCTTTTCCCCTCCCAGAATAATTGGGTCATAAGCTGACCTTTTTATTTTCCTGTGCTTTCAACTGATGGCTCAGGTCAGGGCCCATGAAAGATCACTGCTCTGACAGCCAGTCTTTTCTTATTCCAGGCTCCAGGTAGAGTGGAATGGCCAGTGTGAGGCAGAGGCCCCCTCCTCAGGGCTGACTGCTGGTCTTTCTCTCCTGAGAGGACTGCAACATGAGGAACGGCCTGCCTGCAGCCTGGCCGGGGTTCCCCCTTGCAGCACCTAGACCCCTGTACCGGACCGTGTGCTCCCAGTATCACCGTGGGAAGCAGGGCTGTTTAATTCCTTGTCCTCTGGACCTCCTTTACCCCTGAGACATTAAAACAGCCCAGGGCCAGAGCTCTTCACCCTCCCTTGAGCCCTTATCCCCTTTCCCGTGTCCCCTTTCTATAGAGTACCACATAGCCTGTAATGCCCGGTCGTCCCAAAGCCAAAGGGCAGAAATAGTAGAGCCATCACCCCTCTTTGGAGCCACTTCCCAGTGCCCTGGTTTTCAGATAATGAGTACAGTGTTTGACCAGTGGCTGGACAATTTCCAGATAAAATACGTCAGCTTGCTTGGTGCCTGCTACTGTGTCTCTCTGTCCCCAGGGCCTGCCTTGTCCTCTGTAGCTCCAGTTGTTCTTTGGAGAGAAAGTTGATAAAGCCTAGGAGGGTGAATTCAAGGCTATGAGGTGTCGCCCATATGGGAGCACAGGACAGGTGTCAAAGATCCTGGGCTGCTGGAAACTATCTGTGTATTCAGGAGGCTCCAGAGCTGTGTTCAGGGGCTCGCACCCCCAAGCTTGAATGGAACCAACAACTCTGCCTCCCTTGGTTCCAGGGCAGTGAAGGTCATCTTGGCCATTGACCAGCTCAGCAGCCCAAGGCTAATGCTCCACCCCCAAGTTCTGAGTGCTCCGTTTTGTCACCCTTCCCAACCTTATTTTTGAGAAATTCTTCCAAATTACTGGCCTTTCTCCTTCCTCCGTGAACAATTTTATGTTTTTGGTAGGACTAAGCCCTATAAGAGTTAGAAAGAAAATAGTCTAGTGAAGTCACCTAGGCATTCATGTCTTGGCTCCAGAACACTGATGTGGGTTTTTCAGGTTTAAGAAGATTGAAAATGCACATGCTGCAACTAAAATCTGGCACAGCCGAATAAATAAATATTTTTAAAAAATATTTAGGAATAGGTACATAGAAATAAATTCAACAAAATATCCAAATGTCTTCTATAAAGAAAGCTATGAAGTACTGAGAGAAATGAAAGAAGACCTAAGTAAAGGAAAAATAATTTTCCTGAATTGGAAGATTCAATATTATAAAGATATTAATTGTGTGTTTGTGTGTTTACCTTGCCAACAAAGGTCCATCTAGTCAAGGCTATGGTTTTTCCAGTGGTCATGTATGGATGTAAGAGTTGGACTATAAAGAAAGCTGAGCGCTGAAGAATTGATGCTTTTGAACTGTGGTGCTGGAGAAGACTCTTGAGAATCCCT
This sequence comes from Oryx dammah, assembly GCF_014754425.2. NCBI lineage: Eukaryota > Metazoa > Chordata > Mammalia > Artiodactyla > Bovidae > Oryx > Oryx dammah. Next base: position 48,324,128 of record NW_024070188.1, on the reverse strand, counting down.
TGGACTGCAAGGAGATTCAACCAGTCCATCCTAAAGGAGATCAGTCCTGCGTGTTCATTGGAAGGACTGATGTTGAAGCTGAAACTCCAATACTTTGGCCACCTGATGCAAAGAGCTGACTCATTTGAAATGAGTCCCTGATGCTGGGAAAGATTGAGGGCAGGAGGAGAAGGGATGACAGAGGATGAGATGGCTGGATGGCATCACCGACTCAATGGACATGAGTTTGGGTAGACTCCGGGAGTAGGTGATGGACAGGGAGGCCTGGCGTGCTGCAATTCATGGGCTCACAAAGAGTTGGACACGACTGAGTGACTGGACTGAACTGAACTGTGTGTGTTAGTTGCTCAGCTATGTCTGACTCTTTGAGATCCCATGGACAGCAGCTCAGCAGGCTCCTCTGTCCATGGAATTTTCTAGGCAAGAATACTGGAGTGGGTTGCCATTCCCTTCTTTAGGGAATCTTCCCAACTCAGGGATAAAACCTGGATCTCCCACACTGCAGGCAGATTCTTTACTGTCTGAGCCACCAGGGAAGCCCAAAGATATTAATTACTCCATATTAAACTATAGACTCAATGCAATTATAATCAAAATCCCATTTGGTTTTCTTGTGGAACTTGACAAAGAGATTATTAGGAAATTCAAAGTTCCAATAGCAGTTCTTCTTGAAGGAAAAAAGGGTGGGAGGATTTGTTCTACCAGATATCAGGATTTGCTATAGAAATACAGTAATTCAGAAGTGAAGTACTAGGACTCCGGTGGCTAGGATTCTGGTCTTGCAATGCAGGGGCTTCAGGTTTGATCCCTGATGGGAGAACTAAGATCCCATGTGCCATGTGGTGCGGTCAAAAATTTTTTAAAAAGAAAAAGTGAAGTACCAGTATAAAAATGGACAAATGAATAAATGGAACAGAGTGGAGACTCCAGAAACACACACACACTTACAGACACCTGACTTTAGATACCACTGCAGATCATTCGCAGAGAAGGCAATGGCACCCCACTCCAGCACTCTTGCCTGGAAAATCCCATGGATGGAGGAGCCTGGTAGGCTGCAGTCCATGGGGTCGCGAGGAGTCGGACACGACTGAGCGACTTCACTTTCACTTTTCACTTTCATACATTGGAGAAGGCAATGGCACCCCACTCCAGTACTCTTGCCTGGGTAATCCCTTGAATGGAGGAGCCTGGTAGGCTACAGTCCATGAGGATGCTGAGTCGGACACGACAGGGTGACTTCACTTTCACTTTTCACTTTCATGCACTGGAGAAGGAAATGGCAACCCACTCCAGTGTTCTTGCCTGGAGAATCCCAGGGACGGGGGAGCCTGGTGGGCTACCGTCTATGGGGTCACACAGAGTCAAACACGACTGAAGTGACTTAGCAGCAGCAGCAGATCATTGGAGAGGGAATAGTATTTTCAATAACTAATGCTGCTGCTGCTGCTGCTAAGTTGCTTCAGTCGTGTCCGACTCTGTGTGACCCCATAGACAGCAGCCCACCAGTCTCCCCCATCTCTGGGATTCTCCAGGCAAGAACACTGGAGTGGGTAACTAATGCTGAGACAAAGTATATGTGAAAATCATGCAATGTGCAGAACAACTCCAAGTGGACTGTGGATTCAAAGAAAAGAGGCAAAACAACAAATAGCAGGATAGCAATGATCTTCTTTATCCAGACTCAAAAAGCACTACCCTTAAGAAAACTCATGGCAAAATGAATCCTTTGGTATTAGAAGCTAGGACAATGGTTGGCTACGGTGGAGAGAATGAGACTTCTGGAATTCTGGAAATTCTGTTTCTTAGTCAAGGTGCTGGTTGCAAGAATGTGTTCACTTTTTGATAATTTACTAAGCTGAACAGTTATGATTTGTGTACTTTTCTGTACACATGTTGTAGGTCAATGAAAAATTCTGATCAAAAAAATCAAGAACTCTTATTTATCAAAGACACCATGGAGAAAGTAAAAATAAGCTACTGAGTGGAAGATATTCACAGTACATGTGACTGGCAAAGGGCTCATATATAGAATATAAAAATAACTCCTAAGAGTTCCATTAAGAAAAAATCATATAATCCAGTACAAAAAGGGGCAAGAGATTTGAATAGGCATTTAACAAAAGAACAACCAATAGACATGAGAAAGTACACAGTTGCATTAATATTTCCCTTAGAACCACAGTGAAATAATGATACTATCACCCAACAAATCAGGCTCATGAAAGAGCAACTACACATGGTGTTGATAAGGATATAGAGCAACAGGAGGAACCTCATACATTGCCAGTGGTGGGTGCAAATTGGTACAATCACCTTAGAAGACATTATCCAGCAAAATGGAAGCTATATAAACCTCATGACCTATCTACAGAATAGGAAAAATACATTATGGTATATTCTCAGAATGGAATGTTACCTTTACATTCAACAACATGGATGAATACACTTTATGAAAATTTTATCAATGCAGATTGCTTGGCTTGACTTTCCCCTCCATGGCCCTTCCCGTTCCTTGAGAGCTTCTTAGAAAGTCTGAGTTAATTTGAAGACTGAGTTAAGTTGAAACTCTTTCTCATGTTGGTGAATATAATCAAGCATTTTGGTTTGAAAACAGACCTGACTTTTTTCATGGTGAGCACTGCCTCCTGTACAGCAGTGCCATATGGCAGGCATTAACCATCCACCTGGGGTGGGGTAGTGGAGGCTGGACTAGATCAAGGCTCTCCATTCCACAAACCAGCATCAGCATCGCCAGGCACCTAGAGATGCAATTCTTGGGTCCCACCCTGAGTCTCCTGCCCCAGAGACATCACAAGTCCTGGAATGATGCTGATCCATAGTCACGTTTGAGGACACTGGACAACTGACCTTTAATGAAACTCCAGGAGTGAGGTTTTATACTGTCCCATGTCCTGGTTACCATTTTCCTCTTGTTTTCAACTCTTCCACTGTGCTATCTCCACCAGCTGTCTCCACTTTCTGCTCAACCATGCCTTCCTTCCCCCAAAGCACTTGCTGAGCTGAGGAGTCTTTTTTCCTAAGCCTTGCTTGGCTCCCTGACCTCTCTCCCATGATCACTCACCTTAGTAGAAACCCCCTTCCTTTTCCATCTCTGTGACACAGATCTTGCCTGGCCCCTTCTCTTCTCTGCAGACACTCAGTCCCTCCCACAGCCAACTCGCCTCTTAAAGCTGATGACTCTTGGTACTTTCCTGGCATCCAGTGGTTAAGAATCCATCTTCCAATCAAAGGATATAGGTTCCATCCCTGGTCAGGGAACTAAGATCCCATATGCCACAGTGCAACTAAACCCACAACCTCTGGAGCCCGAGCACTACAACCAGAGAGCCCACGTGCCATAGTAATGACCCAGCATAGCCAAGATTAAAAAAATAAAAACTGATGACTCTTTGTCCATCCTGGTTCCAATCTCTGACCCAAACTCTGACACTGTTGTTGTTAAAGTCTGGAAGGAGTCTCCACTGGATATCAAACCAAGTTCTCAAATTTAACAAGGTGCATAGTGATTTCACTGGTCACTGGGTGCAGGTGAGGTCAGGGAGCAGAGGAGTGAGAATGCCCAGAGGGTATTGTAGAAAAAAGACTTTCTGAGGAAGAAGCTAGGAAAAGAAGATTAATTTTAGGGGAAGGATGAAACTGAGTCCCCCTGCTGAATTTATGATTACCCTCTCTATCCAAAACTTTGTTCCCTTTCTTGTCCCGCCCTTGTTCCCTTCAGTACAGAAGAATGTCAATGAGAAGTAAAAACTGAAGCTGAACAGGATCTTCTTGGGTATAATAGCCCCACTATGTGCCCAGTTTCTACTTTTGTAGAAAAAGACTTTATTCTCCAAGGACTTCTTAGAGTTCTAAAGAGCAGACTCAAGAAGTTACCAATTAGGGAAATGAAAGAATTCAGAAACGAAGGAAAAGAAGTCAAGCAAGAAAAGTAATGATAGTTTAAACAACAGTTCATCAATAAAGCAGAGCCCTGGGACTTCCCTGGTGGTCCAGTGGTTAGGCCCCGGCGCTTTAATTGCTAGGATCTGGGTCCGACCCCTGGTCAGGAAACTGGGTGTCCTTGAGCTGTGCAGCACAGCCAAAATAAAGATAAATATCTTTATTTATACCTTTATTTATATATTTAAATATCTGTGTGGATCACAACAAACTGGAAAATTCTTAAAGAGATGGAAATACCAGACTACCTTACCTGCATACTGAGAAATCTATATGCAAGTCAAGAAGCAACACTTAGAACCAGACATGGAACAACAGACTGGTTCCAAATCAGGAAAGGAGTACATCAAGGCTGTATATTGTCACCCTGCTTATTTAACTTATATGCAGAATACATCATGCAAAATGCTGGGCTGGATGAAGCACAAGCTGGAATCAAGATTGCTGGGAGAAATATCAATAACCTCAGATATGCAGATGATACCACCCTTATAGCAGAAAGCGAAGAACTAAAGAGCCTCTTGAGAAAGTGAAAGAGGAGAGTGAAAAAGTTGGCTTAAAACTCAACATTCAGAAAACGAAGATCGTGGCATCTGGTCCCATCACTTCATGGCAAATAGATGGAGAAACAGTGGAAACAGTGGCAGACTTTCTTTTTTTGGGCTCCAAAATCACCGCAGATGGTGATTAAAAGACGCTTGCTCCTTGGAAGAAAAGCTATGACCAACTTAGACAGCATTTTAAAAAGCAGAGACATTACTTTGCCAACAAAAGGTCCATCTAGTCAAGGCTATGGTTTTTCCAGTAGTCATGTATGGATGTGAGAGCTGGACCATAAAGAAAGCTGAGCACCAAAGAATTGATGCTTTTGAATTGTGGTGTTGGAGAAGACTCTTGAGAGTCCCTTGGACTGCAAGGAGATCCAACCAGTCTATCTTAAAGGAAATCAGTCCTGACTATTCATTGGAAGGAGTGATGCTGAAGCTGAAACTACAATACTTTGGTCACCTGATGCGAAGAACTGACTCATTTGAAAAGATTCTGATGCTGTCAAAGATTGCAGGCAGGAGGAAAAGGGGATGACAGAAGATGAGATGGTTGTATGGCATCACCGACTCAATGTACTTGAGTTTGAGCAAGCTCCGAGAGTTGATGATGGACAGGGAGGCCTGGTGTGCTGCAGTCCATGGATCACAAAGAGTCGGACATGACTGAGCAATTGAACGGAACTGATCTTTTAAAAAAAGAGAGTCCTAGTTCCTCTTCACAGGATATATATAATTATCTGACCCATATGTTTGAGTTGTTCTACAGAAACTAAGGCCTCCACCCAAGTGGAGGATGGTGACTACATGCAGACTGGTTGGAACCAGAAGGCTGACTTTAAGATTTCCAAAGAATTTTCATGTTACCTCACTAACTACCAAACAGAAGAAAGTTCCACAAGCTGCAACCCTTACTCCAAATGGCTGCCTTTAAACACCCTTCCAAAGCCAGTGGGGAAGGCGGGTCTTTGGAGCACAAGCTGCCTTTCACAACAACCAGCATCAGTAAACTAGCTTCACTGTGAGTGGACTCAAGTTCAGTTTGGTAACAGGAGTGGGGTGTGAGTGTAAGCCAGGGTTTGTGCTCCAGAAGGTGAGGGCCAAGGACACTGCAGAGGAGTCAGAGGGGTCTCCTCTGAGGGAAGAAGGCTGCTGGAGCCCCAGAAGGCCGACTTCCTGCCCAGCTTTGGCTCTCCAACCTGCTCACCATAACAGTGAAGCATAGACCACACCACCCTGTGGGGAAGTGGCCGGGGATGTCCAAGAAGCCTTCAGGGGAAGAGGCCACAGCTCCAAAAAGAGGCAGACCCTTGCTTTGAGCTGGCTCCACGGGCCTCAACTCGACCACCTGAGTGACATTTGGGGGCCTTGGTGGCCAGACTCCTGTGGCTTGGAAATCCAAGGCTTGAACCCCTCCTAGGAAGAAGGCCACAGAGTAAAGCATTCAAGAGGGTCTCCATTCACAGTCTGGGTGCCCCACACAGAGGGCTCCTTAAATAGGGGTGGAGCGAAAGTATACCAGGTGAAGATCATGTGTCTGAATTACCCTGGAAAGTCCCTAGGAAGGCATCACATTGGAGACACTCCACCTGGAGATGTAACTAGGAAGTAACCTTGCGAAGTGACACAGCAGTTGGGATATTATGATATATTAAGAAATATTTATTTGGTTTTCAGCCCCAGTTCCTGGCACAGAGCTCCTGAAACTCTTGTAGCTTCCTAAGTGATAGGGGTAAAAGGAGTATTCTTTTGTTGTTCATAACAAACCACACCTGAGTTTAAGCTAGAGTGGTGACTCTCGGTTAGCTCTCAGTTTCAGGATGGGGGCTGGTTATTAAGGAAACAACCAGGTGGTTAGATGGTTGGAACTTTCAGCCCAACCCCCCAACTTCTGGGGAAGGGAGGGCCTGGAGCTTGAGTTAACCAGCAGTGGGCAATGAGAACACCAATCATGTCTACACAATGGAACCTCCATAAAACCCCTAAACAGTCAGGTTCAGTGAGATTCCTGGTGAACACTTCAGGGAAGATGGTGCGCCCCAACTGCCCGGGACAGAGGCTCCTGAGCTCAGGACCCTTCCGGTTCTCACCCTATGCCTTGCCTCATCCTCTGTCCCTCTGTATCTTTTATAATGATCTTTATAATAAACTGGAGACAGTAAATAATGTGTTCCCTGACTCTACAAGTGATTCTAGCAAATTAGCAGGGGGTTGTGGTTGCAGCCACGTCGGAGAGAAGTATAGATAACTGGGGACCCAATTCTTCTGACTGATGTCTGTGGGACAGAGCCCTTAACCTGTGGAGTCTGTGCTAACCCTTGTTGTTGTCGTTGTTGTTTAGTCATTCAGTTGTATCCAACTCTTTTGCAACCCCATGGACTGCAGCCCATCAGGCTCCACTGTCCATGAAATTTCTGGAGCAAGAATACTGGATGGGTTGCCATGCCCTTCTCCAGGGGATCTTCCCAAGCCAGGGAGTGAACTTGCTTCTCCTGCAAGTCTCCTGCATGGCAGGGAGCTTCTTTACCTCTTAAGCCACCAGGGAAGCCCTAGGTAGTGTTAGAACCAAATTAAATTGTAGGACATGCAACTGGTATCCACAGACAATAGAAGAATTGTTTGGAGCAGAAAACCCACACATTAGACTCAGAAGTTTCGTGAGTAGAACAGATCATAGTAGCAGTAATAGTAACAGTATGAGCACTTGTCCTGGGAAAGGCCCTAACGGATTGTTTGCTGGGTGTCTAGGAGGCTGGGCCGCACACTCCCCGGGGCAGGAGCCATGTCTTTATCACATGTCAGCATCCAGTGCCTGATGCATGGCCCACGCCACACTGTCCCCATGTCCCCAGGCACACACTCTCTGCTGCACCAGTCCTTGTTGGGTGCTTCCTGTAGGACACCTGGGTTTCAACCTCACAACAATCTGTTAAGGCAGTTACTGGAATTACCTCCATTCTATAGGCAAGAAGCTGAGGACTAGAGATGAAAGTCTGAGAATGGAAGTCCCAGCCAGTGGAGGCATAACCAGAAAGAAGTTGTACCAGAACCCCCTCTTTAATGAATGCATCTCGCTGACTGGAGCATTCTCAATCAATAAAAACAGTTAATGTTTCTTGAGCACTTTTTATGTGTCATGCACTTTGCTGAAAACTCCACACATAATCTTCACTGAGGTTGCTCTAAGGATTCAAGAATTTGCCTTAGCCACACAGCTATTAAGAGGCAGAGCTGGGGTCTGGACTAAGCAAGGAAGGGTGGCCCCAGTATAATGGTTTTACAAGACGTCTGTAAATCCTTCAACACTCCTCCTAACAAAAGTCTAATTCCTCTCCCCTTTGAATCTGATTGGACCTCTGTGGTCAATTCAAAGACTAGAATGCACCAGAACCAACAACATTGTGAAACTTCCAGTTTCTGCTGGTTTCTCTTATGCTGTCAGGTGGGCAAATTAGAGGCCAGAGAGAGAGGGAGTGACGAGAATGATGCCTTGATGCCCAAGGAGTTCCAGCTGTCCCAGGCCTAGCTTTGACATCTTTCCACCCTGGGCACCAGACACGAGAAGGAAGACACTTTTGAGATGACCCTGCAGAGGAGAAAAACTTGCCAGCCCACAATGTCTCTTTGGCATATGGGTTATTTTGAGCTGAAAACGATCGAAGCAGGAAAGAGGAAGAAATTTTGACTTTCCACCTAACCACGTTGGCGTTCCTGGTGGCTCAGATGCTAAAGAATCCACCTGTAATGGAGGAGTCTCAGATTTGATCCCTGGGTCGGGAAGATCCCCTGGAGAAGGGACTGGTTACCCACTTCAGTATCCTTGCCTGGAGAATTCCATGGACAGAGGAGCCTGGCAGGTTACTGTCCATGGGGTTGCAAAGAGCTGGACATGACTGAGTGAGTAACACACACACACACACAAACTGCCTTATATAATTTACACAGAGGGCCTGTTCCCACGACAGAGTTTACTAAACTTGTTTGACTTTCTCTGGTGAATCAATCTCACATCAACTTAATTCTTAGACCAGCCAGAAGAACCTAGAAGGGTAGAAGAGGCTTTCCTCCTGGACAGTGCCACCCGCTGCCACCATCTGACTGCATTCCCTTGAGAACTGACCCACTGAACACAACGTGATCTGTGAGCAGAAATAGCCTATGACCTAAAGGTCACAGCCAGGGTAGCTGGTTACATAGGAGTGAATAGCCAGACACCAGAATTCTACAGCCCATGTTCTTAACCACAAGGCTGTGAACAAATTAATTAATCAATAAGTGAGTGAAAGAATGAGTCTGTGTGATGATTTCAAAGAAGAAAAAGGTCTCACTGAAACAGGAGGGAAGAGGGCAGGGTACAATCTTTAAAAGAATGACATAACTGTTGAAGACCCGACAAAAATTGGTTAGAACCAACTAGGTCCAACATGGCAGAAGATCTGACTTCTAGTGGGTCTTGAGCTGCACCATATGCTCGCTGTAATACATTAGCTAAATGACCCTCCCACCAGCGCTATGAGAATTCCAAGGCTGACCATAAAAGGCCAAAAAGTGGGTGGTGGCCCAATTCCTGGAAATTTCCACACCTTCTCCAGAACAGTTGGAATAATCCTGTCCTCCCACTCATTAGCCTATGAAATTACCCTGCCCATAAAATCTACTCACCCCATATTTGGGGGAATGTCACCTTCTGAGATGGCCTATGCTCTGTGAACTGTGTTCCTGCCATTACCACTCTCTCCTTTCAAGATGGATTATATTCTGCATGTGTCTCTAAACAAATCCACTTCTTACCCATCACTTTGTCTCTCACTGAATTCTTTCTGCAACGAGATATTGAGGACCTGAGATTCAGTCAGCCTTGAGAACAGGGGTGTGATTTCAATTTAAAGACAGTGGGTTCAGGTCCCAATCTGAGTTGAGCAGTTTCAATACAGTTCCAAATAGCCAAGAGATGTTTCATGTTAGAGGAAAGGCATCAACCTGGGGCTCTGGGCAGGGATGGGCCTTTGGATGAAGCAGGATGGCCCAGGGGCCACCATGGAGTGATGCTCACATCAGACTCTGCAGGGATGTGGGGAACAGAGAGCCTTCTAAGACAGGAGAGGTGAGAGGTGAGGTAGTTCATGAGGTAGCTCACTTCCACCAGGGGAGGTGAGCCAGGGAGGCAGTTGGCCAGACCACAGAAATTCTTGGGACTCAGAGGGGAGAGGCAGGGGCTGTACTTCATCCCATAGAAGATGGGACTCCTGAAGTTCCTGAGGGAGCAGCGTCAGGAAGGGATGTTTCCAGGAGGTGAATTTGATGACATGGGGTAGTGTGAGGGCCATGGTGTGGGTATCAGCAGGGCGTCCAGCCTTCTTATCATTATCATCCACTAAAGAGAAAATTTAATTGATTTCAGTTTATGAATTCATTTACACTTAAATGCCAAAGAATAAGATTTTTTCAGGGAGTTGGAGCTTTGGAGGGCCACAACCATTGTAACGCCTGAGATTTTTCTACTCTGCAACAAGGGGCTGAGAAACGTGGTGTGAGGGGGTGGGGTGGGGAGGGAGGGGCAGATCTGAGAGACACTGTAATAATTCATGATTCAACCTGGTTGATCAGGAGGGGGAAAAAGGGCAGGAGGGAGGGGGACAAAATCAGCAAGGGCCCCAGAGCCCACTGCCTGAATAGCCGGAGAAAGAGCTACAGAACATTGGCAGGTTCACTAAATGAAGGCCAGAAGCATGAGATTTGCAATTATCTCAGGGAAGCATGGGAACCAATGTTTGCTGCCCTGTCTGCTACATTCAGCCCTTTGTTGTTTGGGTATAGCACAGGAAAGAGTTCTCCTGTGCTCTAGAAATGATATGGAGGAAGCGGATTATACTACAGGCCCAGCCACTGCCCCGACCTGCCCCTTATCACAGGCTGGGCCCCCTGACCCCTTCTTTCCAGACTCACTCAATCTCAGCCCGCCCAGACATGGCCCCTCCAGATCAAGACTCCACCCTACTCCGTGTGGGCAGCTGACCACTAAGGGCAGCATCCACATGTACAAACCCACCCCCCAGGCAGGAGCATCATCAGAGATCCAGATGCCACATGCTTGAATACCTAAAGGCTACAAGTCAAGCTAAGAAACTGCTAATGCTATATATCCTGTCCTACTGCTTTGACCAATACACCTTCATGTCACCCCAGAAGGCCAACCCCAACCTTGGACTCAGGCTTCTGGGAGCTCTGGCTGGCCCAAGACGGGGCAGGGAGAATGGCCCAGCTCTGAAGGGCCCAGTTTCCACCCACAGCAGCACCCAGCACGTGCCTATGGACACCCAGGTGCACCGCCTACACACACACACACACACACACACACACACGCTGCTTGCATCCCACTGCCATGCTCCCGTTATCCATGAGCACCCTTCACCTTGGCCCCCTCTTCCTTTCTCCACCCACTGGGCTCAGACCCTGTGCATCTTTCCTCATTGCGAGCATTGCCTCTTGAATGAAGGCATCTCTGATTCTCTGGACAGAATTGACCACTTAACTCCCCCTCCATCAGCAGAGATGCCCGCCATTGCTTCTGTAATACGTGACTGCACTGAGTCATTTCTGTTTCACCTGTAGACAGCCTCTTGGGATGTCACTTCTTGGGATGACACTCTGGCATGCCAGGAATGCCAAGTGAAGTGACTAAACCCATGTCTTGTCCAACAAGGGTGGCTCTTTGGCCTTCCTTCTCCCGAACTCCTGGAGGGAGCCCTCCCCTGGTGCCCACAACCAGCCCTGTTGTGCCCACCCTACGGCTCCTCTGTCTTTCCAGCAGTTCTCTGTAATTTCACGTCTTGATGTGAAGACTTCATTAACACTGGTCTCCCCGACCAGAGCATTAACACTCCAAGGACTGTGGCTGTACTGCTTACTGCTGGGTCCCCAAGTGCCACCGACCCTGCTTCATACAAATCAGCTCCAAAAAACACCATATTTGTCTTAAGAATGAAAATGAAAGTATTTTGGTTGGAGGACCTAACCTACTTTGTGGCTACTTGCCCACCATCCTGACAAACTCCTTGGGTTTAGTTCAAAAGAATTAACTCAGGGATCAAACCCGTGTCTCTTTAGTCTCCTGCATTGGCAGGCAGACTCGTTACCACTAGCACCACCTGGGAAGTGCCCCACTTCTACAGTTTGAATTAAAAACCAGCACCATGTGGGACTTCTCTGCTGGTCCAGTGGTTAAGACCACACAACCACTGCAAGGCATGTGGGTTCAATCCCTGATCAGAGAACTAAGTTCTCACATGCTGCTTGGCAAAAAAAAAATTTTTTAAAGAATCAGCATTGTGCTGGTGAAAAGGTGAAATGATGTAGTTGCTGTGTGAGAATGTGTGATGTGTGAGAAGCTGCTGATGTGAAAAAGTATGAGAGTCCCTCCAAAAATTAAACATAGAACTACCATGGGTTTCAGCAATTCCACTTCTAGGTATATTAACCCCCAAATTGAAAACAGGGTCTTGAACAGATGTTGTACACACATGTTCATGGAAGCTTTTTTCCCAATACTCAAAAGGAAGGAGTAATCCAAATGTCCGATGACAGATACATGGGTAAACAAGATGTGATATATTCATACAATGGACTATTGTTTGGCCTTAAAAAAGAAAGGAATCCTGTCACACATTACAACATGGATGAGCCTTGAAGACAACGCTGAGTGAATCAGCCAGTCACAAAAAGACAAGCACTGTATAATTCCACTGACACGAGGTGCCTAGAGCAGTCATATTCAGAGGCTGAAAGTAGAATGGTGGTCCTCAGGGACAGGGGGAAGCAGGGAGTAGACAGTTATTGTTTAATGGAGCTTCGGTTTGGGAAGATGAAAAAGCTCTAGACATGGATGCTGGTGATAGCTGGATAACAGCGTGAATGTGCTTTGGCCCCTGAACTACATGCTTCCAATGGTTGAGATGGTAAGTTATATGTTCTGTGTGTTTTACACTCGATTTTTTAAAAATTAAACTTTAATTAAAAAAAAAAAGCATATCACTTTTTCTGCAGGTTCTCCTAATCAGGACACACTACCGAACCAGGCAGCTGGGAGCTTAGACAAGATATTTTTGTTTCAACTGATCCCTGGGATTATTAGGAAGCTGCTAGATTTTTAATCTTTTCTTTTTCCAGACTGAAAAGGTCATCCAAGGGGTATCTAGTCTTAGGCAAATTCCTCTCTATCAGTTATTTTTAAATATCAGTCCACAAGGAAGCCCCTCATCGAGACACAAGTTAGAGAAGGCAGGGATGGAAATACCTACCCCATAATTGTTGAAGGGTAACCGGTGGGTGTGGCCTGCTGAGTAAGTGGGGCTAAGTGCTAAGTTGGGGGTATGTTAGGCTGGATCTGCATTAGGGCAATTTGGGCCCAGGCTTTGCTTTGGACTGGGGCCTGGCACAGGGCTGCCCCCAAAGAAGGCAGGCTTACTATTACTTGCACAGAGTCACCTATGTGCTGTCTGTCAGCCTCCTTCCTCAGAGTAACACCCGCCACCAGCCACACTCCTGCCCAGGAGTGAGGGCCTGGGTGGAGTCCCTCAGGAGCACCGGCAGAGATAGCTTCTGGGCTCTAAACCATCCACAGAGGCTCCAGGGACCGTGGACTGTGACAATCATTGGACCCCTGGGCAGTGGGAAGCCCTCTCCTGTGGTGGCCCCACCCAGCCTGCTTGGTCAGGACCCCTCCAGCTGCAAAGCTCTTTCTGAGTTCACGTATGTGTGCCTCACCGTGAGTTCTCCTAGTCTTACTTCATCCAAGTACCATCTAGACATCCGGGATAGCCCTGAAGGGAAGAAAAGGTGGCCCACGGACCAGCTGCCCTGGCGGAGGGGGTTGGGAGCAAGGAGGAGCAGCTCCCACCCTTTGCCTTGGTGACTGAGATCGTGACAGCTGATGTGTAAGGGTCTTATCACACCTGCTGGAGGTGACACCTCTTTCTCCCGCAGCTTTCCGTGAAACCAGGGCCTTTCCCAGCCTCAGAGGCTTACTCAGGCAGAGGCAGGGGACTGTCCTGATCCTTTATACTCTGGAGGAGTCCAGCTGATGGGCCCAGCACTTGCAGGGATCAGAATACAGGAAGCCCAACTTGCTCCCCGAACGTGGCTTGAAGAAGGAGCACCCTGACTGGGGCTGCAGCCTGTTGGATGATTCTCCTCAGAGCTGAGTTTTCTGAGAATGTGGCAGGATTTCACTCTCTGGTCCTGAGAGCTAGCTCCTGGCTTTCTCCCAGAGGAGGAGGGTGGTTTTATGAGGCTTTCACTTTTGCATCTGACATCACAGAAGAAACCCAAGTTTTGCCCCCAGGTGTTCTGTGCTCATCACTTAACCCTCTGGAGCCCAGGCTCTTCTGCAAACTGAAGGTCCTGACCAGGTGACGGCTCAGGCTCCTGCCAGCAACGACAGCCTCCATGAGAAAGTTACAAGGCGTGATTCGGAAGGTCACTCACACCCAGACACACTCAGCTGCCCCATAGAACTGTGTTCTGCCGAAAGGCTACACTGTGACTTTTGAGGACCCTGAACTCTTGCCTTCATGGACCCTTCCACCAGATAAAACATTTTAAAAAGTATTGGTATAAAGATGAATATATTAGTATTATATATTAACATTTTATTCTACCTAAAATTTTATTTTTTCTTCTGATTTTAAAATAAAATCTTTGTAGAGGCCCCTAGGAGTATTGTTTGTGAGCTCTAAACCCTATATCTACTCTGCTTAATTGCCTAGCACTGGAGGACACGCAGGTCAAAGGAGGCAAGAAAGAGACCCACTCAGGAGGGTGGGTCAGCAGCTGTGTGACGTGGGCCAGTCACCTCACCTCTCCATACCTCACGTTCCTCATCTGGGCATAACAATATCTACTTCATAATTATGGTCTACTTCATGGAGTTGTGAGGACTAAAGTAAGATGATGTCTGTAAGTGCCCTGATTAGAACGGTGCCTGGCACAGAAGTCACCAAGGATTGTTCGTTGGCATTAATGCTATTGTTTGGCAACCTTGTCCCAGTCACCTGCTGACCCTCTGCATCTTAGCTCATCCTCCAGAACAGCGGTCCCCAGCCACCTTGGGACCAGATACTGGTTTCATGGAAGATAATTTTTCCACGGACAGGGGAGGTTTCTGGATGATTCAAGCACATTACATTTATTTTGCACTTCATTTCTATTATTATGCCATCAGCTCCACCTCAGATCATCAGGCATTAAATCCTAGAGGTTGGGGACCCCTGCTCTAGAAGAAAAACAAAGAGGAGCTTTCTGCTTATAGGATATCATCTTGCTTGGACCTCCTGGAGCACATCCAGCTAATTTTAGAGCTGCTTACTCAGGAAAATGTTACTGAAATTCACTAAATTCTCAGAGAAAGCCCTCGAGGGCAGCTGAATGCCTGGCTGAGCAGCTTTCTGTCCCAGCAGGAAGAAGAGGCAGGGACTGTCATTGGTCACCTGCTTTCTCCTCCTGCTTCGCAGGTGTCAGAGCTCAGGGAACTGAGTGAGAGGCTTTGAAAATGCAAAGGCCCCTGGGATAGATTAACATCCTAATCCCCTCACAGTCACACAAGAGGGAGGCCTGACAGCTGGCTTTTTCTAAGGGGCTGTGAACCTGTAGGTGCCGGGGGCTTTACATACATCATCTCGTTTAATCCTGACAGCCCCCACAGATGGAGGGATTACTCCCCTCTACTTCACAAACCACAAGCAGAGGGTTGGTGGCTTGCTCACAAGTCCCTCCTGCTCCTTCCTGCTGGTCCAGGAGGACGCTGGCACCTGAGAGAAGTTCAAGAGCGAGCTAAAGGGGAGTAGAGACAAGCCTGCCAGGGTCTCTCTGGCCTTGCTCTGGGCCTCAGCTTCCCCACCTGCACAAGGGGTGCCCGGGCCTGTGTCTCATGCATCCTGTGAGTCCCTTCCTTCCCCTTGCCTTGTCGGTGCAGACAGCTCGCCCCTGTCCAGGCTCCTCTCTCCTTGTGGCATTTTTCTCCAGTTCCTGAGAAGGGCAGCCACCATCCATGCTACCCCTGCTGGACCCCCCAGAGCAGGGAAACTCTTTTGGGGTCAAGTCTGCAAGGGGCCTTTGCAAGCAGTTAAATTGTTTTTTGGATTTTCTTTTTTTAACATCTTTTTTTTTTTTTGGCCACATTGTGCAGCATACGGGATCTTAGCTTCCCAACCAGGGACTGAGCCCACTCCCTCTGCACTGGGAGTGTGGAGTCTTAACCACGGGACCACCAGGGAAGTTCCTGTAAGGGGTTAAATGGTTGCTGCATGGGCAAGCAGGTGGCCCCCCTCAGAAACCCAAATTCCCAGCCAGGCAAGGGGCAGCAGAGAACAGAGTCATTTTCTGTGCAAAACTTCCCACCTGCTCTTATTCTTTTGAGAAAGGCAAGTTGGCAGCAGCAGGGCTAGGCCTTTGAGAATATAAACAGCTTCATCTCCCCAACGCCTCTTCTCAATGCTCACTTCCTTCCATTGCTTTGCTCCAGGGGATAATTACTGAGTTGGGCTTTGCTGACCATGACTGGGAAACTCAAGGCCCCCCGGGGAGGAGGGCTGTGCCTGAGGGAACCCGATGGAACAGCAGCAGGAGGCTGTCCTGGGATCAGGCCCCAAAGGGCTGAAGGTAGGGGGCACACATCATACCTCCAAAGGCAGGCCTCATGGTGAAATCGTGGTCATCCACTCTGAGAAGCGGCTGAGGTTTTCCATGTCGGATTTTGGTCATATCAGGGTTCTTCTTATACAGGTGACTGCAAAGACAGGCAAGAAACGTTTTCCATCCTCCCACCGAGGCATTTTGTAAAATGATTTGGGGAGATTACTTTCTGCAGGATCTACCTGTTAGACGCTTTTCCCCCATCTTACTGTCTCTCTCCCCTGAAGGGAGGTTGAGAGATAAACGATCCTTGCTCCCCGATCCCCGCTTGCCCCCAGCACCCCAGGCCCTCACCAACAGGCTGACCTGAGGACCTGGCCCTTCCAGAGGCTTCTAAAATAGATCCCTCCCAGACAGGACCCCATTCTACCTTGGCAAGCTCCTAACTGTCTTGCCAAAGGTCATGACTGGATGACCAATGCTTCGGTTGAATGGTTTATGATGTTTTTTTTTCTTTTGAAATATTTCTTTAGGAATTTCCCTGGTGGTCCAGTGGTTAAGAATCTGCCTACTAATGCAGGGACATATCCTGATTAGGGAAGATCCTACATGCTGCAGAGCAACTAAGCCCATGTGCCACAGCTATGAAAGCCCACATCCCAGAGGCAGTGCTCAGCAAGAGAAGGAGCCCCAACGAGGCTCAAGGGAGAGTGCTACCTGCTTGCTGCAATTAGAGAAAGCATGCTTGCAGTGGCCAAGACCCAGTGCAGCCAAGAATTAATTAAATTAATTAATTAACTTACAAAAATTTCTTCAATGTTGTTATAATATTTGTTTTGTGATAAGTAAAATTCTGAGACAAATAAAATTTTAACAGGCTGGTTTGATCCTGGCCAGACCTGATATTCCTCATGTCCATCCAGTTGGCAGCTGTCTACAGAAGCGGAGAGAGCCTCAACCCTCGGGAGAACAGACCATTACCATTCACAGCCAGCGGGCATGGAGGCCACAGCTGGGCACAGAACTGCTCGAACCATCCAGCCAGGTGATGAGGGAGGGGTGTTGGAGCCCAGGATGGCAGACCCCGCTTCCCTGTCCTTCCTTTAACCCAGAGGACAAAGGAGTGATTCTCTCCTCACTCACACTCATTCTTTCCATATCTTTTTTCCCACCACAACCACACATAATCCTAAAGCAGTCAAGTTCCAAATATTCCAAAGCAATATTCTACTTACAGGACGATCACTAAACATGAAACATCATAAGAGGAGAGGGAGGATAAAATGGAGAGGAAGGAAGGAATGCAAGCAAGCAGGTTATTTGAACATTTAGGTCTGATGGAATGTGAGTTTTAATTTTTTTTTTTTTTTTTGGCCATACTGTGATGCTTACAGGATCTCAAAGTTCCCCAATAGGGATGGAAAGTGGGCCCCAGCAGTGAAAACCCAGAATCCTCACCACTAGGCCACCAGGAAACTCCCTGAGATTTAATTCTTGATGGAAGGAAATAACCTTATAAGAAATCAGTGTTACTATAATACTATCTGTAATGTGTTAGATATTGAAAGGTTTTAGAAATCAAGGGAGAGACTTTGTTTTTGAACGTCTATTGTTCATTTATATACAGCCCTATTTACTCTCTGTGTTCTTATCACATTTCATTGACTTTTTAGAGGAACAAGCATATTTTCCTGTTTAAATTCTGTAAGAGGAAAGTGACACATTCCCTGTCTCATGGTCCTGCTCTTTGAGACATCTTCCTATGAAATCCTTAAATTTCATTCTCTCAGCTCTGCCCAGGTGGTATTATTGGATGGGAGGTCAAGAAAATGGCAACCTACTCCAGTATTCTTGTCTAGAATATCCCATGGACAGAAGAGCCTGGCGGGCTTCAGTCGATGGGGTCGCCAAGAGTCAGACACAATTGAAGCGACTTAGCATGCAGCATGCCTAAAAGAATTTGCACAGAGGGTCTGTTCCTGGAATAGAGCTGTCGCCAGAGATGTCTGCAAAGAATAGAAGGTAGGGGTGGTGGAGAAACTCTGCAGGGCCTGGAGATCAGCATCCACCATGTCCCACTGTCTGCACAGCCTGGCACACCATTGCTTTACCAAACATTTCTTTTTCCATCTTCATGTGGATTGCCTTCCTCCTGACTGAAGTCCTAAACCACTACCTCCAACATCCTCCTTTATCTTTAGCTGAAGATGGTATTTAATGTGAGGGCTTGGCCATTTGGGAGAATTACTCATTTTTCCTGTGTCTCTCCCATGGATACAGATTATTGAACCTTTGTTTGATCTTCTCCTGTTAAGTTCTCTCATGTCAATTTTATTCCTACACCAACCAGAAGAACCTAGCAGGGCAGAGGAAAATATCTTTGTCTGGACAATATGGACAGCCATCCTGCTCTCTCGTTGCATGATTCTTTGACTCCTGGACTAAAATTTATTTTCTCAGCACATTCCTATGGAGCATTTACTCTGTCCAAAGACTCCTCACTCAAGTCATGGGAGGACAGACACTCATTCCCCTCAAGATAAACAGACAGTAAACAAATGGAGAAGGAAAGAATATGACTTCAGAAAGTATGTGCCATAAAAATATAATAAGGCAGAGTAAGGAAGAAGAGAGAGATGGGTTGGGGTAGAGGGTGGTCAAGGAAGCCTTGTGAGCCCTGGAGAGAAGGTGAACTGTGAGAGGAGCTGAAGAAGTGCATCCTGAGAGAGGCACCAGCAAGTGCAAATGTCCTGAGGTGAGTCTTATGTGTGGAACAGTAAGAAGACCAGTGGGTAGAGAATGAGGCAGAGGAAAGCAATAAGAAAGGAGGTAGGAGACAAGGCCAGGGGCTAGGTCTGAGGCCCTCAGACGTATGACACTGAAAGGGGAAACCCATGGGAATTCTAAGCAGGGGAGTCACAAGGTCTGGATTAATACCTAAGAAGATCACTCAGGTAGAAGAGATGGTGGAAGGGCAGAGAAGCAGCAGGAAACCATTAGAAGGCTTTTGCTGAGAGAACATGCTACCTGGGTTAGGGCAGTGAGTGGTGAGGGTGTAGAGAACTGATCAGATTTCAGGGAGGCAGAAAGACCTTGCTGATGGCTTAGGGATGGGGATGGGGGAAACAGAGAGGCAAGGATGGCCCAGGATTATGACTAGCACCTGGGTGAATGGTGGAAACATTCACTAAGATGATAAAAGCTGGGGGAGTGGCATGTTTGTGGAGATGATGGTGCATCAAATTCTTAGGAGCCATCTCGATTTCCGGATGCCTGTGAGACACCAGGTAGAAAGTGCAAATAGGGTGGTGGCAACTCAGAAAGCAGGAGCAGTAGCAGTGTTTTCACTTCCTTTGGACTTGTAGGTTCTGGAGGTCCCTGGGGGCTCAGCAGAGGTGCCTGACCCTCCTTCTCCCTGAGCCCTTTGAACTCTGCCCTCAAACACCCTGGCCCAACTTCCATCCCTTCTCCCCTTCTCACCCTAATTCTCATCAGCATTCAAACTGAATTCTAGTCTCTCTCACCTTGAACCAAAACAAAGAAGATCTGTCCAGACCCCACAACCTCCTCCTGCAAAATTCACTGGAAAGTGAAGGTGGCACTGTGGGGGTAGTTATATTCTCATTTGAACGTTTCTTTTTTTAAAAAATCATCTCTCCCTCCTCCCAATAAGTAAATAACTTTCCCAAAGAGCTGCAGCCACTTTCTCAGTCCCAAGTGCTTCTTCCCCACTCGGGCGAGCCGAGGCCCTGCAGGTGCCCTTGCCGAAGGTCAGGGAGGGCCAGCCTCTGCTGGAAACCTGTCTTCCAGGACAGGGCGCTTGGTCCTCCTCCCACCTCCACTGCAGTTTTTCTCCCTCCTCAGCAGCTTCTTTTCATGCCATTTTCCTCAGGGCCCTGTCTCAGGCACCTTCTCTCCCTTTCAACACTCTCTCTGGCAATGGCTTCAACTGGCATTCACTTACTGATGATTCGAGACCTGAGTCCCTTGCCCTGGACCTCTGTATCCTACTAACTGGTTATTCCCAGCTGGGTATGCTATAGGCTTTTCAACTCAACATGTCCACGGTTTGAGAACTTCTAAGCGCAAAGTAACCCAGCTGAAGGATGGGTGGGCCATTGTATGAAACTGGAGAAAGGGTAGGAGGGGTGAGGATGAAATGGACAGACTGAGGTTGCAGAGCTCAGCCAGGGAGAGCCTTGAAGATGCTGTGAAGAATTTTATCTCTAACCAAAGGCTGAGGGAAAACATGGAAGGGTGCTGGAGAAAGAAGCCTTGATCAGATTTGCTTTTGGACAAGGCAGCTGCAGCTGCAAGCTCTGAGGAGAGGCCAGTGGTCTCTTCCCGTCCTTTAGCTGGAAAGTGGGACCTCAGTCAGTTCCCTAGAAGCTTGTGTGGTCACAGAGAGGTCATTTCAAGGACCTGCTGCCCACTTGGGTCTCTTCCCCAAGAAGCTGAGCGGGACCAGGCATGGCTCCCTGCGTGGCAGCCCCTGGGGAGCTGTTCAGAAGCCTCAGCAAAGACATCCCAGGATGGTGGGAGGCAGAGCTCAGCCCGAGGGCTTAGCCCATCACGGACAGTAAATTGTGAGGGCAGCCGGCTCGCTGCCCTCCCTGCCTTGCAGGGAACAAATCCCTCCGGGTCAGCACAGTTTCTCTGTTTGGAGGGGAGGATTAGGGCAGCGGAAGTCCTCATATGCCAGCATGCTGGGGAGAGGGAGATTGACATCCCAGTGCCATTCAGAGGACCTGGAATTTTTCTTAAAGGTCCAGTCATTTGATAACTCAGGCCGCTGATACCTTGAGGCTTGGGATGTTTGTGGGAACAGGATGCCCTGTATCCATCCTTCACAATGGGTGCCCACCCGAGTTCGAATGCCCGAGCCCTCCCACCCCAGACTCCAGGGGCAGTATGTTGGGCCCCAGCTGCGAGGCTGGTAATCTTCACAGAACCTCAAATCCAGTGAAAGGGGGAGAGCAGAAAAATGTGTTCACTCCACCTTGAGAAGCAGGACAAGTGCCATCGTTTTGAGGGTTATTTGCTGCAATAACAACAGCAATCATAACGACCACACCCCCTTGAGTCACCCCTCCTTTCACAGGCCCCAAGCTGCGGTCACTCCATCATTCTATTTGGAGAAATGAGGTTCAGAAAGATCAGGAAACATGGCTACACAGCCAGCAAGCAGCAGAAGCAGGTCCCCAACCTGGTTTTCCCTGACTTCCCAACCCCACAGACCTCTGGGGAGAGGGAGGGTCACTGGGGAGAGAGAGAGAAGGGTTCCTGGGTCCAGCCTTGGAGCCATGATGCAGAGAGAAGGGTGGTCAAGTGCAGGCAGAAGCAAGGGGGCAGCAAGTGGGGAGGAAAGATGAAAGGGGCCCCGCGCTTTGGGACCAGGAGAGGCCAGACAGTGTGATCAGGACAGAGCCCAAACTCCAAGGTCTTGTTGTATTTTCAGATCTCAAGAGAGAAGGGCCTCTCTTGGCAGGAAAGCAGTCATGTGGTCGGGGGGCCACCTGAGGCACCAGGATGGGAAGAAGTTGGAATAAAGCTGGGAGGCTGAGAGGCCAGAAGAACAGAACAAAACAGAGAGCCAAGAGCAAACAGGCTCACTTGGCAGTGAGTCAGTAAAAAGGGACACAAAGGGTCAGAAAACTGGAAGCGGTTTTGAAAAAGCTGCTGCTGGACAGAATAGTTGTTTTGTGAGGGTATGTTGGTTGGAGTGACACAGAGAAGGCTGACAGGTTAGAAGAGGTCCCTGTGTGGCTGTATGTGTGGATGTGACCATATGTGTTACATGTGAATGTATGACTGTATGTCAGACCAAGTGTGTGGTATGTGGTGTGGGGTATATGTGTGTGTGTCTGTGTGTCTGTATGTCTGTGTGAACAGGACATCTAAGAGAAGGAGCTATTCCACAGAGGTGAAATGCTCTAAGACTGTCAGGAGAAAGGGTCAGGTCATTTCATTCCTATTTATCAGTATACCTTAACTCTTGTGTCAATAATGAAAGTACTTGTTCGTCAAATATTTGGCTGAAATTTTTCACACACAGACGTAGCTCTGTGATTGTCTGAGTGTGCACACACCCTGGTGGATTGCAGAAAGGCCTGGAACCATGTTTCCTGATACGACTTTTCTCTATTGTTTCTTCCGGTTTCTGCTCAATAATTATTTTATATTCTTTGAATGATGTATGTTCATCTTTTCACCCACATGACCACCTTATGGGATAGATTTCAAGTTCTCATTCCTAAGGGTCAGATTTAATTCATCAATAAACAGTATGAAGTTTCCTCAAAAAATTAAAACTAGAACTACCATATGATCCAGCAGTTCCACTCTGGGTGGAAGAAACCAAAAACACTAATTTGAAAAGATACATGCACCCCAATGTTCATAGCAGCATTGTTTACAATGGTCAAGATGTGGAAGCAACCTCAGTGTCCATAACAAATGAATAAAGAAGACGTGGTATATATTACAATGGAACAGTACTCAGTCATAAAAAGAAGAATGAAATTTTGCCATTTGCAACAACATAAATGGCAAAAGGGCAGGGAGAAGTTGGAATAAAGGAGGATATTATGTTAAGTGAAATATTAATAAGAGAAAGACAAATACTATATGATATCACTTATATGCAAAATCTAAAAAATAAAACAAAGTAGTGAATATAACAAAAAAAATAGACTCACAGATATAGAGAATAAATTAGTGATTAGGAGTGGGGAGAAGGAAGGGGAAGGGATAAGAAAGGGGTAGGGGCATAAGAGGTACAAACTACTATGTATAAAGTAAATAAGCTACAAGGATATATTGTACAGCACAGAGAATATAGCCAATATTTTATAATAACTGTAAATGGAGTATAATCTATAAAATTTTTGAATCACTATGCTCTATACCTGAAACTAATATAATACTGAAAATCAACTATACTACAGTTTAAAAAAATTTTTTAAATAAATTCAGTCTGTCCACAAGCTCAAGCAAGTGTCTGGGAATGAGACTGTGGGTCTTCTGAGGAGGGACAGAGATGCTGTAATTGCCCAGGTTGCAGAGTGGAATCCCTGAGGGTCCCAGAGGGGCTCATGCTGAACCCAGCACCACTGGAGAGAATAGACAGGTTCAGATGAAGCTTTCCTTCCAGCCTGAGTAAGTCAGGGTCCTAGGATCTGGACCCGACAAGCTACTAGCAACTGCATGAGTTACTCAGGCTGACGTCTTGGCCTCTGTAAAATGAGGCAGTGTTTCCCCGAGTGTTCTCTGTGGAATATGAAACCCACAAGATAGTCCAAAAAAAGTGGTGGGTGTGTTTTTTTGATAACCTCTGTGTAATTTATCCCCCTCTTCAAATACACAATGTCTATTTACATAGTAAAAGTACCTGTTTAAAATGGTCTAAACCAGGATTTCCCAAGCTTCTTAGACCCTGGAGCCTCTTTTTCATACAATACCTATTCACATTTACAGAATTAGAACTCAGGGGAACTGCTGGATCCAGTGACCTCTGAGGTTCCTGCCAGTTCAACAGCCTAGGATCCTGAGATTATGTGTAACCAGGATGAGCCCTCGAGAGTGCTGCTTCTTTTCCATCATCCTGGTCAGTTTGTAACTGGTTGCTTTCTGACTGAGTGGTATTAGACTCCACAGAGTCTTCACGTCTCCCAGAGCAGCAGTCTCTAAAGTAGGGGCACACGTGGAGGGCTCAAGATAGTCCACTGAGTTGCAGGAAGTAGAGACTGTGACTCTTATTTACAATTAATTTTTATCTAAAAACAAAGCTATGAAACTTTAATTTAGTACACATATTTATAATAGTACATGTATGCAATTTGTGCATACACACACACACACACACACACACACACACACGCACACGCCCTGGAGGTACAGTTTCAAAAAACTGTCACTGATAGTGGTACATGATTAGAAAGGGAAACTAGGGGATGCCCTAGTAGCCCAGTGTTTAAGACTCTGTGATCTCACTGCCAAGGGCCCAGGTTCAATCCCTGGTTGGGAAACTAAGATCCTGAAAGCTGATGTGACGAAAAAAAATTTTTTAAAAAGGAGACCACTGGCTTAGAAAATGTACCTCGAGATATTAGCTTATATTCATAATCACTAGTTCACGCAGTGCCTAGTAGGATGGAAAACAGGTGTGTAACATCTCACACGTGGTGTGGATATCTTAGCTGCTTGATCTTTCCTTTGTGCTGAACAGACCTAGAGTATCGTGCTTGGTATATCAGTTCAAAACACACAGTAAGGAACTTGATTTGTGATAATGAGTGCACATTCTGGGCCTAACCAGTTTTTCTTGGAAATGTTTCCCTTACATCACAAAATTGCCTTCTCTGTTGTCCACACAAGTATTTCTGTTAAGCTAGCAAATTTCAAACCCCTTTTCTAAGATTCAAAACAGTGAAATGATACTCGAAACCATTATAAAATTGTTACCAATCAAATAATTTAAAGAAAATAACTCCCAGTTACATGTTTTCTTCATAATTCAAACTAAATTCCTGTATACCATTCCCCTCAAAAAAAATTGTTGAGGTAATTGCTTAGCAAGCCATTTATGGTCCCTACAGGATGTAATCCCGAGAATCAAGCCAGCACAATCTGAGACGTACAAAGATGCTTTACCCACTAACTCTTCAGCTACCTGCCTTAAATCAGAATGCTTTGGAGGAACACAAACATCCGAATGAAAGGCCCAGCCTGGTCACTCACTGCTGGTGACACGATAGTGTATTTGTGCCCAGTGAGAGGCTGTGCTCATCTCCCTCCGCCTGGAAAAGAGATTCCAGTAGGACGGACGATCTAACCCCCAGCCCTCGCGGAAGCTGTCCCAGAGTGCAGCTGCCACCTCCAGTCACCTTCCTCCCATCCTGCCCACGACTTTACCTTGGCTTGGTTTCCAGCTGCCCTGTCCATCTCCTCTTCTTGGGCTTTCTGCTCTCCACAAGAACCATCAAGCAAAACAAGAACAAAATGAGTCTTGGAAAATAAGGCATCCTGTGAATGTCTGTGATGCTACAAGCTGCCTTCCGGGGACCTGCAGCAGGGCAGATACCCCCAGGCTTAACCATTGAGTCGGTCTGCTGCCTTGAGCCGGCGCTGCGAGGAGGGCATGGCTGGCCTGGCTGAGTTTCCCAATCTAATATTGATACCGAGGCTTGTGCCAACCCACTTCCCACCCCTTTGGACTGTCGTGACACCAACAGCAAGGCTTTGCCCTCCCTGCTACTTAGTGATTGGCTATTAGTAAGTTGGTTCTCCTGTGAAACTCAGCTTCCGCTGTGTCCTAGTAGAGCTTTGGTTAAAACTGTTACATAAAAAAAAAAAAAAATTAAATCTCTTGAACATGCCAGCTTTTTGCTGAGATCATTAATCCATCTCGCTGGTGACATAAAACCAGTCTGTCACATGCACCAGGGAGCAGGTTGGATTCTGAGTGGATTTGCAGGAAGGACTTGTGGACACAGAGATGAGCGCCTGACTGTGCCCAGGAAATGCTGAGCAAACACGAGATTGACCTGTTTCCATAGGCTTGCTTTATTCCTTGAGCTAAGAGCCTGGGCTTTGCCTGTGGACAAGCGTGCTTGTTTTTTTTTCCCCAAATACACATCCTTTTTTTTTCTTCAATCTTATCAAAGCGTAAAATGCATTTTGATTTTGAAAGAAAGCATAAACCAAAGGAGAATTGGTGATTACGTAAGTTCACCTTCCTAGCAGGAACACTAGACTAATGCTGATCTTTCATCCTAAAAGGTATAATGTCGCCATCAGTGAGGCTTGATCCCTATCCTGGAATATGGAATTACGAACATTAGAAGTGCAAAGATACACATGGTTGTTTCATCTACTCAACCAAAGAAAATGTTTAAAAACTACTTACTGGGGACTTCCCAGGTGATTAAGACTCCAAGCTTTCTATTGCAGTGGAGCAAGTCAGATCCCTGGTCAGGGAACTAAGATTCCACATGAGCAAAAAAAGAAAACAACCAAAAACTACTTATTTCTTGCTCGCTGCATCCTGGGAACGGAAACGACAAGTGTGCAGAGACATCCTTATAGGTGGGGATGGAGGTCAGAAGGAACAATAGCTAAAGGGGAAACAGCATTAGGGTTTTCTTAGGAAAGGATCAAAAGCAGTTCTTTTGATCTCTTTAAGCAAAGTGGTATGACATGATCCACTTTATTTTTTCAGGAACTTCTAACTGGTATCAGTAAGGTCAGAGAAATTGTCATAATAAAAGAGGATGAGGTCCTGCCCTAAGGGAGGGGAACGGGGAAGACGAAAGCATGAGATAGTCAAGTCATCACCAAAGGGCAACGGTGACTGTTCAGAGTAGGAGGTGAAAGAATTCAGTGAAAGCCAGGACTCTAGAGTAGAGGCAGGCCTGGTGGGTCATGAGGCTTTCCAGGTGGCATTAGAATCCCAGGTGGTAAAGAATCTGCCTACGAACGCAGGAGATGCAGCAGGCACAGGTTCAGGTAGATCCCCTGGAGGAGGGCATGACAACCCACTCCAGTACTCTTCCCTGGAGAATCCCAGGGACAGAGGCGCCTGGCAGGCTATAGTCAATGAGGTCGCAAAGAGTCGGACACATCTGAGCACTGGTGAGTTCAGTTCAGTTCAGTTCAGCCACTCAGTTGCGTCCGACTCTTTGCGACCCCATGGACTGCAGCATGCCAGGCCTCCCTGTCCACCACCAACTCCCAGAGCTCACTCAAGCTCATGTCCATCGAGTCAGTGATGCCATCCAACCATCTCATCCTCTGTTGTCCCCTTCTCCTCCTGCCCTCAATCTTTCCTAGCATCAGGGTCTTTTCTAGTGAGTCAGTTCTTCGCATCAGGTGGCCAAGGTATTGGAGTTTCAGCTTCAGCATCAGTCCTTCCAATGAATATTCAAGACTGATTTCCTTTAGGATAGACTGGTTGGATCTCCTTGTAATCCAAGGGACTCTCAAGATTCTTCTCCAACACCACAGTTCAAAAACATCAATTCTTTGGTGCTCAGCTTTCTTTATAGTCCAACTCTCACATCCATACATGACTACTGGAAAAAATCATAGCTTTGACATTATCTGATGTTCCTGAAAGGTGGACAAGTTTGGAGGGGGGAGATAAATTTTAACTTGTGGAGTATGAGATGTCATGGGACCTCTGGATGCCCAGTAGGCAGCTGGAGTATGAGCCTGGTGCTCAGGAAAAGGGTCTGGATTGAAGAAATAAATGGGGCTCCATCAGTGGCATGGCGGTAGTTTAACCACAGGAAAGGTGAGATCTTGTCAGGGAACAGAAGAGGTCAGAGCTCAAGCACAGAATCCTAGAAAATCTACACTCTTGCACTCTGGGTGGGCAGCCAGAACACAGGCATAGAAGAACTAGCAGAGAGGTTGACTATGAAAACCAAAGGAATTTCAGGAGTGGGCCAGTTATCAGTCAGTGCTGGGAAGGAGTAAGAGCTCAAAACAGTCTCCTGGATCTGGCAGCCCGAGCATTGTAGTTTCAGCTGTGAGATGTGGCAAGAAGCGAAATTGCAACGAATTAACTAGAAATTTGGGTGTGGGAGTAATTTAGTAAAGGGACTGGAGCTTCAGCTTCAGCACTGATCCTTCCAATGAATATTTAGGGTTGATTTCCTTTAGATTGACTGGTTTGATCTCCTTGCAGTTGGAGGGACTCTCAAGAGTCTTCTCCAACACCACAGTTCTAAAGCGTCAATTCTTTGGCACTCAGCCTTCTTTATGTTCCAACTCTCACATCCATACATGACTACTGGGAAAACTGTAGCTTTGACTATATGGACCTTTGTCAGCAAAGTGATGAATCTGTTTAAAAGTCCCATTCCTGCTAAAGATTTAGTGAGGAAGAGATGCGACCTACGAAAAGTTCTTTGCCATAAATTTTGTTCCAAAGATCTCTTTTTATTTCTGTCATTTGGAACAGGCCAATTAGGGGCTGACTGGCTGGGAGCCTAGAATCATGCATGGATGTTATTGGTCTTGAAGTATCTGTTTTGTTGCATTTCAGATGCAACTTACTTACCAATTTTTTTTTAAAATTTTACTTTTAGTAGTTCAATTCCTGTGATTACAGTAATAAAAATCAGTTGGAGATGTGTAACATTTCTTATAATTTTTTTTGAAATATCACTCACATACCATAAATTTACCCCAAATGGGGTTTTTAGTTTTGTGCAACTGTCACCACATCTAATTTTAGAAGAGTTTCATCTCCTCCTCCAAAAGAAACTTCATACACAGTAGCAGTCTCTCTTCATTCTCCATTCCCTCCGGCCCCTGGCAATCACCAATCTACTTTTTGTATCCATGGATTTGCCTGTTTGGGGTATTCCATATAAATGGAATCATGCAATATGTAGTCTTTTGCGTCTGGCTTCACTCAGTATGTTTTCATCATTCAGCCATAGTGAAGCAGGTATCGATAGTATAACTTCACTCCCTTTTATTGCCAAATAACATTGCATTGTATAGCTACATGTCTTGTTTATTCATGCGTCAGTTGATGGACATTTGAGTTTCCAGTTTGGGGCTATTAACAATACTACTATGAGGACTTCCCTGTCAGTTGAGTGGTTAAGACTTCACCTTTCAATTCGGGGGATGAGCGTTTGATCCCTCATCAAGGAGTTAGGATCCCACATGCCTCGTCACCAAAAAACCAAAACATAAAGCAGGAGCAATATTGTAACAAATTCCATAAAGACTTTAAAAATGGCCTACAAAAGAAATTTTAAAAATATTTTTTGAACATTCAAAAGCTATAAACATTCATGTACAAGTTGTGTGTATGTATTTTGTCTTGGACATATACCTGGGTGTATTCCTGGGTCATATAACTCCATGTTTAAATTTTGAGGAACTAGTAAGTGGTTTTTCAAAGTGGCTGCACCATTTTACATTCCCACCAGCAGCACACCCTCTAGCTGTGAAGTGGTGTCTCACTGTAGTATTGACGTGCATGTCCCTAATGTCTAATTAATGATTCAAGTATCTTCTTTGTGCAAACGGCTATTCAAATCCTTTGGCACTTTTTAACCAGGTGCTTATTTTTGAGTTATGAGTTCTTTAGATATTCTTGATACAAGTCTCTTATCAGACATATGATCTACATTTATTTTCTCCCATTTTGTGTTTTCACTTTATTAATGTTCTTTCAAACACAAAAGGTTTTGCATTTTGATGGAATATAACTTATCTTTTTTTTTGGTTGCTTGTGCTTTTATCTTCTAGCTAGGAAACTGCACTCATGTAGACAGTGCATTTACAAACGTGTTGAGCACTCAAAGTGAAGTCAACTGTTAAGTTCTTTTAATGATACCAGTTTTAATTTATAGACTGTCATGGCCTTAAAAATATTCTGTACAAAATACTGCACCGTGTTTGCACTACTTGCTTTCCTCCACTCACATTTTTATGAGTAGAACCTCGGCTTTTAAAATTCTGTTCTTACTCTTTGATGCATGTTGCATACTTCCCTGATGGGATGGATGGTTCTGTAAACAAAGGGAAATTTGCTACTGTATATGAACACCATTAATGGTCACTGTGAACCATTACAAAGAATGTGGCGACTTGCTTGTGCCTAAAAGGAGGAACCAGAACTAGAATGTGACTTTGCGGGGACCACATAGGTTCGTTTAATTGACCTACAGCTAAACCGTAATGTGTTTGTGTGTCTCTTCATTGCTTCCAGCATTTCAAGACATCCAGACACTACTACCAACATTTTCCTGTGCATTAACTTCTGCATGTGAAACTTAACTGTTACCGAACTTTGTAAATACGTGAATTTTTAAAATTTAGGTGGACACATTTTTTTGTCTGTTTATTGCTCTTCTCAGCTTTATTAAATAAACTTGCATTTTGGAAAAAAAAAAAACACCCATGGTCATGAAGATTTACATTTTCTTCTAAGTTTTTGCTCTTACTTTAAGGTCTTAAGATTCATTTTGAATTAATTTTGCATGTGGTGTGAGGCAGTGGATGTATAACTTTAACATTTATTTCTCAGGACCAAGGATTGTCCCCAGTGGCTCAAGATGAGGGGTGTGGAAAGTCCCCAGTAAGTTATATGCTGCCAAATTAGGCCAGAGTTAGGTGGGACTCTGGTCACACAGTCTTGTGTCCTACATTAAGGGTTCAAGCCTATTTTAAGGGCCCTGAGCTTTTCTATTAAAATGGTACAAGAAATATTTCAGTATTATGCATATTCCTGGAATAATTAAATTTATAGTGATTATAAAGCTAGGCACATTAATACAACTGAAAATACATACAAGTCCAAGTAGAGCATTAGAGAAGTTTCCAGCTGCAGTGTGCAGCAAGAATGCAGACTTGTACTATTAATATATACAAAATAGATATCAAGAACCTAGTATATAGCACAGGGAACTCTACACAATACTCTGTAATAACTTACATGGGAAACGAATCTAAAAGAGTGGATGTATGTATATGTACAACTGATTCACCTTGCTGTACAGTAGAAAGTAGTACACATTGTAAATCAACTATATTCCAATAAAAATTAATCAAAAAGAACAGAAACTTAAGAGATTACTGTGCTAGTTGAGACGATATGGCTCATTAGGGTAGTGGCGGTGAGCATGAAGAGTGGAAAAAGGCAAGGGAACATTTAAGGAGGTAGAATGGACAGGACACCAAATGACACAAAGAATTCAAAATCAGGTACAAATAGTCACTGGTTTTATTCAGCCGCTCAAACTAGTTCTGAGGCATTTAAAGAGGTGTTTCAAACAGCTCTGGAGCAATTAAGAGCCTCCCACAAAGGCTATAAGAATACACTTCTTTTTTTTCTTTTTTTCAGTGAGCCGCACAGCTTCTGGGATCTGAGTTCCTTGACCAAGGATTGAACCTGGGCCCTCAGCAGTGAAAGCACACAGTCCTGACCACTGGACTGCCAGGAGATTCCCAAAGTATACATTTATGTACACATTATTTGTTTAAAGTTAGGTTCACTAAACACCTTCACCTTTCATATACTTCTTTGTTAAGTAATAAAACAATATAGTACTTCAGCCTATATTTCTGCACAATTAAGCCCAATTGTGTGAGGTTTGCTTGTTTCTTGATTCTGCTCTATAAAAATGGGAGGACTCAGGTACCAGGAAGTTTATTCATAGCCAGAAAATAATAAAAAGATTTCTTATTCTCCTGAAACAGGAAACTTTGTGTTTTCATAGTCAAAATAATACACAATTTTAAAGGATTTTGTTTTTTAAAAAGTAGCTGAGAATTTTGATGAAATTCATTTATTTCAGTAGAATTAAACTATAAGCAGCATGAAAATGTAAAGTGCTACATAAAAGCCCACAATACATAAAATTTAAAAGGTTTCATTGGTTTAAACAGTTACAGGCAAAACAGACATGTTTTTTTCAAGCATGCATGCTATTTTAACTACCCTTGTATGTGCTGTGTTGGTCAAAAAAAAGTCATGACTTACCTAAATCTTAGGATTTGGGAAAGGAGTCCTAAGCATTTATCTACCAGATCACATGTTTTTTTCCTGGCCTTATGCTATAAATAAGGGATTACAGAGGGGCTTTAAAAATAACAGTTTTCTGAAGAGGCCCTTTATTGGGGTGTTAAGAGTGGCTCCAAAGACCAATTTTGTTCTTTAACTCCACGATGGGGGTCAGATCAACAACTTAAGGATTTTTAAGTAGCAATGTGAGCTGAAAGGGAAGAAGCAAAAGATATGCCACTTTCAGACATGTGTATCAGCTGCTAAAAAAGAAAAAAAGAAAAAAAAAAAAAAAAAGGAGAAGCTGGCCTGGCAGTTGATGAGTGAGGGATGAGAGGCCAACTCAGGTAGAGGAGGAACTGTATGATGTGCCTTCTTCTTAATCAGTTTTAAGTATACATACACCCCATGAAACCATGCAACAATATCACATGGATTGAGGCTGGCTCAGAGGGAAAGCAGGGGAGATTGTTCCTAGCACACAATTTATCTCAGCATAGGCTGAGACATGGGGATGTTCTTCTTAGGTGATAAGATGACCTGGTGCTGCCCAGGTGAGTCAGTGACCTCTTGCTAGGAGACCACTGAACCAATATCCCTAATATCTTACATTCCAAACCAAGACTTCAGAACGTATTTTCTCAGGGCAATAAAGTTGTAAGATACTAACCTATAATTTTTCTGACATAGGAGGTCTTCATTAAGTCCTTAGGCTTTTTAGACTTTACCAACTTCAGCTTTAGACAGAACAGTAACAATCTGTAAAGACCTTAAAAATGCTAATTTATTAAAATTTAAGAAAACTGTGCATTATATCATAGTATACAATACGTTCTTATTTTAGATACAGACATAAACTGGGCTATCAAATGAAAACAAATTGTGTCTAACAGTTCATAGAACCAAAGCCTTATGAGAGCAGGAGTAAAAATTAAATTGGCCTTTAAAATCATTTTATAAACTGTTTCTATATTGCCCATAATAAACCACATAGGGACTTTATAAATACCACTCTCCAAAGTACTCAAGATACATTATGGACTAACTTTTGTCGTCTTGCCTAAAACCTAAACATAATTTGCAAAACTGAGTTGTAAAAAAAAAAAATTAACTTACAAATGCACTTTTAGAGCATAACCTATTTGAAAGTTGGGGACTGCCTG
Source organism: Oryx dammah (assembly GCF_014754425.2). Lineage (NCBI taxonomy): Eukaryota > Metazoa > Chordata > Mammalia > Artiodactyla > Bovidae > Oryx > Oryx dammah. The sequence continues at coordinate 48,291,300 of NW_024070188.1, read as the reverse complement.
TATTTAAAAATTAAATCTTCATTAGCAATACTCTCGAGAGTGCCCTCAAGGCTGCTACTGAACATGCTGAAAGCAATGTTTTCCTGTGATTATATGTTCTCACCAGGCATTATTTACGATGATAGTTTAAATTATCTACCAGAGTCTGTGGAGCTAGCCAGCACTAAGTTATATATTGATTTTTGCACTGAAAATGATCTCTTGGGCTTTGATTAGGTGGGCGATTCTAAGGAGAGGTTTTTCTAATTTCTATCACTGTTACATGGGCCCTGAGCTTTTCTATTAAAATGGTACGTGAAATAGTTCAATATTATGCATATTCCTAAAATAATTAAATTTATAGTGATTATAAAGCTAGGCATATAATACAACTCAAAAGACATACAAGTCCAAGTAGAGCAAACATTCAAATCTTAAGACCCTCCCATTTAACTTTTGGAAGAAAATCAAGCAATTTCCTGGCTTGGACCCTTCCTTCCTTAAATCAAAGATCTATGGAGGATTGTTTTCCTTCTTTTTAAAAAAAATCTTGTGTGTGAACTGGAGAGAAGGGGATAATAGCATATCAAAGTGGTTACAGAGCATTATTTCCTCCTCAAATAACATCCAGTAATAAAGATGTAATCTCATTTCCTCAGAAATGTTTGACCAAAATAGTTACTTTCACCAAAGAATGTTTAGGACATAGAGTCAGTCATAGAATGGGCAATCCCAGTATCTCTCACATGAATACGTTTTAAGCAAGCTATTTGAGGGGTTTTATTTTCCCTTTTCAACTCTTATCCCTATATCATTCTAAATAAGTAGAAACAGAGTACTCAATAAATGGTATTGAGTAACTAGTAATACTCACTGGAACTTAAAATACCATCTTTTATCCAAAAATTTCAAAGGGCTATACAGAAAAGTATCACAAATTTACATAAAGAAAAGCTGAGGCGTGAAAACCAACAAATAAGTTATTTCCCTGTAGAGCAGGCTGGATAGAGAGACAAGGGACTTTGACTTCCAGTCCCTTAAACTAAGCAGGACACTGAATGTCTAGATATATTTATACTGAATTTATAAGGATCAAAAAAGGAATGAAGGGTAAATATAAAAAATTATTTTGTAAACAATTCTTAGATTATACCCAATGCAGAATGTTTAATGAAGCAGCTGAGTCACAGCTCTTAAGACACAAAACAATATTATAACTCAAAGTCAAATATGTACTCATTGGCCAGATATATTCGTCGGAATATAAGAGCTGCCAATGCCAAAGTCAGGATGACAATCAAGACAGCAGATCCGCCATGATCGGTGTGGTTGCCTCTTGGCTGCTGGCCCTGGGTGACATCCGGTGAAGTAGACGACCTTCTTTGACTCTGCTGCTGGGCCCGGCGTTGTCGAGGGCTCATGGAGGTACTCTTAGCTACAGGTTGGGCAGGCTGTTGAAGGGATGCTGCTGAGGGGTTCTGGGTTCCATACTACGAAATTTTAAGAAACTCAGTTTGAAACTGGCAAAGAAAACTTGTATACATACAGGCTATTCAACAGTACATGATATCGCAGAGCAGTAAGGCAAAACTACCAAGAATTCTCTGAATGCTGAGATGAGTAACTCACCCTTCTGAATAAGCCAGCAACACAACTTATTCTGAGTGCTCGCAGGTGGAGAAGGAATTTACCAGCAACAAATAGGACAAGGACAGAGTTTATCCATATTCTCCACAGATGGCTTTGTATTCTCCTCCGGCTGCAACTCCAGCAGTATCTGCTAGCATCTGAGTACTTCCCTTCTTTCAGGAGTCAAGGAGAGAAGCAATCTGATTCCCACTTTCTACATAAAGATTTACCATATTCTAAATGGCAAAAAAAGGACAACCCTCAATAGTGTTCTTCCTCCAGTGTTATCCTGCTGCTGCTGAGTCGCTTCAGTCGTGTCCAACTCTGTGCGACCCCACAGACAGCAGCCTACTAGGCTCCCCCGTCCCTGGGATTCTCCAGGCAAGAACACTGGAGTGGGTTGCCATTTCCTTCTCCAATGCATGAAAGTGAAAAGTAAAAGTGAGGTCGCTCAGTCGTGCTCGACTCATAGCGACCCCATGGACTGCAGCCTACCAGGCTCCTCCATCCATGGGATTTTCCAGGCAAGTGTGCTGGAGTGGGGTGCCATTGATAATTTCAAACCATATGTTCTACATAGTAATATTGTTATAAAAGTTAGATGTGGTTTTCAAAACAGGTTTATCCATTCTCACACTCCCCATCAACTGAATTGAACACAAGTCCAGAACTCTTTACTGTGTGTTTGAACTGTGTTACTTTATGAGTGTAAAGCATGAACTATTGTCAAGAGTACCCTGGGTATGTGCTGAGAAAAATGTGGAGGCAGGTATGGGAGACTCAAGTGTATCCTTTACTTTGGCACAGGAGGTGCCCCCTAAAAAGCCCTGGATGTCAACTGCTTTCTATCCTTTCAATGAATGCTTGGTCAAAGCAAAAACACATGTGGTAACAAGTGATTCAAAGTCTTAAATGTGGTTTATAGACAAGAATGGAGAAGGAAATGGCAACCCACTCCAGTAGTCTTGCCTGGAAAATTCCATAGATGGAGGAGCCTGGTAGGCTACAGTCCATGGGGTCGCAAAGAGTCAGACATGACTGAGCGACTTCACTTTCTTTCTATAGTTCCTTTTGGAGAAGGAAATGGCAACCCACTCCAGTGTTCTTGCCTAGAGAATCCTTCATGGATGGAGGGGCCTGGTGGGCTAGTCTATGGGGTTGTAAAAAGTCGGATACCACTAAGCAACTAACACACACACACAGACAAGAAAGCTCTACAAAATACGAATTTCATTTTGCTTATATAGATACCTTAACTCTACCTCTAATAGCCAAAGTCTTTGTTGTATTGAAAACTTTATACTGATTACAGTAGAGCCAACACACATTCTTTCAAGTAAGTAAGAATGCATGTTTTATTCAGAATAACTTTTTAAATTGAGTAAATACAAAAGATTTTAAATACTTTTCATTATATAAAATTTCAGTATTTAGAAGAAAAAAGAATCTAAAAATATAATGCAAATACTTAAAAAAAAATAGGTAAGAGAATGAGCTTTGTCCTGACAACAGCTATAAACAATAGGGAAAAAACTGCTGATCTTAGTTATCTACAGAAGACATTACACTTTAATTCTGGCATCACCCCAACATTAAAAGATGTAAATAATCTGAGTTTCTTAAAACTATCCTTTGGAAGCACTCAAACGTAGTGACCCATAACACAGAGGCAGAACTTGAACTTCCCTACTCCAGGGCTCAGAAGAAAGGTGCTCATTGAAGAGCAGGCACACGACGACCACATTTTATGAGGCTTACACTGTCACACTGTCATGTAGCGATTTAATACTAACGGAGGTGAACCGAGTTATAGTAACCAAGACAAGCGCACCACTGCACTTGAAACCTCCCGTTCTTCCAACTGTTCAGCCAAGAAGACAAAAGTGTCTGATAGAGCAAAAGTACTCAAGGCTTATAGGGAAATGGGTTCTTAAAAATAAAAAGGAAGGTGGTAGAATCAATCCAGAAACTAGCATAAGAGATTGACTCATCTTAAAGCTTTTATTTACAGCCCGACCAGGACTAAAACAGGTAGTCTTATCATCACTAGGCTGGCTTCAAGCACTTCACGGATGTGTGACCCTAATCAAGTTATTTGACCAAGGACTCAGCTCCCTCTCTTGTACAAGGGTAATATCCAGTTCAGTAGTTGTAAAGATTCAACAGGATAATGATATAAAGCGTGCAGGATACACAATTGCTTATTAAATGTTAAGGCATTACTAATATTACTATCAATACATCCGTTTGAAGACTCCAGATTGACGTTAACAAAAGAAAAGTCATGACTTTATTTAGGACTAATTCTCACAATTTTATTAGTATGATTAACATATTTAGAACAACAACCCCTCAAACCATGACTTCAGATGACATTTTAGTATGTGTACTTCATGGAAATATTTATGTAGGTACACTTCTTTAAACAGGTTCCTAAATTTCAGATTCCTTTTGGATGATACATTACTGACTAAAACTTAGTGCTGTGATATTATGAACTTCTCCCTATTTTAAACAATCACATCCTGGTAAAACTGTATGACTTCAATGCTGCAGACCTAGAGGACTCTAGATTGGAAGGGCTAACCGGATTCGGTTTTGGTGGTTCTTACTGAACCGCAGATGCAGAGTCAAGCTGGACTTGGCCATTTTCAAAACACCATAGGTTTGGTGGCACAACATTTAAATCGTTGCTGTTTGCCTAAACTTGTTCAAACACATATCACAGAATGTATACTTAAGTGATAATCATTTATATTTCCTTCATTAAGATGAAGTGATCATTTCTGGGAACATAAAAATATGTGATGTTTGTATCCAATTAAATTACATTTAAATATATATGTCACAATCACACATAAGTTCCTTGTAATGCATATAAAATTTTCTATAGTTTAGCATGTATAAGGGAGTTTTGTGTTTGCTTCTTAATACAAAGTGGAATGGCTCATTCAGAACCTCAATCTTGCGAAGAAGAAAAAACCTGATAGACTGGAAGAACATAAGTCGACCATCAGCATTGTTCCCATTTCTACAGGGCTAAAAAGTCTGCATCAAAAAGCAACAGATGGCCTGATGTTATCTGCTGTATTTAGACTGTGGGCAATCTCTCGCCCCCTCAAAGATAAAAAAACGTAGCTTATCTGGGATTTGATGTATAACATCTCAGTGAATTCATATTACACTAGCATGTAAAGCAGCTACCCCCAGCCAAAACCAGGTTTCAGTTACCTCCCTAGTGATCAAATTATATAATCACACTCTGAGATAATCTGTATGTAAATATAATTAAGAGCTAAACTTGTAACTATATGCAATTTATTGTTTTAACCAGAATTGGTATCAGTTACTTACCTATACCTGTGAAGAAGAGTTCTGTGTTAGGTACTTTAAAATCAAAATGGGTGGTGATCACTTTGTAATGTATAGAAATACCAAATCACTACGTTGTACACAAAACTAACATAGTATTATAGGTAGATTAAACTTCAAAAACAAACTCAGAGAAAAAGAGATCAGATTTGTGGTTACCAGAGGGGTAGGAGAAACAGATGAAAGTAGTCAAAAGGTACAAACTTCCAGTTATACGATAAATAAGTCCTAAGGATTTAATGTACAATATGATTGATGCAATTAACACTGCTGTTACATATGAAAGTTGTTGAGAGTAAATCCTAAGTTTTCATCACAACGGAAAAAATTTTTTTTCTTTTTCCATTCATTTTGTATCTATGAGCTACTAGATATTTGCTAAATTTATTGTGGTAATCATTTCATGGTATATGCAAGTCAGATCATTATGCTGTACACCTGTAAATTTACACAGTGCTACATGTCAATTATATTGCAATAAAACCAGAAGAAAAAATAAGGAAGAAATCAAAATAGAAAAGACTACTGTAATAACAAAAGTATTGTTTGTGCGATCTAATTTACTAAACTGTGTCATTTCTTTACCTGTATTACTAGTATATTTTTAAAGTGCCAATCCTCAGATTCATTTATTCAAAACCAACAAATATGACCTACTATATACAAGGCACTATGCCAGGCACTAGGGATACAGTGCAGTGGAGAGGAACGTACATTCTGGGAAGTGAAATAGACAATAAATCATTGTAAAATAAATTACAACTGGAATAAGGATAACTGGAACTGCAACAGGGGACTTGACACAGATTTAAAACAGACTAAAGACATATTTAAATACATCACAAAGTATTAGCAGACTGTCTTTATAGGTGACTACTCTCCTCTCTGCAGTAGGATGGTTCTATTTTTTTAAAAAACTATTTATGACATAGAAAACAATTAGAATTCTAAAGGTGAAAAGTAATCTGAATATTTTTTTAACTATTTCAAGCTAAAACATATATTGACTAAAATTAATTCACTATATTCCTCTATAACACATAATTACATGGGCAACACATAAAAACAATTAATCTCTTAGCACACACTTTTTTCTTACACCTTCTTTTCCAGTCCCCTCCAAGAATTTACTTTACAGCACCCTCTCTCCTGCTTTCTCCAACCTACTTTTTTCTACCCATCTCAGTCTCTTGAATGGGAGAGGACCACTCAGTCCCACTTTATATTTGCCTGGGCAAATCTGTATTTGCCCAGCTTCTATTTCAATTTCTCTGACCCTTTAACATCCTCTCTAAACTGGGGAAGGGGAGAAAGATGTGTCTATTCAACCAAACAACTTGTTACCAATATGAGTTCATCTCATATATAGAAAGGAAAGTCAATGTTTTTTCCCTATAATCCTAATTATTTAGCAACAAACCAGTCACATTTTCTTAATTGGTCTCTCCAGCGACCAAGACCCACTAATGTTTAGACAATAGGTCAGGGCACAACTAATAAGATGCACAGCACCCATGGAATCTTTCCTTCAATGATTATTTATTAGACACTTACTATGTGCAAGGCAGCACTGTCCAACAGAATATTTTCTGAGATGACAATAATGTTCTATATTTATGCTGTCCAAAACGGTAGCCACTGGCCACTTGGGGCTTTTGAATGCTTGAATTGTGGCCAGTGTGACTAAGGAACTGAAGATTTAGCTTAATTCTGAATAAGAACAAGAAGTTTATTTGGGAAGTGATCCCAAGGAAGCGTGCGCATGCACGCTTAGTTGCTCAGTTGTGTCTGGCTCTTTGCAACTCTTTTGACTGTAGCCCGCCAGGCTCCTCTGTCCATGGAATTCTCCAGGCAAGAATACTGGAGTGGGTTGCCATTTCCTCCTCGAGGGGATCTTCTCAACCCAGGGATCAAACCAGAGTCTCTTGTGTCTCCTGTACTTCAGGCAGACTCTTTACCCTCTGAGTTTTAATAAGGAAAATATAAATTCAGAGAGCCACATGTGGCTAGTGGCTATTCTACTGGACAGAGACAGCCTAAGGCAAATCTCTGACTCCAGGCCTTTGAGTCAGTGCCTTAAGAAACCTGCCAAAGACAGAGCACCTATTGAGAAAGTGGCTAATGTATGTATGTTTAATTTTATTCGGAGTCTAGCACTATACTGAAGCTAACTTTTCAGAAAAGTCATATCAATAGAAGAAAGGTCCTATTTACAAACCTAGAATTGTTTTAGTCCAGCTCCATTTAACGAAAAAGACGACTCAGAAAATATGAATAACTTGTTTAAGATACTGTAATTCATTAGAGGGACAGCTTGTCTCGAGTCTGTTAGGAGGACCAAAACATTCAGATAGTTCATCTAGAGACTCCTCTTCCTACTGCAAATAATTATGATGGTACAGATATAGATATAAAAGATAAGAGCCATACCGATGTACTTGCTGTAGCACCCTGGAATGTTGCAGGTATATCATCCTGTAAATCATTTAGTGAAAAAGAGTGGTTTAAGTCCGACTCAGCAATAGTCTTTCCAGATGAATTAACTTCTGCCTATTATAAAAAAAAGATACACCCAAGAGCAGTGTCACAAGAGATGTACAGAATAACCCACAACCTACTAAATTCTCTCTTGGATTCATTTTTAATTATTTATTTTAATTACTACTTTAATATCAATTATCCATTAGGTAAGCTCTGAACACTCATGGTGTCCAACACTGTGCTGGTAATTTAGGAGGAGGAATAGACGATACCTGTTCTCAAGGAGCTATTACTTGGTGAAGGACAAAACTAATACTCATGGATCATGGTCCACTCCAAAAAACTCTAAAAACTAAAGTTTTTTTGTAATTTTTAGGCATAATCCGACATGTGAGGTTAACAGTGTATGTTTTTTCACATTAGTGTAAATATTCCCAGGTTTGCTGATGAGATATTAATAGATTTGATTATCAGGAGCTGCCCCAGATCCCACTGTGCATGTTAGTGCAAGTTTAATATTTTCTAAAATCTGAAATTCTGATGTACAAGAGACATTTGGCCCTAAGATTTTCAGAGAAGTAATGTTAGGTACAACAGGAATCCTCAGAAGGAAGAAAATAACCAACATTTATTAAGCACCCCCTCTTTCAGGCACCACAATAAAACAGAAGGAAAAGTTTCTCCCAAGACCTGGACATAGAAGGATATACAGGATGGGTGAGACAAGGGAGGAGGCAGCATGCTGCTTAATGCAGGCTGACTTTTTTGATGAAACTAATTAAATTCTAGAAGTAATTAAATGTTTGTGCAAAACATATGCAGAGCAAAAGAATATGAGAGATATGTCAGAATATTAACAGCAGCTATTGCGTGGGGATGGGATTATGCATGATTATTATTTTTCCCTTATTGCTTATCTATAGTTTCTATAATAATAGTTAAAATTTATTATGCACCAGACAGTTCTAAAGTGAGAATTAACTCAATCCTTATAAAAATCAAACTAGTACCATTATTTATTTACAGATGAGAAAAAGGTACAATATGAGCAATATGTCTCATGTCCTACTACTAATAAGCAGCAAAGCTGAGACATGACCCCTGGCAGAGTATACCGGAGTCCAAGCTTTTAACTATTACTATGCTATAATGCTGCTTCTGAACATACATTAGTTTTGTAATAAGGAAAATAATCTGTAAAGATCTCAGTACAATGGAACTATACTGCTTTACTTTCTATCCAAAATTTGGCTAGGCAACAAAAGGGTTTCATAGTTAGAATTTATTTACAAATTTAGAATACCTTAAAACTGATTTGTCTAGCCAGTTCCTTGGCTTCTTGGTCAGCCTGGCTTGAATCACTTCCAGATTTTAAAGGCAACAGGATATCCTTCATGGCAAAGCCACATCCCTCACAACAGAAATCTTGTGATCTGGTGGGAAGTAATTTTTTGATGAATATAAATCAGATACTCGAAAGTTGATCTATCTAAGATACTCAAATACTGAGTGATTAAATTTAAAAGAACACTAGACAACTCCATATCACATTCCTACATGTAAATTAGACAATTTTGGCAATAATTATAGCTCAAACAAACACACAAGTTAAATTGGTTTTCTAAAAAAAATTCATGTCAATTATTCCTCAATTTTAACTATCTGAAATTAAAAAAAAAAAAATCAGGGTTTAGATTTCATTTTTTCCCAATATACTATCTCTTTAAAAGAAAAGTTTTAGATCTATAAGACAGCATACAAATTGCTTAACTACACTGTCCTTAAGTTCACACACAACAAGCATATATTAAGTCTGTGTAAAAAGTCCATTATAAAGCTCAAATTGGGAATTCTCTGGCAGTCCAGTGGTTAAGACAGTGCTTTCACTGCCATAGGTGTGGGTTTGATCCCTGGTCGAGGAACTAACATTCCATATTCTTTTGGTGTGGCCAATAAAAAATTAAAAAAATTGAATACTATTTACAGATATTTCCAGGGGAAAAACCCAACAACTCTACTCATCTAAATAGCAGTACAATTTGAAAGATAAAAGACAATTCATGGAAAATCCAGACAGTGAAATTCATCATTCATTATAACAAATAGAAGCTCAAAATAAGTCTGTTAACTATTTCCTAATATTAATTTGATTTTCTATGCTTCCATTTTCTTTTTTGTATGACTAGAAGTAAATGTGTATAATATACACTGTTACACTACTAAACTTTTACAAAAACTATTTTGTCATACTTCTAGTTCAACATAATAAAACTCTTAGATCTTGAAGAACATACTATCACATTATAAAGAACATACTATTTATAATTTCATGTAAACAAAACACATGTAAAAGCTATACTAATTTAGTACTTACTGATGAACATTTTTTGTTTCAGCAGAAGTAGCATTGCTGTCCATATCCTTTTGAGAATCAGTTGTATCCGAATTATTTATCTTAAAGTGTGTGCACTTTTTTTTCTCCCTCTCTATTTTTCAGTCGTGCTGAGCAGCATGTGGGATTTTAGTTCCCTGACCAGGGAAAGAACCCTCGCCCCCTGCTGTGGAAGTGTGGCATCTTAATCACAGGACTACCAGCGATGTCCCAAAAATATGTTCATTTTTTAACTGAGAAGTCAGATGAAGTTTAAAGGAGAAAGTTTATTTTTAATACATTAGTTTATCCATAAGGACAGTATGCTACCATGATTGAACGCAAAATCATGTTTTAGAAAGCCTATATCACAGACTAAGAACCTAGACTATATACAGTGAGAAGTATAAACAAAAAAAGCCTTATTTTTTTTTTTAACCTTGTACATGAAATGAGCTGGATACAAGTATCAATTTAGAAAGTCAACAAAGGAGATCAAAACAAATGCTATGTATTCAAAGTACATACTATAGTCTGTGAATAGTAGCTGCAAGGTATATTCCGAATTTGGGAATAATGTTTAAAAGAAAAGTTGCTGATAAAACAGGGAGTCTATCAAATCTTCCTGAGGGATAGAACCCAAGGATCAAACCCGCATCTCCTGCAAAGCTGGTGGATTCTTTACCGCTGAGCCACCGGGGAAGCCATGCTAGGGTGAGATATACTATCATTTAATTAAACACAGTAGATCTGAAGGGCGGCAGGCAGCCAAGTTCAGAACAGGACAATGGTCAAACTCAAGAACGGGTCTCCACACTACTCAAAGGAGAGGCTACTCTGAATCTACTGGGTTATACAGACAAAAGGTACCTGAAAAAAACTAGAAGGCAGAACTGCTGGGAAACTACAATTCGATAAAGAAAATCTCCTTTGCTTTATTCCAGATCACTTGTTGTGCACTTGCTATGAGGCAGATGCTACAGATACAAAGATGATAAAATGAGTTTCCTCCCTGCCTTCAAAATGGTTTTTAAAATTTTCATGGAAAGCAACATACATATCATTACTCTGGCTTTTTTCTACCTGTAACACTGCCCACGTGGAGATAAATAACCAGTACTGTCTTCTAGAAGATACCGTGCACTGTAGGCTGGTATTACCAACTACTTTTTAAAGGAAGATAGCATGAAATAAATTCTTTAGAGTCTGATCACTCCTGGGGAAATTAATACAACTAAATTTCTAAGATAGCATAACTAAGACTAGATCCTGTAGCACCAAGGTAGGTCACACAAAGAGACAGAGCTTATCTGCTAACAGCCATTATCTAGAATGGTATTCACATCTTAACAAACAAGAAAAGGCAAAACTTACTTTTTGGCAAGGGCTCTTCTTTCCTCAGGTGTGTAATCGAGAGAACCTATGGCTCCCTCTCCTTTTGTTGGCATAAACCCAATGATGGCTAATAAAGCTGTTCTTACTGAAATAAAAAGTAAACATCAATCTAAGTTGCTTTGCAAAAGGAACTCAGGCTACTCTGAAAAGAAAAAAGGAAAAGACTCAGGGTTTCAACTAAAGAGATACAAGTAGGGGACTGTATTAAAATGATGCAAAAATCCCAATAGGGAAAAGTATTTCTATTATTTATTCAATAATATAAAATTATTTATCCCAAACAGCTTCAATCTTGAGAGAGTATTATATCTTATTATTTATGAATTGACTCAAGTTCTTTAAGACTTGTATTCACTGTAAATACTCACTGCTCCATGAAGGCTGCCAAGTTTCAGGATGATGTCCTGAGATGCTCAAACAGATTTTCTTGCCTACTTCAAATCGTCCATTAGCCTTAGGAATAAATAAGGCATTTAAAAAATTAGGTATGTGTGTGTTTAATGTTTTATACTTTATAAGCATAAATACATTTTACATATAAATAATTTTTTAAAGAGAAGTTTTAGAGGATGGGATCTCTAAGGGGATACAGATTTTTGTCTTCTTATAGATACCCCACAAATATTTGTTAGATTCAGAATGAAAAATAAAAGCTGTCTTTAGAAGCTGTCATAGCACATTTTGAAACTGAGTCCCACAACTGACATCTCAGTAACTGACATATAATGACGTCCTGATAGCCTCCTCTGTGCCTAGTATGGTGCTAGGCTCTGGGAAGGAGCTAAAAGAGAAGACATACAAAGGCCAGGATAAAATCTAAAGACTGGGTGTCACCTAACTAGACCCTGGGGAGGAAGGCTCTGAGGTGGGAGTGCCTCTCAGAAGGATGATGCAATTCCATACAGGAACACAGAAGTGAAAGATGAGAATGGTTTCAGTTTTGTCTTGCTGGAAGAGCTACTGATGGTGTCCAGCAGGCAGGCAAAAATACAGACCTGCTGACCGCAGAAGAAGATAATGCATTCCTGATGCTTGACTTTCACAGAGGTGATCAATGAAACCATTTCATAGAAACAAGAGAAAACAGCTGTAGTCTGAACTTGTAGAATATCCATACTTGGGAGAAGGAGAGGAAGAAGAGGCATGAAGTTAGAATACAAGTTCCAAGTAGGCAGAGTTTTGACTTACTCTCTGCTACACACACAGGGTATACGGCACGAGTTTAATAAATATTTGTCAAGTGAAAGCTGGAGAAGATTTTTTCAAAAGAGAGGAAATGAATCAGAAAGAGCAAATATTGCACATCAGCATACATGATGATATCATTGATGAATAGCTGTGGCATCAAATACCCTCCACCAGTTTCACCACGTACCAGCTCTTCCTTCAGACCAGCTGGCTCTCCCTACCATCTAGCAACTGAAAGAAGAGACTCCTAACACAGTAGGGCCCCTCCAGGCCTCCCACTCCAGACCTACTGCCAGCGTGACTAATTCTCAGTATCACCTAAGATTTATTAAGCAGCTTCCATATATCAGGACCTGACAGTATGATTATATTCTTCACACACATTCCTTTTGACAACTGAGAAAAATGAATCTCAAAGAGACTATGTAATTTGCCCATGACACGACGGACATGGTACTGGCCAGAATTCAGGTCTACTGGCCCTAAACAAACGCTCTTTCCACTAGAAACAAACGCCACAGGGAAAACCATTAATTTGGTAATGATGACAATGTTTTCTTTCACTATTTGCTGCTCCATGTGTATCAGAAGTTTAACTTAGATTGGAAAAGGATGAAGACTGAGAAGAGATGGTGTGACTTCTCAAGCTGCTCTCTTGAGACTGGCGTAGTAAGCATGTTTCAACAGAGTGCTATGTGTGGTCACCAGAACACAAGAGATGACACTATAGAGTTAGGATGTTTTGAAGGTTACAAAGAGAAAAAAAGGCTACAGCTTAAAGTCGTAGCAGAGACATGGGAAGGTTTTTGTTTCATTTTTGCTTCTTTCAAGTTAGAGGATAATCAAACACACATAAATGAAAGGAAATGAAGGAAGGAAAGCTTTAACAATTAAGAGAGGAATTTACTGATGGAACAAGGTCCCAGGAAAGATAAGAGAAACCTGGATGTATAGCTTTCCTTTACATGGAGATAAAATATGTGAAGATGGAGAGAAATTCTAAGATATAAACAATAACAACATAGCTAACATTTATTGAGGACTCTATGTGAGGACTCTATGTCAGTTCTTACTCTAAGAGCTGCATGTGAAGATGAGGAAACTGTAAAAAAAAAAAAAAAAGATGAGGAAAATGAAGGACAAAGCATAAGGTGAAAAGCTGAAGGAGATAATGGGATGAAGCACAACAATAGTAACTACCCTCTGCTGCTGCTGTTAAGTCACTTCAGTCGTGTCCGACTCTGTGCGACCCCATAGACGGCAGCCCACCAGGCTCCCCCGTCCCTGGGATTCTCCAGGCAAGAACAATGGAGTGGGTTGCCATTTCCTTCTCCAATGCACGAAAGTAAAAAGTGAAAGTGAAGTCGCTCAGTCGTGTCTGACTCTTAGCGACCCCATGGACTACAGCCCACCAGGCTCCTCCATCCGTGGGATTTTCCAGGCAAAAGTCCTGGAGTGGGTTGCCATTGCCTTCTTGGAACTACCCTCTACTGAGTACTTATCATGTGCCAGACACTGTGCACAGCACTTTGTCCACTAATTCACTGAATCCTAACAATCACACTATGGCAATGAGCATCACAAGTACTTCTCAGATGCTTCAACTTCCTAGGAATTTTTTTCCAGAAAAAATATAGTCCCAGGTCTGGTCTCCAAAAGCAAAGTTATAATAATAATGATTCCTTTTCTTAATGAAAAGGAATATGCATACTACACTTTACAGCCGCCAGGAAGCATTCCAAAAAGCCGAGAATTCTTACCGTTAGGAGAATAATGCTTGGTGGTTTCATGGGATACTCTGGTGGCAGTACTATTCGTCCATGATAAACTCCTCCATCAAAATCAGAATCTGGGGGCCCTCTAACTGTGAAGTGCCATTCAAAAAGATTATCCTGAACAAAAACAATAAGCACCAAGGGATCAAGAACATTAAAAAACTGGATTGTTTCTACCAGTGAGTATTAGAAACATTACTGGGTGAGAAAAAATAACATTTTATCCTATTCTAATGCACAATGTCTCAAGTATAAAAGTTATAAGTAAAAGCTATTTAATCTAGCTTTCATGTCACATAAGAGCTAAAAATTTTTTTAATGCATTTTAAAACACATGAGCACCGTTTTCATTGCCGTTGTTTAGTTGCTAAGTCTTGTCCAACTCTTTTGCGACCCCATGGACTGTCCATGGGATTCTCCAGGCAAGAATGCTGGAGTGGGGTGCCATTTCCTTCTCTAGGGGATCTTCCTGACCCAGGGATCAAACCCACGTCTCCTGTATTGGCAGGTGGATTCCTTGCCACTGAGCCACCAGGGAAGCCCCCTGAGCACCATTACATGTTCATAAATAAGATTATAGATGTATATACTTTCTATTACATTAGCTCCATTTATTTTTTCTGAAAAATATCTTCTGGACCCTGAAGTTTTAATATGGACTAACTGCTTGACACATTCCAAAATTCTTCACTTGAATGTCTCCTGGGTTTACTGGAATCTCAATCTTCCTTTGTATGTTTTGTTCAGTTTTTGCATTATTTTGGTGTGGTTTATTGTCAACTACATTTCTCTGAAAGGAATTTAAGGAAGAAAATCTGTGCTCTTGTATGTCTAAAAATATATTTATTTTGAGTTCATGCTTGATCATTTTTTGGATGTGGATTTACTTAATCAATTAAATTATTTTTATTAAAAATTTATTTTTATTAAATTATTATTTGATCTAAAAATATTATAGACTTAATTAAACTGATAAATAACCCCTGAATCCAAATTAGTGAAAATTATTATTTATATAATCAAATAATTTACTATAAATTTGGATTATTTTAGCAAATTTTCCAAATTTATCCCTCATAGATGCCAAAAAGCTTATTAGTAAGTGGTCAGTTAACACATAGGCTGTTAACATTATATGTTAATATCATCGGTTACCAAGTACTTCATAGTCTGCAAAATACTTGCACAAACATTATTACATTTTAGTCCCACCATTACCATGAAAATGAGACTGGGCACATTTAAATACCTTCCTTTCACAGACTGGAAGACTGAGGTAGAGGTAGAGATGTTTGTACAAAAAGCCCAAACTAGTTGCAGAGACCCCTCAAGCGGCTAAGTCTCCCAAATATAGAGTCTGGAGTTCTTTCTACTTTTCCTCCCTCATACCTAAACTAATTTAGTATCTGAGGCCCCCCTCCCTTTTTTTAGCTGAGCTGTGGCATGGGGGATCTTAGTTCCCCAATCAAGGACTGAACTCCTGCCGTGGAAGACTGGAGTCTTAGCCACTGGACCACCAGGAAAGTCCCTGAGACCCATTTTATAGAGACCAGAAATCTGCTTCTTCTAAAACATCTGATTCTGAATGGCTAACAGAATTACTCAGTGCATACCTTAAACTAACACAACATTGTAAATAACTGTACTTCAATTTTCAATGGTTTAAAAAAATACTCAGAAAATATAGGGAATAAAATATATCAATAAAGCATACCAAACACATTTATAATGATTCAATGCAATGAAAAAATAATTTTAAGAAACTTAGAAGACAGAGATAGAAACTAACCTCTAAAGGCTGAGCATGGTAATGATCTGTTGGATCTTTCAATTCTGCTGCTTCTTTCATCAAACGTTTAACAGCTAAAACGAAATTCACAAGATAGAGACATTTCAAATAAACTTTTTCCATGTGATTAGCAGATTTACAGACCTAATGAATAAGTTCCTACTTCAACAAAAAACGTGCAGAGGACTTATTCAATACAGCATATGATTTAATTATGCAATAATAGTAATAATGGGGGAAGAAAAGGCAGCTAGGCACTAGAAGAGTTACATATTAAATTAAATATATAGGGAAGTTTCAAAGAGATGCTATTTTTCTCTAGTAAGTACTTATATACAATCCCTATTAGGTAGCACTCAAATATTAATTCATGTAATCCTCAAAACAACTGAGATAGGTGCTGTTTTTATCCCCATTTTCCAGATGAAGAAACTGAGACATGGAGAGATTATACATGCCCAAGGTTACATGGTAAATGACAGAACTAGGATCTCAACACAGGCAGTCCAACTGTACCTTGTTAAAGATCTGCACTGACAAGAAACATGGCCTCTGGTACTTATGCTCACGAACAGTAAACCCCCTAAAATCCTCAACATCAGAACTTTCCACTCAATATCTTCTTTGACTTAATGGCGCTGTCCTGGTATCACTGAATCTCCATAGCACTAACTGAATTCCTGTTTGAGATTATTTCTTTGCTAAATTAAAACCTCCAATCCACTGACCCCACAACTTTCTTAATGCCACCTACACCTATACTCACTTCTCTCTCTATCCATGCTCTTGGCTCTTAGATGTTCCCCTTTCATACTCCCCTAATAAGTTCAATTCTAACTGAGCCAAGTCAACCATCTTCTAATTTGGAGTCTATACCCAAACAGCTAAGCATTACTGAACAGGGTTTAAAAAGTCACAGAGACAGGCCCACTGACGCTATTATAGAGGTATTATTAACAACCTCCGCTGGGACATGGAGTGCCGCATCCAATGCCACGCAAGGGTCTATATCTCCAGTAAACCCCACCCAACACCTTCCAACTAGTGCCCCAAGACTATTCATACCTATTCACTCTCTTCTCTTCCACCTCTTTCAGTTAATGGCACAGACCTTATCCCCATGATAAATGACTGTGAGCAGCCTATGACAGTTTAGAGTCCTATGTGTATCTGTACCCTCTTTCCTACCCTATTGGTTCATAAAGGTCAATCCTTTGATCCCAGCCCCCTCACCCTCAAGCTTTAGATGCTAAAAAAAAAATGTCAGGACACTGGTATAGGATACAGGATAGCAAAGCCAGAGAAACACCAGATAGCTCAAGGCTCTCTGAAACTCTGCTTGAGAACAAACTAACATAGTTTAATACATGTTATGAGAGAAGTATGCACCAGGTGGGCACCTAACCTGAGAGCAGACAGAAGAGAAAAGGGGTCAGGTACTGAGATCTGAAAGAAAGACAGTAGGAATTACCCAGCTAGGAATAAGCAAAGGAAACAAAAAAAGTAAATGTGCAGTGGCGCAGATAGGCATGCTATGGGGAAAGGTTACCTGAGAAGCAACTCACACATAAACAACCAAACAGTTCCTTATGTATCAGGACTTTTGCAGAAAATTTCATTTTAATCAAGCGTTCCTAAGCTGCAAAAAAAATTCTTAAGTCACTATCCTATTCCATAACTATGAATATTCTTTTCCATCTCCTACTCTGAACTAATCCCTATAGGCAGAGAATTTGTTCATCTGATTGTAAATATTCCCTAAGCTCATACTAGATGCTATGTGTGCCAAGCTGCTTCAGTGGTGTCTGATTCTGCGGAGCAGACGCTATAGCTACAAGCAAACTAAAATACAGTTTCTGTTATCAAGGAGCTTATAGTCTGGAGGGGAGGAGTCAATGCAAATAATACAAAAAATGCTTTATTAGAAACAAGCACATATTGAGACCCAATTTCTCCCCTACCCTCCACCCTCGAGTTCTAGTCACTCGGCTTTGTTCAGTTCTTTGCACACATTCTACCTTCTATTTCAGACCTTCTTTCTTCCGCACCAATTCCTCAGCCTGCAGCTCTGCTCCTCTTCCCATCCCCCACTTCATCGAGTCTGGCTCTCACTAGACCTTTAAGGGTCTCCTTGATACCTTCCTTTGTCCACGCTCAGAGGAGTGACTAGAGATTCCTACTGGGACACATAAAAGTCCCTGAGGAGTCCTGGGAGGAGAGTGGACACCAGGAATGCTCTCCAAGTTATTTCTAGTGGTCAGTCAGGTTTGGAAACCACCGCTCTGGAGACTACATTGAGCCCCCTGGCTCTAAGTCCTCACAACATTCTATAATTTCGCTTTTATAAATTTTACCTTCACTGGTGATTAACACCTGTCTTTCGTGCTCATTAACAACATCTACTTCACTGAAGTCTCCTCTGGACTTAAACACTCATATATTAGCTGAAATGAATGCTAGTATCTTCCCCCAACAAAACTCTCTCCAAAGATCTGATTAAAAGCAGTGGTTTTCAAATTTATTTGATGAGATAAAATCCTTTGTTCAAAGAAAGGTTTAAGGAGGACCTCAATATATAAAACAGATAACAGCAGGCTAGCATGAAAGGACCTCTAAGCTATCTACCCTCTTCCACCTATTCTAAGAGGCCCAGAGAAAAAAGAATTGAAAACCCTTGGTTTAGAGCCATGTAAAAATACCATTAAGTTAATACTATCAGATATAAATAAAATCATGAAAGTTGTTTAACATGACTAGTTTTACATGATTGCTGTCAGCAATCAAAGATGCCAAGGAAACTGTTTTTTCTTTATTTCTCATCAGCTGGCTGCATAAACTGATGAGGTCAGATTTTATTCATTCCGTAACCTTATCACATTTTTCTCTGTCTCTTCCTCACTCAGTTTATTAGAAAAGAAGAAAATAAAAATTCAATGGGTATTATGAGAGATGTATGGAAGGGTCAGAACTGCTGCAAGAAAGAATTTAAAGGAACAATCACTGGCTCAACTGAAACAAGAGGGAAAGGGGCAGGGCACAACCTCTGAAAGAATGACATGGCCCAAGGCCCATCAGCAACAGAAACTGATTAGAACCAAATAGGTCCAAGATGGCAGACAAGTGGACTTCCACTAGACCTTGAGCCTCAGTAAATGTTTATGCTCTTTCTAACACTTCAGCAAGCTAAAGGACACACCAACAGGCACCGTGACAGTTCCAAGGCAGTTCCTCCACCAAAAAGTGGGCAGTGGCCCAATTCCAAAAAATCCCCAACCCCTTTCCCAAAACAGCTATTACAGTCCTCCCAGTCATTAGCCTATGAAATTACCCAGCCCATCAAAGCTAACGACATCATATCTCCAGGCACCTCTCACCTTCTGTGATGGCCTACACTCTGTCTGTAGAGTGTGTTTCTCTCTAAATCCACTTCTTACCTATCACTTTGTCTCTCACGGAATTCTTTCTGTGATGAGACATCAAGAACCTGAGCTTCATTACGTGCAGAAACCAGATGTGTGATCCCAGTTGGAGGACTGTGGGTTCTGGCTGAGTTCAAATCCTGGCCAAGTGAGTTCAAGTCTTAATATGAGGTGCATGGTTTTACATGGTTTCACTAAACAAGTTGATTTATTAGTTCATGGGCCAACATAAGGACATACCATGTGAGAGCCAAAGTACATAGTCAAACAGAAGGTAAAACTATTCTAGTGTACTTATAATTCATTTTTCCGGAAACAACATATACTATGAACATTTTTCTGAAAAAGAACATGGATTCTGGAATTAGATCTGCATTAAAATTGGCTCTGACATTTTGTAGCTCTAAATACTTGAAAAGTCTCCCAGTCTTCTTCTGCTGTAATGTTTATATCTGTCACATGAAAGTCAGTAATTTCTTCACAGAATTCTCCTTTCCTTTTCAACCCTCCCTCTTCACCAGGTCAGAAATGGACTGGGATTTAAGGGTCCTTCAGTGATTCTCTCTGGTTCAAATGCAGGCCTTAAGCATATGAAGTTGGCAACATGGCATGGCTCCCTGCCCGCAAAAGAAATGTCACTGCTATGGAATAGTCAAGATTCAAAATACTGCCTGGAAACTAGGGCTGGAGCACAGTATGCTCCTGACACTCCATCTCTTGCTACCACATGGCTAGTGAGGAAACTTCCCATTCCAGCTCCTCTCTTATCTCTTTGCAAGGTTATAAATGGAACTCTCCAACCATGGTAAGATAAGATGTGATAGCAAAGGAAAGGAAGGTGGGGAGCACATGCATTCCTGCTTTCTTCTTTTCATGGAGGCCACATGACCACTCTGGATCCAATCTCTAGGTTTCAAGGGCCTCCCGTTAGCATTCTTCACATGCTCAGCTAACTCACTGGACTTTGGAGACAAAGCTCCAGGAAAAGGGGATCATTTACTGGTCACTCTTATGCAACTATATTCTCTTGGAAAATAAATATCTTGATATCATCAGACTCCAAAGCATGGGTAAAATGCAGGAGACAGGCTTATCAAGGATGTGAAGCCAATGTCATGCTCCCCAAGAGCCTCTTCCTGCTCCCATAGTGAAGACACTTAAGCAAATATTTAAGGACTGATATTTCTGCCCAGGAAGATCTTGCAAAGGTATATATTCGACAAACATTTAAAGAATATCTGAGTTATGGAGATAGAATAATGACCAAAACTGCTTCTTGTCTTCAAAAAGCTCGTAGAGAAAGACATGAAAACAATTAAAACAGAAATACTGACCAAGTGTGCACAATCACACGGACTACTTAGTATGCCTAGGGAAGCTGGACAAGGCGGAACCTTAAAGAAGACTGAAGAACTAATAGGAATCTCACATGAATCAAGGCATACAGGTTAGAGCTGCTCCATCTGGATAATCACTCAGGCCAAATGGGTAGATGGTAAAAATGCAAAGGAGCGTAAGAGTGGTAGGAGATGAGGCTGGTGAGGAAGGCAAGGATCAAATCACGTTCAGCCCTCTGTGTTTAGTTGCTCAGTTGTGTCTGACTCTTTGTGACCCCATGGACTGTAGCCTGCTAGGTTCCTCTGTCCATGGGATTCTCCAGACAAGAATACTAGAGTGGGTTGCCTATCCCTTCTCCAGGGAAACTTCCTGACTCAGAAATAGAATAAGGGTCTCCTGCATTGCAGGCAGATTCTTTACCAGCTGAGCTACCAGGGAAGTCTACTTTGAACTTTATCCGTAGCTACAAGGAAGCTATTAAAATTTTGTCAATTTGAGGGGGCTTCCCTGGTGGCTCAGCTGGTAAAGAATTCGCCTGTAATGCAGGAGACCTGGGTTCAATCCCTGGGTTGGGGAGATCCCCTGAAGGGAATGGCTGGCTACCCACTCCAGTATTCTGCCATGGAGAATTCCATGGACTGTAGAGTCCATGGGGTTACAGAGTTGGAAACAACTGAGCAACTTTCACTTTCACCAGGAAGCTATTAAAATTTTGCCAATTTGAGGACTGACCTAATCAGTTTTTATTTTGTTCCAACTGATCTGGTGATGATGGACAGTAACTGATTAGATATATGTGACTTTGTTCATTGGTGCCCGCATGGAAATGCATGTATTTGTGTGTGTTTCAGGGTAGGGAGTGGAATAAAAAAGTAGACCAAGATCTCAAAGATGACTCCCATGGGTTCCTGGGGGCTGTCAATTCCTGAGATAAGGAAAGAGGGGGAGCAAAGAAAACTGATTGGTTTTTGGTTTTTACACCTTGTAGAGATTTTTTTGGCGGGGCGGGGGGGGGGAGGGAGTTTGTGGGAAATCTAGGTAAAGATGTTAAATCACCAATAAGTTCTGTGTATCTATAGCCTAGGAGAAGGGTTTAAATCGGACATTAAAACTTGAGAATGATTAGCGTGAAGGGGCAGTAGATATCCTGGATATGGACAGAGTAAGTGTGTGCTCAGTCACTTCAGTCGTATCCAACTCTTTGCAACCCCATGGACTGTAACCCGCCAGGCTCCTCTGTCCACGAGATTCTCCAGGCAAGAATATTTGAGTGGGTTGCCATGCCCTCCTCCAGGGGATCTTCCTGACCTAGGGATTGAACCCGTGTCTCCTGTGGCTCCTGCACTGCAGGCAGATTCTTTACCACTGAGTTACCAGGGAAGCCCATTGATAGAGTGACTCCTGTATTTCTGATGGAGGTAATGGGTGCCTTTGCACCAATTTCTTATATGCCAACCATCTGCTGAATGAGCAGATAGGGCCCTTCTGAAGAAATCTTGCCACAGGAAGTTCTTTACATGTTATGTCCCCTTACTTTGTACTCTGAGACCCTGATACTTAGACCAGAACAGACCCAAAAAAGAGAGCAGGGTGCTTGATCCAGAAGCAACTACTGACAGGGTAGTCAGAGGCTTATGAGGTAGCCTCACATAGAGTTCTGCCCATTATCACAGGTCCATTCTAGAAAAGTCATTAAAAATACATTGTTCCATCTATAAAATGAACAAATCCATATGCTAACAAACTGGCCTTTAACCAGTTATTTGTATTGTCTTAATTGTCCCATCCATATCTCTAAGACAATTCCACGTCAGATAGAAAAAGGGTTATAGCTCTTACATTGTGCGTTTTTAACCACTTCCTTTCATGCATTCATTACCTTAAAAAGTATTACAAGACAGAAAAAAAACAAAGAAAACATTTTCAAAAAAACAAAACATTTTCACTATGCTTCCCGCACTTTCAATAAGTTCCATATTTCGGCTAATTCACTTTTTCTGTGAACACCAAATGATCTGTAGAATTAAAAAAAAAAGTTTAAAAAACCTCTTTTTTAGAACAACAGCACTACCTCTGAGGAAATGAAACCGAAAAGACGAAGCAATTATACAGCTAGAAGCATGTCTACCAAAGAAAGCTCAACCAGTACCTTACAGTAGGTCATACAGTGTAGAAATAGAACAAAAATTCTGAAGAATTCTAAAAGCTTATCACAGTCTTGGGTACAATAACCTATCAAAATTCAGCAAAGTCCTCTGACAACAATCTCTTGGGACCCACCAACACTCCATTCCAAATTGCACTATTACTCATTTTCATTATTCTCTGGACATTCCACTAAATACCTCAGCTGTCTCAAAGAACTTGGTACCATGTGACCAAACAGTCACCCTACATTTTACCCACATATTTTTATTAAAATCTAGCACAATTTTCACATTCTAAGCATTCTACCATCTAATCTTAAAATTAAGCTTTTCTTTCCCTCTTTCTCTTTCATCTCCCTTTATTCCCCCTGGCGTAGGAGATGGGTTGAGGATGGCAGGGGTGGTGAATCCACTGAAATTGAATCCTATAAACGTATTTCTTGGAGAGTCCAAACCCTTCCGCGGATTTTTTAAGTCTATGGCTCCCCCAAACGTTATGACTGATTCTTGGTTACCGGAGAACGTTTCTTAGGCCTGACAGAACTCAAGTTAACAAAGCTCTGTTCAATCAGTATCCTCAGGCTTTTCTTCAGTTTTTATTATGTTTTCAAGTCATTAAAAAAAAAATCCAAGATTCACAATATCAACTCTCTCCATGAGCATGCTAATCTTGCTGATTCTTACTGAGAAGTCGCTTCTTCGGAAGGGAAAAAAAAAAAAAAAAGAACCAATAAAGGTTGGCCAAACCATCACTAAAATCCTTTATTAGGATTATTTAGACCTGAAGTGTGGAGTTTCTCCCTCTGAACAAATTTATCAAGGTACAAATCCAATACCACTTACAGAATCCAAAGGTTTGTAAGCCTGTCTTAATCTGAGAGCTGCTTCCTTTTCGTGCTTCTTTATTTTGTTGTTTAGTCGCTAAGTCGTTTCTGACTCTTTCGCGACCCCATGGACTGTAGCCCGCCAGGCTCCTCTGTCCACGGGATTCTCCAGGCAAGAACACTGGAGTGGGTTGCCATTTCCTCCTCCAGGGGATCTTCCGGGCCAGAATGCAACCCGCGTCTCCTGCACTGGCAGGCGGATTCTTTATCGCTGAGCCATCAGGGAAGCCCGCTTCTTTATTATACACCAGAAAAGTATTTGAGGCTAGGATTGTTTGGCTGCTTCTGTGAATGAAGCAGGGGTATTAAAGACAGGAAGAGAAGTTTCTATGCCTGAACGGAGACATACATACATCATACCAGTATGGCTAAAATCATGGTTAGTTCTAAAGTACCTGGCTCAACTAGTTTTCTTAGCTTTTTGGTTAACCGCTTTAGTCCAGAACATTTCCTTTATGTCTGTAATTCTATTTGCCCCAAAGGCTGCAAACAGGACGTTTAAACGAAATCCTCAAATGAGAGTGAATCAAACAGCTAATAAAAGTCCGGTGGCAGCGACGGAGAAGAGCTAACGACCGTGTTCAAGGCGCAGGTAGGGCAAAGGATTGATCTCTATTACTCACGGCCATCACCATTACACCTGTTCTCGGGGATGAGCTGATAACCCAGTTCTACGTGGCGAAAATGAGGGAAGGGCAGTCGGGGTGCGGAAGGGAGACCCCAGGTTTTGTGCCTGCCGGGCCGCCCGGCTCCGCGGCCTGCACCAGCCCGGCAGGCGGCGGGCTGGCGTAGAGCGCGGAACCGGGAGCGGAGCGGCGAGTGGCGGCCGACGCGAGGGGACCGCGGCGCGGGTCCCCGGGGTCCGGGGTCACTCCCCCATCGCGCTCACTGTGCGGCACCGCCCCCTGCCCACAGCCCCGCTCACCCGGACTCTTCAGGTTGTAGCGGGTCTCCATGGCGGGGGGCTGGCCCGGCTCCAGCCTCCCGGCCCGCCGCCGCCGTCGCCGCCTCTCCGCGCCGCCGCCTCCCGCGTCTCAACTCGGTTCGGGCCGACCGGGTCTGGCCGAGGGGCCTCCGCGGTGGCCGCCCCGCCCAGGCCGGGACTGAGGGCGGGGCGGGAGGGCGCGGGCTCCGCGGTGGCGCCGCCTCCTCCGCTGCTCCCCCGCCTCCCAGAGGGCCGGGCAGGCGCCGGCGCCGGCCGGGGTGTCGCTGAAGCCGGGGCTGGGCTGGAGGTCAGCCTCCCCGTCTGGCCGCGGGCCCAAAGCCGCCACGGCCGCCCGGCCTGCGTCACCCGCCCTCGCCCAGGTTTTGTGAAGTTGTCCTGACGTGGCAGTCGCTTCGTGGCGGGGGCGCGGCTCGGCCGCTGGTCACTTCCCCGGTCCCGCGAAGCGCACTCCCGAATCTGGCAGGAGCGGGCGGCGCTCAGGTCTTACCCTTGCCCGGGCCCACCGGGGCTCCCCAGGCGCTTGCGGGACTTCCCGCGGAAAGGCGCGGCCCGAAACGCCCCGACCGCCCTCGCTGCGGGCGGATCTGGGCCCAGGTCCTCGAGACCGGTTCAGAGCCACCCCGGCCCGTCGCCCGTGTGGGCTGGCTACTGCCAAGTGCTTTGTTTTCAGATCGGTAGCTGTTTGAGGTGGAAACAGTTAAGCAGGAAAGGAGAAATCCAGTGGTGAGAGAATGAGAAGGGTTTTTATAACATTTTTTTTCCCCCGAGACAAATATGCTTGGGTGCAAGGCCGTTAAGCATTTGGGGAGATTTTTTAAAAAAAGAATTGAATCGGGTTCGGAAGCATACATATATGAAAGGTATCCCCTCAAAGAACACATTTCCGGCTTCATTGTAGAAACTGACGTCACGAAAAAGACGTAAAAAGGGACAAGGATTTAGTAAAAGAGGGGGGATTGGGACGATGGAGAGGATGAAGAGGGAAGGAGAGAATTCTATGTGGAATGAAGAGGGTTAATCAGGCTGGGCAAATTTTATTTTGTTATATAAAAATAGAAAACTTTCTTTTTGAAAGGTAACAATATGCCACCCCAAAATATACCTCTTTGGCATAAGGATTATCTTGAGCTGAATATTTTTGAGAAAGAGCAGGCACAAGAGAATCTCTGAACATAGAGTACAATTTACCGTTTCCTAAGGGGTAGCAGAGTCGGACACGACTGAGCGACTGAACTGAACTGAAGGGAAATTCACGTTTTTTAAAACACATTTTTTTTTTTGCTGTCCTGTGCTTAGTCGCTCAGTTGTGTCTTCTTGCGACCCCATGGACTCTTTGCAACCCCGTGGACTGTAGCCCACCAGGTTCCTCTGTCCATGGGGATTTGCCAGGCGAGAATACCGATGAGAGTTGCCATACCCTCCTCCAGGGGAATCTTCCCAACCCAGGGATCGAATCCAGGTCTTCCGCATTGCAGGTGGATCCTTTATGGCCTGAGCCACCAGTGTCTGAGAAAGTTGATGGAGGAGGTACTAACAAATCTTCAAAACAACCTTTACCCCTGTTTCCCTGTGCCCTTTCATTACTGGCCTCCTTCAATCCCCCTACAGCTTTCTTCTGTCTTTAGCTGAAGATACTGTTAAATCTTTGGTAGTGACTCAGAGAGTTACTCAGCTTGTTTCTTCTTTTGTTCATTTGTCTGTTGCAAGGGGTTTCAGCCAAGAACTCATAAGGGAAAAGCAGTGCCTTTTCACTGGTAGTGACATGAGTTATATATACCCATTTTACAGATGAAGACAACTGAGGTCTCAGAATTCAAGCTTAAATTCTTCATGTTTTCAACTACATTAAAAGTTCTTATCTGTGGCTCCCCAGAATATTGCCTGCCATTTCAGTAAACAAAGGATGTCTGCCTGCCATCAGCTGTGGCAGTTGCCCGTTGAAGGTACACCCTGAGGGGAATTCAGGATAAAGTAAAACAGGATACTGGCCCTAGAGAGGGGACAGAATAATTTCAGAGTCCAGACTCTTGCATCTTCTCATAGGTAAAAAAGCACTAAAATCATTAACTTGAGATACCTGTATTTTTGTGATTAACAGTAATCTTTTGATGTTCAACTACATGTTTTTTTACGTTTTTTGTTTGGTTGTTTTTTTCTCAGCAAGAACTCCTATATATCCTGGCTCCTCTCTTACCAATTTGGAATGACTCCTCAGAGATACCTGAGAGGCAGCATCCTAGGCTAAAGTCCTCAGTAAGGCCACCAAATAAAACAGAATTCTCAACATTTAGAATGTGCATTTTTTTCCTGTTGACATATCTTTCTGACATTTTTTATCATATTGATAAAAAGTTTTCTAGATTTTTATTAATTTCTTGATTTGAATACTTTGAAATCCAATTTACAGAGGTTCTTCAAGTTTCATTGACTTACATTCAAGGCTACTTATCTAGAAAGTGGAAGGACCCTGATTCAAGTCCAGGTCTTCTGACTCTGAAATGGGATTGTTTTCACTGCAATAAAAAGGAATCAAGCTGTCTTTCTTGTCTTATATTCATGTAAAGCCTTTCTTCCCTACCATTCGAAAAGAGGAACATGCTTCTTAGAACCTCAGAGGTATTCTTGAACTGCTGTCAATTGCAAGTTCATGTGCCTGACACAGTGAGGCCAAACAAACCAAAATGTCAGAGTTTGGAGCAGAGAACAGTTCACTACAAGGGCCAAGCTAAGAGAGTGGCTCCTGCTCAAAAAAACATGAACTCCCAGATGATTTTCTGGGGAGTTTTAGGGCTCCCAGGTGTGTGACTTTCTTCTGATTGGTTGGTGGTGATGTAACAGGGTGGTGCACCAGGAATCTTGTGCTCAGCCTGAAGTTACCCTGCTTATTTGACTTATATGCAGAGTACATCATGGGAAACGCTGGGCTGGATGAAGCCCAAGCTGGAATCAAGATTGCAGGGAGAAATATCAATAACCTTAGATATGCAGATGATACCACCCTTATGGAAGAAAGTGAAGAAAAACTAAAGAGCCTCATGATTAAAGTGAAAGAGGAGAGTGAAAAAGTTGGCTTAAAACTCAACATTCAGAAAACTAAGATCATGGCATGAGCTTCCATCACTTCATGGCAAATAGATGGGGAAACAGTGGAAAGAGTGAGACTGTATTTTGGGGGACTCCAAAATCACTGCAGATGGTGATTGCAGCCATGAAATTAAAAGACGGTTCTTGGAAGAAAAGTTATGACCAACTTAGACAGCGTATTCAAAAGCAGAGACATTACTTTGCCAACAAAGGTCCGTCTAGTCAAAGCTATGGTTTTTCCAGTAGTCACGTGTGGATGTGAGAGTTGGACCATAAAGAAAGCTGAGCACCGAAGAACTGATGCTTTTGAACTGTGGTGTTGGAGAAGACTCTTGAGAGTCCCTTGAACAGCAAGGAGATTCAACCAGTCCATGCTAAAGGAAATCAGTCCTGACTATTCATTGGAAGGAGTGATGCTGAAGCTGAAACTCCAATACTTTGGCCACCTGATACAAAGAACTGACTCACTGGAAAAAGACCCTGATGCTGGGAAAGATTGAGAGTGGGAGGAGAAGGGGACGGCAGAGGATGAGATAGTTGGATGGCATCACTGACTCATGGACATGAATTTGAGGAAACTCCAGGAGTTGGTGATGGACAGGGAGGCCTGGCATGCTACAGTCCATGAGGTAGTGAAGAATTGGACACAGCTGATGGACTCAACTGACTGACTGAAGTTACCATCCTCCACCTGAGTGGGGCGCCTTACTTCCTATAGAAAGACTAAAAGATATATTGTTTTATATATCTCCCTTGAGGAGGAACTAGAACTCTGATTTCCGGCTGCACTATTATTTCTTGAGTGTTTTTCCTGTTTCTTCATTCCATCACTTCCCATATTAGTAACTGTTTGAATCTGCCCTTAGAATTTTTTTCTTTTGACCACGCTGCTGGGCATGCGGGATCTTATTTCCCAGCCCAGGGATGGAACCTGAGCCCCCTGTAGTGGAAGCACAGGAGTCCTAACCACTAGACCACCAGGAAATTCTGGAAATTTTTTTTCCTGGTCATAAAAGTAATAACATGATTGTTGTTCAATATTGGAATATGAATAAAATACAACTCTCCTATAGTTCTCCTGTTCAGAAATGACCATGATTAACACTGTAGTGTAGTTACCTTTAGCCTTTGTTTAGGAAGTATAGTTATAACACAGTTGAAATTCTATTAATTTTATGCTAAAAATATCTGTCATCAGCTAACTGGATTACTTGTTTTGGAAGCAGCAGTGCTTATAACTTGTATAGTTTAAAAAGAAATGGCAGGCCCAAAATGGAGTCACTTGTGTTAAGCTCCCCATCAGCAAACCAATATTCAATACCCAACCTAATTGCAGTTACAACCTCCTCCAATAATGCATTCTTAACTGGTCAGCCTGGAATTTTCTGGTCAGCACCAACGAGGTAACCTTCCACATAGTCCCCTGCCATACCAACAGGTAGGTTATCTAAAACTGAAACGATGCACTTGTTCCCCAATTCTGCCTGTTAAGGCTTTCCATTTTGTACAGCTCCTTGGAACTCCTTTCTGCTTGCTACTGCCCAATTCATGAATCATTCAATAAAGCCAATTAGATCTTTAAAATTTAACTTAGTTGAATTAAGTTTGAACTGACAAATTTTATGTCAGTGTCTTCCCAGTATATAATGCAAATTGAAAAAAATCTCAAAAAGCCATATATGGACTTTATTATAAACATTTTATTAATTACTTTGAATAGTTGGTGAGGTTTTGATTTCTCATTTAAAAAAAAGAACCTGCCATAGATTTTCCAATTTTCTTCCCCCAGGATTTCCCCTTTGTAGTGGTTAATATGGTACTAATTTGCTGGCTGGTATTAATGTTAGGAGATGTTGGTTGTTATCAGGGGTACTCGTTTAAACTCTGGTTACCTAAACAAAAATGTCAGCCAGAAAGGAGTTCTTTGTTGCTTTCATGCCTCACCTTACTGCATTGCAGGCATAATAGTTTTGTTTTTGTCTACCATCTGGTGGCCAGTTGAGGGATCCAGGAGAAAACTGCTTCTTTGTTTTTTCTTTCTTAATTTCTGCTATAGTCAAAATATGTCTTCCCTGCTCGTTCTATGTGAACACTTTTCTAATATTATATCCCAGAAGAAAATATTCTGGAGAGGTATCAAGTGAGTATACCTGAAACCAAGGGAGTGCTTACAGTACTAGTGCAGTAGATTCCTTCCACCAGATGACTTGTACCACATTTCAAAAAGTTTTCCCTGGGACTTCGCTGAGGGTCCAGTGGCCAACACTCCGCATTCCCAGTGCAGGGGGCCTGGAACTAGATTTCGGATACCGCAACTAAATTTCCTGCATATTGCATCTGAAGATCCTGTGTCTTGCAACTAAGACCCAGTGCAGCCAAGTAAATATATAAAAAAGTATTCCCCATTTTAAGCAAAGAAACATTTTCTAATAGTTGTTTGCAACATTATTAAAATCACTTTTACTATGACTTTCTTAAAAATCATGTCTTTTCTTGAAAACCTAATTTGCTACTGTATCTTTGAATTTATCTGACATCTCCCCCCAAACTACAGCTCTTGTTATTAGGGATGAGGAAAAGCAAATCTGCTTAGAATTGTGCTTTTGCTTTATTTGCATGATTTCATTTCTTCTTTTTTTAAAATAAAGATGCTTTTAAAAACAGCAACAAAAATGACAATACTTTATTTCTTACTCCTTAGTTTTGATGAACTGATGAGTCTGACACGAGGTCTTTCATTTGCTAAACTTGGCTCTGCAGGAAACACCTGCACCTCGAGTCCTTTCCTAACAGCTCTTTGGGCACTGTCCCTCTGCCCCTCAGTCTATGCCTTTCTTCCTTGTGTCCCCATATCCTGTCGCCCCAATTTGTCATTCTCTGGACTCCTTTTAGCCACTTGCTGAGGGATAACACTTGGTTAGCTACAGATCAGTCAGAATAGCTGAGAACTCTGCTCTCTACATTCACAGAATTTTCAGTTCCTATTCATTAGGAAAATGCAAAATGACCAAAAAACCACCCCGCTATCTACAGTTCAATACTTTAAATAAAATTGTGTTTTATTTACCGCTATGGCATCCACAAACTTTCAAAAAAAATCATAGTCCATAGACGTGAAACATTCTATTGACGATGCTCAAGGCATATAGGAATTATGGAACTCGCAATAATTCTACAGCCACAGAACATTAGACAATATTAACACCTTTAGAACAAACAACCTTACCTGCTTCTTGGTAAAATTCTCTTTACAATTATAGGCAAATTTTGAATAATAACCAAGTACTCCACCTCTTTAAAAATAAAAAAGTGGTCCTGGACTTCCCTACAATGTATTCTTTCATCATAAAATAACCAAAAGGTATGGGTATCTCATACTTCGTCTGCCTTATCGCATCTTGTGAGAAAACAGCTGGCCAGTCTGACTTCCCCAGAAGCTGAAGTGGGCTTTAGGTGCAAATGTTCTTAAATGGAAATATACACCATATATGCCAGGATAGAAAGCAAACTTTTCGCCAAAATATCATTCTTCAGAAGAGAGTTGCCTTATATTTTTTTGTCTTTGTCCTTTTTGAAAAAAATACTCCAAGAAGACACTATCTTTTGAAAGGACCTCAAGCAATGAGACAAATTTCTTATACATTTTTATAAAATTTCTTATAAAGGCCACCTAGCAGAATCAGGAGAAAATGGTGAAGACATATTTATTAATTATTCCTGAGGTTATGACCTCAGAGAACAAGCACTGGAAATCATTAGTAGTAAGCTTCTTACAAAGGTATTAGAAATACAAGAATATCTATTTGTGGAGATTGTGAATATGCAAGGGAACAAAACACCTGTCCTTTGTTTAACAAATGGCTCCTGAGACGCAGTAAAATCTTCACTGACAGCACAAGTGAAAATTTTCTGATCCACACAGCTGAAAGCCTGGATCAAATGAAAGAAAAATTAAAGAACTTCCTCAGAATTTCCCTACATTTGTTAAGACCTTAAAATTAAAAGAGAGAAGGAAAATAGGTTAGAAAGAAAATCCTCAGGTATCGTTGATCTTCTCAGTGGGTTTCTTCTAGCAGTGCTTACAAATGGCAGAACATGACCCGAGTGGATTGTGAGATCTTTTTTTGTATAAAGGAAAGAGAAAAACACTATAATGCCTTGGAAGTAAACAAGACAGTACTTAATGAGAGATGTTTAAAAAGTAATATTTGCAGGTATGAGGGCATGATAGTTTGCAATGTGAAATTGTATTTATTGTGTCTCACAACAAAAAGTTAAAAATGGATTTCATAAAGGGTTAACTCCTACAGTTCTGTCCTATGGCAGTTTTAAGCATCCCATTCAAACATTGCTTTGGGTATGAATTTACAAGGTCATTCTGCTTTTTAAAATAGTTTCAAGATTGAACACTGAGGACCAAACTCCATCTCAGCTTTAACTATAAATCATTTATTGAAACTAAAAAGCATAATATTCTATAAAGACTGCTGAGGGTGCAGGTTCAATCCCTGGTTGGGGAGCTAAGATCTCACAAGCCACACAGTGTGGCCAAATAAATAAAAAGCTCTGTATTAGCCTTATTTCCTATATCAGCATTGCCTCACATCTTCCACTGCAACTCATATCAACATATTAGGAGGATATAAACATCACCTTGGCCAGCACTCACAGTTCCTGGTACAACAGATTGAAAAGCTCTGTATTATAAACGTTTTATTAAAATAAAAGTTTTAATAAATAAAAATTTTTTTATTAAAGTAAAAACAGATAAACTTTATTAAATCTAATTCGGAAATCATATTGACTTTCCATGTGGATTAAGTTAGAAAAGTGTGGACATTAAAGTACCACAACACAGTTTTAAGATAATGTATCTCTTTTCTCAGTTACAAGGGAAGGTACTACTTCAGTACACATTTTTACTTTCATATTCTATTTCTTATATTTACTGGGTTGGCTAAAGTTTGTTCAGGAACCTGAATGAAGTTTTTGGCCAACATAATAGTTACAGTAGATTAATGATATATTATGTTAATAATATATTAAGTATCGCTATTGGTCTGCTCTTAGAAGAACTCAACTTCTCAGATGCTGTTTATGGCCCACTATGGTCTTTGCTGGAGAATGTAAGATTCAATACAACTGTGGTTGCAAATACTGACATCTCCAGGGCCTAAAAGTGGCTTATTTTCTATTATTTTCAGATATCAAAATCCTTGCATCATCAGTGTCTTTGAGCTATTTTACTAAGCACAAGTTCTGGCATATAATAGATATCCTATCAATTATCGTTGAATGAGAGAAAATTATATCTCAGAAAATGACTGATAAAGGAATGAGCCACCAGAGCAGTCTGTTGAGGGAGAAGGAACCAAGGCTGGAGAAAGGGTCCGGACTGGGCAGACAGGGTCTTGCAAATGTCACTGAGGAGTTTGACTGCTATTTGTAGTAGAAATCTACAAAGGGTGTTAATAAGCAAGCGGTGATGTGGTCAGCAGTGTGGTTAGGTGGTCAGTCCAAGTCTGGTGTGGAGAATGGAATGGATGGATGGCTGAGGCAGAGGGACAGTGGGAGAGGGCTCTGAGATTCAAATATGAGGAGAAGGTGGTCTCGACCAGGGTAGTGGAGGGAGATGGAGAGGAGAGATTTGGGAGACCTTTGTAAGGCTGAGCTGAAGGGACTGGGGGATAGCCTGGAGGTGAGCCGGAGGCAAGAGTCAAGAATGAGGTTCCAGCAGTGTGCTCAGTGGTCCCTCAGATCTCTCTTCAATAATATTTGGACAGAACAGACCCAGGGATGCCCTTTGCTCCAGTCTCCAACCTCTATTCCAGTCACAGCCTTTGGAATCAGCCAGTTACCCTGGGCCTCCAGGGCCTGCCAACACCATTTTCTGAGCTTAGTTCTTTATTACCAATTAGCTGTGAGCTCCCAGATTCATCCGAGTTGTTACACCAAGGTGGAAAACATGGTCAACGTGCCTTTACAGGCCTCCCACACCTCCCTCTCTCTGGGCTTCTATTCTTAATGGTGACGATGCGGCTCCGGTGGGCGAGGGTCATTTTTCCACAAACTGTTCAAGAAGAGGCACCAAGTACCTCTTAAAAGGCAAAACAAGTACAATGGCTGGACCCTCTTCCGGGAGGTGCAAAAGCCTCCCCAGGATGAGGGCGGGTAAAACCCAGGAGCCTAGATAGCCGCCATTCTCATGGAAAAGAAACTACCTCAAGTGCTTTTGGGTCTGCATGCCCTGGGTTCTGCCCCTATTTCCAGATAAGCAGGTGAAACTCATCAAGAAGATGGCAACCACGTGACTGACCTCCCCAGACTGGCTGGTCCCCAGGCCGGGCTGGTGAGCATCTCTTGGAAAGACACCCTCCAAGCAGAACTAGGAGCCTCGAGTCCATCTGCCTTTGAGGAGGCCCTCTGGTGTTAGGGGTTCTTCCTGCAGCTATTTGGCAGCTTTCTAACCACCCTGGAGCAACCTCCCAAGCCTCAGACCAAATGGAAACGATAAAGCTTTTTGTGAAGAAAAAAAAAAAGAGAGAGACCCAAGTATCTGGCAGGGAAGGGAGGAGGATGGTCACATTATCACAGGGAGACAAGATTTAGAAAAGAAAGAAGCCAGTTCATTTTGGACATGTTAGATTTAAGGTTCCTCTTATAGAAGAGTCCAACAAAGGTTACATTAGTAGCAATTTTAAATATAGGTCTGAAGGATTAGGGTTGAAATGTATCTTTTAGAATTTTCATCCAGATCAGTGTTTTAAGTTGTTATAACATATACTACAAAATCAAGGTAAAGATTGAATACAACTAAGATCAAAGGCTTATTCTCTCTTGACTTTCTTAAAGCTTGCTTCTTAAAAAATTAAAAGGCTTGTGGATTCCCTGGTGGTCCAGTGGTTAGACTTAGTGCTTTTATTAATGTGGCCCAGGTTCAATCCCTGGTCAGGGATCCCACAAGACTTGCACACAGCTCCCCCCACTACAAAAAAAAGAAAAAAAAAATCGAATGGCTATAAAAAGTATTTACATTTTCTGATATTTAAATGCTGTTAATATTATTTTTGGCATTAGAATTATTTAATGGATTAGGAAGAAAAAAAGGATCTTTGTTGAGCTTCTCCTTCAAGTGAAGCACACGAGAAGACTGTACCTATTGATTCTTGTGTATATAAATGCCTCAGCATGTCAGTCTTTATAAGCCCATGCAGCAGAAACCCTGAACTTCAAGTCCCTCTCTCCATGAAAGCAGGGAATTTTTTTTTTTTGCCTCTTGGCATGTAAGTGTGTTAGCCGCTCAGTCATGCCTGACTCTTTGCGACCCCATGGGCTGTAGCCCACCAGGCTCCTCGGTCCATGAGATTTTCCAGGAAAGGATACTGGAGTGGGTTGCCATTTCCTGCTCCAGGGGATCTTCCCAACCCAGGGATCGAACCCAGGTCTCCTGCACGGCAGGCAGATTCTTTACCAACTGAGCTACAAGGGATGGAACCTTCCGGTGCCCACTGCACCGGAAGCTGAGTCCTAATCACTGGACCATCAGGGAATTCCCAAAATGAGGGCATTTTAAGGGACATTTGGTGAGGTACTTAGAGCAGTAGTTGACAGAGTGGATTTCTAGGTCAGACTCCAGGCCTTGTGCCTTACTAGCAGTATCTTAACCAAGTCATTTCATCTCTTTGGCCCAGTTGCCTCAACTGTAAAATAGAATAACAGTATCCACTTCTTGGGTTTATGAGGGTAATTATGTAAAAGCACTTAAGAGCAGTGCACAGCATATTGTGTACACTCTTTATTCTTATTTTATAATGTTGTTAAAGACAACATTTTCTTTCCTCTATACTCAATATCACCACTGATTAAAAATCTTGGAAGTAGTTATTTCAGATTAGATTTTCCAATCAGAAACAGAATTTCATATATAACATCTTATGCTAGCCTATTTGGGGAACTCTGAGTGAACCTGTAAAGTCATTATACAGTAGAATCTTACTAAGAATCAAAAGGTGGACTGTTAGGTAAAGAATTTTTAGATGGCTGGGGATTAGGGCCAGAGCAGCAAGAATCAAAATCTTTAAGTGTACTGAATTAAGTTCAATAGCCAAAACAAGCATATCCCCATCAAAAATATGGAGAGATGAAAGTGAAGTCACTCAGTCATGTCTGGCTCTTTTCGACCCCATGGACTGGAGCCCACCAGGCTCCTCTGTCCATGGAATTTTCCAGGCAAGAGTACTGGAGTGGGTTGCCATTTCCTTCTCCAGGGGATCTTCCCAACCCAGGGATCGAACCTATACCTAAGTCTCCCGCATTGCAGGCAAACACTTTACCATCTGAGCCACCTGGGCAGCCCCATGGAGAGATGAGTTTAAAAAAAAATGTAAATCCAACTTAAAAGGAGAAATTTATCCTCATTTCCGTAATATGAGAGCTGGTTAATTAGGACACACACATTTATCTAAAGAAACCAACAGGTCTGATGAAGCAGTCACAAACATGAGAGACCATGCTTCCTTTTCAGGAAAGAGACCATTCTGACCCCAGAAAGATTAGCTATGAATATGCCTGAAATGAAATGAGATCCTTACCAAATCATAAGCACACGGCACATGCTTTTAAACTGGCAGCCAATACTCTTGAAAGCAATGGTTTAACAATGGTTATAAATAACATGCTGCTTAAGTAAAACATAATACTGAGTAGTATTGTTGTTGTTTAGTCACTAAATCATGTCTGACTCTTTTCTAATGCTATG
Source organism: Oryx dammah (assembly GCF_014754425.2). Taxonomy (NCBI): domain Eukaryota; kingdom Metazoa; phylum Chordata; class Mammalia; order Artiodactyla; family Bovidae; genus Oryx; species Oryx dammah. The sequence goes on along the minus strand of NW_024070188.1, from coordinate 48,254,745 downwards.
GACTGTAGCCAGCCAGGCTCCTCTGTCCATGGGATTTCCCAGGAAAGAATACTGGAGCGGATTGCCATTTCCTTCTCCAGGGGATCTTCCTGACCCAAGGATCAAACCCGAGTCTCCTGTGTTGGTAGGCGGATTCTTTACCACTGAGCCACCAGGGAAGCCCAATGAATATTATACTTGATTACAAATTACATCCAGTCTGCATGAATTGAATGCATACCATACTTTAATAATCAAGACAATTCAGCTGTTTTTCTTGAATATATTTCAAACAGAGTTCGCATATAACCCGTACATAACAATATTGCTGTTTTTTTATTCATTTTATATTTAAGGGTCCAAAATATATTATATTCACAAAATAGTACTGTCTGTGAATGCCAACCAGTTTTTAATGTCTATTCCATCAGAAATACGCCACTCTGAGAAAAAAAAAAAAGAAATATACCACTCTGGCCATATATGCTAATCTATATTACTAAAACTAAACAAAGATGATAATTCAGAGTCTCACTCCCACATATAAGTTCTAATTGCCCTGAAAACCTCTAGGTCAAGTTTTCAACCTTTGAAAATGAGCAGAAATATTCCAGAGCAGTCACCGTAGCCATGTATTTGAGCTTCATATTTACACATTATTTTGTATACTTATATGTATTTATAGCAGTGGATTTGAGACGTGAAAGTGATCACACACAAGAAAGCTAAGTCCCATATCAAAAACAAGTGAAAAAGGAATTGAAGAGATTTTGTGATTCCAATAGCAGACTTCAGAAATTGAATGCTTAGACGTAACTCCTACATTTTCTTTAAGAGGTCATCGCCATGCTGACGGCTTTGGCAGTAGTCTATATATCAGTGTCATTAATCAAAGAGTGCACTTACTACCATGAACTTGGGTCTGATGCCATAGCATTAACTTTGTCTTTCCCTCGAAGTAGTAGGCATTTAAGGCACATTTTAACAAAATCCATCATATACCCAGCTTAAAAACGGAAGCTCCACCTAGCTACAATAATATATATACCTAAGTGATGTGTGATTTACCAGTTAGGCAAATGTCTCTATCTTATCTTGAGGATAAAGTTGTTTTAGAAAAGTGATTCTGTATCTGCGTATTCAGAAAGAAACACTGTGTAAAAAATATTAAAGAATTAGATTTGTAAGAATAGCCTCCAGGTACCATGCTGGCAAAGGTCCAACAGGTGTATAGGTTTGGAAATTAGGAAAAAGACTTCCCTGGAGCCCTGGGATCCTACACAGTGCTTCTGAGCAGGAATCATGAGGAAGGGAGTTAGGGCACCTTCATGATTTTTACAAATTTCCTTCCAAAATGCACAGATCCTTGGGAGGGCGCAAACCTTAAATCAGCTACCACCTTAAATTGCAGTTTCCAGCCTCAAAGGAATAGGACTTGGGAAGAATGGACGAGGAGAGGATAGAAAGAAGCCACAGACAGTCTCACAGAAAAGTTGCTTTAGGAACTATCCATTTTTGCTAGGCTCAGCATTGCTATCCCTATGAGGCTCTGCTAAAAATATATACATATGAATATTTTCTAATACCTGCCAACATGCTTTAGGGCACTGAGCCTAGAATTATCTAGTTGGAATGGTTTGGGATGGGGGTAGATTTGAATCTCTTCACTTGCTGTTGGTCTAAAGTAAACATAAGAGGAAGAATTTCATAGAAAAAGACACACAGCTAACTATAATGCCTCCTCTGGTCATCCTCGCCTACTGCCCTTTAGCAGTTTTCAGGACGGCTTTTTTAGCTATGCAGAGCATGCTGCTGGCGAGCTGAGCCCTAGTTCAGTCGTAAGGGGGGACAAGCAGAGTCCATGAGGCACAGTCACAGCTGAGGAGATTCAGAGGTGACAAATGTGCCCACCAGGATTCAGTTCTGTGGCAGAGAACTGAAATATTGCCCGTGGTTGTGGAGCAATGTAAAAAAAAAAGAAGAAGAAAGAAACTGGTCCTAAATAAACATTTGGATTCTTGCATGGCAAGAGGCCCATTCCACAGAGGTGAAAAATTGTATAGGATATATTTTTAAATCTGCAGTTGCCAGTCACCTCCATTTGGGAAACCATGTAGCTTCTGATATTACTTTAGCCTGGGTGGCAGGTACAGAAAAGCCTTCAGAAACCCTGCAATTCAGCGACATTCCAATTTCTCTCTGTACCATTTTGGAAATACGGTCCCAAAGGACAACAATAACACAGCAGAAAGAAATAACCTCTCTGTATAAAATGATTTTAGAGATGTCTGTTGAGGTAAAGAGTTTTATAAAAACTGTCAGGTAGGGAAGTACTCTCACAGCTATAGAAATGTTTAGGTAAGTTTGGTGCTAATATTATTCTATAAAACTTCTATTTATATCCGTTATAAACAGGGGACAGGTCTTATTGCTCCTGGAGCTTGCTGCTCCAAGCTGTTCCTCCATGGAAAAATGATTTTTCTCAACAATTGGTAGCAAAGATTCCCATGCTTAAAAAAGTCATTGCTAATCCATCACTTTTTGATTAATTTCCGTTTGCCCCATAGATACGGACTCGGTATACATGTCCTAGACACCAAGGACAAAACAAAGCTTAGAAAAGTTGTTTTATCAAAGTTTAGTTTCATGAGAAAAAAAAAAAAAACATGAAAAAGTGCAAAATATATACAGTTCCTGGCAGTACGCACACAGGATTTTTTTCTGACTACAGACCATAAAAGTTTACATTTGTGTAATGAAGTTACAGTAGATTTCACTTCATTGTTAATATACAAGTTTTTGCTTCAAAGTGCTTACTTTATTTAAAAAAGAGAAGATTAAAAGAAAGGGTGGCAGGATTTTTTTTTTTTTTTACAACAAACGTATGTCTTGTGTCCCAATCTCCTCCTTCCTCTTCCTTGAGTTTTTTACAACAAACGTTATGTCTTGCGTCCCAATCTCCTTCCTCCTCTTCCTTTAGTGCAACACATAGCAGCAGCTTCATTGAAACATCTGATTTCAAAAGATGTTCCTGAAACCTCACCTACAGCAGCACCCTAGGCGTCCCGTTGGGGGTGGCTCCTTTTTTCTTCTGCAGCCGATTCTGAACTTTTCGCGATTTCACTACTTTCATTCTCACCTCAAAAACTTCATGGATGGCCTTCCGGAAGCAATGAAAATTATAGTCAATCAGCCCTGGAGAAGAAAACGAAAATATTTCTCAGTGCCACCTAGAAGCCTTTTCAAGTCAGCCATAGTGAGGAAATGCCAGTAGGGGGCAGTAGAGGAGAAAACATAAGGTCCATAGACTTCTCTAGAAGGTTTGCAGCTGAGCTTCAGGAATTGCAGGCAAAGTCTTGTGAATATATATTTTTACAAAGGAAAGGTTCCAGAGTATATACCACATTTTCAAAAGTGTCTATGACCCCAAAGTTTTGAAGAAACAACTCAACTGCCCCTTTAAAAAATTTTTCAGAATTAAAAATTGTAAGAACAATTAAGATATACCTTCAGTGAAATATTTATTACTATCTTTTCCCCAAAAGGCATTATTAAATTGACTCTGAATGGAGGCCGACCTTGACTTGGAGGTTAGCTGACATCTCCAGGTCACAGTACCCATCAATCAATATTTACTGAAAAGATATTCAGGAAATATTTAAGCTACCGTCATAAGCCCTAGGGAAAACAAAGTCCCTGATTTCAGAGGGGTTATCATAGTCTCAGGTCAACTCTGAGCTAAGAAATTCAACAATCAATGACAATCTCAGTGTTTCAATACTAAGTAAATTTTAAATGGCGAATAGTAAGGGAGAATTTTCTTGCGTCTTCAGAAATTAATGATACAAAAATAGAATAAGATATAATCCAAGTCCTGAGCACATTTCAGATCATCAGCACTAATATGTAAAAGTATTGAAAGCAGTATTATGTATATACCAGTTAGGATAAGGCAGTGGGTTCCCTTTACTACCTTTCAAAGTGGAAGTGATAGTCGCTCAGTTGTGTCTAACTCTTTGCGACCCATGGACTATAGGCCTCTAGGCTCCTCTGTCCATGGGATTCTCCAGGCAAGAATACTGGAGTAGGTTGCCAGTCCCCTTTTCCAGGGGTTTTCCTGACCCAGGGATCAGGAAGTTTAAAGTTTACTACCTTTAAACTTATTAAAATAACTAGCCCCCAGAATATTTCCATCCACTCAGGTGATATTTCCAGAGCTAGGACCCCCACACACACACACAAAAATAAATAAATACATAAAAATGGGATTGGGATTCCAGCCAAGGCAAGGAATGCTTCAAAGCAGTCATATAACTAACGGCAAGTGCACTGTAAGAAACACCATCTCAACTTCCAGGAGCAGGAAACCCTCTGAGTGGCGCCCTCTGCTGCTCTGCAGTGACAGTGACCACCGTGGAACAAAACGAAGAGACCATTTCCTTGGGAACAGACCGAGGAGAAAGAGCGGGAAAGAACAAAGTAAGCCCAGGTATGGGCATTTCTTTTCTGCTGGAGGCTTTCTTTGGCACACAGATACTAGGGCTATAAGAATAAAAGCCTCTGAGGGTACCCCTCGTGATGGGGTATGAGAGCTGGTGGACAAAGTTGCCGTCTTGCATATCCAAAGGGGATGATTCTAAGCTTTTTGCACACATAGCTTCTCCGAGATTCCCTCAGCAGAAGTGAGCTTAAGGGAACTCCCTGGTGCACCAGTGGTTATGATCCTGCATGCCTCACGGTGTAGCCAAAGAAATAAAAGAAAAAAATTTTAAATAATAAAAAGCATTTAAAAAAGTATTTTTAAAAAGAAGTGAGGATAAAGCTGCCACTGAAGATAGTGGTCAGGGGCAGCGGCCGAGAGGAGTTACCTCACGTCCAAGGTAAGAAGTGGCGGCTGTGCTTTGCTGGAACAGCCATGAAGAGATACCCCATGTCCAAGGTAAGAGAAACCCAAGCAAGACGGTAGGCGCTGAGAGAGGGCATCAGAGGGCAGACTGAAACCACAATCACAGACAACTAGGCAATCTGATCACACGGACCACAGCTTTGTCTACCTCAATGAAACTAAGCCATGCCATGTAGGGCCACCCAAGACGGACAGGTCATGGTGGAGAGGTCGGACAGAATGTGGTCCACTGGAGAAGGGAATGGCAAACCACTTCAGTATTCTTGCCTTGAGAAGCCCACGAACAGTATGAAAAAGCAAAAAGATAGGACACTGAAAGATGAACTCCTCAGGTTAGTAGGTTCCCAATATGCTACGGGAGATCAGTGGAGAAATAACTCCAAAAAGAATGAAGGGATGGAGCAAAAGCAATACCCAGTTGTGGATGGGACTGGCGACAGAAGCAAAGTCTGATGCTATAAAGAGCAATATTGCAAGGGAACCATGGAAAAAGCAATGGCAACCCACTCCACTACTCTTGCCTGGAAAATCCCATGGGCGGAGGAGCCTGGTAGGCTGCAGTCCATGGGGTCGTTAAGAGTCGGGCACGACTGAGCAACTTCACTTTGACTTTTCGCTTTCATGCATTGGAGAAGGAAATGGCAACCCACTCCAGTATTCTTGCCTGGAGAATCCCAGGGACAGAGGAGCCTAGTGGGCTGCCATCTATGGGATCGCACAGAGTCGGACACGACTGAAGTGACTTAGCAGCAGCAGCAGCAGCATAGGAACCTGGAATGTTAGGTCCATGAATCAAGGCAAATTGGAAGTGGTCAAACAGGAGATGGCAAGAGTGAACATCGACATTCTAGGAATCAGCGAACTAAAATGGACTGGAATGGGTGAATTTAACTCAGATGACCACTGTATCTACTACTGTGGGCAGGAATCCCTTAGAAGAAATGGAGTAGCCATCACAGTCAACAAAAGAGTCCGAAATGCACTACTTGGATGCAATCTCAAAAATGACAGAATGATCTCTGTTCATTTCCAAGGCAAACCATTCAATATCACGGTAATTCAAATCTATGCCCTGATCAGTAACGCTGAAGAAGCTGAACGGTTCTATGAAGACCTACAAGACCTGCTAGAACTAACACCCCAAAAAGATGTCCTTTTCATTATAGGGGACTGGAATGCAAAAGTAGGAAGTCAAGAAACACCTGAGTAATAGACAAATTTGGCTGTGAATGAAGCAGGGCAAAGGCTAATAGAGTTTTGCCAAGAGAACGAACTGGTCACAGCAAACACCCTCTTCCAACAACACAAGAGAAGACTCTACACATGGACATCACCAGATGGTCAACACCGAAATCAGACTAATTATATCCTTTGCAGGCAAAGATGGAGAAGCTCTATACAGTCAGCAAAAACAAGACCGGGAGCGGACTGTGGCTCAGATTACTCCTTATTGCCAAATTCAGACTTAAATTGAAGAAAGTGGGGAAAACCACTAGACTATTCAGGTACGACCTAAATCAAATCCCTTATGACTATACAGTGGAAGTGAGAAATAGATTTAAGGGACTATCTGATAGACAAAGTGCCTGATGAACTATGGATGGAGGTTAGTGACATCGTACAGGAGACAGGGAGCAAGACCATCTCCAAGAAAAAGAAATGCAAAGCAGCAAAGTGGCTCTCTGGGGAGGCCTTACAAATAGCTGTGAAAAGAAGAGAAGCGCAAAGCAAAGGAGAAAAGGAAAGATATAAGCATCTGAATGCAGAGTTCCAAAGAATAGCAAGGAGAGAAGAAAGCCTTCCTCAGTGATCAATGCAAAGAAATAGAGGAAAACAATAGAATGGGAAAGACTAGAGATCTCTTCAAGAAAATTAGAGATACCAAGGGAACATTTCATGCAAAGATGGGCTCAATGAAGGACAGAAATGGTATGGACCTAACAGAAGCGGAAGATATTAAGAAGAGGTGACAAGAATACACAGAAGAACTGTACAAAAAAGATCTTCATGACCCAGATAATCACGATGGTATGATCACTCACCTAGAGCCAGACATCCTGGAATGTGAAGTCAAGTGGGCTTTAGAAAGCATCACTACGAACAAAGCTAGTGGAGGTGATGGAATTCCAGTTGAGCTATTTCAAATCCTAAAAGATGATGCTGTGAAAGTGCTGCACTCAATATGCCAGCAAATTTGGAAAACTCAGCAGTGGCCACAGGACTGGAAAAGGTCAGTTTTCATTCCAATCCCAAAGAAAGGCAATGCCAAAGAATGCTCAAACTACTGCACAACTGCACTCATCTCACACGCTAGTAAAGTAATGCTCAAAATTCTTCAAGCCAGGCTTCAGTTCAAGCTGGTTTTAGAAAAGGCAGAGGAACCAGAGATCAAATTGCCAACATCTACTGGATCATGGAAAAAGCAAGAGAGTTCCAGAAAAACATCTATTTCTGCTTTATTGACTATGCCAAAACTTTTGTGTAGATCACAATAAACTGGAAAATTCTGAAAGACATGGGAATACCAGACCACCTGACCTGCATCTTGAGAAATCTGTATGCAGGTCAGGAAGCAACAATTAGAACTGGACATGGAACAACAGACTGGTTCCAAATAGGAAAAGGAGTACGTCAAGGCTGTATATTGTCACCCTGCTTAATTAACTTAGATGTAGAGTACATCATGAGACTCGCTGGGCTGGAAGAAGCACAAGCTGGAATCAAGACTGCTGGGAGAAATATCAATAACCTCAGATATGCAGATGACACCACCCTTATGGCAGAAAGTGAAGAACTAAAGAGCCTCTTGATGAAAGTGAAAGGAGTGAAAAAGTGGGCCTAAAGCTCAACACCCAGAAAACGAAGATCATGGCATCCGGTCCCATCACTTCATGGCAAATAGATGGGGAAAAAGTGGAAACAGTAGCTGACTTCATTTTTCTCAGTTCCAAAATCACTGTGGATGGTGATTGCAGCCATGATATTTAAAGACGCTTACTCCTTGGAAGGAAAGTTATGACCAACCTAGACAGCATATTCAAAAGCAGAGACGTTATTTTGCCAACAAAGGTCCATCTAGTCAAGGCTATTGTTTTTCCAGTGGTCATGTATGGATATGAGAGTTGGACTATAAAGAAAGCTGAGTGTGGAAGAATTGATGCTTTTGAACTGTGGTGTTGGAGAAGACTCTTGAGAGTCCCTTGGACTGCAAGGAGATCCAACCAGTCCATCCTAAAGCAGATTAGTCCTGGGTGTTCACTGGAGGGACTGATGTTGAAGCTGAAACTCCAATACTTTGGCCACCTGATGTGAAGAGCTGACTCATTTGAAAAGACCCTGATGCTGGGAAAGATTAAGGGCAGGAGGAAAAGGGGACGACAGAAGATGAGATGGTTGGGTGGCATCACTGACACAATGGACATGGGTTTGGGTGGACTCCGGGAGTTGGTGATCAACAGAGAGGCCTGGCGTGCTGCGGTTCATGGGGTTGCAAAGAGTCGGACACGACTGAGCGACTGAACTGAAACTGAAGATAGTTTTTCTCCCTCCCTTCTCTATTTCCCCACTTCTTCACTTTTATTTCTTGGAACCATTTTCCAAATAAAACATGAACTTCAAAAAAAGAAAGAAACATGGACCAAAGACATGATTTTATTTACTGAGAGTTTGAGTAAGATATGTGAAAGCCACCTCAAAACTCTCTACCTATGTGTGCAACTAACTGCCTTAGGCAGAAAGCTTAGCTAAAGGGCTTTGGCTCAGTGAGAACTCAACTCTAGGAAATTTCAGAGAGAGACTACTGATGATTCCTGACACATGTCAACTTATTCATCTGTGTACGTTTAGAACTAACAGGAAACTTTCTGCATTTGGAGTTTTAAAAGTGAAAATTCACAGCTGAGGTTTTTAAAGGAACTGTATACAACGAGTGCTGTTTATTTCACTCTTTCATAAAAGGCAGTCGAAAAATAAAGGAACACAGACATGAACAGAATAAGCACCATCTTCAGCACCATACAAAGTTAAGGGATGGTCCCATATCCTTGTATAGGTTCAGTGATTTTCAGTCATAGCTACACATTAAACGCATCCTGGAAATTTTTATAAAATGAGCGAACTCCAGGCTCTTCTCCGAGGAACTCTATTCTAATTGTTCAGTGGTGGGCCCAGATGGCTGTATTTTTTAACCACCTTCCTTTCCAAGAATCCCACTTCTGCTTTCCATCCTCCCCTTTCTGCCAGAGCGGTCAAAGATGATCCAAGAACACGCAGACAGACACCAACACGAGGACAAATCAATCAGTAAGCGTCGACCGTCAGCAACACTAGCAGGACTCACCACTGAGATTAAGGTAGCAAAAACCAAGCGAACCACTTCCTGCATATGCAAAGCATCAAGCTCTTTATAAAGCCAGGGTGACTGACTCATCGCATTTGCACGGGACTTTTCAAGTTTCAGCCCTGAAGGTCCCTTTTCCCAGGAACCCCCCTCCCTGTCCCAGGCAAATGGAGATGGTTCAGTTCAGTTCAGTCGCTCAGTCGTGTCCGACTCTTTGCGACCCCATGAATCGCAGCACGCCAGGCCTCCCTGTCCATCACCAATTCCCGGAGTTCATTCAGACTCATGTCCATTGAGTCAGTGATGCTATCCAGCCATCTCATCCTCTGTCGTCCCCTTCTTCTCCCACCCCAATCCCTCCCAGCATCAGAGTCTTTTCCAATGAGTCAACTCGTTGCATGAGGTGGCCAAAGTACTGGAGTTTCAGCTTCAGCATCATTCCTTCCAAAGAAATCCCAGGGCTGATCTCCTTCAGAATGGACTGGTTGGATCTCCTTGCAGTCCAAGGGACTCTCAAGTCTTCCCCAACACCACAGTTCAAAAGCATCAATTCTTCAGCGCTCAGCCTTCTTCCCAGTCCAACTCTCACATCCATACATGACCACAGGAAAAACCATAGCCTTGACTAGACGGACCTTTGTTGGCAAAGTAATGTCTCTGCTTTTCAATATGCTGTCTAGGTTGGTCATAACTTTTTTTCCAAGGAGTAAGCGTCTTTTAATTTCATGGCTGCAGTCACCATGTGCAGTGATTTTGAAGCCCCCCCAAAATAAAGTCTGACACTGTTTCCACTGTTTCCCCATTTATTTCCCATGAAGTAATGGACTGTTAGTCACCCTAAAAAGCAAACAAGTTTAATGTGATGTGAATGAGAAACTTACCAATAATTATTTCCTTTTTGCTCATTATTTCTAAATTTTCTGAATGAATCTACTACTTTTTAACAGAAAAGTAATATAAACCTTAATTATGCTTTTATGTTCCAAAGAATTAAGAAAATTTTCAGGGTACAAATAAGTGAAAACAGAAGGATAAAAAAGTATATAGACAAAATGGCACCAGTTTTGTTGGAAGAAAGGGAGGAAAGAGGGGATAACAGAAGAAAAGGTGACAGGAAGGGAGAAAAGGAGTAAGAAAACTCCAGAAATTTAACACAGGGTTCAGCTCTAAGATGGTGAAATTCAGTGATTTTATTTTGCTCTGTATACTTTAAGTTTTCAAAGCATTTTTAAATAATGAACATGTATTGCTTATAAGAAAAAAAGGCTATTGGGAATTTAGAGTAATGGCTTAGTCACCAAGTCGTGTCCGACTCTTGCAACCCCATGGACTGCAGCCTGCCAGGCTCCTCTGTCCATGGGATTCTCCAGGCAAGAATACTGGAGTGGGTTGCCATTTCCTTTTCCATTTAGGGAAATCATCTCCTGATTACTAGCAAAAATCCTTAACTACATCAGTAAGCTGATATTTCCCAGTTTAGACGGGGGGCAGGGAATATGAGTATCTTTAAGAGGTTAATTGCTTTTATTTCAAAATAAAACTCAATTTGGTCCTAAAAAATATTTGGTGATGTTATTAAGTACACTCGTATCTTCCCTTTTTTGGAATCACAATGCCACCCCTGTGTTTTAGGACTAAAGAATGGACAAGGGCTGAACAGAAGTTTAAAAAAGTCTAGCTTTAAGACTGTATGAGTTTCATCCTTTACATAGGGAGGACAAGTGGTCACAGTGTCTCTAAAACCTTCTAGAGGTATGGACCAAGAGGAAGGCGTTGGCCCTCCCTGTAGGCTTTGGGCCCTCCCTGGGGTAAGGGACTCTACAGCCAGGCAATAACATCCCAGCTAGCTTCACTCCCAGAAAACCTAAGGCCCCTCCCTGGGAGGGGGTCTAGGTTCCCCTATCACCTCACGGCAGGGGCATCACTAGAAGGCAGGCTGGTTCACGGATCCCAAAACCCCACTGATGGGGGCAGGAGCCAGGGGAGCCTGTGACTGAAGTCTGGAAGCCTCCAGAGGCACGGCTGCTGTCCACCCACATTCAACAAGCAGGAAAGGCAGTATCCGTCTGGATAGAAATGCTTCATTTAAATCACACACACACACAAAAATTACCTTTTCTTTCAAAGCTTTCCTCTCTGACAAAGCATACAAGAGCCAGAAACTTTGTCACCTCTTTTAAATAAAGAACCGTTGTATTATTCAGCTTTATAATGGCTGTTGATTCCTTGTCATAGGGGGTTCCTGCTCCATCTTCTTTGAGGCTAAATGAGAACAGAAACCAAAACATATTTGACCATTAAGAACTACAATTTGTAACCCAGCAACAAGACCGGATTATCACAAAGAATGATAATCGTACCGATAGGAAGTCTACACTTACAGTGCTTTTCAGCTAAATATCTCAGAAACACCCAATCACAAGAATGTACAGTGTATGATAGTCAATTTCCTACTGACACACCAAGTGGCTGAACTCTCCATGCACCTGAAGAACACAGGTGACAGATGGAGGTTAGTTCTTCTCCTTTCCGTTGCCCATGAGGGCTTCCTGCTTTTCGTGACAGAATAACCAGGCTATCCAAAGCACAGCCTGATGAAAGACCAAGAAGGGGTGAAGAATTTTTCCAAAATAAAGCAGCCTGAAGAGGCAGCCAAGTGCTGGGCTAGATCCCTCATCTGGGGAAAAAAACTGCAATAAAAGAGAGAATTGGGACCACTGATAAAATTTAACAAAGGATTCTATATTAGATCATAGAGTCATGAAGCCATGTTAAATAGGCTTAATTTGATATTGAACTGTGGTCCTGTAAGAAAACGTCCTTGTTATTAAGAGTATTAATAGTTGCTCAAGTATTAACAACTATGGTCTAAGGATCATGATCTATAACTTACTCCCAAATGGTTCAGCAAAAACAAATGTGTATGCACAGTCATCCCTATGGAGCAAGCTTAGGGCCTGGGGTTGGCTCTAAGACTCCCCTCAGCAGATACCAAAATCCAAAGATGCTCAAGTTCCTTATGTATCTGCATATAACTTATACACAGGCATGCTAAATTGCATCATTATGTATCTGCACATAATCTACATACGTGCATGCGTGCATGCTAAGTTGTGTCATTCATGTCCAACTTTTTGCAACCCTATGGACTGTAGCCTATCAGGCTTCTCTGTCCAAGGGAGTCTCCAGGCAAGAAAACTGGAGTGGGTTGCCATGCCCTCCTCCAGAGACTCTTCCTGACCCAGGGATCGAACCTGTGTCTCTTGTGTCTAACTGCCCTGGTAGGTGGGTTCTTTACCTGTAGTGCCACCTGGAGAACCCAAACCTACACACACTCTCCCCTTTTTTACTTTCCTTTTGGCATGTGGGATCTTAGTTTCTTGACAGGGAATCGAACCGATGCCCTGTGTGGTGAAAGCCCAGAGTCTTAACTGCTGGACCATCAGGGAAATCCCCCTCCTCCTCCCCACCATACACTTTTAATTATCTTTAGATGACATAAAATGCCGAAGACAATGTAAATATTATGGAAATAGTTGTCAGCATGCAGCCAATTCAAGTTTTGCTTTTGGGAACTTCCTGGAATATTTTTCTGAATATTTTCAATTCACTGGTTGGTTGAATCTGTCAGTGTGGAACTCACATGGGGGGCCAACTGTATTAGAAAAAGAGTGAGCAAATATGGCTCACTAAAAACTGGTGAATCCCAGAGAAGGGTATATGGGAGTTCACTGTACTATTCTTGCATATTTTCTATAGATTTGCAATTTTTTTCAAAATAAAAAGATAAATAAATATTTAAGAAAAGGTGTGGCCTGCAAACACAAATTACTTGGGTTTGAATCCCAGCTCTCTCAATTGGGCAAATTGAGTCACTTCTTTGAGCCTCGATTTCTTCATTGTATATTAGCAGTGATTACTTCAAAGTTTTCTAATGCAATGAAATAATATATACATAACACTAAGCATAGTGCTAAGAGCATATAAAATGTACAATGAATGTTAACTGCTATTATCATTATTGTTATGACCTTTGTGAACAAAACCGGGCCCTTTGAAGACACTGATATATCCAGTTATGTATCTTTTGTTTATAGACAAAGGAGGATGTCATATACCTTTTCCATATCTGAAACTGTGTGTTTTCAGAATCCCAGCTGAGATTCCTAAGCAGACCAGCTCACCTGCTTCTAGGGTCTCCAATTACAAGGCTAACTGCTTCCTGGCTGTGGCATGCACCCTCAGCCACCCTCTGCAGGTCACCTGGGCTGGCTCGTGGCCACTCTAGCAAACAGTCTCAAGAAAGCCCAGAACGTATGCCCCATTTGTGACCCAGACCCATACTGGTTCTTACTGAACAGGGCAGGTTCCCAGGCACACTGCATTCCACCACAGGAAAACCATCTGCCAATAAAGCCCTGCTCCCTCCTCTGCCCAACCCCTTCTTCCCGGTGTGTGTTTGAGCTGGATAAAAGTAACTCTGATTAACATTGTTTCCATGAACAACTAACCATTTATGTCTAATTACCATAAAGCAAAATAATGATTATGCATATCCTTAAGTATGTGCCAGGTTAATTGTGCTATTCATTGTTATTTGATTATGACAGTCATCTAAACTATAATCAGGATACTTTCATCCTCCATGACTATTTCAAGGTCATCCACTTAACAGTTTAAAAACAAGAGAATATTGCAAGGCAGCAGTCTTGGGAAATAAGGTCTATTTCTAAAGCCAGAAGGCAGTGTTTAATAATAATAATAAGAAATTCCCTGGTGGCTCAGTGGTTAGGACTCCACACTTCCACTGCAAGGGGCCCGGGTTCAATTCCTGGTCAGGCAACTAAGATCCCACAACTCATGTGGCTTGGCTGAATAAATAAACTTTAAAACAAAGTTTTAAATAATTAAAAAAAATAATGGCAGATACATTTGGGGTCCACCAGGGGAGACCTAATGATATTTCATCCTCACTACAGTCCTGAGGGGTATGGATCAGTTTTCCTGTTTCATAAGGGAAGGGACTGTGGGTGGGCATGTATGTGTAACAGTTAACAGAGTCTGAACTAAATGGAAGAAAAAAGTGGTGAGACCAAGGCTCCCTAGAAGCTGGCAGAGAAAGCTGCATAAAGCAGGCCACAGCCCAGTGAGTAAAGAGAAAGATGAAGAAATGCTTTACCCCATCAATGACTGTGAGATGATATTCTGAGATCCGATATAAACAGGCAGCAACAACCTAATGCCTTAATAAGACAGTTCATACCCACTCACTCTGTACAAAATCCTGAATTCAACAAATTTACTATTATGGGGAATTATTTCTGGGTCCAGTAACAAAATCAATTTTCCTCATTCCTTATTTTGTATTCTTTTATATGTACAAGAAGTTCAGTTTTCTAAGAAGGTTAAGACTGTAATACTAAGCAGATAATGTTGTTTGCTTAGTTTTATAGTTCTCTGCTACCCACAGCAAAAGACAATCAAAAGTATATTGGAAAAAAAAATCCAGCCATTATTTCCTATTATAAAGAAGGTAACAGAACTATGGTTAATATGAGATATTTATGTAGAAACCCAAGGATCCTAATACTTTCCCTCAAGTATACATGACATTATGATACGTGACAGATTTTTCAATAGAGGAACTAGGAATCAGACGAGTTCAAATACTAATTTCGTTCCATAATGATAGTATGAGCTGGGGTTAGAAACTTCACCACTCTGAATTTCAGTTTCCCTATCTGTAAAATGGGAATAATAATTCTCACCTCATGGAATAGTGAAGAATTCAATGGTATAATATAGGCAATGAAATTATCAGCATAATGCCCAGGCATTTACTCAACAATTTTTTATTATTATTATCACATACTAAATGGTGTATTTATAGATCTCAATCATTTCAAACAAAAGTATTAACACCAAATAAGTAAATTCAAAATACCTCAAGGGTTACAAAAGAGAAATGTGCTTGATGGTAGCCTTTCAGAATGTTCTACTTACCCATAAATACACGAAATATCAATGACCACATCAATCATGTCACAGCAGAGCTCGTACGTTTGCATATCCACAGGGGTACTATCTGTTGCAATGTAAATCTTACTGACCACATCAAAGAGAAACGCCTTTTCAATTCCAGAATTCTGAAACAAAAAGGAGATGCTGCCTTAAAGGGATAGGTGGTTTTATAGCATGACATGGTTACATAAAATGATATGACATCCTCAGTCTCAAAGACGAACTAGCTAAAATTTCGGTTGTTCCATTTTATTACAATTTAAACCTCATTATCATGAACATCTTTATAAAGGACTTACTTAAGAAATGAAAACTGGAATTATCACACAAATTTTACTAATTTTAAATTAAAAAGTAGATTTTAAAAGTCTAAACAAATAAACTCAATATTGTGCAGTGAGAATCAATGTGGATACAACTAAAGGTCTGTGGTAATTCTACTTTGAGCTGGTAGTTTTTAGGACTCAGCCAGCCACCATATCATTTATTCACAGTGTTAAACAGATTTTTAAAAATTCAACATCATATATCTTATAGCCAAAATCAACTTTTATGCCCTCTAGCTCTGACAGGACTCTATTAACATTGAATGATTGCCTACAACTTCAATAAACATTCCAACTATACCAGTGAAGTATAGGAACTGTTCTGGGAGTTAAATTTTAATGGACCTAAAACAGTATGTAGGCACAATCTTCAAATGTAATATTTCAGAGACCTTGAAGTACTGTCAGACCAAGTAGAAATAAGATCGTTTTCACTCTTGCAATGTTATTCTTAAATTCTGCGAATGACTAATGGGATAATATTATTTACTTACTGAGATAAAGATGTTTAGCAAATTCTCCAGGGTGGGAAGTTGTGGAATCAGTTTCTGAACCACTTTGCTAAAAGCTTCAAATATTGAATGGTCATATATGCTTGTCAGATAAAAGCTGAAAGACGAAACAGTATTCCATCACTTTTTACCTTTGACCGAGGAATAGGCTGTTCAGACTATGTCATTAACACTAGTATCATGCCTTCTGTAATTACTACAGCTCTTATACACACATTCTAGCCCCTTCAGAAGTCAAAACCACCTAGGTAAAAAATGAACATGAGAATTCCCCGGCGGTCCAGGGGTTAGGACTCTACTTTCGCTGCCAAGAGCCAGGGTTCAATCCCTGCGTGGGGAGCTAAGTTCCCAGAACCCATGCGGTGCAGCCAAAAAAAGAACATATCTTAACAAGACATTTCTGTCCAACTCCCCCAAAGCAAGAACTGTGCCTAGTCTCTGCTGACTGGCTGGACCAGAAGGCTTAAAAATGCAAATGCATGTGCCTTTATCAGCTTCCTTACATTCTCCAAGAGAATCTGCACTAATGATCTTTATACACATCTCTCACGTTATAGCAGTTACATTATTGATACTCAAGTATCTAATCTTTTCATTTTTTAAATTTGCCAAATGAATGATGCATACTACCCCACAAAAATTACAGAGAAGTGGCTTTCCTCTGTGAATATTTATTTCTATTCGTTTTTTTTTTAGAGGATTCCTTATGATTATAGATACTACCTATAATAGTAAACCTCAGCATCGATTAACTTCCTGGATGCAGTGTATGGGTCTTCTCTTCTGTGTTTTTCATATGAGGAAGGCTTAGCTTTGATCTTTGGTCAAAAAAAATTTTTATAACCCCAACACTTTTCTGAAAGATTGGAGTTAGCACATGCAAAGCTCACTTTTCCCAAATACTATCCTGATGTCTACAGCACAAAACAGGGTACACAGGTCAATGACTGTCCATGCCAACTACTCATGATGACTTTGGGACCCCAATGATCCCTGAGGCATTTCTGTTCTCACCTGAGATGAATTTTTTCTAGCCCAGCATCTGCAAGGTCATCATTTGCCCTCTGATGAATGTCTCTCTGGGTTTCAATTTTGTGGTCATCTGACAGACCATCCACTTTGTGAATAAACACCTCAAAGTTGATGTCAGTGTTGACTTTGTAGGCCCTGGTCACTGTGAGGTGGAGCCTGGCCAAGGCCTCCATGTAATCGTCCTGGGAAGAAAGCACAGGCATGTCAGGGAGGCCTCTCTGGGGCTTCTTGCCGAAGCCTTGTGGGCTGCCTTCCACAGTCTCCCACCTCACCCCACCCCCAGCTTTACTGAGGTATGATTGGCAAACACTGCATGTATTTAAGGACCACGACATGTTTTGATATACACACGGTCGATGGCTACTTTGGGGGCACAGGGCAGAGCTGAGTGGTTTTCCTCTGTAGAAACTCCTCAGAGATAGAACAGCCTGCAAAGCCTAAAATAATGACCGTCTGAGCCTTTGAAAAAGTCTGCTGACCCCTGGTCTACAGTAATTGCCCCAAGTAACACAACGCTATTTTTTTCTTGTTCTACAGATGATACCCAAAATAACACAATGAAGGCCTGTGTGTATGCATCTCTCTTTTTAAGAAATCAAACAGTAGATATCAAAGCCCTATGTTTCTCCCCATCCTGCCAGCCGAGCCCATCATTCTACCCCACATCTTCCAGAGGTAACCAGTATCTTGACTTCTGCCTTTAGCATCACTTACCTCTTTATACATTACTATCAAGACATACCTATGTATCCTTAAACAACATACAGAATTAATTTACATTATTTAAAAATTTACAACAATATCAACTTGCCTGTGGATTACAGTTCGCCTTCTTCATGCCCATTATGTCAGTGAGATTCACCTTTGTTGAAGCACATAACTAATGCGTGATTCCTATGAATAGTTCTATAAAATTCCACTGTGGATGGTCTATAGTTTGTCACTGACTTGCCTGCTGATGGACATTCAGAATGTTTCCAGTTATGTGTTAGATTAGAAGATGACAATGTGGCCAGTCTCACACACAAATCTCTGTGCCTGTTTGTGAGTTTCTTAGGGCCTACCCTGAAGTCAGGCTTGTTGGGTCAGAGGATTGAGCATCTTGAACTTGACTAGATAACATGTAAGAACCCTTGCTCCTCCAGACTCTCACCAGCACCCAGGGTTGTCAGATCTCTTCATTACTGCCAACCTAAGGGTACGAATATGTCTCAGTTTTTTTTTTTTCCTGGCTTCATTGCTTACAGGATCAAGTTCCCCAATCAGGGTTCAAACCTGTGACCCTGGCAGTGGAAGCTCAGAGTCCTAACCACTGGACAACCAGGGAATTCCCCAATAGGTCTTGTTTTTATAGCAAAAAGGAAAGGGATCTTCAGAACAAAATTTAAAGGACTTTTCACCCCCTCATTCTGACTCCAAATCTGGACAAATGAAGAAAAGCCAATAAAACAGGGGATGTTTTGGGGCATTCTTGTATTCCCAAAACTAGTTAATAAAAATGTACCCCTATGTATGTATGTGTATGGCTGCGTCCCTTTGCTGTCCACCTGGAACTATCACAACATTGTTAATCGGCTATAATATAAAATAAAAAGTTAAAAAAAAATTAAAGTAGCTGTCCCATTCTGCATTCCTACCAGCAGTGTAGAAGTTTCAGCTGTTCTCCGCGTTTCCTAACACTTGGTATTACCAGTTGGTTGGTTTGTTTTTGTCTTTTTCAATTTTGGCCATTCTGAGTGGCATGGGGTGGTATCTCATTGTAGTTTTGATTTGCATTTTCCTAATAACTAGTGATTTTGAGCATCTTTACATGTGCTCACTTGCTAACTGTATCTCTGGTTTGGCCATGTGTCTATTAAAATATTTTGCCCATTAAAAAAAAATGTATCCCCAGTCTTTAGATAAATTAAAATACTAAGATACTAACAGGAAACTATGAAGGGAGAAAAAGACCAGACAGTCATTTTCATCCTTCACACTCTAAAGAGTTGTTTAAAATGAAAAACAAACATTGGACGCTGTGGAGTGGTTTAGTCATGTCCAACTCCCTCGACGCCATGGACTGTAGCCCACCAGGCTCCTCTGTCCATGGGATTCTCCAGGCAAGAATACTGGAGTGGACTGCCATTTCCTCAGCCAGGGATTGGATGCTGGGCTAAGCGTTTTGGAGAAATTCTAGTTTAATAATTTGGGGCACTTTCTTAATACATTATAATATCTCAGATAAAAAACAAAGTCATGATTGTGCAATTCCACATATAGAAATTTTAGACAAGGCAAACTATTCTATAGAGACAGAAAGCATATCATATCAGCCTGAGGCTGGAACCTGGGCAGGGGGTACATCTGAGAAAGGACATGAAGATTTCAGCGTGGTGGAAACATTCTTCAAGTTAGAAGATGGTTAGAAGGTGTATAGTGGTTGAACCGTGCACTTAAAATGACTGTAATTCGGGACTTTCCTGGTGGTCCAGTGGTTAAGAATCTGCCTTGCAGTATAGGGCACGTGGGTCAGGGAACTAAGTTCTCACGTGTGTTGGAGCATCTAAACCTGTGTGCTGCAGCTAGTGGGCCGCACGCCACAATTAGAGAGCCCGAGCGCCGCACACAATGCAAGATCCAGCATGTTGCAACCAAGACCTGATGCAGCCAAATAAATATTTGGTTAAAAAATGAGTGCAATTCACTGTATGGAAGTTACACACTTCAACAAGTGTTATTGGTTATGTCTTAACTGAAGAGAGGAGTTAAGGGCCATGTGTCTGTAGCAGAAGCAGCCAAGGTCAAGAGTGTATCATGATCTCAAAAGATTAGAAATCATTCCTTTAACCTCCCTGCCAAGCACATGAAATAGTCTGATTACCAGCAAACTGATGAAGTGGCACAGATCTATAAGAGCTAAAAAATGACATGACAAAGAAGAAAATATTTGATTACTAGAGCAGAGAGACAGTGAGTGATTTTTTTCTCCTATTGTGCTTATTATCTTCTACAACAAATTTTAAAAAAAGGAAAAACACATTGCCTGGCTTCTATTCTAAAATTAGATCTAGGAATTACAGGCAGGTCACAATCACAATCACCAACACGAGTTAAGCTAGCACTCTAGTTTGGATCCCAAGCACCTGTGAAATTGCTCCCGGGGCAGGGTGGGGGTGCTTCCCTGGTGGCTCAATGGTAAAGAATCCACCTGCCAGTGTGGGAGACACAGGTTCAATCCCTCGTCTGGGAAGATCCCACAGGCCACAGAGCAACTAAGCCAGTGTAGCCAGTGTACCACAACTACTGAGGCTGTGCCTCTAGACCCCGCGTTCCACAACAAGAGAAGCCACTGAAACGAGGAGCCACCACCCCAATCTCTGCAGCCAGAGAAAAGCCAGAGGGGCAGTGAAGCTCGGTTTGACACAACAAAGCCAAATAATAACATTATTAAGAAAAGTAAAAGAAATGGCTCCTGGGGTAGGGGCCGAGGGTGGCCCTGGAGACATGCTACATTCTGTGGGCTGCCCGGGGCGGGCAGTGTCACTTGGGTAGTTCATGGGAAATCACTCTTGATGCCTTCATTCTCTTCTATTTTACAACATTATGTGAAGACACATTTTTCTCCTTGGTGATATATTTATCTGGCAATCCTGTGATTATGAGGAATTCACAAGCGAAAAATAAAACTAGGAGGTGTCAGACAAACAGAGTACTGCTTAGACTACTGCGGTGACCTTCAAGAGTTGCTGAGACTTCCTCAAGTTCAGTTTTGTTTAGTGTTTACAATCACATCAAGTAAAGATTCCCACAAATGTGATTTTTACAGTCTGCTTCCAACAGAAGAGTCTATTAGGCAGACCTGGAAACTGCTTTGTTAAAGAAGTTAAATATTCCTTACTTTTAGTAAATGACCACTTTTAACAATGCTTTTCCCTACCTTTTAAAAAGTGTAACTTAAAAAGATGTATTTCTTACTCTTATGCATTTCGTTGCCCTGTGGCCAGAACAAAACCCAGTGGCCCAAACAAAACCCAACAAGCCAAGAAACAAAACAAAGAACACATTTACCAACCCTTATTGAAAGTCCACTTTTCGGGACTTCCCTGGTGGTCCAGTCGCTAAGACTCTGTGCTCCCAATGCAGGAGGCCCAGGTTCGATCCCTGGTCAGGGAACTAGATCCCATATGCTGCAACAAAAAAGGTCCCGTGTGCTCCAAATAAGACTTGGCGCAGCCAAATAAATAAATAAAATATTAAAAAAAAAAAAGAAAGTCCACTTTTCATGCTCAGGTTAAATTAAAACCAAATTACGGCTGCAATTTAAAAAATAGGCCAAAAAAATTAAAAATAGAAAATAAAAACTGTCAAGTGTGGGAGGGAGAGGCATAAATTTGGAATTTGGGATTAACATATACACACTAGTGTGTCTAGTGTGTGGGCTCAGTCCTGTCTGATTCTTTGTGACTCCATGAGCTGGGGCCCAGCAGGCTCCTCCGGCCATGGGATTGCCCAGGCAAGAGTACTGGGATGGGCTGCCGTTTTCTACTCCAAGCTATCTTCCCAACCCAGGGATCGAACTGATGGCTCTTGCATCTCCTGCACTGCCAGGCGCCACCTGGGAAGCCCAACATATACACACTAATGGCACCCCACTCCAGCACTCTTGCCTGGAAAATCCCATGGACGGAGGAGCCGGGTAGGCTGCAGTCCGTGGGGTCGCAAGGAGTCGGACACGACTAAGTGACCTCCCTTTCACTTTTCACTTTCCTGCATTGGAGAAGGAAATGGCAACGCACTCCATTGTTCTTGCCCGGAGAATCCCAGGGACGGGGGAGCCTGGTGGGCTTCCGTCGATGGGGTCGCACAGAGTTGGACACGACTGAAGCGACTTAACCGTATATAAAATAGATAACCGACAAGAACCTACTGTATAGCACAAAGAACTATATTCAAGATTTTATAGCAACCTATAAGGAAAAGAATCTGAAAAAGAATATATACATATATATTCTTTAATATATATCACCTGAAACTAATACAATTTGTAAATCAACTATACTTCAATCAAAC
Source organism: Oryx dammah (assembly GCF_014754425.2). NCBI lineage: Eukaryota > Metazoa > Chordata > Mammalia > Artiodactyla > Bovidae > Oryx > Oryx dammah. The sequence goes on along the minus strand of NW_024070188.1, from coordinate 48,232,578 downwards.
CAAAAAAAGAGAGATTACTGAGGCAATAAAAACACCCTAAACAATGTAAAAACTGGCAGGTGTACCTATTTTATCACATTAAAGCTGTATTATCAACACCTGAGACAGAGTTGCACTGGCAATTCAAATTCCATAAATGTAAACTGTATGTATACACAATCTGATACTGATGGTAAGGGCTTCCTGAGCCATAGTCCTGCAGTGACGAGTCAGGGCTGGAATCCACTCACCCACGGGCAGGGCCACTGCTGCTGCTACCCCGTGAGTGCAGCAGCTGCAAGACCCAGGGAGAAAAGGGAGCTTAGAGGAGACAGAGGCGCATGACAGCCCTGGAGCCTCCCCTCCCAGCGAGTGGCCTGTTCACCGCCTGCCTGCTCCTCCTGGGCTTTAAGCTTCCTGACTTATGGTGCTGGCCAACCTGAGACAGGAAGAAGGGGATACTGCCAAAACCACAGATGGGCCAGGAAACAGGTCAGGATGAGCAGGACGGCCAGGAAAGTGTGGTTCCCAGCAGCGCCTGGACCCAGTGAAGGTGCTAGAGGTGTGCCTCTCTGGGTGGGCCCACAGGAAGAGAGGCATGGCTGTCCATGGAGCAGATATTGGAATGGACAGCCTCCCTAGTCCACTACCCCACACACAAAGGAGAAAAAGAACTTCAAACCATCTGGCCATGCTCCCACAGCTCCACAAGTTCACCGTGCAGTCACTTGGAACTAAAAGGCTGAGTTGCAAATTTCATTATTATATTAAACAGGCACCTCGATCCATGAGTGAGTTTACAATGCTCTCAGGCATGAGTAGTCTTGTCCGAGAATAGTTCTGCAAGCGTGGACTCAGAACCATTATTACCAATGGTCTTCATAGCCCTTCTTCCCCAACATGACTGGGCTCGCAAGAGGCTCAGCCCCACCTGTCCATTTGCAGGTCTACAATTGCAGGCAAACATTGAGACCTGAGCTTAGAGTTGGCTTAGGGCATTGCTGTAGGACTTGTTACCTTTTAATTCCCTACAGCTGCAAAAGAGAGCCCTTAGGAGGGCCTTCTGGCTGGCCCACCATTGGGGACACTTTCTAAGAGCAACCACACGTGGAATAGTTTGAAAAACATCAATGTCAATATCCCAGTCTGCTACCTGTGCTTTTTCCTAAGACCACCTGCCTGAGATGTATTTTTAGTCCTGCTATCTCCCTCTCCTCCTGCCCTTACACGATCAGCTCCATCCCCCACTTCACAGGAGAAAGGCCCAGGGAACCAGAGAGACCATTCAGAAGGCTGGTCTGAATACCAATAAAGTGAGTGACTTTCAAGCCTGGGTGATAAGGTTCTTCTCCAGCCAAGCAGCTCCCAATTCTTTGTTTTCAGCAAAGTTAAAATGAAAACACAATCAGGATTGTCTACTGATAAACCACAAAAAATATTTTTTTGTGTGATAGAAAATCAGGTAACCTAGCAGATACAACTTGGAAGGAATTTAAATAACTGAGTAAATGTTAGAGCAAAAATCACCCCATATCCACCTTATGTGAACAAGGTTTTCAGTACAAACAGAAACCAAAAATAGAATTGATGCTAAACCCTTAGTCAAGCAGATACACAGATGGAGTAGAAAAAAATATACGTATCTCAAATTTCACATTTTGTATTTAGTTACCTCTAAAATACATACTAGTCATGCTGCCTTAACAGTATACTAGTAGGAACTGCAATAGTTTGATTCAGAAGAAAAATGTCGACACTCAGAGCACTTAATCTTCACAGGACATAGTAAACACTTTAAAATGTAGATAATCATGTATTTTTGTTGCACAGAACCTGTGATCTTTTAGAGATATCTGCCAAGAGTAGCAGAGGGGGGACACACAGCTGCTTTCATTGGCTATCACGGTGGTCCCCTCCCTCTGGGAGGTCCTCTTTAGGCTTGCAGAGAGGACACAGTTCCCAAACACTGCTTGTTGGTCAGGGTTTTGTGAAGGGAGATTTTTTTCTCCCCTTTCCAAAGCCAGACAGCCACAACCAAGAAATGCTAGTCTGGTAGAAGTCCCTATTCCTGACCCTAAGACCCAAACCCAAATGACTGCAAGGGACCTTGTGTCAACGTAGGGGAGGAGGGGCACTGCAGTCCCACCAGACACCGAGATGGAGCCCTACCTGGGAGTCTATGACAAATATCAGTGCTCCTGTTCCTCGGAAGATCATCTCATAGTCAAAGGTAGGGTCGAAAAAGTCAATCTGTCCTGGGAAGTCCCAGATCTGAAAATTAACAAAGGAGCTGTTGGAAACGTCCTCCCGGCAGATCTTGTTCGTGCTCTCCAAGAACAGAGTTTCGTTGGGAGACATTTTATGAAAGACGACTTTCTGGATGGATGACTTGCCACTCCTTCTTAGGCCCATGAGCAGGATCCTCGGCTTTACCTCCGTGCTGAAGGGGTCGCTAAAGTCCAGAACTGGGAAAACCACAAAACAAGAAGAAGGTGAGAGGCTGTCACAGTGGTTAGTGCGAGGAGTTTCACTTCTGCCTTGCACATGATTTAGGATCCACAGACAATACTACCTTTTCAAATACAGAAAGCGCAAACTCCATCACTCCCTCATCAAGGGGCCAGCTTTTAGTAAGTGAAAAATCCTGAAAAATGCTGCATCACCATCTCTCACACCATCTCAGAGGGCCAGAAAACCTGGGCAATTCCCCATCACAAGCAGGAACTCTAGAGTGTGAAGGCTAGAGGTTTCCTGGAACAGACTATACAGGGAAAGAATCCATCTTAGCATTCCAGAGTAAAGTCCTTCTTTGCCCATCAGTGTTTGCTAAAAAGATGCTTGTTTATTTGAATTATGCCTCAAAGAAACAATTTTGGACTTCATCAAAATTTAAAACCTTGTGGCTTCAAAGGACACATCAAAAAAGTGAAGCCAATCCAGAGTGGATTGGGAGAAAACATTTGCAAACCATATATATGAGAAGGGTCTAGTATCCAGAATTCATAAAGAACTCTTACAATTCAACAATAAAAAGATAATCCAATTTTAAAATGTGTAAAGGATTTAAATAGACATTTAGCCAAAGATACACATATGGCTAATAAACACATGAAAAGATGTTCAACATCATTAGTCATAAAGGCAATGCATATGAAAAAAATGAGATGCCACATCATACCCCACTAGGATGGGTTAAAAAGACTGTCAATAACAAGTGTTGGTGAGAATGTCAGGAAATGGGATCTCTCATACACTGCTGGTGGTAACATAAAATGGTGTGCTTTGAAAAAACAGTTTGGTAGGTCCTCAAAAGCTTAAACATTCAGTCACCATATGACCTAGCAATTCTACTCCTAGAAGAACTTACATGCTGCTGCTGCTGCTAAGTCGCATCAGTCATGTCCGACTCTGTGACCCCATAGACGGCAGCCTACCAGGCTCCCCTGTCCCTGGGATTCTTCAGGCAAGAACACTGGAGTGGCTTGCCATTTCCTTCTCCAATGCATGAAAGTGAAAAGAGAAAGTGAAGTCTCTCAGTTGTATCCGACTCTTAGCGACCCCATGGACTGCAGCCTACCAGGCTCCTCCATCCTTGGGATTTTCCAGGCAAGAGTACTGGAGTGGGATGCCATTGCCTTCTCCAAGAACTTACATATGTCCAAGCAAAAATCTGTGCATGAGTGTTCACAGAAGCACCACTCATAATAGCGAAAAAGTAGAAACAATCCAATGGCCATCAGCTGAAATATGAACTAACAAAATGTCGTATACCCATATAATGGAATATTATTCAGCCATTAAAAAGGAATGAAGTATTGATTCGTGCCACAACATGATAAATGTTGCAAATGTTATGCTAAATGAAAGAAGACACAAAAGGTCACAAATTGTTTGATTCTGTTTATATGAAAAGTCCACAACAGACAAATCCATAAAGACAGAAGGTACTTCGTGGTTGCCAGCGGTTGGAGGGTGGGGGGAACGGGAAGTGACCGTTAATGGTTATGTGTTTTCTTTGGGGTGATGAAAATGTTCTGGAATTAAATAGCAGTGATGTTTGCATCCCTTTATGAATATACTAAAACCACTGATCTATATACTTGAAAAGGCAAATATTATGGTATGTGAAATATATTCCAACTTAAAAAAAAAAACAAACAGCTTCACGACTGACAAAAATAAAAGACCAAGTATGAAACCCAGTGAAAGATCAAGAAAATAAACCAACATTGTAAGAAAAATGCAGAATATAGACAAAGATAGAAATGTGGCAGTCACGAAACAAGGACAGTTCAGACAAAGAGCAGTTATGGAAAAGGGTCTTAATGAATCTCAGAAATAGAAACACAATTGGCAAGAGGGGAGGATATATGAATTGAAAAGCAGAATAAGCAGATGAACACGGCATTAGTGACTAGAAAGTCAGTCTCTCAGAACACAGTACAAAGAGACAGAACAATGGAAAGTATGAAGTAAAAGTGACATCAAGAATGCAATTCGAAAGTCCCATTATTCTTCAAACAAGTTCCAAAAAGAAAAATTACAGAATATGGGGGAAAGCAATATTCAACTAAATAGATAACCCTTTTCCAATTAAAACGAACATGCCCACAAAGTAAAAAGGAGAAATTTAAACAAAAACATCCCCACACCAAGAATAATTATAGTAAAACTTCAAAACATCAAGGATAATAATAAAACTTAAAACTATGAAAAGAGGAAAACTATTATCTACAAAGGACTCATAAAGATATCAGACTCATAAAAACATCAGACTTCTTACAACATGAATGAAAGAAGAGGACAGGAGAGTATCACATGTCAAGGACTGAAGAATATCTTTCACCCTAGATTTATATACCCAGTCACAGTGTGTCTCAAATGTAGGAGAGCAACAAGTGTAGCAAGATGTTTTCCAGGAATTCCCTGGCAGTCCAGTAGTAAAGACTGTAAATTTCCACTGCTGGGAGGCCCAGGTTCAATCCTTGATTTGGGAATTAAGATCCTGCAAGGCTCCTGGTGCAGCCAAAAAAAAAAAGACATTTTCAGACATCGAAGGACTCTGAAAGCTTACTGCCTACTTAATCTCTTTGAAAGAATTACTCAAGGATATACTCCTGAAAGAAAATACACTCAAATATGGTGAAATGCAATAAGCAATGGAAGACAAATTTTATTGAAACCTATTAAGTTACAATAACTATTGATTTTATATTTTGGAATAAAAAATTGGAAACTAAAATTCCAGACAAGGCAGACATGGGAGATTGGTGAGAGAGAGGCAGACAAAAAGTAACAGAATAGTATGGTTTTTCTTAGAAAAGCACAGTTGCATATTAATTTTTTAAAATAGAAGAATAAGTTTCTCAAAATATAAAACAGGTGCATCACATTAAATTATGTACAACCACAAAAATATTTCAGTGCTTATAAATGTCTTCATCTCTTCTCAGTTTATACTGCTGGATGTGGGTGAGGTTTTAACTTCTCTTCAGCAGGGTCTGCAAGACTCTATGTGGCATGATCACTGACAGTGCTGCCCTGCAGGTTGGCTCTCTTCCTCTTGGGAGAATGTGGAGGTGATAGATAGAGACCATTGTGGAAAGGGGAGGGAATGTGTATGAGTGTTTACATACATAGAGTGGCTGGGAAGTGAAATATACATATGGTTATAATATACACACACAGCTGGAAGTATTTCCTTTTCCTGGCCAAATTCAAGCATGCGCCGCCAACTATAAACAGCTGGGAAATGGTGAGTCAGATCAGCAAGAACACCATCAACTCTGTAGAGACCCCTACACTGAGCCCCATGCAGATGTATTTTATCATATTTAACTACTGTTGTTTAGTTGCTAAGTCGTGTCCAGCTCTTTGTGACCCGAAGGATGATAGCCCAACCAGGCTCCTCTGTCCATGGGATTTCCCAGGCAAGAATACTGGAGTGGGTTGCCATTTGCTACTCCAGGGTAGGCTTCCGAGGTGGCGCTAGTGGTAAAGAATCCACCTGCCAATGCAGGAGACACATGAGTCGGGTTCAATCCCTAGGTCAGGAAGATCCCCTGGAGGAGGAAATGGCAACCCACACCCAAGTATTCTTGCCTGGAAAATGCCATGGACGGAGGAGCCTGGCAGGCAACAGTCCCTGGGGTTGCAAAGAGCTGGACACGACCGGGCACACACACGCTGCAGAGATCTTCCCGGCCCAGGGATCGAACCCAAGTCTCTGGCATTGGCAGGTGGATTCTTTCTCACTGAGCCACCTTGGAAGCCCATATTTAATTGGCATGTACAGTAATACACTGTGTGCCAGGGACCTCGCTAGACATGTCTACAAACTTTACCCACCCAATGAGGAAGAACAAGTCTGTTCTACCCCTGAAGAACTTGGGCTAATGAACTGGCCCGAGGTCACAGGACTGGTATGTACTAGCACCCTCATCAGGGCCTTACCCGCCAATCAGCTGGCATTCAACTAGAACTGCAACGAAAACAAAAGACGACTAGAAAATACCAGAGTGTGTTACGCATGACACGAGTAAATGCTGCTAGGGAAACTCTTAAATTTACTTATACGTAGGTGGGTGCTGTTTCACAATATAAATGCATTTTTTTTATTGTGGACCCACAGTCAAAAAGCTTTGTATGCCACTACTGTTGTTCAGGGGAGGTTTCTTACATCAGAAAAGCCTGCTGACGAGACTACGCTGGTGGAGTAGTTAAGACTCCACATTTTCACTGTAGGGGGAACAAGTTTGATCCCTGCTCAGGGAACTAAGATCCTGCATGCTTCATGGCTCAACCAAAAAAAGAAAACCCTGCTGGCAAAAATTTTCCTTCTAATCCTCCCCCACTCTCTCAAATATCCCTGCTTCTGAAATCCTATGGGGTTTCTCAGAGGATCTTGTTCTACTCTGGGACTGGTAGTCAGGAGCTCACATCAGAAAAGGAAACACCCGGGGGTCTCCTGCAGAGGGCTGCCCTCCACCCATCACATTTCCCTGAGCTTCACCCACTTGCTTAAGTTTAGGAAGAATCACCTGAGGAAAGTGATCCATTAAAGAGAATGAAGGAGAGCTGCTTTGAAAAGAGCAATGAGAGGGCCATTATGTATTTCCCTATGTATTTTAAGGAAAATCAGAAAGGAACTACAGAAAAAAGTCTGGGACTAGAGCTGGGACCCCAGAAAGGGCTCTTTAAAAATGTAGGTGGGGGTTTGCAGGAAGTTGCCAGAGTGAGGTGAAATTTACAAGAGGGCAGTTTGTTCCCGTTTCATAAAGGTTCCCTGAATGTCTGCCAAGTTCGACAGGGCTGAGCCAGGGGCTGCAGACTCAAAGAAAAACTTCATTTCTTAGTGATTAGAGAGGAAAATAGACAAGAAAAACTGACAGCTTTACAATGCACTGCTATCTAGGTGTTATGGATTCAGCGAGAAGGCTCCCTCGAGAAATCACCTGAGTCTTCTAGGAGAGGAGGCATAAAAAAGATGAATGAGGGAAAGGTCGTGCCAGGAAGAAATTTGGCTTTCCTGGAGTTTAAGGAACATAGTTTAAAGACAAGAAAAGCCTGCCCACTCTCCAGAGGCCTCCCATAGAACTTAGAATAAAATCCAAATACCTTCTTTCCCTAAAAGGCCCTAGGTGGGCTCACCTCTCATCCCATTCCTGGTTCATCCTCCCTACCAGTTCCCCATCCTGCAGGCACACTGGCCTTCTGCTTCCTCACCTTCGGGCTTCCACTTGCTCCTCCCTCCACTTGATCGGCTTTCCCCAGGCCTCCCGGGCTCTTCCTCCCAAGCAGCTCAGGGCCAATTTCACCTTCTCTTGCCTCAGTGGGGCCCCACCACTTCCTAATATCCCTGTGTCTTCTTCATAGTACTTCACTATACAAAATTATCTTTTTACTTTATGTTTGTCTTGATTTGTTTATTGTTTGTCTTACATATACACAGGCAAAAAACTTGGTAGCACGTGGTATGAGCCCAATAAAGTGAAGTCGTTCAGTCGTGTCCGACTCTTTGCGACCCCATGGACCGTAGCTTACCAGGCTCCTCTGTCCATGGGATTTTCCAGGCAAGAGTACTGGAGTGGGTTGCCATTTCCTTCTCCAGGGGATCTTCCCAACCCAGGGATCGAACCCAGGTCTCCTGCATTGCAGGCAGACACTTTACCATCTGAGCCACCAGGGGAAGTCCATGAGCCCAATAAATACCATTAAATAAATTAGTTGATAGATTAACAGGCTAAGTTGTGAATGAAATGCAGGGAACTCTGGATTTTACTCTGAAAGCGATGAGGAAATCACTAAGGATTTTTAAGTAGAGACTAACAGGATCAGGGGCTTCCCTGGTGATTCAGTCAGTAACAAGTCTGCCTGTAACACAGGAGACCCGGGTTCGTTCCCTGGGTCGGGAAGAGGCCCTGGAGAAAGAAATGGCAACCCACTCCAGTATCCTGGTCTGGAGAATCCCATGGACAGAGGAGCCTGGAAGACTACAGTCTACGCAGTCGCAGAATCAGACACAACTGAGCAACACACACACACATGCACAACGTGACCAGGAAGCGCGTTCCAGAGACTCACTCCATGTAAGGCGGTCGGCGTGGGGACTGTGAAGATTTCTAGAATAAGCCACTATGGCTTGAAAAGAAGACTATTTTGAGCTAAAGGCACTGGAGTTCTTGAAATCCCTTTTTTGCGCAAAGCAGATCCTCCTCCAAAGAACTCAATTGTCAAAAATCTCCTCCCCAGGAGCAACTCTCATCTTTTTTTGGAGACAGAGACAAAAAGAAGTTGGCTACACCCAAACAATGTCACCAAACCCCCTTCCCCCATCCCCTTTGAAGTCATTTTTCTCATGAGTGGCCCTCTTCCTCTCCTCCTCCTAAGATGGTATATAAGTCCCAAATTCTAACTGCCTCCTTGAGTTGAAGTTTTTGTAAACTCGCATGCATCAGTACTTAACTAAACCTATTTTTCTCTTGTTCATATCTTTTGTCAGTTTAATTTGCAGGACTCCAGTTCAGAACCTAAGAGTTTTTCCTCCCTGACAATAAGGAGGTTGTTCTAGAAACACAAATGAGCCGAATTTGGAAATGGGCAGAAAGAATGGATCCACGAGAAGCTTAAATTCACTCAATAATACTCAGTGATCCTTTGAACACAGGGGACAAGGGAGAAAGAAGTCCCAGGTTCCCAATCTGGAAGATCAAGTGAACAAGGGCCCACTTACCAAGCTGTAAAGGCAAAGAGGCTGAACAGGGATCTGAAGTCATTGAGTCCAGGGTGTCTACTGGCCTATGGCTCAGATGAGAAAAAGACTGGGGCCTCAGAAGGCAATACAACTATGAAGATGCAGGAAGGTTTGAAGTGATAATGCAGGTTGCTGAGATGGTCTATGCTTTGTTGGTCCATTTTCCCCCTGATCTTGTTGGCTGAGGGTGAGGGCACATTGGAGAGGTTTGAGCCTTGTTCACAGTGAAATGGCTCAAACCAACCTGTTCCAACCTCTTATCACTAAGAGTTACCATTTACAGACCACCTACAAAGCACACAGTGTCATCTCTAATCCTCAAATTGATAACACTCGTCCTTTGTCAGATGTGAAAACTAAGCCCTCAGTGTTTACCATAATAAACACTCAATAGACATTCACTGGTTGGGATGATGAAATGAAAGTGATTGATGGGACTTCCTTGGTGGTCCAGTGCTTAAGACTCCATGTGTCCACTGGGGTCTTGTTGCAGAACTAAGATCTTGCATGCTGTGCAGTGCAGCCAAAGATATTTTTTTTAAAAAGAAAAGAAAGTGAGCACAATGTGAACTGAAACTTTAAGAAGAAACTCCACATCTGACTTTGGCACAGCCAGCACTTAGGTATCAAGAGGGTGAGTTTTATGACCAAGTAAAGCTTATCCACTGTGGTCAGGGGCACTGAACATACCTACCTATCTTCTACTGGGTCCTGATACCCAATTTCACAAACAGCAGACAGAGCTTTGTAACTAGACCACTGGGGATCCCAGGGAAACTCAGTCACCCAAGGGGTAGCATTATGAGGAGGAGTTATCTAACTGGGCCGTTGTCAGCATTTAACACCTTCAGGTTAATGACTTAACCCAGAAGTGGCAGAGCCCTGTCAAAAACTACAGAAGAAAGACAGATCAGGAACTTGGGGGCTGGGCTGCGTGGGGGGCCTCATCTGACCGATCCTGTGGGCTGGGAATGTTCACAACAAAGAAGGGACCAGAAATCAGGAAAAAGGGAACTGAGGTTCTGACAGGGTTGACCCTGACTTCCTGGGGAGGACAAGGCATTGTATGAAACGCATTTCCTAAATTCTGATGTCTCTGACAACTAAGAGCTATTATTATTAAGGAAAGTTCTCCAAGAGGTGACACCTTTGAACAGACTCAAAACTGGAAAATAAAACAAAGATTTAACGAAAGGATTAGGATAATATGGTAGCAAATGGAATGGATGCAAAAGTACTGTGTTAGTGCCAGAGTGGAGTGGAGTGAAGTCGCTCAGTCGTGTCTGACTCTTTGAGACCCCATGGACTGTAGCCGACCAGGCTCTTCTGTGCAAGAGATTCTCCAGAAAGAATACTGGAGTGGGTTGTCATTCCTTTCTCCAGGGGATCTTCCTGATCCAGAGATCGAACCTGGGTCTCCTTGCATTGCAGGCAGATTCTTTACCACTGAGCCATCAGGGAGGCCTGTTAGTGCCAGACTGGGATTCAAATCCAAGTTTGCCCACTTACTAGCTGTGTAAATGCCCAGACATGTATCAGAACACACACACACAGACACACACAGGGATTAAAATCCAAGCTTGCCCACTTACTAGCTGTGTAAATGCCCACACATGTATCAGAACACACACACACACACACACACAGGGATTAAAATCCAAGCTTGCCCACTTACTAGCTGTGTAAATGCCCACACATGTATCAGAACACACACACACTTTTTTCTTACTAGCTGTGTAAATGCCCATACATGTATCAGAACACACACACACACACACTCTCTCCTTTTTTCTTTCTCCCCCAGCCCAAGCCTAGGTAACGAGAGGGTCTTTTGTGGAATGTGACCAGTGAGAGGCTCATAGGCTCATTCACCCTTGAGGAAGTTAGAATGTCTTTGCTATTAGTATTCTGTGGGGTCCACAAGGGCTTAAGGTTCTACTGATATACACTTATGGTTTTATGAAGAGGCCTCAGGATTGTTTCTATTTGCATCAGTATCTGTAGTCCTTTATATTTCTGATCAGTGGAACTATTTGCACATTCAAGACCCAGAAGTCCAGTAAGAAATTCCAACCCAAGCAGGAATTAAATATATGAATAGTATTGTTAATAAGAGAATATGCAAAAAATGATGAAGATTTACTCTGATTAACTACTTCATAAGGAAAACTAAATTCAATCAGAATACATATTTTCAAAGGCAGAAAGGCTTTTGAAGGTGATTTTTATTTATATGTGAAGATCAAATTTTTCTCAAATCCTCTCACATCACACTGGCAGGTAACTAAAAAACATGATTCCATATATGAATATTTCCTTTACATATGTATTTAATAACATTTCTGGGAATTCCCTGGTGCTTCAGTGGTTAGAACTCTGTGCTTTCACTGCCATGGCCCAGGTTCAATTCCTGGAGGGGGAACTAAGATCCTGAAAGCCATGGACCCAGCCAAAATAAGAAAACAAACAAAATATCTCTAATGTGTTCTGACCTACCCATGCTTCTGTAAGAAAGGAAAAGTATTCTTGTGAGCTTTTCTTTTTTCCCCCAAACTATCACTCTGAGAGTGATCAAGTTTATTTCACACACGGAGAAACAGAGCTGGAGTCTTCCTCAGAGGTCCCCAAGAGGAGAAAGTCCACCCGCAATCTGGCCAGAAGTGAAAAACCCCTATCTGTCTTGCATGTCACAGCAGAAACAGGGAAAGCCACTGTCACAGGAGAGCTTTAAAGCCTTCTTTGAGAATTTAAAAGTTGTCTTTTAAAATTTTTTTAAATTTCTTAAAAAAAATTTTTTTTGTAGCACCTTATGGCATGGTTCCCCAACCAGGGATCAAACCCACATCCCCAGCGTTGGAAGCATGGAGTCTTAACTTCTGGACTGTCAGGAAGTCCCAAGAGTTGCCTTTAAAAAAAAAAAGAAGAAGGTAAGGAATACATGAATAAAAGAGGTAGAGAAGAAGAAAGATAAATGAGTAGGGCAGACATGACGGTGGAAGTGAGATTATGGGATGGGAGTTGTGAGGCTGTATAAAGCTGAGTGAACCCTGAGACCCGGCACCCCAGACAGAAAAAGATAATCCTTCAAACTCTGAGCCACATCTCTTATCCAGAACTCCAGAACTCACTGTTACTGCATCTTTTTCCCATTAGACTACCCCATATCTGTTTTAATATTAAAATGGGAGAGATTTCTGGTAAAAGTAGAGGATCAAGATTCTATAACACCAGGAATCACTGAGAGATGTTCACAAATATCTGATATAAAAATATACTCTCTAACTATGTGTATTTGAATAAGCTCTGGGCCTAAGGTGTGACCTTGGTCACATCATTTTCAATTATTCGAGGCTTCCATCTCTTCCAACACTTACATATATCCGTATTTTCAGAACCAGAAGAGATTAGCTATAGCCAGGACTGTAGTCAACCCAAGTCGTTACGGACAAAAGAAGGGACTTAAATTTCCATGAATCTGACCCTATCCTAAATCTCGCTCAGTTCCAGCCTTGTGGCTGCAAAAAAGTCCCCTGGCATCTCTGAGCCATGGATTCAGGATCAGAAGAACAATTCTACTTACTCTCAAGAAACAATGAGAAGAGATAACTCATTAATAATTTAAAATATTATTTTAAGGGGAAAAAAAAGCTGACTAATGATTAGTAGACTTGCCAGATTCACCACTTTTATACCCATCAGGGAAGTATCACCTGCTGACCCTGGATTTTTGTGTCTCCTGTAACCACCTAAACTGTCACTTCCTCAGACCCTGAGAGAGTACATCGGCTGCTATGGAAACAAGACCACACTTAGCTGCACCGTGGGTGAGCAGTCGTCTTAGCCAAATTTTCCTTAAAAATTGGGAGAGACTTTGGGAAAGAATAACTACACTTTCCGATTAAATATGATCATTTAATTGCTTTCCTTATTATTATAGTTTTTAAAGCACTGTAATTTACTTAAGACTTAAAGTCCATTTGTGTCTAAAAATAAAAGAATAAAATAAACCATTATTTTTCGTGCAATTGTTTTTAATGGTTTAATTATTGCTTCCTCTCTCTGGAGTTTTATCTGAAGCATGGGGGTTGAAGGTGAGACTCATCTCTAATTAACGACCCTGAAAGGCCGGTGGTAGGGGGCGGGGAGGGTTCAGAAGCGGCCAAATTGATCCTTAACAGAACTAAAGTACCTAAGAACACTCCTGCTATTCATGAATAAAATGTGGAGTGTAAGCCAAAGTAGTTTAGTTTAAGGCTCACCTTAGCTGCACTAACATTTTTAAACTTAGCATAATGTAGTAAAATGTACGAGGTAACTCTGTTTAAAAATAAGATGAGAGGGTTTAAGACCACGGGCAAATAAAAATCACACGACCCACCTTCAATCACATTCTTTTGCATAGCAATGCTGGTCAGACCTGAATCCCACACACCAGGGCAGAGTTCTGAACCTCATGGAAAAAGCCCCATGTCACTGTGAAGCTCAGGCACCAAACCAAGTCCATTAGGAAGGTTTGGAATTCATTAGAGAAATGATTTGCTCATGGTTCAAAGTGCACCATATTCATCTTTTCTCAGAGAAAATAAGTCTCCTCTCCAACCCCCACTTTCCACTACTGGAGTTTGTAAATGTAAAATCTACCCCAAATACCAAATAACACAGGGTTATAAGGCAACACAGGGTCCAGGGCTCATTAGAAATCAGAATGACCACCTGGTGACACCTTGCTGCCTCAAGAAAGGAAGACCACAGGAGCAGAAGTCAGGACTCCCAGCCTCCACCCCCATCCCGACTCCCAAGGACCATATCAGCTGGCATGACAGTTGTCAGGGACAGTCCTTGCTAGAACTGCTGACTGAAAAAGCAAATGTTCTGATAGAGATTCTGCATTCAGGCCTAAACTCCCAAATCAAGCCAGCAACACTTGGAAAGAACAGGAGCCCTAGATACTGGAGGAAATCTTCAGAGAACAAACCATGGCACAGCAGAATCAGGTGGAGAGAGGCCAGCCTTCATTCAGGAATGTGTGCTTCTCTCACCACACAAATATACTCCGTGCTTTTATTAGCAAGATTCCAGTTTGATCCCAAGAACTCACAAGGGAAGATCCTGATACAGGAGCATCAGTTACAGGTGGGTTTACCTTGGGTTAGGAGCAGTGGGGCTCATCCTACATCTGGCCCTGGGGTAGCCCTTCCTCCAGGAAATTCCTTCCCCTCAGCTAAAGTGTTAATTTCACTTCAAGTCCCCAAATCAAAAATGCAAAGTGCCTCTTTAAAGAACTGCAGGAAAAACAAACAGGCCCCAAGCATTTCCCGGATCCCAGTCTCTGGCCCTCAGGACAATATCAAATTACAGGGTTTTTCTTCCCCAATATAGTCTCATTTCTTTTCCTTTTTTTCAGAGGATCACAATTGCACCCTATTGTGTGTCTACCCTTTCAGATACCTTGCAAATACATTCCCATTCCGAATCTCTCCGGAGCCTCCTAAAAATCTAGGGGAGGAGCTGACAAATGCAATTTGAATAATAATGAAGCGACTGAACAATTTAATTACCAAAAGTAGCCCTAGAGACTCCAACAAAAGGGTGGAAAGCCTTTATCTACAAAAATGTGGCCACCTGCTAGACTGTGAGACCAATTATGGGGAATGCAGAAGAGAGAGGTGCACAGGTGTGCACAGAAGTTTAAGCAATTGAAGAATTAGCACAAAACATCTCTAGGGACCGGCACCCTGAAAAAGGGTGGCTTGGAAAGCTCCTTTCTCATCTATCAGGCTCAAGACTTAACTTTCTTCCTTTTCTGATTCATTGAAAGTAGCACCTACAGGAAGTAAAATATTGAAAACTGCCCTCCCACCCCCAAGAGAAAGGCTTTGTTTATGGAGAATTTAAAATAAGTTGAATGAATTTTCAAAAAAGGTTCTTCAAAATCAAGTCAAGAAAGTACTGTTTAATCCCTCCTACAATTTCTTTAAAGTGAACATTCTTTCTTTAGGAAGCTGACAATTTCACCTAGATGTTGTGTTTACCAGCTTTATTCTACTGACCTTTCCAAATGACCTTACAATAAAGGATTTTTTCCTCGCTTTGGAGGGAAACAAAAAGATGAATCTGGAATCCTAAAAGGCTCTCAACTTCCTTAGGCTTTAAGAATTCAATGCAGGAAGCCCCCACAGGCTGGCCAATTGCTAAATCCCGCTTTTTCAAAAGGAAACAAGAGTTTGCTTCTAAGTGGCCCTGTATTTCCCCGCCCCGCGCTCACTCCAGGGCAGGCGCTGCCATGCCCAGGTGGTGACACCTAGCAGAGATAAGGTGTCCTAACAACCCTATTTGCCTGGATCTCCGGATACCCTCGGCCACTCGGCGACTCCCTTATCACCTGGGCGCATCCCCCAGCCGCTCCACCGGTGCCGCCACGCCGGCCCCTGGACCCCTCCCGCGGCGACACGGGGCAAGACTGACACCCGCAGCTGCCGACGACCTGCCAGTCACGCTGCCGCCGGCTGCCTTTTTTAGCCATGACATCTGACCCCGGCTTCGATAGCAGCATTCAGGGAGAGGTCCCAGGCGCGCCGGGGGTCCCTCCCCTCCCCAACCCCCAGACCCTACGGAGAGCTCGGAACTGCCCGAGAGCGCGCGTTCCTCCAGTCCAAACGCCTCCTCTTTGCCCTCTCCACCGATCCCGGTCCCCCCGCCGCTGCCTGCACCCGGGCTCCCCCATTTTGCAGCTCGCGACAGCTCCTCCGGCGCCCCTCCCGACCCCAACCGCGAAACTCCGCTCTCCTGGATCCCCTCCAAGTCCGCGGCCCGCGCGCCCGGCCCGGCGGGAGTGCCGGCCGAGGTCCTCCCGGCGGGGGGCCGAGCCGGGGACCCGACGCTCACCTCCCTCCTCCGCCCCGCTGTCCGGCTCGGCGTCCGAGGAGTCGGGCCCGTCTCCGTAGTCCGCTAGCCCTACCAGCTCATCCTCCTCCTCGTCGTCCTCCTCCTCCTCCGGCTGCGGCTTCCCCAGCACCTGGCTCATCGCGCCCACGGCCGGCCGTCCCGGGGACGACGGGGGTCCCTGGTGGTGGGGGTTCGGCCAAACCTCCTGGCCTGCGGTTCGCAACCTATTTCTAAATTGAGGTTTTGTCCCGAGGTCCGCGGGCGGAGACGGGGACCGCGCTTCCCCCAGCGGCGGTCGGCGTCCAGGTCTGGGTCCCGCGGTTCCCAGCGCGCCCGGAGCCCCCTGCCCCGCCCCGCCTCGCCCCGCCCGCTCTCCCGCCCGCCGGCGGAGGAGTCAGCCGGAGCGCGGCAGTTCCTCCCCCGAGGAGGGAGAGAGACTGCGTGACCCAAGTCACCTGACACACAGTCACACACTCACACACACACACACACACACACTCACACCCCACACGGGCGCGAGCGCGCTTTCCCGGGTGCAGGCACCGATCGCTGGGGCGCTGGGCCGAGGCCGCGCACACACACTCAAGGGGGAGCAAGGCGGCGCGGCGCCCTCCACCCGCCCAGAAGCGCGCGCACACACACACGCCGGGTACTCGGGGCCCCGGGACCCGGCGCAGTCACCCACCGCGGCTGCGCGCCCGGGGCCCCCAAGCGCCCCTCCTGCACGTGGTCCACGCACAGGCAGGGGAGCCGGCGGCCCGCACAGCCGAAGAACCTCTCCCCGCCCACCTCGACACACACACCCCACCTTGGGCGGCCTTCTCCAGTCTTCACTCCTGGGCGAGGGTTCCAGTCCCAAGCGGGCTCCCCCCGCCCAAGGCTGCTGCGCCCGAGACACCTCTCAGAGCCGCATGCCTAGACCACCCCGCGGATGCTGAAGCGCCCCAAGAAGAAAACTCGGGAGAAATGCACCGCAGAGGAGGCGCTGTCTCCATGGCAATTGCCTTTTAGTGCGCATTTGCGGTTCAAAGTGCTTCCCGCAGAGAAAACGTACCTACTGTAGTCACTAAGCAGGCCTACCGAGCTATAAACATTTCTGAAAAAATAACATGCCTCGTGGCTGACTAGCCTGAATAATTCCTCTGCAGCGTTTGGGGGAAGGTCTCAGGTGTATGATGCACTAAGAGGCTACTCATAGCCACCTCCTCCTATCTCATTGTTGCATAGGGTGTAAGTCCAAATCCCAAAATAAAATGTTTCAAGTTTTTTTTTTGAGTGGGGAGAGAGAAGGGGTTAAGTGGCGAGGAGAGACAATTCTCGCATAGGAATAGCAGCAGTGTGGGGCTAAGACTAAAACCTGCATTCCTCCGCAAGCTTTTCACCACAGGACAAACTGTACCCCCCACCCCTTTCTGGATACTGCAAAAAATCACGTGGATGAACTTCCTTCTGTCAAGCACAACGAGAAGGAAACCAGCTGGCCAGCAGGGTGACCCAGATCCCACAGGTGCCAGCAGTTCAGCAGGCGGTGTGAGAGAGAAGAGGAGGAAGAGAGCTGAGGCTGGAGGTTCTGAGGGCCTCCGGGTGCTGCCTCTGTAGGGAATTCGGATGGAGAACCTACCCTATGCTAGGGACCTGGGCTCAGCGGTGAGGGTGGGGACCTCCATGCAGGCTCAGCACAGAGTTCCTGCCCTGGAAGAAATCCCAGTCTACCAATTAACAGCTCCTGTCCTGGATTTTGTAGTAACTATAGGTGGAGGATGTGGTTACACCTTCTAGGAGGTGGCTGCTTCTAATTGGGAAAGGTCCTGGGATTTTCCAGGTGGAGGCAGTGTAACATGTATGGCTGTTTCAGTCAAAGTCCTTCCCAGGGGAAAAATAGATGGCACAGGCAAATATTTTAATTTAAAAGGCTTTTTAAATTAAAAGGGACAATTTATTAGGATGTGGACAGAGTTTAGGAATCCACACAGGGATTAGTAACAGTAAGAAGAGATTATCACCCCTAAACTAGTAGGTGTAAAAGAAGAGTCCTGGACAAGGGACACCAAACAGAAGCAGCCCCCGCCGGAGCCACATCGTGTTAAAGGGACAGCAGTGGGAAGGAGCCAGAGAAGGCAATGGCAGCCCACTCCAGTATTCTTGCCTAGAGAATCCCTTGGATAGAGGAGCCTGGTGGGCTGCTGTCCATGGGGTCGCACAGAGTCAGACACAACTGAAGCGACTGAGCAGCAATGGGAAGGAGTACCCTGACCTCTCTCCCATCCCATTCTCCAATCTCCTCCAAGAGCTTTCCATTGGCCAAAACCAACTGGATATCAGAGGGCTGGAGAGCCTGGAACCTAGTCTGGGACACAGAGATAGGGTAGGGAGGGCAGAGGTTCCAGTGGTGAGGTGAGAGCAAGAAGTATACCCAGCACAAGCAGGCTCTATTTTCTCTTATCAGAGAAAATTATTTAGGGGCAATTTTCCTAGTCTATTTTCATCCATTCTGTTTAATTCACATCTTCCTCTGTACCTGGGAGGAAGGCTTTTACAGACTGGGTTTAAGACTTCCAGTTATCCCAGAACAAATCACCAGCCAGAGGAACTGTTGAGCTGGCCTGATTCAAACTGCAGAAGGCTCTACAAGTCCAGAAGCCAGTCCAAGGTCAGTCCACAGGTAGGACATCCTTTGGGCTGGTTGCTGAGTATATGTGCCCTGGGGACTCAGGGGTTCAGGCAGGACAGTTCCTAAGCCAAAAGCCCTTCTTTGCCTGAGACCTAGAAAGAGCAAGATACCTGAGGGTCCTCTCCCTTTCCTCGAGGGAGAGATCCTGCAAGGGGGGTTTACAGAACACCAGCAGTAGATTGGAGCACTATTCTCAATAGAACATTTGAGAATTAGAACTTTCTTGCTGCTGCTGCTGCTGCTGCTAAGTCGCTTCAGTCATGTCCAACTCTGTGCGACCCCATAGACGGCAGCCCACCAGGCTCCCCCGTCCCTGGGATTCTCCAGGCAAGAACACTGGAGTGGGTTGCCATTTCCTTCTCCAATGCATGAAAATGAAAAGTGAAAAAAAAGTCAAATTCTCATTTATGCTCCACCCAAAGGTAGATAAGAGTCATATAAAGGTTTCAGTTCAGTTCAGTTCAGTTCAGTCGCTCAGTCGTGTCCGACTCTTTGCAACCCCATGACTAGCAGCACGCCAGGCCTCCCTGTCCATCACCAACTCCAGTAGTTTACTCAAACTCATGTCCATATATAAAGGTTTAAGAGATTCAAATTCCCTGTCCTGGAATTTCCCTGGTGGTCCAGTGGTTAAGAATCTGCCTACAAATGTGGGGGGTGCGAGTTCAATCCCTGGTCCAGGAAGATCCCACGTGCCTCGGAGCAACTAAACCCGTGTGCCACAGCTACTGAGCCCTCATGCCTAATGGCAGAGTAGCCCCTGCTCCCTGAAACTAGAGAAAGCCTGCATGTGGCATCAAAGACCCGGCACAGCCACAAATAAATAAACAAACAGATTCACTGTTGCTTCAGAAATGTACAGTATTGATGAAGTTTGAGCAAACAGAACAGGAAAAATCTTTATTGCTTTTCTTATTTCAATACTGTCAGCTTTCAAATAAGAAACAGGTTGAGGAAAGAGTAACATGGAAACTTTTATTACCCTATGTAAAATAGCTAGCAAATGGGAATTTGCTGTATGGCTCAGGAAACTCAAACAAGGGCTCTGTATCAACCTAGAGGGGTGGAATGGGGAAGGAGATGGGAGGGAGGTTCAAAAGGGAGGTGATATTGTATACCTATGGCTGATTCATGTTGATGTTTGACAGAAAACAGCAAAATTCTGAAAAGGAATTATCCTTCAATAAAAAAATTAATCAAAAAAAGAAATAGGTTGAAAAATAACTTAGAAGTTTTTAAATTGTAAAAGTAAGTATGTATGGTTTCTTTCAGAATTTAAATAAAAATGGAAAGACACTGGGACTTCCCTGGTGGTCAAGTTGAGCTTCTGAACTTTCAATGCAGAGAGGAGTGCAGGTTCAATCACTGGTCAGGGAATAAGATCCCACATGCTGAACAGCACGACCAAAAGATTTTTTTTTTTTAATGAAAGACACTAAACACTGAAAGCCTTTGAGACACTCCATGTGGGATCTCCTCAGTGAATAGGCTACTGCCTTCATCACTCTGGCTTGGAGCTCAGGCTCTGTGCTGTCTCCCCGGGAGAGTGTTCTCAGGAATGTGAGGATTTGTCTCTGAAGGTACTCATAGTTTTTGCTGCTGTATGTAACCATGGCAGGTTGCCATATACTTGATAGGTACTTAATAAATGTTTATGAAATGAATGAAAGAAAAGGGAGGAAGTTACACAATAGTCTGCACAGACCTGGCGTGTTTTTGAGAGAAATTTCAGGAAGAAGCAGAAGTCACATTTTTCTACTTAATCTGAGCTCTGGGAAGTGCCACAGTGAGGTAAAATATGAACTATGCACTCCAAGGGTGCAACTAGGCTGAGCGTGAGTGCGTCATGCAAGAGAGGATGCCCCTCAGGTCTTCATCCCTTCAGGACTGCCTGAAGATGTGAAGGAATTATAGCATAATGATTATTAAACGCTTATTCTATTTTTTCTAGGGCTTTCCAGGTGGCACCGGTGGTAAAGAACGCACCTGCCAATGCAGGAGACGCAAGAGACGTGGGTTTGATCCCTGGGATGGGAAGATCCCCTGGAAGAGGAAACGGCAGCCCATTCCAATGTTCTTGGCTGGAGAATCCCATGGACAGAGGAGCCTGGTGGGCTATAGTCCATAGGGTTGCAGAGAGCAGGACATGCCTGAAGCAACTTAGCACACATTTTTGCTAACCTTTTCTAAAAAACTCTTTAACTTTATAGCATCATGAAAGAGGAGCTTTGTCTTTTGCCAAAATTTTCCAACTAATATTTATTATTTTCCATGAACAAGAGGCACTCTTCCAAAATAACATGACCTTCAAAATATTCCCTTTAAGTAATATTATTGTTCTCAATTTACAGATAAGAAAAATTTTCCCAAGGTAGCACATGAAGTAGATGGTGATAGTATTTTGGAATGCAGCAGGCCACTGGATCTTATTCCTATTTAACAACCTAAAGCTAAAGTCAGTTACATTATAGCCTGAAACTGAAAAGGAGAAAGGGGAAGAGCTGGCTCCCAGTCTTCTAGGTAAAGAAGCAAGACACACATAGACACTCAAGAATGAGTCTGTCGTTTCAGGCCGTTAATTTACCGAATTCACTGAAAGGAAGGGAAAAAAGAAAAATTGAAAAGCTTCATTAGTAAATTACTTGTCATAATAAAATTGTTGACCATCATCAGACATTTTATTAGGAACACCAACAGCAAATGATTTTGTTCCCTATCTGGTTTATATGCTGAGTTAAAGTATAACATCTAAATGTTATTTTTGTTTAAAATTTGAATTTTAAAGGCCAGAAGTTTGTGCCCTTATTTTAGTGAATTATTTTGCTGTTACCGGTTAGATGCCTTGTGACAAGGAACAGAAGAGCTATTTAAAAGAGACCTGTACAATTTAGGCAGAATAATTGCAGTCCTGAATAGGGCGAGCAATTATATGCAACATGCAGCCTGCATCTTAGGGTATTCTGAGGCATCTGATGGCATTGCGCCTGGTTCCTGGGGTTTACATGTTGAAAGCTTTTCAGGCTTTCTTTTAAAATAGGTATTTAAAGCCATTAATTCTCTCTTGAAGCAAACAAAGGAAAGACCCATCTGTAGAATCTTGCTGGACTCCTGCTTATCTACGAAAGCCAAATTTTTCAAGAGGGTACCTCAGAGTCTCTGGTTCTCCTAAGACAGCTGATTCTCTGATGCAATTGTTATAAATCATTTCCACTGAGGCAAACCATTATTTTTTATTATATTTTATAAAATATATTATAAAATTATATTTTATTAAAGTAATGTTTTGATACTATATGAACATGCACATGGTAAAGAGTCAAACAGCATAAAAGAATATCCAGTGAAATGTTAGTCTCTCCTCCCACCCCACCCAGAGTCTCTTGGCTTCCCTCCACAGAGAGAAACACACTGCTTTAATGTGCAAACATATTTGTAGCCATTATAGAGATTTCTACTTGATAACTTCATCTCTTTTAATAGTCTACAAATATTTTTTTAATGAACATAAAGACAATTATACTTTTAGGGCTGTACTTTGAAGGAGGTAAACAGAGAGAGGCAAGAAAGGAACTGGGGATGAAAGTAGCAGCTTGATTTAGATGGGGTCACCAGAGAAGACTTTTCAGAGATGGTGACTTCCCTGGTGGTCCAGTGGCTAAGACTCTGAGTTCCCAGTGCAGGGAGTCCAGGTTTGATCTATGGTCAGGGAGCTAGATCCCATGTGCCATAACTAAGAATTTCCTACATGCAACGTCAAAGATACCATGTGTGGCTAATAAGACCAGGCAGAGCCAAATAAATAAAAATAAATTTTAAAAAAAAGAAGCTGACATTTGAGTTGACCATGAAAAAGAGACAGAGAGCAAAGTGAAAGTCAGAGTGGAGCGTGTTCCCCTGGAAGGTATCTCCACAGTTGGAAAAACCAAGGAGAAGTGAAAGTGTTTGGTATTGGAGGGACAAAATGTCAATGTGATGAGAGGGGAGGAGGGCGGTAGGCTGAGAAACAGGTAGTCTTTTCCACTAGGATAAAGAGTTTAGATTTTATTCCAAGCGCCACGGAAGCACTGAAGAGTTTTCAGAAGGGAGGTGAAATGCATGGTTTACATTTCTAAACGTTCACGCTGGTAGATTGTTTCCAAAGATGGCCACAACCATCATGTCATCCCACATGCTAAGCTACTGCTAAGTCGCTTCAGTCGTGTCCGACTCTGTACGACCTCATAGACAGATGGCAGCCCACCAGGCTCCCCTGTCCCTGGGATTCTCTAGGCAAGAACACTGGAGTGGGTTGCCATTTCTTTCTTCAATGCATGAACATGAAAAGTGAAAGTGAAGTCACTCAGTCGTGGCCGACTCTTAGCGACTCCATGGACTGCAGCCCACCAGGCTCCCCCGTCCATGGGATTTTCCAGGCAAGAGTACTGGAGTGGGGTGCCATCGCCTTCTCCTGTCATCCCACACACCTTCGCAAAAGTGACTCTGCCACTCCTCCCACCTGTTTTCCCTCTTTTGAAGTGTGGGCAGGCTCTGTGGCTTGCCTTAACCAATAGAATGCAGCAAAAGTGAGAGTGACACTGTGCGACATCTGAGATGGGGTCGTAAAGGACCATATTACTTCTTTTTTTCACTTGCTTGGTGCCTTGAGCCACTTTGAAAAGAAGCCCAGGCTAGCTTCCTGGAGAGGCCCATGACAGACAGGCCCTGAAAGATGCCAGAGCACAGGAGTAAAGAGGCCCCGGCATTCCAGCCATCTGTCTGAGGGGCCAGGCATGTGGGTGACACCCTCTTAGATTCTCTAGCCCCAGTTGCAGCCACATGAGCAAGTTCAGCTCACTCTGCATGAAACACAGACTTGTTATTCTGACTGAACCATGCCAGACAACTCACATAATCATGAGCAAATATTGATAAAAATAGTTGGTTTTTTAAAGTTATTAACACATGGGTTGGTTTGTTACACAGCAGCTAATAACTGATGTACATATTCTGGCTGATGTGGAAAAAATGGATTGTAGATTTCAGGATGGAAACATAAATAACAGATCACTTTAGCAGTTCATAAACGAAATGAATACAGAAGTGGAAAATGAAAGAAGTGGATAAATTTTATATAAATTTTGGAGGTAGAATAGATCAGAATTTATTGAAAGCTTAATTAACATGAATGTTCAGTGAAACGATTATTACCAGATATTTGATTTGAGTGACTAGATGTATGGTAATGCCATTTATCAAAAAAGTTAAGACCCAGATAGGAGCAGGATTGAGGGATGGGAGGTGAATGAAGGTCCTAACATTCTAGTTACCGTATATTGACACAGGGAAAGCTACCTTAATCTTGTAATTTTGGCTATTTTTTAGATGTTTATCATGTTGTCTTTGGTATAAATCATGAATTTTTCCAACTACAAGCCATGAATGAACTAAAGATGACATTTGTAAAAGTTCCAAACTAGTGAGACAGAATGGCTACATATCGACTTCCATAAAAAGTTAACTTTCTATTCATATGGACTTTTAAAGACAAGCTTCTGACATCAGTGGTGCCATAACATGAGAGTAGAAAGCTCTGGACAGTAGAGTCAGCCAAACAGAGGTTCTAACAGCTCCATGTTTGTAGATCAGTTTGGATTTGACAAGCCCTGCCTTGGCTGGGACAATTACCCTAACTGCAATGATACACACAAGCAGATTCTCCAAGACAAATGACCTTATTTAAAATCCTCAAGAATGAAGGAGTCTCCAGGATGGTGGAATAGGAAGACCCTGAGCTCACCTCCTCTTAGTTCAGTTCAGTCGCTTAGTCGTGTCTGACTCTTTGTGACCCCATGAACCACAGCACACCAGGCCTCCCTATCCATCACCAACTGCCAGAGTCTACCCAAACCCATGTCCATTGAGTTGGTGATGCCTTCCAACCATCTCATCCTCTGTCGTCCCCTTTTCCTCCTGCCCTCAATCTTTCTCAGCATCAGGGTCTTTTCAAATGAGTCAGCTCTTTGCATCAGGTGGCCAAAGTATTGGAGTTTCAGCTTCAACATCAGTCCTTTCAATGAACACCCAGGACTGATCTCCTTTAGAATGGACTGGTTGGATCTCCATGCAGTCCAAGGGGTTCTCAAGAGTTTTCTCCAACACCACAGTTCAAAAGCATCAATTCTTCCATGCTCAGCTTTCTCTATAGTCCAACTCTCACATCCATACATGAGCACTGGAAAAACCATAGCCTTGACTAGACAGACCTTTGTGGACAAAGTAATGTCTCTGCTTTTTAATATGTTGTCTAGGTTGGTCATAACTTTCCTTCCAAGGAGTAAGTGTCTTTTAACTTCATGACTGCAATCACCATCTGCAGTAATTTTGGAGCCCCCCAAAATAAAGTCTGACACTGCTTCCCCATCTATTTGCCATGAAGTGATGGGACCGGATGCCATGATCTTTGTTTTCTGAATGTTGAACTGTAAGCCAACTTTTTCACCCTCCTCTTTCACTTTCATCAAGAGGCTCTTTAGTTCTTCACTTTTTGCCATAAGGGTGGTGTCATCTGCATATCTGAGGTGATTGATATTTCTCTCGGCAATCTTGATTCCAGCTTGTGCTTCT
The DNA here is from genome assembly GCF_014754425.2 of Oryx dammah. NCBI lineage: Eukaryota > Metazoa > Chordata > Mammalia > Artiodactyla > Bovidae > Oryx > Oryx dammah. Next base: position 48,207,187 of record NW_024070188.1, on the reverse strand, counting down.
TCCAGCACAGCATTTCTCATGATGTATTCTGCATATAAGTTAAATAAGCAGAGTGACAATATACAGCCTTGATGTACTCCTTTTCCTATTTGGAACCTGTCTGTTGTTCCATGTCCAGTTCTAATTGTTGCTTCCTGACCTGTATACAGGTTTCTCAAGAGGCAGGTCAGGTGGTCTGGTATTCTCATCTCCTTCAGAATTTTCCACAGTTTATTGTGATCCACACAGTCAAAGGCTTTGGCATAGTTAATAAAGCAGAAATAGATGTTTTTCTGGAACTCTCTTGCTTTTTCCATGATCCAGTGGATGTTGGCAATTTGATCTCTGGTTCCTCTGCCTTTCCTAAAACCAGCTTGAACATCTGGAAGTTCATGGTTCACATATTGCTGAAGCCTGGCTTGGAGAATTTTGAGCATTACTTTACTAGCATGTAAGATGAGTGCAATTGTGCAGTAGTTTGAGCATTCTTTGGCATTGCCTTTCTTTGGGATTGGAATGAAAACTGACCTTTTCCACTTACTGCTGAGTTTTCCAAATTTGCTGACATATTGAGTGCAGCACTTTCACAGCATCATCTTTCAGGATTTGAAATAGCTCAACTGGAATTCCATCACCTCCACTAGCTTTGTTCATAGTAATGCTTCCTAAGGCCCATTTGACTTCACATTCCAGGATGTCTGGCTCTAGGTGAATGTGAGTGATCACACCATTGTGTTTATCTGGGTTGTGAAGATCTGCTTTGTACAGTTCTTCCATGTATTCTTGCCACCTCTTCTTAATATCTTCTGCTTCTGTTAGGTCCTTACCATTTCTGTCCTTTATTGAGCCCATCTTTGCGGTTAAAGCATCTGCCTGCAATGCGGGAGACCTGGGTTCAATCCCCAGGTTGGGAAGATCCCCTGGAGAAGGAAATGGCAACCCACTCCAGTGTTCTTGCCTGGAGAATCCCATGGACGGAGGAGCCTGGAGGGCTACAGTCCACGGGGATGCAAAGAATCGGACACGACTGAGCGACTTCATTTTCACTCACTTTGCATGAAATGTTCCCTTGGTATCTCTAATTTTCTTGAAAAGATTTCTAGTCTTTCCCATTCTATTATTTTTCTCTATTTCTTTGCATTGATTACTGAGGAAGGCTTTCTTATCTCTACTTGCTATTCTTTGGAACTCTGCATTCAAATGGGTATATCTTTCCTTTTCTCCTTTGCTTTGTGCTTCTCTTCTTTTCACAGCTATTTGTAAGGCCTCCTCCTCTGAAGGACACACCAAAATTACAACTATTCAAAGAGACAATGTTGATGAGAAAGACCAGAACCTGCCAGAAAAGACCTTCCATAAGATACAAAGAAGGAATCACAAGACAGGTAGGAGGGGTGGAGTTGCAGTACAGTGGAGACCCGTACCCTTGGGTGAGCAACCCACAAACAGGAGAGCAATTACAACTGCAGAGGTTCTCCTCAAGGAAAGAGGGAACTGAGCCCCATGTCAGTCTCCCCAGCCTGAGAGTCCTGCACGGGAAAGATGAGGCCCCAGAAAGTATGGCTTTGAAGGCCAGTGGTGTTTACTTTTGGGAGACTCAGAGGACTCTGGAAAATACAGACTCCACTCTTAAAGGGCACACATAAAGTTTCACCTGCTCTGGGACCCAGCACAGGAGCAGTAATCTGAAAGGAGCCAGGGTCAGACCCACTTGCCAATGTTGGAGAGTCTCCCAGAGAGGCAGGAGGAAACTAGAACTCATTCTGGGAACACAGACCCTGGTCGCAGGCATTTTGGGATGCTCATTCTACCATGTGGATGTTAGTGCTGGCAAGAAATTTTGGACTCCTTCCTCTAGTTTATTAGCCTTAGCACTCTACCCGTCCCCTGTCATTAGCCTGAGGCACCAGTACTGGGATGTTACGCCCAGCAACTACCTGGGGCTGTGTCCCCGCCCACCAGTGGTCAGGCTGCCTTAAGAGCCCCTGAACCCACAGCTTCCCTGGACATGGTCCTGTCCAACAGAGGACCTCAATCCTGGCCCCATACACCAGTCACAGGAGCTCAACCTGGGACTCTCAGGGCCCTGCAGCCAGAGACTCCTAGCCCTGGCTGCACTCACTGGTGGGCGGACAAAGACCCAGGAACACCAGAGTCCTGCAGCCTGCCATGGCAGGAGCCGGCCAATCCACCAGCAGTCCAATACTAGCTCTGGGACCCCTGAGCCCTGTAGCTAGAGACCCCAGGACCTGGATTGGCTCGCTGTTGGGCTGGCACTATCCCTGGGGCCCAGCTTCACCGCCTCAGTAGGTGAGAATCAGTCCTGGGATTTCCTAGACCCCAACCCCATCCACCAGAGTGTGGACATAAGGCCTAGGACCACAGTGCCACAGCCTACCTCCTCAGGATATGGCCAACACACCAGCCTCAGGACACGTGGACTCCAGACTCTAGCCTTGCCCACCAGCAGGCCAGCTCCAGCTCTGGGACACCTTGGGTCCCCAATCCAGGGTCCTGGGATCCAGGACCATCTCCTGTGGGATGACACCAGCTTTGGGACCTCCCAGGGCTCCACAGTCAGAGCATCTGGGAGCTGGTGCTACCCACCCAGGAGCTGGCACTAACCCTGGGCCCTGGGCCCTGGGCCCTGGGCCCACTCACCATCAGGCTAGTATCAGCTCTGAGATACCCGACTCCTTAGCCAGCCACTCCAGGATTCAGCCCTACTTAACCAATGGCCAGCATCAGCTTTGGGACATGCTAGCACCCAGGTCAGGAACTGGCCCCTCCCACCAGCACTAAATTTGGGGATACTAGCCCCACAACCACCCATCCCAGAATCCAACTTTGCCATCGGTGTGCCTGCATTAGCCCCAAGACTTACTGGGGTTCTCCAGCCAGTTCACGAGCCAGACCCTATCTAAGGCAGGGCCTGACCATCAAGCAGACTGGAAACTAGCCATGCCTACCAGACCGCCCCTAGTAATCAGCCCACCACAAAAGGGGGAATCCCTAGACCATGTAGCCTGGTGGCCAGAGGGGAGTGCACTGCTTGGACACATAAGACATCTCCTAAAAAGGCCAGTTCTCCAAGGTCAGGAAACAAAATCAACCTAGAAGGTACGTAGAAGTAAAACCAGCAAATTAGGCAGAATGAGGCAATAGAGAACATGTTCCAAATGAAGGAACAAGTTAAAACCCCAGAAGGAGAACGTAAGTGAAGTGGAGATAGGCGATCTACCTGAGAAAGAGTTCAAGGTAATGACGTTAAAGATTATCAAAGAACTTGGGAGGAGAATGGATGGATAGAGTGAGAAGTCAGATTTTAACAAAGAGTTAGAAAATAAAAGAGAAGCACAAGAGATGAAAAATATAATAACTGAAATGAAAAATACATTAGAAGGGAGACTTCCCTGGCAGTCTAGTAATTAAGACGCCCAGCTTCCACTGCAGGGGGGCTGGATTCAGTCCCTGATCGGGGAACTAAGATCCCACATGCTATGAGGCGAGGCCAGAAAAAAAAAAATTTAGAAGGAATCAGTAGTAGTATAGATAACACAGAGGAACATATCGGTGAGCTGGAAGATAGAGTAGTAGAAATCACTGAAGCTGAACAACAACAAAAAAGGATAAAAAGAAATGAAGACAGTTCAAGAGACTTCTGGGACAACATCAAGTATGTTGATACTCTCATTATAGGGGTCCCAGAAGGAGGAGAGAGAAAGAGAAAAGGGAGAGAACATATTTGAATAAAAAGAGCAAAAAACTTTCCTAACCTGGGACAGGAAATATATATCCAACTCTGGGAATTAGAGAGTCCCAAACAGAATCAATCCAAAGACAAATATTATATAACATCACTTATATGTGGAATCCAAAAAATAAAACAAATGAATGAGTATAACAAACCAGAAACAGACTCACAGATACAGAGAACAAACTAGTGGTTACTGGGGTGAGGAATGGGGGAGGGGCAAGACGGAGCACGAGATTAAGAGGTACAAACTATTAATACTACATATAAAATACATAATTACAAGGATATATTATACAGCACAGGGAACAGAGCGAATGAATATTTTATAATAACTTTTCATGGCATATAAACTATAAACATTTTGAATCACTATGTTGTACATAGTGTATTGGTGAATTCAGAAGTTATGTCATATTCAGAGGATCCCAGAAAAGGTGTCTCAGGATATTTCAGGACATAAAGCTTCGTTCGAAAGGGAACTTGGGTTTTATTTTCTTTCCTCACTTGTCTCTCTGCATGAAAACTGGCTTTCTGTGCTTCTCCCACCAGATGGCAGGAGATGGCTGCCTCACCTTTCATGCCCAGTGATAGTGGGCTCAGGTTCTGGAGCTAGACTATCCAGGTTCGAATCCTGGCTCCAACACTAACCAGCTGTGTGACTTGGATCAAGAAACTTAACCTCTCTGTGCCTTGATTTCCTCATCTCTCAACTGTTGTTAATGTTATATACCTCAATAGGATTGTGCTTAGTCGCTCAATCCTGTCCGACTCTTTGCAACCCCATGGACTGTAATCCACCAGGCTCCTCTGTCCATGGGGATTTTCCAAGCAAGAATACTAGAGTGGGCTGCCATGCCCTCCTCCAGAGGATCTTTCCAACCCAGGGATCAAACCTCGGTCTCCCGTATCGTAGGCGGATTCTTTACCGTCTGAGCTACCAGGGAAGCCTTGCCTTTAAAGGTGAGCACTATATGAGTTTTAACTATTATCTTTGATTCCTAGGCAAGAAAATCTGGTTGGGGGACTTCCCTGGCAGTCTAGTGGGTAAGACTCTGCCTTCCAATGCAGGGGTATGGGTTTGATCCCTGGTCAGGGAACTAAAGTCCTATATGCAGCAAGGTGTGCCCAGAATTCAACAGGAATTTGCTGTATGGATCAAGAAACTCAAACAGGGGCTCTGTATCAACCTAGAGGGGTGGGATGGGGAAGGAGATGGGGGAGAGGTTCAAAAGGAAGGGGATATATGTATACCTATGGCTGATTCATGTTGAGGTTTGACAGAAAACAGCAAAACTCTGTAAAGCAATTATCCTTCAATAAAAAATAAATTAATTAAGACAAACAAAAAAAAGAGGCACTTGACTGTCAAAGTTTTATAAGTTGGGAAATTGATTACATGATTTACCCATGGTCACACACTCATTTTTCTACTGGGTAGTTGATCTTTATCATAATGATTAATAGAATATCCTTATACGTATATATAAAAAAATCTTATTGAGTTTGGGTCAGTGGTCCACTCCTAATGGCCCAATCATACTTTCAGTTCAGTTCAGTTCAGTTCAGTCGCTCAGTTGTGTCCGACTCTTCGCGACCCCATGAATCGCAGCACACCAGGCCTCCCTGTCCATCACCAACTCCCGGAGTTCACTCATACTCACGTCCATCGAGTCAGTGATGCCATCCAGCCATCTCATCCTCTGTCGTCCCCTTCTCCTGCCCCCAATCCCTCCCAGCATCAGAGTCTTTTCCAATGAGTCAACTCTTCTCATGAGGTGGCCAAAGTACTGGAGTTTCAGCTTTAGCATCATTCCTTCCAAAGAGTACTATATATTGCTACTCCTTCGAGGCACATATCTCAGCTATAATTTAGCATTTGATTGAGGACTGTATTTACCACTAGACCTCAGGACCACTGCTTGTGCTGTTTTGTTCTCAGCACCTAACACAGCAGTCAGAATCTCTAGGTACACCATTTACGTTGTATTTTCTGTGGTAGCCCGGTGGTAGCCCAGTTTCAACAAATATGCTGAGTGAACGGTCCAACCCATTAGAGCGGAGGGTGTAGCTAGTGGCTGCAAAGGCCTACCTTCATGAGTGGGGAGTCAGTTCTGAGCAAAAGGAGATAAGCTTAACAGAAACTTCCAAATACACCTACTATTTGCTTCACGTGGCCAGGCACAGGGAATACAAAGTCAAACAAATGTCAGGCAGAGATTGTGGGTGGCATAATCCCCTACCATTTTGTCCTTTCTTTTGATATGCCTAAGCATTCTTGAGTATCAACACAGCCACTGAAAGAAGCCCAGGCACAGAGGCTGAATCATGACTGTTTACCCTGGGTATAATAATCACTTCCTCATTTCTGGGATCCAGTTGTGATCAATGCAACGTAAGGAGAAATAAATTTAAGGTGCAGCTGAGAAGAGTTTGTTCCCGAATTAAAACACAATGGGAAGTGCTGTCCCTTTTTCCTGCTTAGATGTCAAGCCAAAAACAAAAGCCAGTAATGAGGTGGTAGGGTAGCATAATAAAGAATCTAGGCCCAGATATTTTATTATGTAAGTTTTCACATGTTTAAACTGTTCTAGACAAGCATGCTCTTTCTTGCAGCCAAGCACTTTTAAACTGATAAACACAGTCCCTTTACTTTCATAACTGAAAGTGAGCGAGGGAGACAAATCAGATAATCAGTAGCTTAAGATCAGAAACTCAGAAGGATGCCCACTACCATCACTCCTCTTCCACAGGTGTTTAATTGCCTCATAAGATAGGAAAAAAGACAACAGGATTGTGACACTAAAAGCATGTACTATCTATAAAGGAAAAAATACAAAATGAAAAACTTTTTCTCAGCAAAGAGTCTGTTAAGAGAACCAGTGGAGTAAAATATTCATAAACCACATATCTGACATGGGACTTAACGTCTAGAATATGTAAAGAATTTTCAACACTCAACAGTAAAAAAAATTCCAATTAGGAATAGGCAAAAGACATGAAGAGATGTTTCACCAAAGAGGCAGGGGTGCCAAATAAGCACATGAAAAGATGTGCAGGCTTTCAGCTTCCAGTATTGACCAAAATGACCAATCCAAAGGGAAGGAGGCGAGGCATCTTTTTGTATATCTTTTAGAAGACGGAAGTCATTCCTTTGGCCCCATCCATGCGAATCTACAAGAAAGGTGATGTTGTAGACATCAAGGGAATGAACCTTGTTCAAAAAGGGAATGCCCCGCAAAGGTTCTCAATGGCAAAACTGGTATTGTAAACAAACAGCTTAATGGCAAGATTCTTGCCAATAGAATTAATGTATGTATTGAACATATTATGCAACCCACGAGTTGAGATAGCTTCTTGAAATATGTGAAGGAAAATGATCAGAAAAAGAAGGAAGCCAAAGAAAAGGGTATTTAGGTTCCACTGAAGTTTCAGCCTTCTCCACCCAGAGAGGCATACTTTGTGGGAAGCAATGGAAAGGGACTTGAGCTGCTGGAACCCGTTTGCTATGAATTCAAAACTCAGGGTCTGTTTGCAAACGTAAGATGAATAAAGAAGATGTGGTACATAGATACAACAGAATATTACTCAGCCACAGAAAGGAATGAAACTGGGTCATTTGTAGAGATATGGTTAGACCTAGAGTCTGTCATTAGCAGAGTGAAGTAAGTCACAAAAACAGATATCGTATATTAACACATATATATGAAATCTAGAAAAATGGTTCACACAAACCTATTTGAAGAGCAGGAATAGAAACAGAGACATAGGAACAGACATGTGGACACAAGGTGGGGAAGGGGAGGGTAGGACGAGCTAGGAGAGTGGCACTGATATATATTCACTACCCCGCCTAAAACAGATCGATAGTGGGAAGCTGCTGCGTAACACAAGAAGCTCAGCTCGGTGCTCTGTTATGACCTAGAGGGGTGGGATGGAGAGGGGTGGGAGGGAGGCCCCAGAGGGAGGGCATATGTGTGTACACATAGCTGATTCACTTCGTTGTACAGCAGAAAGTAACCCAATATTGTAAAGCAATTATATTCCAATATAAAAAACACATAGGTTTTTCAGGATGTATGTGACCAGCATAGGGATAGGAAATGTAACAAAACAGAGCACCTAAAACTGACCCAAATATTTGGAAACCATTATAAGATAGCTCTGGCACTGTGAATGAGAGGAGAAATTGAATTTCAGATGGAATGTGAAAGGCAAAACTTTACAACTTTCAGAAGAAAATATGGGAGAATGTTTTTATATCCTTGGAGCCAAGAAGGATTTCTCAACACCCATAAATTAGGGCAAAAGACATGAGAAATTAACAAAAGAGAAAACAAGAATAGTTAGCAAACATTAAAGATGAACAATTATACCTATAATTGGAGAAAGGCAAATCACAGTATTTGATTTACAAATTTGTATTTGAAACACAAATCACAGTAAGAAATCATTTCACACCCACAGGAAAAACAAGCGCTGGCAGAGATGTAGAGCCAGGGGGCTTTCATACCTCACTGCAGGAATTAAAGTTGGTGCAACTGAGTTAGAAAACCATTGGCATTACCTAGTATGTAAATTTGAACATACTCGTACCTTAAGACCCAACCATTCCACTTCCAAATATGTATTTTAAAAACTCTTGCACACATACCTCAGAAGAAATATTTAGGAATGTTCATAGCAACACTGTGTGCAAAAGTAAAAACTGGGACAATGTCCAACACACTGTCTGAAAGTAACCTGGGCAAATAAACTATGATATCTTCTCTTAATGAAACACCACATAATAGAGGAACTGAAGAGTTGAATCTCAGAAACAGAATGCTAAGTGAAAAAAAGCAAGCTGAACTGGAATGGTGAAGAATGATTCCACTTAGAAAAAAGTTCAAAAATAGGCAAAACTGAATAATGTAGTATTTAGGGCTACATATATTTGTGGTAAGAGAATTATTAACACAGAATTATGGATGGCCGTTTCCTTCGGAAGACAAAGAGAGTATGATTGTAGAGGGGGCATTTATGAATTTTCTTGAGTGGGAAGCCTTAGCAAGGGCAGTTTCAGGAATGGAAGGCAGAACAGTGGTCTGAAGGACCAATTGCAGCTAGTGATGCAAAAGAAAGCTAGTGTGGTCAGCTCGTTAAAGAAATGTTGCTGGTAATAGGAGCCAATTAGTTGGTTAGATGGCAATGGCACCCCACTCCAGTACTCTTGCCTGGAAAATCCCATGGGCGGAGGAGCCTGGTGGGCTGCAGTCCATGGGGTCGCTAAGAATCGGACATGACTGAGCGACGTCACTTTCACTTTTCACTTTCATGCATTGGAGAAGGAAATGGCAACCCACTCCAGTGTTCTTGCCTGGAGAATCCCAGGGACAGGGGAGCCTGGTGGGCTGCCATCTCTGGGGTTGCACAGAGTCGGACACGACTGAAGTGACTTAGCAGCAGCAGCAGCAGCAGTTGGTTAGATGGCATCACTGACTCAATAGACTTGAACTACAGCAAACTCCAGGAGATAGTAGAGAACAGGGAAGCCTGACGTGCAGCAGTCCATGAGGTTGCAAAGAGTAGTACACGACTTAGCAACTGAACAAGAACGATATTCTAACAAAGTAGTAAAAGCTATTATTGGTAGAGCCAAACTTTTCCACATGAAGCAGAAGGAGAAGGTAGTGAGGTGGATGTGTGAGGTTGGCTGTGATGGAACTGGACAGAGGGGCAGAACAAAGTTGCAGGCTGCTAGCCTTCCTCACACACAGGGAGCTTTAGGATTCTCCTTTCATGAGATGCCCAAAGACCGTGTGTCCACTTGGAAACAAGAAAGCATGATCTCCAAACAGCTCACCCACTGTCTGCTTTGGCTCTCATGAGGTCCCTCTGCCAAGAATTCCCATTAATTAAGTGAACTCCAGGAGCTGGTGATGGACATTCATGGGGTCACAAAGAGTCGGACACGACTGAGCGACTGAACTGAACTGAAGGTCTGGGAAGAACTGCAGACCAGTCAGCTCCCAGGAGCATTCTAATGTCTTACAGACTGGCTTCTGTTCCTTTCAGCAGGATTATTGTGTGATTGCTCTGACTGCCCATGAATGCAACTTCAAACTCCATCTCATCTCCACTCTGTGGTGATATCATAAAAGCCTCCTGGAGGAATGGAGCACTCTGTATCTCTGGATGTTTATTCAACGGACTAGCTTGGAAAAGCCTTTAATCTGGAAAAGTGTAAGAAAGAAACAGTCACACTGAAACGTAATGGGTACTTTGACCTTGGGGGATCACCTAGCCCTCACTGGTGACCTACCTGGAGAGAAATTCAGAGCTGATGGGCAAGGAAAAGAAATGTATTTTTCTAATAGCTTGTGATGGGGAATGACAGGGATGGGGACAAATCTGAAGAAGGTCAAAGGACACTCAGAAGACAGATTTCACATCCTGCCGAGTAATATTCTAGTTATGAGTTTGAGGTTGGGGAAGTTCAGAAGTTGGAAGAAAATCACGCACTTACTCTTCCCTGGTGTGCGTAGTACTTTTTAGATTCATTCTGAGTGATGTTCCCTGAAGGAGAGAGGGAGACACATATCTTAAGAAAACGTAGGAGATCATCGTTTCTTTTCCCCAGGTCTATTTCAGAAGGAATAGGAAAAAAGCCAGTTAAAATTAAGCTCAGGTAAGCCGGAAACTCCATTCTGGGGTTTCACCTCCCTCTCCATCTCCCTGTGTTGAGTAGATACCTGTCACGCTTCTTCAAAAGGTTGAATGAGGTCCTTCCTACTCATTCATAGATTCATTCAACAATAATTTATTGAGCGCTCGCTGTGTTCAGGGAACTCTTCTAGACACGGAAGAAGTAACTGAAAAATAGACAAAAACAGACCGAGTTAATAGTGTGTAAAGCATGATTTGAATATAGGAGGCTGGACCATTCAGTGCTTCCTATTTCATTAAAAGATGCTTCCGACAAGCTACTAACCGACAAGCTGTTTGGAATAAAGGCTTCCTTTCTTCTCTTCAGCTTTCTAATGAATCTGGATCTTTCATCATTGTTGTCTAGCTTCCGTTGAGACATCTCAGCTAAGTGAACTACGAATACATTGAAATACACACTTGGCCACAGGTTGAAGGATGGTTTCTCTTCCCGAATCCCCCCTCTCCCTCCTAACAAACCTGGCAACCTGTGCTCGGAAAACCTCATCCAATTGCATGCCCTGGCTCTTCTCCCTCTTGATAAGGAGGCCTCTCGGCAGGCGCCGAAGGCGCGGCGGCGGGGCAGGGAGCTGGCTGCAGAGCGAGGCCAGCGGGAGGGCTGGGGGGGGGCCCCACCTCGCCCCGGGCCGCCGCCGCGCCCGAACCGGCCGCTGCGGGGCGCTGCGGCCCCAGCCTCCGAGCGCGGGCAGGCGGGGCGGAGGGCCGAGCGGGCGGCGGGCGAGGCGACTCGGCCACAGGTAACCTGCGGAGCGGCGAGCGCAGCCCGGCGAGCGGCGGCAGGAGGCGGCGGCGCTGGGCGGCGCCGAGGCCCAGGGGCCGCCGGAGCCAGCGAGAACCCGTGCCCACCGAATCTCCTCGCCTCCCACCCTGTCGTCAGCATCGGACCCTGCGGCGCGGAGAGAAAGGTACTGTGTGACCTCGCCGGGTCCTTTCCAGACCTCTCTTTCTCCAAGGGCCGGCGCCCCCTCCTCCCGGTGTGTGTGTGGGGGGCTCTGATCCGGGGAGGACGATGTCGCGGGTGGGGGCTCCCCCAGATCGCTGTTTGGGGGAGAGTCCCAGACCCAGCGCGATGCCGCCTTTATTGCGGCCTCCGGGGAAGCCGTCGCCTGAGGTTGGGAGGGGGGGGAGGTCCTCCCCCGGGCACCTCCCTTGTCGCTTTCCTTCATTTGCTTCCCTAGAATATAGAACTTGGGGGAGGGGGCAGAGAACTTTCTTGCCTTTGCACGTCCCCTTCCTCTTGCTCCAGTGAGCTGAAAGAGTTTGTAGAAAGTGGTGGTGGTGGTCAGGGTGTGTGTGTGAGGGAAACAGGGGTCCCCAGGTATTCCGGACGCGGAGACTCGGCAGTCTTGGGGCGTAAGAGGAGGGTCTCCTCTGGTGGCCAGCGGCCCCCGCCGTCCCCGGGCCTGCGGTCGGCTTCGGAGTGACCGGACTTGGCTGGGACGTGCCTGCAGTCTGGTCCCTTCCCTCACCTCTTCGAGGACCGCAAAGGGGCGCAGGCGCCGGACCGTGGGGGCTATTGTGCCCGGAGGAGCTCCGTTCTGGCTGGAATTAAGCTCTGTAAAGAGTTAGCAAGTGGCATGTCCCAGAGCTCGAGGAAGCGAGCACGTTGTTTGGTCTGAATTGAGACATCAGTTCACAGACACTTGTCTTGGAAATTTCAGTGTGGTGCTTCCGGTAGATTTGAGGAGGGGGAGGGGAAGTGGCGGCTGTTACTTGTTACCAGAGAGGGGCTTCAATTTCCTAAAGCGGGTCAAGCATGTTTTCCCTAAAGCGTGATGAGATGGTGGTGGTGGATGAAGTTCCCTTTGGGGTTATGAGACTGAGTCTTGTTAGGTTGTGTGACTTTGGAAAATTCACTTTTTTAAGCCTCAGGTAAACTGGGTGTATTTGTACATAACCTGGTAGTACTGTTGTAGAAATTAAATGTAAGTGAAAAGCTTGGCTTAGAGCTCGTGAACGTTGGGCGTCCTTTCTGTGAGCCTGTGGATGAGGATAGTCATTTCACGTTCAGGTAACATCTACGAGGCCAATGTTAGTGGGAAGAACTTGGGCAAAGAATACAAACACACCTGGGTCCAAGGTGGTCCCACAGTGTACTGATGGTCTCTGGGGGGAGAGGGTCCCATCCTTAAAATAGCAATAGCAACCTTGGTTCTCCTGGTGTCCTACCTGCTGACTACACCTGTTTATCTTCCATCATCCTTAGCAGCTGCTTAATATATTGTAAACGAATAATTTTTTAAAAAATTAAAGATTCTAATTAGAAGAGTTTTCTGCACTCTAGGTCATAAATGAGGAGGGGAGAGAGGAAGAAGGGTGGAAAGGAATAAGAACCCAGGAAAACAACTGATGGCACATTGGGAGATATAAACCAAAGGTGATAACCATGCCAATTTGTTAACTCCTGGTTCAGTGGTGCCACCAAAAATTAACCTTTGCTTCTTACTCAGACCCATCAGCCTCTCCAGATAAGTACATAATCCAAGTAAAAGCAGACAGTTTGCTTAGAGACAACTCTGTTTAGAGACAAGGCACACATCCAGCTCCCAGGGCACACATATGCTGAAATTCTGGGGCCGCCACTGTCAACTATAGCGTGCATTCAGAAAGCAACAAACGGAGAAGTACAAATTAAAAAATAAGACCAGAAGACACACCCAGGTAGCTGAAGAACCAGAGCATCCTTAGAAACTTGCAGCCCCGAGCACTTCTCCCCATGGCATTCCACTTCTCTTTTATCTCCCAGAGGAACCACTAGTCTGGCTTTTGTGTTTATTTCCCCATTGCTTTTCACACTTAATATCTGATATGAGAAACTCTGTGGAAGGCAAGTTTCTAAATAACCATTTTCACAGGAACCTGGAGCCTGTAGAACTTAAAAGCAGGATATTGAGAGTAAGATGCAAACCACAAAAAAGCTGAAAGTATCAAAGTGCTGGGGTGAGCAGTCTCTCTGTCACGCTTTGCCCCCGGTTTTGTTGGCAAGGCTCCGCGGGTGTGTTCTGTCTGTATGGGGGAGGCCCAGTCTCTTCAAACATAGCTTGGAGGCTATAATTTTGAAAGCTTTGCTTGAGTCTCTAAGAATTGGAAAAACAGTAATTTGCACGCATGTGTTTTAGAAGTCTTTAAAAAAAATACCAATTATCCAGAGGACATTGTATTGGGATTTGAAGGATTAAGCCAACTGAGAGTGACCTTTAAAAACGGTTTTAACCTAAATTCTTCTTTTTCTGGTTGTGATGTTTGTGTTCAGGACTTTTAAGTTATTTCTTTGGGTTGACTCACAGCTTTCCCCCGTGAATTGTACACATTCAGTCACTTCTTGGTTAATCAGAGATTCTTAAACTTGGTTCATGGTGCCCTTTGTATCTCAGTAATTTTTTCACAGTGCCCCTAGTTTTTGGTAGCTAGTAAGTAGTTAGGTTGAAATAACGTAATAAGTATTTATATCCTAACAACATAGAAGCTGTTTGAAGAAAAATGACACACATAAACTAAGAGAAAAAAATTTATATCATTCTTAAATAACCAGTTTCAAATGGGATGTGTGTGTGTGCACGCACACACACACTTAGGATCTGATTGGATCACAGTCTCATTTCCTGTCCCACATTAATTTTTCTGCAGCACTCACTTTTTATCACAACAACCACTGAAAACCCATGCTTTGCAGAGTTACAATGTCATTGGTAGGAATATGATAGGATCTGATTTGGAAATTGTGAACTCCACCAGCCTGTAGGTTCAACGTCCAGCGTGTTGAGTACACTGTGTTTCCCTTGAAATTTTCAGAAATCCTGAGTTGTCCCTGTGAATTTGCTACAGCACTCCCACTGCCTTGGTGAACAGTTGAGGAATTGTTGGTCTAAGATAAAACCCGCCACCCAGAAGAAACCAGTTAACTAAGGAAGGTGTCTGCCTGAAAAAGCCCCAGGCTAAGCTTCTGTGTGGGTTTCCCAGGTGGCTCAGTGGGTAAAGAATCTGCCTGCACTGTAGGAGATGCCGACAGACTTGGGTTCGATCCCTGGGTCAGGAAGATCCCCTAGAGGAGGGCATGGTGACCTAATCCAGGATTCTTTCCTGGAAAATTAGAAGAGCAACCTAGCACACACTATAACTTCTGTGTGCAGTAGGCTGCATCTTGGTTTTCTCCTATATGAAATAGTGTTGGCTAGAGCCTTCCTCATAAGACTCTTTAGGAGAATTAAACTAGATAATATACATAAAATCACCTTTTAAAGACCTGGAATACAATGGAGTCTCAAGAAATAATAGCTGTTTTAATGGTTTTTATTATCTATGTGAGTGCTAAGTCGCTTTAGGGGTGTCTGACTCTTGCGACCCTATGGATTGTAGACCACGAGGCTCCTCTGTCCATGGGATTCTCCAGGCAAGAATACTGGAGTGGGTTACCATGTCCTCCTCCAGGGCATCTTCCCGACCCAGGGAACCCGGGTCTCTTAGGTCTCCTGCATTGGAAGGCGAGTTCTTTATCACTAGCGCCACCTGGGAAGCCTGGTTGTTATTATAAATAGTACCAAATCAATGTCCAGTGATGAGTATACGTCACTGCCCATATTTAAGAATAGTGGGTGCTCAAAACCTCTGTTAGCAAATAAACTATGAAGTAACTAGTTTACATTATAGGATGATTTATTGTTTTTAAAACAGAAAATTCTGGTTTACTGTTGTGATGATCTTTGATTTTATTTAGACCATCTTTGGAATACTCATTTTCAGTGACCACCATGAGCCCTGGTTTGGACTGAGCCTGTATTAGTGCACTGATGGAGGAGCCTGGTGGGCTGCAGTCCATGGGGTCGCTAGGAGTCAGACAGGACTGAGCGACTTCACTTTCACTTTTCTCTTTCATGCATTGGAGCAGAAAATGGCAACCCACTCCAGTGTTCTTGCCTGGAGAATCCCAGGGACAGGGGAGCCTGGTGGGCTTCCGTCTATGGGGTTGCACAGTCGGACACGACCGAAGCGACTTAGCAGCAAAGGGGGTGTGGTTGTCTTATGTCTTGGGAAGTTTGAACATAGGTGATAGGCTGGGAAATGTTTCAAATAGGATTTAATTTCTGTGTGTACTTTTAGCACAGAGAGGCAGATAATCTTTTCAGATGATACATATTTTTTTTTCATTGTATTTATTTAGTTTTGGCTCTGCTGGGTCTTCATTGCTGCTCACAGGGCTTTTCTTGTGGCAAGCTGGGCTAATTTCTAGTTGCAGTGCACAGCTTCCTCACTGCAGTGGCTTTTCTTGTTTCTGAGCACGGGCTGTAGGGCTCTTGGCTTCAGTAGTTAGTTACAGCATTTGGGCTCCGTATTGCGGCTCCCGGGCTCTATCTAGAGCACAGGTTCAATAGTTCTGGCACGCCAGATTAGTTGCTCTGTGGCAGGTGGGATCTTCCTGGATTACGGATTCAAACCCATGTCTCCTGCATTATTAGCAGGTGGATTCTTTACCACTGAGCCACCAGGGAAGCCCAGATAATATGGTTTTTATTAAATTGCAGAGCATCCCATGATAATGCCTATCAATAAGAGATACTTGCTAGTCTTCCAAGGAAAGGCTGACTTGGATAACGATGTCAGAGATGGCTGTCATAGTTCCTTTTAAGAAACAGAACTTTCTCCCCTTGTCCTTTCCTTGTCCAGACCCCAGCTCTAAGCTAGGACTGGGTGATATTTTAACAACTTTGAAGAATACGCTCAAAAATGCATTCATCATAGTAATGTTTCCTTAGTGTAGTTGTAGATTATTATTGTTGCGTTCTTCAGTCATTTACCATTGGGAAGCCTGTACAGAAGTGTAGGTGATACTTCCAAATTGACCTTAAAATTTTTTTTTCTGTTTGTTTTGGTTTATCATGTTGAAGGTTTTTTCCTCCTCTATAAAATTTGGGTATGTTTGTGTGTGTGGGAAACTATTTGATTCTTCTGAACTGATTATTCTGTTTTTCCATTTCATGCCTATCTATAGATTATCAGCATTATTTTTCTTTAACATATTGCTCCCTTTAAAAAAAAAATAACAATTTCATATCTTACCTTGGTTAGGCAGATTATATTTAATACTGAACATTTTTTTAAAAAAATGTTTATGGCTGACTTAACAATGTTATATTAGTTTCAGGTATACAACATAGTGATTCATGATTTTTATAGATAATACTCAGTGTCTTATGGTTTTAGGGTATAAAGTATAAAACTACATTGTAGATATTGAAATGTGGGTTAGAATGAATTGCTTCCTTCCTTTTGTCTGCAACTCTTACTTAAAAGAAAATTGAGCCAAGGTGCAACTAAGCTCATGTGCCACAACTAGGGAAAGCAACAGGCAGCAACGAAGACCTTCACAACCAAAAATAAATAAAATTATTTAAAAAAAAAAGAAAATTGAGAGTCAGAAAGTTTGAGCATCATTTAACTATTAGAATCTGATATTAGCCACAAAGTACTTTATGAAATGCTTTACTTTTTTAAAAAGGTTGTTATCCATTCATGGTGATGGTGATTTAGTTGCTAAATCATGTCCAACTCTTGCAACCCCATGGACTGTAGCCCACCAGGCTCCTCTATCCATGGGATTTTCCAAGCAAGAATACTGGAGTGGGTTGCCATTTCCTTCTCCAGGGGATCTTCCCGACCCAGGGATCGAACCCGGGTCTCTCACATTGTAGACAGATGCTTTACCATCTGAGCCACCAGGGAAGGCCAGTTATTATAATTATTATAATAATTATAAAATAATTATATATTATATAATTATATATTATAATATAAAATTATATATTATAATTATAAAAATTATTCAAAAGTTATTAGAATTATTATATAGTTATTATGTTGGCCATATTTCCCATGTTATACAATACATTCTTGTAGCTTATGTTTTACCTCATAGTTTGTACCTCTGAGTCCCCTACCTCTATACTGCCTCTCCCTTCCCCACTTGCCTGTTCCCACTGGTAACCACTAGTTTGTTCTCTGTATCTGTGAGTCTGCTTCTTTTTTGTTTGTTTTAGTCACTGCTGCTGCTGCTGCTAAGTTGCTTCAGTCTTGTCCGACTCTGTGTGACCCCATAGACGGCAGCCCACCAGGCTCCGCCGTCCCTGGGATTCTCCAGGCAAGAACGCTGGAGCGGGTTGCCATTTCCTTCTCCAATGCATGAAAGTGAAAAGTGAAAGTGAAGTCGCTCAGTCGTGTCCGACTTTTAGTCACTAGTTTAGATTCCACATCTAAGTGATTATCATACAGTATTTGTCTTTCTCTACTTGACTTATTTCACTTAGCATAATGTCCTCCATGTTCATCTATGTTGCTGCAAATGACAAAATTCCATCTTTTTTACGACCAAATAATATGCCATTGTGTATGTGTGTTGAACATCTTCTTTGTCCATTCTTCTGCTGATGGACACTTAGGTTGCTTCTGTGTCTTGACAGCAGTTGTAAATAAGGCTGCTATGAGCATTGGGGTACATGTGTCTTTTTGAATTAGTTTTTTGTGTCTTTCAGATAAATACCCAGGAGTAGAATTGCCGAGTCACACCGTAGTTCTATTGTTAGCTTTTTGGGAAACCTCCATACTGTTTTCCATACTGACTGTACCAATTTATATTCCTATCAGCAGTGTACAAGGGTTCCCTTTCCTCCACATCCTTGCCAACATTTGCTATTTGTTTTCTTTTTGACGGTCGCGTTCTGACAGGCATGGGATGATATCTCATTGTGGTTTTGATTTGCATTTCCCTGATGATTAGCAATGTTGAGCATCTTTTCATGTGTCTGTTGACCATCTGGGAAATCTTAATATCTTCATATACAATTAGGAAAAGGTATGTAAGGATGAAAAGATTTAATTTAAATTTGGGAGTTTATTGATAGCTAAATGGACTTAATTTCTACATCAGTGATTTGTTGTTTTCAGTTCAGGGATGGAGATTATGGGAAATATTTCTGTCCATGATAGTAAAAAACATTCTTTTTTTAAAAATTGAATGGAGATACCAGCAAATAGCAACCAAAAGTGGAAAAGTAGTCCAAAGTAAACTCAGTTCAGTTCAGTTCAATCGCTCAGTCGTGTCTGACTCTGCGACCACATGAATCGCAGCACACCGGGCCTAATAACTAAACTAAACTAGTATTAATAACTAACTAAAAATTAGCAAGGTTTTTTTTGTTGTTGTTGATTTTTGGTAAAGGACATACGCTTTGAGTAATGTTTCTAAAAGGAATAAATACAAAAGAATAAGGTCAATTTTCCTTACAGATATTTAGATAAGAGGTGAAAATAGAACTTAGCTCTCTCTTAGTTTTCCACGTCAGCTCTAGGAATCCTGCTCTCCATCATCTTGTTGAGTTGGGTGGAGGGGCATGTCCGGGGCCTTGGGGAGGATGGAAGGACATCAGGGAACATGGTGTGGTCCAGGCTGCCAGCTCACTGTAGAGCTCTAGACAGTTTCTGAGAGCCTCAGTTTTCTCTCCACTGAGAGGACTAGACCAAAATATTGCTTCAAAAAATGTATGGTTCTGTGAAATTATTCATATTCACAGGGTAAAATCAACATTCTTTTTCTTCCACACTTCTGAAGGTAGATGCCGTGGGATCAACCTGATGATCTGTGGAGCAGAGAGAACTAATGAGATTGTTAACTTGATGTAACCTGAGGACTTCTTTTATTATGAGCTCCAGTCGCTTACTGTGTTAAGTCCTTTCAGACTGTTCATGCCTGTATTCACACTCGGGAATATAAACCCAAAATACCATTCTATTTTAAAACCTGATTCCAAGGTCAGAAAATTTATACTCTTATTTCTGTAAATTAGAGTTTTCAGTTTTTGAAAATGTCAGCATTTTATTCTAACTCTGGGCAAGTCCCACAGAAATCTGATATACAAGGAAATTGCCTCCAGGTGACAAGTTTGGGAAGTATTGGGTTTTTTTCCCCCCTTTGCATCTTTACAGAAATTTTAGACTACTTAAAATGAACATATATTCAGTTTATGATCATAAAAATAAATATATCAGGTATTCATAAAAAGCTGTAAAATCACACAAGAAAATTCAGTGTTAATCATATGTATTTTAAAAAAACTTTGTTCCCATAGTGGAACTATTTAGATATTCTAGTAACTAAAATATTTGCTTAATAGGAGGTAAAAATGTAATAACATGAGATAGGCCTATTTTATCATGGTTAAATGGTAGTGATTTGAATTTATTATTGAGGATAAAAATAAACCAAATCATGAACAATTTGACTTGGAAAATTTCATTTCAGATTTTTCACAAAGCTAAATTTTTTCTCTTTCTTTGTCAGGATAACATGTTTCATGCCAGTCTTTAAAGTTACTTTTTAGCTAGAAAATACTAAGTGAACAGTAAGTCCCAGCATGAAATTCTGGATTTGACCCAGTTTAGGTACAATGCTGAAATGCATTGTGTACTATTTTGTATTATGCCATATATAGTCTAAAATATTCAAGTACCACAGAACAAACTTCTTGAATACACATATATGGATGCATTTGAGTATCCTAGTTATGCCCTATATTTACAATTTTGGTTAACCTTTGATTAAGAGGCATGCACTTCAGAGCTGATCTTACTGGGTAAGATGCCTGGTTCTGGCACCTATTGGTTATAAAATTTTTGACAGTTTACTTAATTGTCAAACTGCCTCAGTTTCCTAATCTGTAAAGTGGACGTTTGATACAGTTTTGTACTCTGACTATGGTGATAGTTACATGAATCTGTGAATGTGATAAAATTCATAGAACTACACACACACATGCACACACACACATACCCTGAGCTCACGGGAAAAGTGAAATCCAAGTAAGTTCTGTAGTTAATAGTATTATACCAATGCCCATTTCCTTGTTTTGATAATTGTACTCTGGTTATGTAAGACCGTTGGAGAAGGAAATGGCAACCCACTCTAGTATTCTTGCCTGGAAAATCCCATGGATGGAGTGTGGCAGGCTTACAGTCCACAGAGTCGCAAAGAGTCAGACACGGCTGAGCGACTTCACTATGTAAGACATACTGTTGGGAGATAGGGTACATGGGCACTCTCTGTACTATTTTTTATTGTGATGTACATGACATCAGTTCAGTTCAGTCACTCAGCTGTGTCTGACTCTGCGACCCCATGAACTGCAGCACGCCAGGCTTCCCTGTCCATCACCATCTCCCAGAGTTCACTCAGACTCATGTCCATCGAGTTGGTGATGCCATCCAGCCATCTCATCCTCTGTCGTCCCCTTTTCCTCCTGCCCCCAATCCCTCCCAGCATCAGAGTCTTTTCCAATGAGTCAACTCTTTGCATGAGGTGGCCAAAGTACTGGAGTTTCAGCTTCAGCATCATTCCTTCCAGAGAACTCCCAGGGCTGATCTCCTTTAGAATGGACTGGTTGGATCTCCTTGCAGTCCAAGGGACTCTCAAGAGTCTTCTCCAACACTACAGTTCAAAAGCATCTTCGGCGCTCAGCTTTCTTCACAGTCCAACTCTCGCATGCATACATGACCACTGGAAAAACCATAGTCTTGACTAGACGGACCTTTGTTGGCAAAGTAATATCTCTGCTTTTCAATATGCTGTCTAGGTTGGTCATAACTTTTCTTCCAAAGAGTAAGCGTCTTTTAATTTCATGGCTGCAATCACCATCTACAGTGATTTTGGAGCCCAGAAAAATAAAGTTTGACACTGTTTCCACTGTTTCCCCATCTGCTGCTGCTGCTGCTAAGTCACTCCACTCGTGTCCGACTCTGTGTGATCCCATAGACGGCAGCCCATCAGGCTCCCCTGTCCCTGGGATTCTCCAGGCAAGAACACTGGAGTGGGTTGCCATTTCCTTCTCCAATGCATGAAAGTGAAAAGTGAAAGTGAAGTTGCTCAGTCATGTCCGACTCTTTGTGAGCCCATGGACCGTAGCCTACCCAGGCTCCTCTGTCCATGGGATTTTCCAGGCAAGAGTACTGAAGTGGGGTGCCGTCATCTTCTCCGGTTTCCCCATCTATTTCCCATGAAGTGATGGGACCAGATGCCATGATCTTCGTTTTCTGAATGTTGACATAAAACTCACCATTTCAATAGTATTTTAAATATGCAGTTCAGTGGCATCAGTTTCATTCTCATTGTTGTGTAACCATCACCACTATCAGTCTCTAGAGACTTTCATCATCCTGAACTGAAACTGGGTACCCACTTAACAATAATTCCCCAATCTCATCTCCCCCAGACACCTGGTAACCACTGTTCTACTTTCTTCCTCTGTCAATTTGACTACTCTAGATGCATTATATAAGTGGAATCATACAGTGTTTTTTCTTTTGTGTGTGGCTTATTTTACTTACTGTCATGTCTTTGAGGTTCATGTACTATTTTTTTTTTTTGCCACTTATGTTAGAAAGTAATATTGTTTCAAAATAAGGGTTTTCTTCTATTTTCTTTTTTTCGGCTATGCCACCCAGCATGCAGGATTTTAGTTCCCTGACCAGGGATAGAACCGGTGTCTGTTGCCGTGGAAACACAGAGTCCTAACCTTGGACCACCAGAGAATTCTCTCAAAATAAAGTTTAAAAAAGAAAAAAAGAAACAAATATCCCATTGATGGTGCCCCACTGCTGTACCACACCAAGGCATAGAGGTTAGGGACAGTGGAGGATGGCCAGGAAAGCCTGAGAGTGACATTACCTCTCTTTGCTTCCTCCTCCTTATCCCTAGTCATAGGAGAAGAGATGAAGGAATAGCTGGAAGAGTCTGCATTATTTATTAGTAGATTGCTGTATC
This sequence comes from Oryx dammah, assembly GCF_014754425.2. Lineage (NCBI taxonomy): Eukaryota > Metazoa > Chordata > Mammalia > Artiodactyla > Bovidae > Oryx > Oryx dammah. The sequence continues at coordinate 48,184,943 of NW_024070188.1, read as the reverse complement.
AACCTGAGGAGAAGCTTTTAAATCTCCCACTATAATAGGGATTCCTAGGCTTCCCTGATGGCTCAGCAGTAAAGTATCTACTTGCCAATTCAGGAGACCCAGGTTTAATCCCTGGGTTGGGAAGATTCCCTGGAGAAGGAAATGGCAACTCATTCCAGTTGCCTGGAGAACTCCATGGAGAGAGGGGCCTGGCAGGTAAGAGTCCATAGGGTCGCAAAGAGTTGAACATGACTTAGAGACTAAACAACAACAACAAGCTAGGGATTCTTAACCTGAGGTTCAGGAATGATGGACTGCAAAGGCTCTAACAGCTTCCAGAATTTAGGTGTGAGCAGTTAATGCTCATTTGTATATATGAAAGGGGAAACATTCCACAACCTTTGTTATATTCTCAAATGATTCCCTAACCCCAAAATAGTAAGCACTACAAGAAAATATAATTTATAGAGCTCTTCCCACCCCATAACAAGCTTTTTCACTTGGGTGTCTTAGCTCCTTTCAGTTTTCTGGTGTATTTTTCCCCTTACCAGGCTCCAGAGGCTTTCTTTCTGTTCAAACCTGGGAGAAGCCTAAATAGTTCTTTTCCCTGAGTCTCCAGCCATTCTTTCCTGTGTCCAACAACTCCAGGATCCTTAAGTAGCCCCAGAGTAAACCATCTTCAAGTCTCCAGTGGGCAGAAGTGGAACTGAGTGGGACTGAGTGGGACTCAGACTCTCTGGAGAAATTGTTATTGTTCAGTTGCTAAGTCATGTTTTACTCTTTGTGACCTCATGAATTACAGCGCACCAGAGGAGCCTGGTGGGCTGCTGTCTACGGGGTCACACAGAGTCGGACATGACTGAAGTGACTTAGCAGCAGCAGCAGCAGCAGGCTTCGCTATCCTTCACTGTCTCCCAGAATTTGCTCAAACTCATGTCCGTTGAGTCAGTGATGCTGGAAAAATAGGAAGAAAATAATACTTGAGGTACACAGCTATGGAAAACTCAGGAAGTGGTTCTGAATGACTGAGGTTCAGTAGATTCTGCCCTGGAGCATGCGAATTTAATTTCAGATTGTTTTCTGGTTTACACTTTGTGTTACAAATATATAATAAATGTATCATACAATACATTCTACCTTATGGAGTATCCAGTGGTTTAGGTGAGCTATTGCATTGTTATAAAAGATGTTAGGTATCAGAATTTATTTATTAAATAGAACTCCCCAGTCATCCAGACTGTTTTTTTTTTTTTTTTTAGGTCCCAGGCTTCTTTATTTAAGAACAAAGTGATGAGTGATGTGGGGATTAAAGTCAAGAGCATCACTGAATTTCACCTTCCCTCCAACCAGTTTCCCAAAACTCCCTGCCCCCCCACCCACTGTGTTCCCAATTCCTTTCTTAGTGAATGAAAAACTTAATCCCAAAGCCCTGGTACAAACCCCAGGGTTCTCTTCCTAGCTCTCCCCTTCCTCTGCCCCCTATTCCTGGGGTGAGCAGGCACCTCAGTTTGAATGCATAGGAGAACCCAGAGCGGTGACAGACACCGAGGGAAAGGCCTCACCCTTAGGGAATGGGACCGAAAAGTACAGCGTAGTGAAATGAGGGCCCCCGTAGCCTGGGGTACCAAAATGGGGCCCTGGCGCCAGAGGAAAGGATACGGGTCCCCCTGCGAAAGGAGACCCAGCAGCCTCAAAATCCTCGCGTTGGGAGTAGTCACTGCTTGATCGTTTGCCCTTCTGGCGACGGTTACAGAACCACACTCGGACCACGTCCTTCTCCAGCGCGAGCTGCTGGGCGATGTGGCTAATTTGCTGCAGGGTGGGCTTCGGGCACTGCAGGAACATGCTCTCCAGGTTGCCTCTCACTCGGTTCTCAGTGCTCCTCCGCTTTTTCTTTCGGGCCTGCACAAGGGTCTCTGCCTTGCATATCTCCTGCAGATTCTCACTGTTGTCAGCTTCCTCCACCCCCTTCTGCAGCAGGGGCCGCAGCCTACACATGTTCTTGAAACTGAGCTGCAAAGCCTCAAAACGGCAGATAGTCGTTTGGCTGAACACCTTTCCAAAGAGAACCCCCAGGGTGAGCCCCACATCGGCCTGGGTATATCCTAGAGTGATCCTCTTCTGCTTTAGGAGCTTGGCAAATTGTTCAAGGTCTTTCTGAAGAGCTTTGATGTCCTGGGACTCCTCAGGGTTCGGCTTCAGCTTCTCCTTGTCCAGCTTCACGGCTCTTGCGGGGGCGGCACAGTGGTCCGGGGAGGCCCCCTCGGAGTTGCTCTCCACCTCGGCTCCCGCCTCGCCCTCTGGCTGAGGGGTCTCCAGGCCGCCCGGGGGCACCGGCCCCACTCCAACCTGCGGCGCACGGTAGGCCATCCCTCCGCACAAGTCATAGGGCTGGGGGCACGGGGGAAGCCGCCACACCTCGGCGCCGGGCACAACCCCCGGTCCGATCCCCGACCCACCAGGAGGCCCTTGGAAGCTCATCCAGGTCCGAGGATCAACCCAGCCCGGCTCTGGCCTTCCCGGCCCATGGCCTCCACCGCCCGGCGGGGGCGAGAAGGCGAAGTCAGAAGCGAGGTGTCCCACCATGGGGAAGGAAGGCACCCTGAGCCGGGGGCCTAGGAAAACGAGCTCAGACTGGTTTTTAAGTCATATAAATGGATTGCACAAATGGGAAAAACTGTAACTTGCAAGTTTTTCTTATACATGTGATTCTCTAATCTTTGCATTCATCTTAGAAATCCTTCAATAAATTGTGACTTGACTCATTTATTCAACTCAAGTATATTCTGTTAGAGTAGGCTAACTGCTGTAACAAATGTTTTCAAATCTCAGTGGCTTAAGCCAGTAAAAGTTTACTTCCATCTCACCCGAAGTCCAAATAGGTTATACCTGGTTCGGCAGCTCTCCTGGTTAGCACTTCCTCAAGTGATTCGCAGATAAAGAGTCCTTCCATTTTATTATACCGTCATGAAAAAGGTGATTTCCAGTTCACTACAGGGGTGAAGAGAAGGTGGGACAAGCATACCAGAATAACTCCCTTCACCAGCAAGTAAAAACATTACTTCTTACATTCCATTGGCCAGAACAAGCTCAAATCCCCACTTCAATTTATGGAGGCTGGGAAATATATGTGCCTGGGTGGACAGCTGCTTCTGAGCAATAGTGATTTAATTTAAAAGGGGAACAGAGCTCTTTGATGGCTAAGTAGCCATCTTTTATATTAATATGCTAGCTTTTTAACTGGTCAGTTCAGTGTAACTGCTTCATATGATTTATTTCTCACTTTCCAAATAGCTATATATGAAGTGTTATGTCTTTGTAGTGTAAGGTGTGGGTCAGAACTTCTTACAGGAAACAATTTTGTCATAATTCTTGAGTAAATAGAAATAGGATTAAACCATCTAGTTTCATACATTTATTAGGGAATGAAGTGTATTTTATTTATTCAGAGCCATCCAACTCCCTAGAGAATTGCACATTTGAGAAAGATGGAACAGAGGAAGATTAGCCAAGAACAAGAATATGCATGTCTCATTGGGTTCATGAATGTTCTTGTAATAATTTACTTCCAGCTGCTGGCAATAGGCAAGTATGAAAATTTTCCTCTTCAAAAAAAAAAGCAGTCTTCACCATGTGATATATTACACAGTCATAAATTAAGTGCAACTTTTACTTATTTGCTCTTTGTTATTCAGTCACTAAATCATGTCTGATTCTTTGGAACCCCATGGACTACACACCAGGCTTCTCTGTCCTCCACTATACCCTGGAGTTTGTTCAAATTCATCTCCATTGAGTTGGTTGAGTTCATCTCATCCTCTGCCATCCTGTTCTTTTGCCTTCAGTCTTTCCTACCATCAGGGTCTTTTCCAGTGAGTCAGCTCTTTGCGTCAGGTAGCCAAAGGATCAGTCCTTCCAATGAATATTCAGGGTTGATTTTCTTTAGGATTAATTTGTTTGATCTCCTTACAGTCCAAAGGACTCTTAAAAGTCTTCTCCAGAACCACAATTTGAAAGCATCAATTCTTCAGCACTCAGCTTTGTTTATGGCCCAACTCTCACATCCATACATGACTAGTAGTAAGTGGAAAAACCATAGTTTTGATTATACAGACCTTTGTCAGCAAGGTGATGTCTTTGCTTTTTAATACACTAAATTTGTCATAGCTTTCCTTCCAAGGAGCAAGTGTCTTTTAATTTCATGACTGTAGTTACTGTCCACAGTGATTTTGAAGCCCAAGAAAATAAAATCTGTCCCTGCTTCCACTTTTCCCCCTTCTATTTGCCATGAAGTGATGGGACCAGATGCCATGATCTTAGTTTTTTGAATGTTGAGTTTTAAGCAGCTTTTTCATTCTCCTCTTTCACCCTCATCAAGAGTCTCTTTAGTTCCTCTTCACTTTCTGTCATGAGAGTGGTATCATCTGCATATCTGAGGTTGTTGATATTTTTCCCGGCAATCTTGATTCCAGCTTGTGATTCTTCCAGCCTGGCATTTGGCTTGATGTAAATAAGCAGTATGAAAATATAATGGAAACTAAAGTTGTAAGGAGATCCAACCAGTCCATTCTGAAGGAGATCAACCCTGGGATTTCTTTGGAAGGAATGATGCTAAAGCTGAAACTCCAGTACTTTGGCCACCTCATGCGAAGAGTTGACTCATTGGAAAAGACTCTGATGCTGGGAGGGATTGGGGGCAGGAGGAGAAGGGGACGACGGAGGATGAGATGGCTGGATGGCATCACCGACTCAATGGACCTGAGTTTGAGTGAACTCCGGGAGTTGGTGATGGACAGGGAGGCCTGATGTGCTGCGATTCATGGGATCGTAAAGAGTCGGACATGACTGAGCGACTGAACTGAACTGAACTGAACTGAGACCAAAGGTCAGCCAACTATAGCCATGGGCCAAGTCTAGCCCACTGCCTATTTTGTAAAGTTTTTAGAACATAGCCATACCCCTTGATTTCCATCCCGTTTGTGGCTGCTTTCATGCTATACTGGCAGAGTTGAGTAATTGTTGTAGAGACCGCATGACCCACAACATGTAATGTATTTATTTACTATCCCTTTACAGAAAGTTTGCTAACCCTTTCACTAGACTTAAATTAGTATAATTTGGGGGATTTCCCTCGTGGTCCAGTGGCTAAGACCTCCCAATGCAGAGGGACTTGGTTCCATTCCTGGTCAGGGAACTAGATCCCATATGCTGCTATTAAGATTTCCTATGTCACCAGTAAAGATAGCTAGAAGATCCTGCATGCCACAACTAAGACCCAAGCAACCAAATAAATAAATAAGTAAAAATAAAATATTTTAAAAATCAGTATAACTTGGTTTGAGGTGACTCTGCTTCTGTGGGCTTTTCTGGTGGCTCAGACTGTGAAGAATCTTCTTGCAATGCAGGAGACCTGGGTTCATTCCCTGGGTTGGGAAGATCCCCTGGAGAAGGGAATCCTGTTAGGATTTACTTAAGCTCTGGCCCACAGTTTACCATCATAGTGGGGATAATAAAACCTACCTATTGAGAATCTAAAGTAGATTTTAAGTGGTTTCACATAAGTTACTCAATTGATCTTCTAGTTAGCAATCTGCCAGTCTGTCTTCCAGTCTTCAGATCAATCCGTTTCCAGCTCACCATGCTTAAGAATCATCTGGGAACGCTATTACAGTTCAATGATGTCCACCCTGATTCCTCAGGGTCCTGATTCAACAGATCCAGGGAGATGCAGGTGTAACAAGCACCCCAGATTTTGATGGAGGACCTTAAGTAACTCAGATCCTTGTGGCAACTTGTCTTTGGGTCCCTAAAAATAGTTTCTCTGGTAGCTTCAAATATGCTTCTTGACTCACCCCAGAAGCCTTGCCTGCTAGATAGGCGAGCTTGGAACTGAGAGGGGAATGCCCAGTGGCATTAGTCATCAGCATTCTGAACACGTGCAGAGAGACCCGGCCATGGGCTTATCATAGAAATCAAATCATTCACTGCCTGACCGCACCTATACAGCCATCTGGTGCCTTGCTTCCAAATAGAAATAATGATAGGGACGTTGGCACTGGGGCTTCAGAAAAAGTGACTGCTTTACATTGGAGCTACGTATGCTTCTTGATGCTAAAAGGGAACAAATTAAAGCTAAAATTAGCATTAAATCCCTGGGTTAGCTGTCTCTTTTTAAAATCAAAATAAAAGTTAGTAGCAGAAGAAGTTACCGTGAGAGGAAGAACCTAAGTGCAGGTGTTTTATAGGCGCTCTAGGAATGGATGCTTATTTAATTATTTATAATTTCCTTAATCTCCAGAATGTATTGTCCTAGGTTACCTGATACTTAATGAACGGCTTGCTCACTGAAGCCTTTGTTTTCCTCCGTTTGCTGTTCAAAAACTTAGTACAGTAAAGAGCTGTAAAGCCAGTCATGAATAATAGCAAAATCCCCTGGCACCTGTTGGGTTTTTATACCATATGGAAAAAAGTGAGGACCCCCCCCTCAAAAAAACCTCCAAAAACAAAAACCAGAAAAATAAAAACTTAAGGAATCGAAGAACCTCGCACTATCAATATTTAATATGAGTGGAGCTGTGTTGCTGTTCAAAAGCAGTTTTAAAACTGAGGTGCCTTGAAACATTTTCCATCTTTGCTCCCTGCTGAAATAAATCCTGGATGGTTGATTGGATGTAAGCCAGGGTATTTTGTACTTTGAAATGTAAGAAAAGTAAACACTTTATCATCCAATGAGGGACTTGCAGCTAATTAGATACCTTCCTGTTGGGAGATATCTTGGGAAACTTACCTCAAAAACATATGCTAATAAGGATTTAAAGAATCCTATGTAAGATTATCAAAGGATTCCTTTCAATAATGAGTTCCCTTAGACTTGGGATATTTACTATATGATCAGAATTACTAATCATTCAAAATATACCCTCTTTAAGGGAGCCTAGCATTGCCCAGGACGTAGGAATACCATAGAGAAATAAGATTCTCAAAAGGTTGCTAAGTAAATAGCCACCTTCTATTTTTATTAAAATGATAATGTTAGATCATTCCTTTTCTTCCCTGCAAAATGTGCAGCAGGTTTAATTTATCTCTCCATACCAGAATTTCTTTCCTTCCTATTACTAAACTCTTGAGAAAAGGCCATTTTGAAAAAAAAAAAAAAAGGCTTCCGTCTCTAAAAATTGATTATTCTGATGTACCAAAAGCTAACTGTCTTGATGCTTAGTGCATTTCTGTCTTAAATCCAGAATTCACAAATTTAAATTCTTCCCTTGGTATTTAATGACTCATAAACACTAACACTGTGGTTATAACTGACTGGCTGTGTTAAAAGTGACCATGCTTTTGTGCATCTAAAAATAGAACTTGAAACACTCTACCAGATTTTGCCCCAGGATGTCTGTGCACTTTCTTCTTACGCCTCTCTCTCCCCCTGCCTTTGGAATTCCCTTAATGTCAGAGACATTAACTTTGAGGGTAAGCAGGTAAATCTTAAAGAGACTTGGAGTATTTGCTCTGAATTTACTAGCCTGCTAAACTGGATGGAGGCTGATATCTCAGTTATATAAGGCATACTTTTTGTTATTCAAAATGAAAGTTGTGCATACAGTGGAGAGAAAACCTATTCCCCAAATCAGTAAGCCGATAAAAGCCATGATGGATTTTGCATGAAAAAAGAAATGTCAGAGGCTGTTAGGCTATTTAAATGAGGGAAAAAATTCTATGTTATAGTAATCAATCTAAAAGGAAAGATGAAAAAGAATGGATGCTTGTACAGGTATAACTGAATGACTGTGCTCTACACCTGTAACTAACACATCATTGTTAATCAACTATACTCCAATATAAAATGAAAAATTTTTGTTTAATTAAAAAAAAATGAAAGGAACGACCAAGTATTGATTATAACCTAACCAGATACCATGGGGCTTCCCTGGTGGCTTATTGGTAAAGAACCTACCTGCCAATGCAGGAGACACAGTTTCAGTCCTTGGGTCGGGAAGATCCCTTAGAGAAGGAAATGGTAACCCACTCCAGTCTTCTAGCCTGAGAAATCCTACAGATACAGGAGCCTGGCGGGCTATGGTCCATGGGGTTGCAAAAGAGTTGGACATGACTTAGTGACTGAACAACAACCAGACACCATAAATCCACAGCAGCAGTCTCAGCCCCACAGAATAAATGGCATTCATTAAGTTTGAGTGTATTGTTGCCCTAGGATTAGGGAGACCAAACTGTTTTACTGTTCTCTGCAAAGCCTAATCTCTACCTAAACAATAATTCAAGAAGAAAAATGTTAAGGTCAGTGACTTTCCGCCTTCCTACGTATTTGTCTTTTTGTTTCTGATGAGCATCAGGTGATGTATCTTAAAGCCCCAGGCCTCCACATTCATACCTGGCTGAATGACCTCTCCTGGGAATGGACAGTACGGATGCTCTTCAGAAGTCTGCTTCGTGGGAGACTGGCAGGCTTTAAAGAGAAGAGTGCGACCTGGCTGCCAGGACGCTTAGGTTCCAGTTTCACGTCTGACCAAAGCCTTTGTGCCTTCTGCCAAGTCACTTTCTTACTTCTGTGGCTTTTTTTTTTCTTTTCTTTTAGAAAGGTGACCAATGGCCCAGTGCTTCAGATGGGTCCTTATTCACTAGTGCCCTGCCCCTATGGGTTTGAGTCACAAAAATATTTTTCACCTTAATAAATTATTATAAGCCAAATACCTTTATAACAGCCACTCTAGTCAGGAAATCAAATTTTGCCAGTCACCCCAGAAGCCCCTCTTTGGGCTGCGTCTCAATCATAACTCCCTCTCTCCGTCCAGATTAACTACAGGCCACCCTTGCCTGAGCTGTAGTGCTATAAACAAAAGAGAGCATGCTGAAACCCTGATCCCTAGTGTTATTTGCTCAGTCGTGTCTGACTCTTTGCAATCCCATGGACCATAGCCCTCCACGCTCCTCTGTCCAAGGGATTCTCCAGGCAAGAATACTGGAGTGGGTTGCCATTTCCTTCTCCAGGGGATCTTCCTAACTCAGGGATCAAAGCTGGGTTTCCTGCATTGTAGACAGATTCTTTACCATCTGAGCCCAAGGAAACCCTGATAGGCTATCTTAATAATCAGTGGGGAAAATTTTGATTTTAGCAGGACCTTTAAATGTTTGGCCAAAACATTAAAAACTATTTTACTGTCTGTTACAATTGTATAGGGAAATTTTAAAATACCCAAGTTTGGTACACTGTAACTTAAAACATTAGCAACATTGAATATTAGACTTTTATTTTCTTTGTAAAATCTTATCAAGAGTAGTTTGGTTTGCCTTTTCCCATCCTATAACTTATGATACAGAACAGGCAACTTTTCAGAATTTATTTTATTGATGTATAGTTTATTTATAATGTTGTGTTAATTTTTCCTACAGCAAAGGAACTCAGTTATACATGCAAACATATACAGACTTCTCTGTCCATGGGATTCTCCAGGCAAGAATACTGGAGTGGGTAGCCATTCCCTTCTCCAGGGAATCTTTCCAACCCAGGGATTAAACCCAGGTTTCCTGCATTGTAGGCAGATTCTTTACTGTCTGAGCTACCGGGAAGCCCTATGCTGCTGCTGCTGCTGCTGTTGCTAAGTCACTTCAGTCGTGTCTGACTCTGCGACCCCATAGATGGCAGCCCACCAGGCTCCTCCGTCCATGGGATTATCCACGCAAGAACGCTGGAGTGGGTTGCCATTTCCTTCTCCAATGCATGAAAGTGAAAAGTGAAAGTGAAGTCGCTCAGTCGTGTCCGTCTCTTAGCGACCCCATGGACTGCAACCCACCAGGCTCCTCCGTCCATGGGATTTTCCAGGCAAGAGTACTGGAGTGGGGTGCCATTGCCTTCTCCGGGGAAGCCCTATATACACATGTATATATGTATATACATTATTTTCCATATTCTTTTCCATTATGGCTTAGCACAGGATATTGAACATAGCTCCCTGTGCTCTACAGTAGGATCTTGTTTATCCATCCTCTGTATATTAGTTTGCATCTACAACAAGCATCTTTTCTATGCCTTGATTAACGTTCATGCTCTTGTCGAAGTCTGGATCAGTTTCTAATATTTTATCCTTTGCGCTTTCAGTGTCGTGAAGTGTTTGCAGGAGTTCCGTTCATGTGAGGTTTTTGCAGCGTCGTTTCTTCATCCATTCATCTCCATACTTTCCTAATTTATGGTGATCAGTGCCCTTCTTTGAGTTCCTCTGGCTCCACACCTGGAGTCTTCAGATGGTAGCTGTGTCTACTTACCGTGGTCAGCCATTTATTTTGTGACTGTGTCCTATTCCATTCAGATTTCACTTCCGATGTTACCACTTTTCATTTCTTGGCTTCACTTTCTTCTTTGTTGGCTAATTCCCTCTCTTAATTGTTCATTTTGGTAAGCTATTAGGTGGACTTTTCACTGGGAGACAAGGAGACAACACCATTACATGGTTTGTTGTCTGTGTGAACTGAGTAACAAATGACCAGTGACCTATCACTGGCAGATTTGGAAAGATCTGATGCAGTTGGTCACCAATTGTGATGCACTTCTGTTAATTACAGAGTGATTTGTAGACCGGAGAGCTGTTAGTGAAATTGGTACCTCATGCAGTTTCTCAAAGTTAATATACGGCGGTAAGTGAGACTGGAACCTTGTTGTTGGAGGACTGGTATAATTTAATCTGTGGGACCTGAAATAGTGCGTGTTAGAATATATAGGCAGCCTACACGTGTAAAGTGTAGGCTGCCTGGATTATTTGTTATAGTAATCACTTCCTTGTGTTTTTTTGTACCTCTGTTATCCAAGTGTACATCTTTAGGTACTATGATTTAGTATTGTTCCTTAAAATGCTTTTGTTATGTTCTCTAAGTCTTTTTTTCTTTTTAATCCATGGGTTTCTCCTCTGGGAGGCTTCCCTGGTGGTTCAGATGGTAGAGAGTCTGCCCACAGTGTGGGAGACCCAAGTTTGATCCCTGGGTCTGGAGGATCCCTGGAGAAGGGAATGGCAACCCACTCCAGTATTCTTGCCTGGAGAATTCCATGGACAGAGGAACCTGGCAGGCTATAGTCCATGGGGTTGCAAAAGAGTCAGACATGGCTGCGCGGCTAACACCTTCAGTTTCCCCTCTGTATTAGTTTGTCAGGGCTGCCATAACAAAGCATCAGAGGCTGAGTAGCTTAAACAACAGAAATTTCTTTTCTCACATTCTGGAGGCTGGATGTCTCAGATCAAGGTGTTTGCAGATCTGGTGTCCCCTGAGGCCTCTCTCCTTGGCTTGCAGATGGCTGCCTTCTTGCTGTGTCTTCACACATTTTTTTTTCTGTCCGTGTGAACTCCTGTTGTTTCTCTGTCTTCTTTTAAGGACACCAGTCCTGTTGGTGTCCTACCTAATGGTGGCCTATTAGGGCCTGCCTCCACGGCCTTGTTTTAACTTAGTTACCTTGTTAAAGGCTGTGTCTCCAATTGCACATACCTCCTTAGTATGGGGAGTTAGAGCTTCATATGAATTTTGTGGGGAACACAATTCAGCCCATCACATATTCTACTCCTTTCTTTTCTTTACTGCTTATCTATCAGATTCTTTACTACTTATCTTATGGGCTTCTTGACTGCTGGTTACATAAATCATAAACTATAATCACATACATTTTTCATCAAGAGTCAGGATCACTCATGAAGGACAGCATTGAAGACTAGGCCTAGGTTATATTCTAGTTACTAAGGCTGTATAACAAATCACCCTAAAACCTGGCAGCTTAAAACAGCAATAATTATTTATTGTCTCTCAAAGTCTGTCAGTCAGGAATTAGAGAGTGATTCAGCCAAGAAGTTCTGACTCTGGTCTCTCAGTAAGACTGCAGACAGATTTAGCTGGGGCTATGGTCATCTGAGAATTTGGGGCAAGGAGGATCTACTTTAAGATGCTCGCTCACTTGGCTGGCATGTTGGGGATGGCATGTTGGTGGGAGCCCTCAGTTCTTGCTGTGTGGCTGCTTGAATGTTCTCACAGCATGGCAGCTGATGTCCCCCTAAGTGAGTGATCCAAGAGATTTAGATAGAAGCTGCAGTGGATTGTTGTCATCTTCTCCATGTTCTGTGGGTCACGTGGATCCAGTCTTGATTCATTGTTGAGGAGGATTCCACAAGGGCGTGAATATAGGAGGTATGGATCTTGGGGACTGGCTGCCATAAGTTGGATGGATAATAAATGTCATCCTTTTGGGAAACCTGTTTGCAAATCAGTACCTTTCAAATGCTTGCATATCTTACAAGGCATGTCATCAAAGTTAAACATTACTAAATGTTTGCTGCTGCTGCTGCTTCAGTGTCTACTTTGTGCTTAATGAGTTAATATTTTTAAGAGTTTTCAAGATAACATTTTGTTATCTTTATGTTTGTCTAAAACCATTATCCAAATACATCTATTAGTAGATTTTTCTTCAACTTAATCATGCCTTTGAGATACTGGTCTTAAAAAAAATTTTTTTTTAACTTTTTAATCTTTTGGCCACCACATGTGGCCTGTGGGATCTTAGATCCCTGACCAGGGGGAACCCTGGCCCCCTATATTGGCAGCATGGAGTCTTAACCACCAGACCACTTGGAAAGTCCCCTGAGACACTTATCTTAATTGATGGATCCTAAATTCTAAAATGTGGGCATTTCAGATATCACATAAGCCTTTATGTGAAGTAGGAGATTTTACTAGAAATGACAGAAGAACATGTGCTCAGGAGCAGGAAGACTATATAAAGAAGAGAAAGGAAGTTGAACCCGGGTGAAGGTGAGTAGTGTGGAGAGTGTATCAGTTGATAGCAGATAATAAAGTTGGTGAGATGAAATGACTTATGAAAGGTTATAAATTTGTGCTATAGTTTTTATCGTGTGCTGTTTGTAGAATGATATATAGTTACCTAAGTGATTTTGTGGTATGAATTATGAGATTCGTGGCTTTATTGAATCAACTTATGTCCAGATGTAAAGTTAATGCTAATGCTTTAAAATTTACAAATAGGTGAGGAAAGAAGAGAAGTGAAAGGCAAAGGAGAAAGGGAAAGATATGCCCAACTGAATGCAGAGTTCCAGAGAAGAGCAAGGAGAGATAAGAAAGCCTTCTTAAGTGAACAATGCAAAGAAATAGAGGAAAACAACAGAATGGGAAAGACTAGAGATCTCTTCAAGAAATTTAGAAGATACCAAGGGAAAATTTCATTCAAGGATGGGCACAATAAAGGACAGAAACAGTAAGGACCTAATAGAAGCAGAAGAAATTAAGAAGAGGTGGCAAGAATACACAGGAGAACAATACAGAAAAGGTCTTAATGACCCGGATAACCATGATGGTATAGTCACTCACCTGTAGACAGACATCCTGGAGTGTGAAGTCAAGTGGGCTTTAGGAAGCATCACAATGAATGAAGCAAGTGGAAGTGATGGAATTGCAGCTGAGCTATTTAAAATCTTAAAAGATAGTACTGTTAAAGTGCTGTACTCAATATGTTAGCAAATTTAGAAAACTCAGCATTGGCCACAGGACTGGAAAAGATCAGTTTTCATTCCAGTCCCAAAGAAAAAAGGGCAGTGCCAAAGAATGTTTAAACTACCATACAGTTGCACTCATTTTGCATGCTAGTAAGGTTATGCTCAAAATCCTTCAAGCTAGGCTTCAACAGTATATGAACCAAGATCCAACATTTGTTGGATCATAGAGAAAGTAAGGGAATTCCAGAAAATATCTGCTTCATTTGCTACTCTAAAGCCTTTGACTGTGTGGATCACAAGAAACTGTGGAAAATTCTTAAAGAGACAGGAGTACCAGACCACCTTACCTGTCTCCTGAGAAACCTGTATACAGGTCAAGGAGCAACAGTTACAACCTTACATTCTTTTTTATTGTTGAGTAATATTCCATTGTATAAATACCACATGGGATTAAAAATTTTTTAATAACCCATATTCACTTGTAATTCAGTATTTGTTAAATAAAGATGTTTTGGGTTTTTTCATAAAGGAAAATTAGGAACATTGTTAAAATATAATAGTCTAAGCACCTTAAGGTGTTATAGTTTGACTCTCATACAGGACTTCACACAGTTGCAGAAATGAGAGCAGTATCCAATATAGACTCTTGTGAGTACAGTATTAGAAATGATGTTATTGAATCTTTATACCCCTGGAAGTTTGTCTGATAAATTGAGTAGTTGTCACACTGAGTTCCATACAATTAATATCATAAAAATAAAACTAAGAACTAATATATGTATATGCCACCTCACTCTACAGGCTCATTAGAAGTAATTGGTTGCTATTTTCAAAAATACAGTGAAAGAAGTTTGCAGTGTTTGTGTTCATTTGGGATCAGGCTGTTTTGCAGAATCAAGGTTATTGAAATTTATCTGTGGCAGAGATGGGTGAATAATGAACAGTTCTTTCTAGACACGTAATACAAGCTCCCTGTTGGCTTATGTCTGTCTGCCTTAGTAACAAAGATGTCTCTGTGCTACCAGGTAAAGACCTGGAGTGAACTGACTGCCTGGTAAAGGCTAAAAACATTTGTAGGATATAGAACCACAGAGACTCATTATGATGACTAAATTGCTTATGAAATACCAGTACTCTGAAGTCCTGATTGGAGTGGGCTTCACACGTCTGTGTTCTGTCTTTCCTATTTCATATGCAGCATTTTGATTTAGAGATAGACTAAGGTCTGTTGAATCAAACAAAAAAAGGTAGTCTTTGGGCAATTCCTACAACAGACTCTTCCGTTTGATCTTTTGTTATTTGAACCTTTTAATTATTTGTAGAGATTTTAAAACACAGAAAAGTACACAGGCACTCAATGTATTGACCACCAAGATGAGTTTTTAGTTTTCAGTATCTTGCTTCACAAAATATAAGCATAAGGTCTTTCAACTTGTGGGAAACAGGACTAGAAAAGTGAAGAACATCGATCCCTTCCAAGACTAGCTTTTATTCATAGTTATAGCTTCTAACTTTATTTTAGTGCTTTATAAACTCACCAAATCCACTACTTAACATTAGCAATAAATTGCACCTTGTTTACTTCTAACCTTTACTTGAAGCTTTTAGTGTAATTGATTGGACACCTGCTTTTACACATTCAAATGGTTACAAGTTTGATATATATCAAATCCATTCCAGAGGGGTGTGGAAGAAGAGAAAAAAGAAATGGATCTTACTGTCTTTTTAAAATGATCTTTTCTTCTCTATCTGGGCTTCCCTGGTGGCTCAGCTGGTAAAGAATCTGCCTGCAATGCAGGAAACCTGGGTTTGATCCCTGGGTTGGGAAGGTCCCCTAGAGAAGGGAATGGCTACCCACTCCAGTATTCTGGCCTGGAGAATTCCATGGACTGTATAGTCCATGGGGTCGCAAAGAATCAGACATGACTGAGAGACTTTCACTTCACTTTCTTCTCCAGCTAATGAATCTGGATAATTTCGAAATGTCAATCACTTGATGTAATTGGTTTTTTCTATTCGTTGTGCTGAGTGCTTGTCCCATTCAATACAGAGACTCATGCCCTTCACTTCTTTGATAATTCACCTTTCTTCTTAACCTGTTTTCTTTTTTAAAACTTCTGATATGGAGAAGACCTATTGAATTGAGACTGTTTTTGCTTAACTCTTTTGTCTCTATTTCTGTCTCTGTCTTTTGGTTGTATTTCTTGGTAGATTTTTAAACCTTACTTTCATTCCTTCTATTGAATTAAAAAATGTTTTTTGTCAATAGTAGTTTTATTTCCAAGAAATCTCTTATGTTCTTTAATTATTTTTTCATTTTAGCTTCTTCTATAATACTTTCTTTAATCTCCGAGGATACTAATTCAGGTTGTTTTTTTATATACATTTAGTGGCAATTTATATACATTATGTGGCAAAACCATCATAAAGGCAAAAAAAAAACAAAGCACAATATTCAAATAGTGCTTACACTTTAGGGATATACTTGGAGTGGCGCATAAAGAATATTGTCATTGGTTGTGTCCTATTCTTAAAATTAGGAAATGAGTTTTATTATGATCTTCATTCCTTATATATATTAAATATATAATCTTTTATATGTGTCGAATATTTCATAAAAAATGAGAAAATTTGAAGGAAACTCCTTGTATCCCATCTTGTGAGAGTAGATGTTTGACAGTACCTGGAGTCAGGGCATTGACTTTGTAATCATGACCCACCCTTTCAGCTCAACATGCAATTGAGAAACGTCAGGGCTAAATGAATCAGCATGAACAGGGTAAAGTAAAGTGTAAAGTGAAGTGGCTCAGTTCTGTTCGACTCTTTGCAGTCCCATGGACTGTAGCCCACCAGGCTCCTCCACCCATGGGATTTTCCAGGCAAGAATTCTGGAGGGGGTTGCCATTTCCTTCTCCAGGGGATCTTCCCGACTCAGGGATTGACCCTGGGTCTCCCGAGCTGCAGGTAGACTCCCTTACCATCTGAGCCACCAGTGAACCCTATTAACAGGGTGGTTATGCATAATTCCTTTGGATACGTTCTTGGCAGGATGCTCCTGAAGTCACAAATTCTTGCAGACACCATCTAGTCTTCCCTGTGATATGTAAGAGATATCTCCACCAGCTCCTGACTACGTGCTGGTCTTAAATTTCATTCTTTGCCTTCTCCACGATGCCTCAGGCACTTTTGCAGCAACTTGACTGTCATCACTTACATATATCTGTAAGCCATTTGGGGTCAAAACTGTTTAACTGGACATGAAATAAAGGCAGAAAGAAACCTTAGTGGAATAAAAGGGGCGGCTGGTAGAGAAAGCCCAGTTCTGCGCTCACTGCCCATTGGTGAGAGCTCGTGGGCCGGGCCTGGCCAGGACGTGCGCATCTTCCCTCTGCCCTCACCTCAGCCTGGGAATGATTCCCCTGAGTGCGTCTGTGGATGTGCTTAGGTTTTGGTACTAAAATGGTTGAGACAGAGGTCATCATGAATCAGAGCAAATGCGCCACCGCTAACCACATACAACTGTATGTGGTTTTTCAGTTTCTCCCCAATTTGTGTGTGTGTCCACTCCAGTACCAAGTGGTTCTAAGTCCCAAACCTCAACAAGTGTCCCCCTCTGTAAACACCAAGCTGAGGCTTCTTCCCCACCCCACGATACAGCGGTCACTGCTTTTCCCCTGGCTTTCCGACTTCCATATCTGTGGAAATCTCTCCTTTGCTTTTGGCCACTCCATGTTCTATTCCTGACCTTCCAGCTGGCGCTCCTTGTAGAGAACCCACCTGCAGTGCAGGAGATGTAAAAGAGGCGAGTTCAATCCCAGGGTCAGGAAGATCCCCTGGAGGAGGGCATGGCAACCCACTCCAGTATTCTTGCCTGGAGACTCCCTTGGACAGAGGAGCCTGGTGGACTACAGCCCATAGGGTTGCAAAGAGCTGGACTCAACTGAAGTGACTCAGCACACACCCATGTTCTGTTCTTTAATGTGGCTTATCTTTATTCTCTTTCTCTCATGTTAGTGGGGTCTTTGTTGGGGGAGGAGATAGGGGAGGTGTTTCATAAGCTTTCTTTTTTTCTGCCAAGAAATGTAAAACATGATTAAATTATGTTTTTCTTTTCTTTTTTTTAGTTGAAATATAGTTGTTTTACAATATTTCATTAGCTTTAGGTGTACGATATTGTGATTCAGTAAGCTTTCTTCAGTTAGAAACCAGTATTAACATTATGAGGCATTTTGTCTACCTCCACCTCCATCTTTTTTCTTTTTTTTCCTTTAGCTTCGTTGAGGTATAATTGACAAAATTGTACTTTATTTTTTCGGTAAGATATTTAAAGTGTACACCATCATGCTTTGATATACATGGACACTGTGAAAGGATCACCATATCCATCACCTTACTTGTTTTGTGTGTGTGAGAACATTTAAGTCCTGTTCTCAGTGAATTTCAGTTATACGTGTTATCAACCATAGTCACCATGTACATTATTTGATCCACAGACTTTATTCATCTTATAACTGAAAGTTTGTACCCTTTTACTGACCTCTCCTTATTGCTTTCACTCTCTACCTCCTGGCAACCTCTTCTCTTAGGAGTTTGGCTATTTATCTATTTATTTATAATTAAAAAAAATTTTAAGATTCCATGCACCAGTGAGATCATGCAGTATTTGTGTTTCTCTTTCTGGCTTATTTCACTTAGCATAATGCCCTCCAGGTTCATTAATGCTGTTGCAAATAACAAGATTTCCTCCTTTTTCAAGGCTGAAATTTATTCCCCTGTGTGTTGTGTGTATTTTCTTTAACCATTTATCCATTAGTGGACACTTAGGTTGCTCGCATACTTTGGCTTTGGTGAATAATGCTGCAGTGAGTATGGGAATACAGATATCTTTTGGAGATACTGATTTTGTTTCTTTCAGATGTATACACAAAAGTGGGATTGCTGGATCGTATGATAGTTCTATTTTTATTTTTTTGAGGCACCTCTGTACAGTTTTGCATAGTGACTGTCGCTATTTACATTCCCACCAATAATGTACAGGGGTCCCTTTTTCTTTGCATCCTTGCCAACAATTTTTATCTCTTGCCCTTTAAAAAAAATTCTATTCTTTTATTTATGATTTATTTTTGGCTTCGCTGGGTCTTCATCGCTATCCATTGCTTTTCTCCAGTTGCAGTGAGTAGGAGTTTCTCTTGTTGCAGAGCATGGGTTCTGGGCGGGAGGGCTTAGAAGTTGTGGCGGCCCGGGCTTTTAGTTGCGGCAGCCCGGGCTTTTAGTTGCCTCGAGGCATATCACATCTTCTGCTACCAGGGATCAGACTGGTGTCCCTTGCATTGCAAGGCAGATTTTTAACCACTGGACCACCAGGGACGCCTCTAGCTTTGTTCTTTTTGCTCAAGATTGCTTTTGTTATTTGAGGTCTTTGGGGTCTCATATGAATTGTTTTTGATAAATCTTTATAACTGAAGGAGCTCGTATTAACTAGTCTCATTCCTTGGTAAGGCAATCTTTTTTAGGTTCACTTTTGCAAAACAAATGTTTGATAATATGTATCTACATACTGGGCTTCCCTGGTGGCTCAGAGGTTAAAGCGTCTGCCTGGAATGCGGGAGACCTGGGTTCGATCCCTGGGTCGGGAAGATCCCCTGGAGAAGGAAATAACAACCCACTCCAGTACTCTTGCCTGGAGAATCCCATAGAGGGAGGAGCCTGGTAGGCTACAGTCCATGGGGTTGCAAAGAGTTGGACACGACTGAGTGACATACTACTGGAGATATGGGTCAATCTAATTTATGTTAGGTGTAAAATCACCGTCCTCTAGTAATAGTGGCTCATCTTTAATAAGCTTTGGGATAGCAGAATAAAATACTCCTTTATGAACTGTAACTGAGGAGAACCATTATTGATCCCTGAAGTTAAAAAGCTGTCATTGTTCTTTAGTAAGATAATTTCATCACTAGTGGTGATATTTTATCTAGTAGTCCAAATTCCTACTTTCATTGCCAGAACTTCACTTCTTTGTAACCTGACCGAGTGTCTAATTTAGAACAACAGATGGCTGGAGCTTGCTTTATATTGATTAGTAATATTTTTTCTTCTGACATACAGAAAACTTTTCTTTAGTCCTTTGCTACTTGATCATCCGTGCACCCTTACAGAAATCTCAGTGTGTCCTATATGGCTCAGAATATTATCTACAAGCACTTACATCTGTCGGGCCTTTGTTTGGAGGCCAGAGCAAGAATGTTACATGATGCACAGGAAATAGTTCTCTAATCTTGCCTATTCACACGTGACGCACCATCGTTTGTCATGCGTCTTTTGTGTTTTAATTAAAAAATTTTTTTTTCCTATGTTTTGACCATGAATGCAGCCCTTGAATCTTAGTTCCCTGACGAGGGATCAAACCTGTGCCCTCTGCAGGGGAAATACAGTGTCTTACCACTGGCCCACCAGGGAAGTCCGAGTCTTTTGCATTTTAACAACACCTTTCCAAGAATTGACATTGCTTCAATCTAACTGACTTTGTAACTTCCTTAGGGGAAAATTAGTATACATTTTTGTTCATGAGGGAAATGAAAAATACTTTATTTTATGCTAGATTGTGAGTTAATATGTCTAGGTAGACTGTTACTAGCCAGAGCCAGGACCAAACTCTGGTTCAGCTTGCTTGTTGCTCTGGAGTCAATGTTGGAGAGACAAGGCTGGTGAAAAAAGAGGCTTTATTTAGGAAGCCAGCACCTGGGGAGATGATGTACTTGCATTCCCCCAAATCACCTCCCAGTTGTCAGTTAGGAGTCAAACGTTTTTATTTTTTTTTATTTTTTTATTTTTTTAGTCAAACGTTTTTAAAGGAGAATTTTGGCGGGCTCGCTGACAGTGAGGGTGCCAAATACTTGCAGAACAGCACAGGCAACAGCGACGATCATCTCTGAACTGGTCCTGCAGTGGTCTACTCAGCGTCTCCGTGATCATGTTAAGCACAGGTAATCTTCAGCCCTAGGGTTGATGTGCTCCTGTTTCCTTGAGGCCTGTTCTTGGACTTGTGCAAGCCACAGACTCAGTACTGCCCGAGACAGAGCAACTCAGGTCATGGCTACAGTCTGGTCATCCCATGGTTAGTTTTTTCCCTCTGGTGGCAGTTATAGTATATGCAAAGCAACTGAGGAATGTGCCTCAGACACTATTATCTGTGTTCTTCAGGGAGGAATTGAAGATTCTGTGACTCTCTTATCTTAATCATTAATTGCTTAATCCTGTTCTTTCGTGACGCAGGGAGGCCTAGGAGACTACAGCTTTTCTACAAATGAAAGACAGGGGATTCAGAAGGGCTTTTGTATATGGGAAGGCCTTTCTGCCCCCACTGCAAAGTCCTGCTCTGTTATAAGACCTCTAGGAGTTTTTTGGGGGGACCCAGGAGACCTGGAGGCCTCCTAAGTGGTTCAGTGGAAAAGAATCTGCCTGCCAGTGCAGGAGATTCAGGAGATGCATGTTTGATCCCTGGGTTGGGAAGAAGATCCCCTGGAGAAGGAAATGGCAGCCCACTCCAGTATTCTTGCCTGGAGAATCCCAGGGACAGAGGAGCCTGGTGGGCTACACACATACACACACACACACACACACACACACGTGCGCGTGCACATACACAGCATTCTTAAAATCTCAAACTTTGGTACCACTTTTCTGCTCCCTTCCCAGACCATGACAGTTCCTTGAAAATTTCCTTCCTATTCCTAAAAGCCAAGGGGTGTGTGTGTGTGTGTGTGTGTGTGTGTGTGTGTGTTGAGGGTAGGGAGAATGGTGATAGAGGAGTAAATACTGTAGGAGACTTTTCAGATAATCTTTAGTGAAAACCTGAAAGAAGAAGGGACAACCTGGTGAGACAGGAGAGAACATCCAGCCTCACTACCTGTCTCCCAATATGCTCTGAAAATTCTGGCCCACAAAGATATCCTCTTTCTTTAAGAATTGGTAGTGCATGTAATTATAGATTATCTGACATTTTACTTGAAATTACTTTTTAAAGGTGTGTCATTGCAAAGTGGTTAAGAGATCATATTCTGGAGCTAGGGCAATTTAGGACAAATCCTAGTTTTATGAGGTACTAGCTGTGTGACCTTAGACAAGTGATGTAACCTCTGTGTGCCTCAGTTTCCTCATATGTAAATTGAGAATAATAATAATATCTACTTTACTGTTTTGTTATGGGTAAAGTACTTAGCCAGCAACACTAATACATATTCATTGGAAAAGTAGATAGTGGGACTTCCCTGGTGGTCGAGTGATTAGGACTCCATGCTTTCGCTGCCAAGGGCCCAGGTTTAATCCCTGATCGGGGAACTAAGGTCCTACAAGCCATGCTGCACAGACAAAAAAGAAAAAAGAAAAGTAGATAGTGTAAAAATTAGCAGAAAAAGAGATAAAAGTCTTCAATCCTTCCACCTATCGGAGATCCAAGCAGTCCATTCTGAAGGAGATCAGCCCTGAGTGTTCTTTGGAAGGAATGATGCTAAAGCTGAAACTCCAATACTTTGGCCACCTCATGCGAGTTGACTCATTGGAAAAGACTCTGATGCTGGGAGAAATTGGGGGCAGGAGGAGAAGGGGATGACAGAGGATGAGATGGCTGGATGGCATCACCGACTTGATGGAACGTGAGTTTGAGTGAACTTCGGGAGATGGTGATGGACAGGGAGGCCTGGCATGCTGAGATTCATGGGGTCACAAAGAGTCGGACACGACTGAGCAACTGAACTGAACTGAATTGGTACATACCCTTATATATTTTTTGTAGACATTAAGATCATACTTTCAATGTTATCTGTAACTTTTCCCTTTAATAATATATCACGAGCATTTGCCCATACTTTTTAACATCAGAGCTTGCCTGGTGGCTCAGACGGTAAAGCGTCTGCCTGCAATGCGGGAGACCCAGGTTCGATTCCTGGGTTGGGAAGATCCCCTGGAGAAGGAAATGGCAATCCACTCCAGCACTCTTGCCTGGAAAATCCCATGGACTGAGGAGCCTGATAGGCTACAGTCCATGGGGTCGCAAAGAGTCGGACATGACTGAGCGACTTCACTTCACTTCACTTTAACATCATTATATCTAAAAGAGAACTACGTTGAAGCTTTAGGTGGCTTCCAGACTGTCGCTTTTACGTGAAATACTTTGGTAAACATTTTTGTATGTTAATCTCACTCTTTTTTTATTTGACTGTGCCGTGCAGCTTTTGGGATCTCAGTTCTCTGACCAGAGATTGAATCTGGGCCCATGGCAGTGAAAGCCTGGAATACCAACTGTTAGGCTAACCAGGGAACTCCCTCATCTCATTATTTTCCTTGAAGAGAAATGAAATTGCTGATTCAAAGGCATTTGTTTTTATTTTTAAGGCTTTTGACACATATTGCCAAATTGCCCTCCAGAAATGTTCACTAGTGATGTGTGAGAGTTTGTTTTCTTGTCCTCTTGTCATTAGGAATTATTCTAAATTTGTTTTTTGGCTGCATTGTGGCTTGTGAGATCTTAATTCCTTGACCAGGGATCAAATACATGTTCCAGGCAATGGAAACTTGAAGTCCTAACCACTGGACCACCAGAATTAATTCCCTCTTAATTTTTTATTTTAGTTTCAATTTTATAGGTAAGAATTATATCTTCATTGTTTGATTATGAAGAAAACTGAACATTTGTATATGTTTTTAGCTCTTGTGTTTATTTTTCTTCTCTGTGTATGTGAAATGCCTTTGTATTCCTTGACAATTCTTTTTTTGGGGAAAGTATTCACTTTCTTGTAAAGTTTCAATTTGTAAGAGATCTTTATGTTAAAAAGCTATTGATTGGCTTTATTAAAATATTTTTTTCCAAGAGGTAAAGTTTCAACAACAACTTTATTAAACAATTTGATACTCTAAGGTTAGTCAATTAAGCTTCATCCATGAGATCTCTAAGAGAAAAACTATAATCAGTTGATATTTATATTATCATATACAAGGTATATTATTTATAAATACAATTGGGAAGTCTTTTTATTTTTCCCTTCTGAATATACCAGACACTTGCTGGTGAGTTGATTTGGAGTTTGCTTTGGGAGTGAAATTACTTCATTCATTCTTATTAGGTATTGTGAATCCTGTTTTGTGTTTTATCTGTGATTTTTTTTTTTTAATTGAAGTATGTAGTTGATTTACAATGTTATGTGTTAG
This sequence comes from Oryx dammah, assembly GCF_014754425.2. Classification (NCBI taxonomy): domain Eukaryota; kingdom Metazoa; phylum Chordata; class Mammalia; order Artiodactyla; family Bovidae; genus Oryx; species Oryx dammah. The sequence goes on along the minus strand of NW_024070188.1, from coordinate 48,161,265 downwards.
TTTCTGGTGTATAGCCCAATGATTCAGATATACATATATTCTTTTTCACATTTATTTCCATTATGATTTATTACAGGATACTCAATATACTTCCATTTGTTATATAGTAGGACCTTGTTGTTTATCTCTTTTATACATATAGTAGCTTGTATCTGCTAATCCCCCCCAAAATATGGACTGCTTAAGAATTTGCTTATCATCCTTGCGTGGGGGCCATGCTAATCTCTTTATCATTCCAATTTTAGTTATATGTGTGTGGAAGCGAGCATTATACTTGTGATATCTTAATGGATTCCTAAACTATTACCAGATGCTGTCTTGGTATTTTAAACTCTTAGAGTCAGCCACAGTGCTTATGCCGTGTTTATCAAAGAACTTGCTGTGTGGAAAGATCAAAAGTTGAGACGTAAGGCCCACAGATTTTTGTGATTCTAGAGCTGAGGTTGTAATGCTTAGTATACAAATAACCAAGTAACTTGAAAGGTGGATTCTTCGAAAGATTGGAACCGTTGCCAAAGATGAATGGGTGAGCAAGAGCTCTCTCTGTGTAGGGCAGATCATTGCTGCTCAGGCCTCCTGTGGGTATAACTTCTGAAAGCTCATTGGAGGACTCATCCCTGTAGCTTTCTGAGGGTTGAGCAGGAAGTATATATTTTTGCAAAACCTGGAAATTCCCTTAGTTTGAAACTTTACTCATACCTTCAAACATATTTTGGAATTTAAAATAGCTGTAAAAATTCCTGTTGCCCCGATAGAGTTCCCAAGGCAGTGTGTCTCTCGTTCCATATTCTTTACTTCCTAAGCTCTCTCCTCACCACCACAAGCCCCCCACCCCGCCCCCACCAGCCATCTGAGGAGACATCGCTGATGGCAGAAAAGCCTTTTGAAAACCCTAGGTGACTCATGCCACGCGTGTATGGCTTTAGGATTGACAGATGATTTTTTAAAATAGTTTACCCTTTCACTCTCAGAAGATTTTTCAAGTTCTGATCAGGGAGTCTAAAAATTCACATTTTACCTAACTGATAGTGAGGAGGGTGCCTATCTTACCTGTCTGGATTTTTTTTTCAGTCAAAGTTTAATGAAATATTTGTATTACCTATAATCTTTTATTTAAAAGTGAGAACAGACTATGAGGAAATGTATAAAATCTGTTTAAATTAGCAGAGCAAAAATCGTGTTCATACCAATGTTATTTATAAATATTGAGATGTTATTTATTTAAGCATGATAAATATATTCTATTTTGATGGTTGAATGTGAAGCTTGCTTAGAATTAAATTTTTTATTTTCATTTTTCTGAGTGGCTATGACTTTTTCTAGCCAACCTAAGGGGGTTTATAATGTTTCTCTGGTCACTTAAGCTGTATTTAGAATTTTTAAGTAGTACTTTCCGAAAATTTCCAAGGCATAGCATAAAAATTTGTGTTACAGACGTGTTTCTTCTTGATTCTTCCTCCCTTGGTCTCACTGTTCCCCACCTCCATCCCTTCAATTCCTCCAAACACATACCCCCCACATCTCCCAGTTCTGGGTCAATTTATTTTTTGCCTCACGGGTGGTGATTATTGTAAATTCAGCTCTAAGGCCGTCTCTCAGGTTTCAGATTTCCTTTAGGAGAACTGTGCCCTATTCCTGCCTCACTATCTTATATCCAGCACCCAAGTAAGTTACAGAAGTAGAGGAGGAAACATCTGTTTATAAAATGTGATATTTGAGTAAAATTCTAAATGCAACATGATTAACGGCAGAGCTTCATAGAATCAGGTCAGCCTTGTCCTGTTTGGGTTTCCTGTGGTTTTTAATGCTGCATGGTTCATACCGTGTGTAGACGCCTTCCGCCATGCTTTTCATGTCGCTCTCTACTTCTGTTGCCACCATTTTAATTCACAACATTAGCTCACATTTCTGGCCCGTTAACTTTTTCACTGGCTTTTCCCTGGCTCCGTGGTCAAGTTCCTTCAATCTGCAAATCCCACAAGCAGCGGCTGGATTTATATGTCTGGACATTGTTAGGAGTGGGGTCACTGTGCTGCCTACAATACCCCCAGCATTATGGTACCGACTCTCAGCCTCTTCAAAGCCTCTTTACCGTGAGTGCCACATTAATTTTCTAGTCTTATCACTTGCTGCTCCTTGCACCCCAGATTCTACCCTGTTGATCTGACAAGCCTGGCCGTCCCTGAGCGGGTATTGCTTTTCCTCCTACCTGTCTGCGCTGAGAAATCTGACCCACCTTGGAAGTGGCAGCATCTTCTCCTGCACTACTTTCCAGATCCCTGCCACTGGCAGCGTTTCTCTGCTTTAATCAGCTCCGGTGTCACTTATCGGGAATTATTTTTACATTTGTAGGCTCTTATCTGCCTTGCCGGAGGGTAGGAACCCTGGACACCCTCAACCTGCTTGGTCTGCGGCGCTCAGTCTTTCATCCCCTTCTGGTTCTCCCCCACCCCCCCCACCCCGTCACCATTCTCATTTCTCCTGCTGTAAAATAACAACTACTGCAAGTTCTCCTTTTACCCAAATTCCCCTCCCAGTACAGCCATCTCTCTCTTTTCTTGCCACCATGATTTTTTTTTTTAATGGAAGAGACTGGCTTTATTGATTTTTCTGATAAAGTTCATTGGAGAAAAATACAAATAATACAGAATTTGAAGAGGGTAAAAATCATCCAAAATGCCATCACCCAGAGATAAATTGCTTTTTACTAAACATCCTGTCCCATTTCACACATAAACACACACACTCTTGTATGTGATACACAATTTTATATCAGTGAAATCACAGTGGACATACTGTCCAGTGAGCTCCTTAAAAAAATTCAGTATTTTGGGGACATCTTTCCATGTCAGTTCATGTTAATCCTCATCATTTCCATAAGCAGTTCTCAAGTAGTCCATTGGATAAAAAATTATTTACCACCTTAAGATGAGGATACCCATTCTTTCCTCATTTTTCATTTGTATCACTAATACTGTAGTTATATTGGTTAGGGTTCTCCAGAAAACCAGTCAATCCTAAGGGAAATCAACCCTGAATATTCATTGGAAGGACTGACGCTGAAGCGGAAGCTACAATACTTTGGGCATCTGATGTGAAGAATCGACTCATTGGAAAAGACCCTGATGCTAAGAAAGATTGAAGGCAGGAGGGGGATAACAGAAGATGAAATGGTTGGATGACATCATCAACTCAATGGACATGAATTTGAGCAAACTCTGGGAGATGATGAAGGGAAACCTGGCGTGCTGCAGTTTTCGCAGAGTTGCAAAGACTCGGACATGACTGAGTGACTGAACAACTCCAGAGAGACAGAACCAGGGGACATACACATGGAAAAATTTTTATAAAGAATTGGCTCATGTGATCATAGAGGCTGAGAAATCCCAAGAAATCCTGTGGAATGCCTGAGAACCAGCAGGCAGGCAGGCCACAGGCAGAGAGAGTAGCTTTTCTCTTGCTCATCCTTTTATTCTATCAGACCTTTTAGGGATTGGATGAAACATTAGGAAGGACCATCTACTTTACCCAGTCTACTGATTCAAATGGCAGTCATATCCAGAAACATCCTCATGACACCCAGAAATATGTTTAACCAAATAGCTGGGTACCCAGTGGCCCAATTAAGCTGGGACAGAAAAATAACCATCCCAGTAGTGAATATCTTTATATAGCTATTCTTAAACTCACCCCTCTCTTCCCATTTTCCCTTTAAAAAATATATTATTTATTTATTTGACTTCACCAGGCCTTAGTTGTGGCATGCAGGGCCTTTTAGTTGCAGTACGTGGGATCTAGTTCCCTGACCAGAGATTGAACTTGGGCCCTCTAAGATGGGACTGCAGAGTCTTAGCCACTGGACCACCAGCAAAGTCCCCCCCATTATCTCTTTAGGATAAATTCCTGCATGTGAAATTGGTGGGTCAAATATGTGTGTATTCTAGATGATTTTATTGCCCATCAGAAAGGTAAAGTTTTCAGTGGCTTTTCCACTGCCCTCACCAACATGAATATTGCCAAATCATCCTAGTCTTTGCCAACTTAATGCTTTAAAAATCTCTCTTTTTTTGCATTTCTTTCCAGAGTAAGACCGAATATTATTTTGTAAGTTAATGTTTGCATGTGTTTGTGTGTTCCTTCAATTAGACTGACTGCTGTGTACTGGACTCTTTTAGGGTCCTAAATCAAATAATTCCAGTCTTTAATGGAGCTTTTGATTTTGTGCGTATGTGGAATTGCCTAATCAGATCCTCTGTCCATTTTACTATTTGAGTGTTTTGTCTTTATTCATTGATAAGAACTTTTCACAAATTATGCATGTTACCATATTTCAAACTGTGGTGCTGGAGAAGGCTCTTGAGAGTCCCTTGGACAGCCAGGACATCAAATCAGTCAATCCTAAAGGAAGTCAACTCTGAATATTCATTGGAAGGACTGATGCTGAAGGTAGTTCAATAGTTTGGACACCTGATGTGAAGAGCCTACTCACTGGAAGAAACCTTGATGTTGTGAAAGATTGAGGGCAGGAGGAGAAGGGGGCAGAAGAGGATGAGATGGTTAGGGAGCATCACTGACTCAATGAACATGAATCTAAGCAAACTCCAGGAGATAATGAAGGGCAGGGAAGCCTTGTGTGCGGCAGTCCATGGGGGTCTCAAAGAGTCTGATTCAACTTAGTGACTGAACAACATTAATATATATTATCACAGTTTAAAATTTTGGCTTTTAAGTTTTAAGAAAGAAGAATGGAGCTGGAGGAATCAAGCTTCCTGACTTCAGGTTATACTACAAAGCTACAGTCATCAAGGCAATATGGTACTGGCACAAAAACAGAAATATAGACCAATGGAATAAGATAGAAAGCCCAGAAATAAACCCCATTGTATATTCTTTGCAAGAACTGAAGTGAACTGAACTGAACTGAACTGAATATACAGTTTGCCCCAATATACAATGGGGCAAAGACAGCCTCTTCAATAAATGGTGCTGGGAAAACTGGACAGCTACATGTAAAAGAATGAAATCAGAACACTTCCTAACACCATACACAAAGATAAACTCAAAATGGATTAAAGACCTAAATGTAAGACCAGAAACTATAAAACTTTTAGAGGAAAACACAGGGAGAATGCTCAATGACATAAACCAAAGCAAGAGCCTCTATGACCCACCTCCTAGAGTGATAGAAATAAAGCAAAAGTAAACAAGTGGGACCCGATTGAGCTTAAAAGCTTTTGCACAGCAAAGGAAACTATAAGCAAAGTGAAAAGACAACCCTCAGAATGGGATAAAATAATAGAAAGTGAAAGTGAAAGTGAAGTCGCTCAGTCGTGTCTGACTCTGCAACCCCGTGGACTGTAGCCTACCAGGCTTCTCTGTCCATGGGATTCTCCAGGCAAGAATACTGGAGTGGGTTACCATTTCCTTCTCCAGGGGAATCTTCCCAACCCAGGGATCGAACCCAGGTCTCCCACATTGGAGGCAGATGCTTTAACCTCTGAGCCACCAGGGAAGACCTAATACCAAATGAAACAACTGACAAAGGATTAATTTCCAAAATATATAAGCAGCTCATATAGCTCAATACCAGAAAAACAAACAACCCAATCAAAAAGTGGGAAAAAGGCCTGGATGGACATTTCTCCAAAGAAGACATACAGATGGCTAGCGGATGCATGAAAAGATGCTCAACATTGCTCATTATTAGACAAATGCAAGTCAAAGCTACAGTGAGATGTAGCTCACACCTGTCAGAATGGCCCTCATCAAAAAGTCTACAAACAGTAAATGCTAGAGAAGGTGTGGAGAAAGGGAACACTCTTGCACTGTTGGTGGGAATGTAAATTGATACAGCCACCATGGAAGATGGTATGGAGATTCCTTAAAGAACTAGGAATAAAACCACCATATGACCCAGCAATCCCACTCCTAGGCATATACCCTGAGGAATCCAAACTTGAAAGAGACACATGTATCCTATTGCTCATTGCAGCACTATTTGCAATAGCTAGAACATTGAATGAACAGAGATTTCCATCGACAGATGCATGGATGAAGAAGTTGTGGTATATATCCACAATGGAATATTCAGTTCAGTTCAGTCCAGTTCAGTCGCTCAGTCATGTCCAACTCTCTGCAACCCCGTGAATCACAGCACGCCTGGCCTCCCTGTCCATCACCAACTCCTGGAGTTCACTCAAACTCTTGTCCATCAAGTCGGTGATGCCATCCAGCCAGCTCATCCTCTGTTGTCCCCCTGTCCTTCTGCCCCCAATCCCTCCCAGCATCAAAGTCTTTTCCAATGAGTCAACTCTTCACATGAGGTGGCCAAAGTATTGGAGTTTCAGCTTTAGCATCAGTCCTTCCAATAAACACCCAGGACTGATCTCCTTTAGGATGGACTGGTTGGATCTTCTTGCAGTCCAAGGGACTCTCAAGAGTCTTCTCCAACACCACAGTTCCAAAGCATCAATTCTTTGGCCCTCAGCTTTCTTCACAGTCCAACTCTCACATCCATACATGACCACTGGAAAAACCATTTACTCGGCCATAAAAAGAACATCTGTGAGTCAGGTCTAACGAGGTGGATAAATCTAGATCCTATTATAGAGAGTGAAGTGAGTCAGAAAGAGAAAGAGAAATACCATATTCTAATGCTTCTCCAGGGGATCTTCCCAACCTAGGGATTGAACCCAGGTCTCCCGCACTGCAGGCAGATGCTTTACCATCTGAGTCACCAGGGAAGCCCATATTCTAACACATATGGAATCTAGAAAAATGATACTGAAGAATTTATTTAGAGGGCAACAATGGAGAAACAGACATAGAGAATAGACTTATGGACATGGGGAGAGGGAAGGAGAGGGTGAGATGTATGGAAAGAGTAACATGGAAACTTATGTTACAGTTTGTAAAATAGATAGCCAACAGGAAATCGCTGTACAGGTCAGGAAACTCAAACAGGGGCTCTGTATCAACCTAGAGGGTTGGGGTTGGGAGGGAGATAGGAGGAAGTTTCAAAAGGGAGGGGATATATGTATACCTATGGCTGATTCATGTTGAGGTTTGACAGAAAACAGCAAAATTCTGTAAAGCAATTATCTTTCAATAGAACATAAATTAATTAAAAAGAAATTGGGGGGGCTTTTATGATTAATATGAAAAGGCCTTTGTACTCCTAAAATTGTAAAAATATTAATCCATAGTTTCTTCTGGTATCTTTATGGTTTTTTAAAAAATTATCATTTATTTTTATACTTACAAATGGACTTGAGTTTGGGTAGGCTCCGGGAGTTGGTGTTGGACAGGGAGGCCTGGTGTGTTGCGGTTCATGGGGTCGCAATGAGTCGGACATGGCTGAGCGACTGAACTGAACTGATATTATAGATGTTGTAACATTTATAATTTTGCTTTCATTTTTGTAATTTCTTTCCTCTTTTTCTTTGGCTACACTGCACTGGCATGTGGGATCTTAGTTCCCCAAACAGGAATTGAACTCATGCCCCCTGCAGTGGAAGCATGGTTGTCCTAACCAACAGATTGCCAGATAATTCCCTATTTTTTATACTTTCTAATAGGTAGTGACCTCAGTGGCTGTTTAATTCATTGGGTACTGCTAAATAGATATATGGATTGCGTTATTTCTTCTTTATTAGCTGAACTGTAAAGAGAAACTTTATCTCGTTTGCTATTTGGTTCACTATTTTGATTACTCATTTACTATTTGGTACAGTTCAAAATAGGACAGGTAGAATAACTCTTAATTCTTTATCAATTAGATTTTATAGGAGCTTTCTCATGGTAAAACTAGTGTAATCTTAGTCTACTGCCCAGAACACAGTGCCTATTGGAATAGCTTCTTGAAATACCTTTCTTTTAAGTAAAGGTGTAGAGATTTGCACGAGATCCTATAGATAGTGGATTAGGTAAGAAGTTGTGTCGTTCCACCTCCTGTTTTTTTCCTAAATGAGAAGTAACCGTCTCTGCTTGCAGTCCATCCTTCCTCCCTCCCTTCCTTCTCCAAACACATAAATATAAGTGCCTGTATGTATGCATTATATATGGACATGTTTATCACTTCAAGTTCCAGTCCCATACGGTCAAACTCTAGGTGACTGTGATTGGCCCAGAGTCAGTGAATCTATCGTACATGCCTGCTGGGTGAAGGAGCCCCTTGGAGGAGCAGGAACAGCTAGCTGTTGGAGGTCACTGTGCTTCTTGGATCTTCGCTTGTGTTTGGCAATAGTCCTCCTTCACAGAGGACCTGCCAAAAATTTGCTGGGTGCTTTCCTGTCAGTCCCTCTCTGGATAGCCTGTGCCAGGAGTGTGGATACACCACCTGGGGATCCAGGCGGAAAACCTCAGGGTGACAGGTGCTGACACGCCTGGCTCCAGGTTAGGAGGGGACGGCTTTGCTGCCACCGTCTCAGCATCTCACCAAGTCTTCCCGTGTCTCGGCATCTGGGCTAGGACCGGCTTTCTCTACAAGGCAGGACAAATCACACTGTTTCATGCTGCTTGCACACTGCCCCCCAACACCCTATCTCCCAAAACAACCAAAATCGTTCACTCTCCTGATCCCACGTCTGCTGATTGCTCAGGGCAGCTTGTAATGTCTGTGTAATGGCTCTGTGAGGAGGATTCAGGTTCCCAGGTACCTGGGCTCACACCTGGCCAGGAAAAGCCCCAGAGGAAGAGAGGCCACTGCCTGCTTCCTGACCTCTCACCTGCCCCCATGGTCACTGGCCTGTCATCATGCCTTGCTTCTACTTCCTTTGTGGTTAATAGAGATTCTTTAAGTCACGCATTGTCGATTTTTATATTCCTGATCAGGCATCTCATGTTTTGAATTCAGGCACACTGTAAGGTTTTTCTCCCTTGCCTTTGTTTTTCGTTTTTATGTAATCACTGCTGTAGATCTAGAGAATTGACTAAAACTTGTTTTTCTTCAAAGGTGTCACTTCTTGGTTTTTCTTTCTTTGTAAAATCTTGTCTTTATTGTTATCCTTCTAGGGTTGCCTAATTGTAAGTCTCACCAGAGAATGTCTGTGTCCCTGATGCATAGTGTTGCTTTTAAGAGAAGTAACATTATTTTGTAAAGTAACATCTCACATTACCAGTGCGAATGGTTTTTAAAAAAATTTGTTTTCTAAGCAACTGTCAATCTAGTTAATGGTGGGACTTGAGGTTTAAAAATTGACATCTTAGAGGGAATTCCCTGGAGGTCCAGTGATTAAGACTTGGGCTTTCACTGCTGTGGACCCAGGTTCAATCCTTAGTTGGGGAACTAAGATTGCACAAGTCACAGCAGTACGGCCAAAAAAAACCCAAAAAAGTTGACAACGTGTAATGCTGTGTATGAAAGGGATACAGGAGGTAATGCTTATCTGCCAGACTTCCCCAGGTGGCCCCCATGACATACTATACAACTCACCCAGCTTCCTTTTATCTTTTGCTTCTCACCTCTAAAGCTGTCATTAGCTTGAGGTCGAGAAAAAAATGTTCAGAATGTGCATTGGTGCACAAATAGATATGATCAGTGTTCATAAAGATGCTTTCATTGACAAACTATAAGTATCAATAACTTGTAAAATTTTTTCTCTTTTTTAATCTGAAAATTGCCCACTACATTGTTAATTGAATATAGTCTAGAAACAAGCCTAATTCATTAATTTCATTTTGGCTTGAAATTATTTGTACTTTTACTCTGCCTCCTTTATAGCCTACACTGAGGAGATATAATTTAACCTACATTCTTGATCTGATCAGAATATTTGTACAAATATCAGATCAAATATTTCTTGATCTGATCAGAATATTTGTACTCCCTGCCACTGAGGGAGTCAATGTAAAATGAGAAATTTGTTTTACTTATAAATTGTCAGAAGGCAACAATCTCAAGACTCATTATGTAAATATGAACAGATGGATGGAAACACACTTATTTAGGAGACAAACCCTAGGAGCCCAAACCTAAGATCTGGACATTTCCTGTTTAAGCAAAAATAAAAAATGAGAGCATATATGGCTCCCATTCTATGACTGTTTTCAAATAAGAGTTGCTGTACTTTAAATTCTTTTTGTGAAGCTGGGAGCTAAGAAGAAAATAATCTAACACATGCATATTTCAACTAAATCTGTATCTTAGCATCTGTACTGGCATGCATATGATTGGAACATGTAGAGTTGAATCAACACCCTTGTTTCTGGCTGGTTGCCAGAAATAAAGACATCAAAGGAAATAGTAAACCAGGCAGTGAATCAAAGCTGCATGAGCTTTCCATTTAGTAGTTATTGTAAGTCTCTCGACTGCTTTCTGACTGAAACTGTACTTCCTATAGCCCCGTGAGAAAGGGCCACCCTAGGTAGACCAGTTGTTCATTCTTGTTAACCTTTTACTTTGTATGTAGGTAGAGTTGTTTCCCAGATGTGTAGAAATGCACAAAGGGAGTGAAATGTTAATAGGTTTAACAAATGCTGCCAAATTGTCCTTTAGAAAGGGGGTATCCATGTGCACTTCCATCAACAAGTGAAGGTGAAACCAACCACTGAGTTGTAACAAATACTGTGGGTTGTTTGTTGGGAGCCAGACAAGACTGAAGTTTTACCAGTCATCTTATAGTTAAGAAGTTGATTCTTGGAATGGCTGGAAGCTATTTCAGACAGTGTAAAAAGATTTACAGATATTCTTAGAAAAGAACATTTTCTAAGAATACTTAGAATACATTTTCATAAATACTTTAAAATGAAAATATATAACTATATTGAATCTTTAAAAATAACACATAATCCTACTTTCAATAGATACTCATTTTTGCAAATTACTGTTGGCATATGGATATATTTTACTGGTTATAATTTCTATAATTTACTGTGTTACAATTTTTTTTTCACAGAACTGTCTCATAAGCTGTTTCCTCTTTCTGTATGTTCATAATGGTCATTTAAAAGCTAAATTTTGTCATTGTACCATAATGTGCTAATTCAGCTCTTATTATTGAATGTTTAATATACAACTTAAACTGCATGTTCTTAATTAAGATGTATTGGGTTGTTCTGATTATGAGAGTAATATAATTCATTATTTAAAAATTTGGAAAACACACAAAAATTAGGAAGAAATACCCAAAACTCTTTCTATAACTTCTGTTAATGAACTCTATGAGCATTATATATTTTTTCTTCCCTAATATTTTTTTTATTTTGCAGTTTGAGAATATACTATTTGTATAAAACATATTCATTTTTACATATTTCTAAACTCAGGTTTTTTTGGCTGTACCATGTAGTGTTTGGAATCTTAGTTCCCTGACCAGGGATCGACCCCATGCCCCCTACAGTGGAAGTGCAGAGTCTTAACCATTGGACTGCCAGAGAAGTCCTTAAACCTTTAAAAATACCATTTTTCTGTTTTAAAAAAAGTGGAAGGTGCTTTTTTTTTTTCCCCCTGACTATAATAGTAATTTGAAACTACTACAGAAAATTGAGAAATAATTCCAGGAATTCATAATATCACCCTGAGGCATATACCATTAATATTTTGGTTTATTACCTTCACATTTTATTTCTTTAAAGAAAATTTGAGATCTTCTACCATTAGTGGTTAATTTGGGGATGATCATGGACTCTAAAATAAAACCCAAGTTAAGAACTCTTACTGTATACATGAATATACCCCTTTTTAAATTAAACATTATAAAACAGGCATTTTAAAATTGTTGTGAACTCTCATAAATCTACACATTTGCTGATTGTTATGGGTTGAATTGTGTCCCCCTAAAATGCACTGTGAAAGTCCTAACTCCCTTTATCTCAGGTTGTCACTTTATTTGTAGATAAGGTCTCTGTTGAGGAAGTCATTGGTGTGGGCCCTAGTCCAGCACGACTGGTATCATTATGAAAAGAGGAAATTTGGAGACAGACCGAGATGGAGATGCTATCCATCCCCAGGCCAAGAAGAGAGACCTGGAGTGGATCCTTCCCTCACAGCTCTCAAAAGGCATCAACTCTGTGACACTTTCATTTCAGACTTGTGACCTCCAGAATTGGGAGACAATAAATTGTGACTGTTGTTTAAGTCACCAGGTTTGTGGTATTTGGTTATGGCAGCTCTCAAAGGCAAATGTGCTGATTACATATATAATCTTACATAATATAGATGTTTGGATGCTGATTTACTGTGCTGGGTTGGGAGTACTAAACCAACAAAGTCAAGTTCCCTGACTTTGAGGTGCTTAGACTGGCACACAGGAATTGAACCCTGGGGTCATGCTGTGGTGGGCAGTGCTCAGGGCATCATGGGAGCCCAGAGCTGGCCCAGGGGTGAGGGCAGATTTCTCAGGAGAAGTACCACTTGAGCTGAGTTTGGAAGAACCACTGGGAGCTCATGTAATGTTGCTATTGTTGAACATTAGGGTGTTTTTACTTTCCTGTGTTTTTCAATTATTTCTTTAGGATAGATTCACAAAAATGCATTACTGAATTGCATAACATCCCACTGTGAAACTTGAAACATCATTTTTAGGGCATAATATTCTAGTAAGTGGAAGTTTCCATGTTTATTGAAACATCCTCTTTTATTGGATAAAACTCTCCCTGATGCTGTTTCCAGTTTTGCTATTATAAATAATGCTGTCAGGAACATCTTTTTGCAGAAAGTTTTCCCCACAATTAGAAGTATTTCCTTAGTGATAGAATCCTAAAAATAGAATTACAGTATCAAAAAAGTCAAATTATTTTTGAGAAATGCTGATTTACATTCCCATTAGTAATCAAGTAAAAATTTATGAACATATCCATTTAAATTTATTATAATCTTTTATACCCTTTGGGGGCTTCCCTCATAGCTCAGTTGGTAAAGAATCTGCCTGCAATGCGGAGACCTGAGTTTGATCCCTGGGTTGGGAAGATCCCCTGGAGAAGGGAAAGGCTACCTGCTCCAGCATTCTGGCCTGGAGAATTCCATGGACTGTATAGGCCAGAGTGTGTTAAAACAATTCAGTACTTCCCTCTTTTGAAGACTGAACCTTTCCTAGGAAGCAAAGTGAGATTTGTGTTATTTGGGATGGAAGACCCCCTCCTCCTTAGATTCTTTCCTCCCCCTGAGAAAAACCTGCTTAAAGGGCATTGCACCATCACAAACCTGCCCACACAATTTCTGTGCTGGTTTCTCACCAGCAGATGTGTGCATTGGCCTCTGCTTACACTCTCTTAGGTCAGTGCTTATCTGAAATCTAATTGTCCCAAAAGATCAGCCTTCCAAGTGGGCTATTTCTGTTCTATTCCCAGCTTTTTTCAAAAAGACTCTTGTCCTCTGCATTCTCTTAGACCCTAAATGTTGGCAGAGTATCTACTGCCATAGAGTAAACAAAAACCTCGCAATCATGGTGACGTGCTAGACCTATGTGGGCATGAAGGAACCATATAGGAGTGATGGGGTTCTCAGGGAGAGAAGAGTTTGCTGGCAAACTTTGTATTGTTTCCTCATTTTAAAAGTGAGGTGAGAGACCTCCCTGGTGGTCCAGTGGCTAAGACTCCCTGCTTCCAATGCAAGGGGCCCAGGTTCAATCCCTGGTCAGGGAGCTAGATTCCACACGCCCCAACTAAGAGTTTGAATGCCACACACAACTAAAACCTGGTGCAGCCAAATAAATAAGTTTTTTTTTTTTTTTAAAAGACAGCATTGAAGATAAAATTTGCTCTTTAAAAAAAAGTGAGTGTGAGTATATTTTATTCACTCAACTAGATAGTGAATATCAAGGAGCAAGGACTCACCTTAATTAGTTTTGTGTTCTCTGCCCCAAAGGTTGCCCTGAATAATTGTAGCTCAGTCGGTAAAGAATTTGCCTGCCGTGCAGGAGACCGGGGTTCGATCCCTGGGTTGGGAAGATCCTTTGGAGAAGGAAATGGCAACTCACTCCAGTATCCTTGCCTGGAAAATCTCATGGACAGAGGAACCTGGTGGATTGCAGTCCATGGGGTCGCAAAGAGTCGGGCACGACTGAGCGACTAACACATAACACACAATCATTGATATAATTTAAAAAAACGTCCCACTAGTTACTTAAAAAACTTTACTCTTGAAGTCAGGGGAAAAAACAAAGTCATGCATAGTTTAAACACTACAGAAGCACATATGTGGAAAGTATAAATCTCTTATATTCCTCTTCCATGAAGATAAACAACCATGGTCTGCAATTTAGGATGTTTCTCCAAATTTTTTTCCTAGCATTTAAAAAATATAATGATGCTTAACCTCAGTAACAATAAATGAAATACAGAGTGAACAAAACAAGATTCCTCCCATCCTGTTCTCAATGACAAAGCAAAACATAAAAATACAGACTGGTCATGTCCATGTTGGTGGTCAGGTAGGAAAATGGCACACCTGTAGGACAGGGGAGGGAGAGTAAATCTATTTGGAGGGTAATTTGTCAGTAATTACCAAAATTTTATCCATACATACCTTGTGCATTTTCTCTGCTGACTTTAGAAAAGGGAGAATGTTGAGAGCTGTGTTATAATAATGTTTTTAGGTGATGTGCCAGTGTAGGTGGTGGTGGTGGTGGTGTGTGCGTCCTCTGACTCTTGGTGAGCCCACGGACTGTAGCCCACCAGGCTCCTCTGTCCACGGAATTTTCTAGGCAAGAGCACTGGAGCGGGTTGCCATTTCCTACTCCAGGGGTTCTTGCCTCTCCAGGGATCCAGCCCACATCTCTTACGTCTCCTACATTGGCAGGTATATTCTTTACCACTGTGTCACCTGGGAAGCCCAACGGTTTTGGTAGTGGTTAGGTGTCTACTGTATGAGGAGGCTTGAAGTCTCTTCTGAATCTGCTTGGTACCCAGAACAGTGCTAGGCGCAGTGTGGGTCAAAGCAGTTCTCTTGATTCTTTCCCAATGTAGATGGAGAGAGAAGCTTTCCTGGGGAGGAGATTTTTAAGGGGGAAACAGTCCCCCTTAAGAAGGTCCCCTCAGTCCCTGTGGACACTTTCTGAAGGTGTTCCCTGGAACTCCCTCCTTTCCTTACTTCTCCGTCCTAAATTAGCAGAGAGATCCTGCCCTATGAAATATTCATAAGATGCAACTGACCGTAAAACACTTTGTAAATGTAAGTGCTGTAAGTGACCCAGATTATATCAGCAACTTTTTGAGAAATGGGAAGAAGAAGGAGAAAGAAGGTAAGGGAATGGATCCAGGAAGCCAACCTTGCCATTTTCAGACCATAATAAATGGGTCATGGATCTGCACTTTTGTAATTTCAGAAATGACTAAGGCTTGGACTGTTTTTGAGCATCACAAGAGTGGATTCGTCTCAGGATAAATCAGTCTTGGTACATTACACAGATTATGCCACTTTTTAAATCCATATATATTGTTTTCGTAGTCATCCTGTTTCCAGCTTGAAAGATCCTGAGAACCCATAGGTAGTCAGGGTGATCTTCTCACATCAGAGGCTAAGTAAGGAAGTCCCTGAAGGCAGCTGGCTTGGAAGGAGTTTCTGCCATCACCTCTCTTGGGGAGAGGGGGGATGGGGTTGGTCCAGGGGTCTTGCAGGACAGCAGCCTTGGGTCTGACTCTTGGTGGGGTCAGGGTGGCGGGGCAGAGGCAGTGTTTTTCACTGTTAAACAGCTCTCCTCAGCATATGCAGATTCTGGCTCCGTCCAGCCATCAACCCTTTGTCTGCTGGCTGGAGGCCCCAGAATAAATCTACTCTGTGTGTTCTTCCCGCCCCACGATGGCCATTCCCTGCCCCCACCCTGTCTAAATCACTTCTTCCTCGCAAGACAGGATTCCTAGGATTTCTGCCCTTCTGGTTACCCACTCTCCTCTGTCAAATACTACGTGGACCTGCTAGTCTTCCCCACCCCCCTCCTCGTCCTTAGGGCTGTGTTTTTATAACAAATGCTAACACTGTTAAAGTTTGTTCAGTTTCTTGTTTCTACATATCACTCCATTGTCTCATACTGACTTATAAGTAAACTAAAACTCCAGAGCAGTTGCTTTTTGAGTCTGAGTGAAAGATGGAAACCTCTATTTCTCTGAACTTTTTTTTTTTCTTTCAGCTCATTTTTTTTCTTTTTTTCTCCAAGCCAGACAGACTTCTTTTGGAATTCTGATTCTGTCGGTCTTATCTAAAGCATTCATCTCTCCCAGCGTGGTGTCCGTGGATAATTTGAAAAGCCTGTGATGTATTTACCTAGGCTCAGGACTCTGAAGAGGGTGAAAAATCCTTCATGACGAGCTTGCCAGATGCCTGCTGGCAGCCAGCGGCTTCCAGGCTCCGTGGAGAGAGAGAAGGACCAAACCCAGGGCCTGAGTGCCGAGGGGCCGGGTCAGGGGAGCTTTGGTTTGACTATTGACATGTAAATGGTCAGAGGGGCCCGAGGCAGATCCTTCCAGACCCTCGCGGCATCCTTCCAACCACACAAAGCCCAGCCCTGGATGGCTGCAGGCTGTGCCCTGTGAGGGACCCGGCACCCTGGCTGAAGAGGTAAGTCCCAAATCAGCTCTGCTGTAAAACTTCTGTGTGGGACGGAGACTGTGGACTGGAAATTTCCCCAGGTACATGCAGTGGGAGTGGTTTCTTTGGATGTTGGTTGACAGAGGCTCAATGAAGGTTTTTGAAATGAAAAAGAATACTACTAAGTGATCATTAATTGGATTTGGTTTAAGGGAAAAAATCATATTTGCCCACATGCATGTGCATATACAAAATTTGATGGTAGATGCTAGTTTCAAAGTACTTTTTGAATTTTACCTGAGATTTCTGTAGCACTGTTTTTGGCATCATGTTTCTATAGTCCCTCAGGCACAGCCCTCTTCTTTCTCTTGTCTCTAAGTCCTTTTCAGTTCATCCTTCCTTCTTGTTCTTAGAGTAATGGGAAATTGTGTGACTCATATAAGGAATGTCATTATGTGCCTTACAAGTTAGAGAAGTGAAGGAAAAGTTATACACTAAATTTATGAATAACCTCTACTAAAGAATGGAGGTGCTGAAATTTGTGCTCCCCGCCCCCACCAAAACTAAAGAGGAAGAATTTGTGTAGCTATAGTGTCCTAAATTTAATATGTGAATTATAAAAGTTATATGTGCCAACTAAAGAGTGTCTCTCGACACCTAGCTAGCTCTATGGGGATTAAGTCATCAGCCACAACAGGCGCTGACCTTTAACACCCCCTGAAAGGAGTTCAGGACAGAGATCAGGAGTGAGGCACTTTGTGCTCTGGGAAAAGCTAGCAGCATAGAACTTCATATAGTTAGATGTTTTCAGGAGAAAATGTTATGAACCCAACTTGTTGCATCTTCTCACACCTGGAAAAGCACTAAACTTGTTAACGGAGACATCTGCTTCTTGTGATGTAATAGCAACCTTCTACAGAGATGTGTGCTGGATTGTGTGCCCCTCTGTCTCATGGCACATACTGTGACCCGCCCCTACCCCTCTTCAGAGCAGTTCCTCAGAGCCGCCTGAGAGACTGTCTCCCGGGCTATCGTCCTCAGGAAGTCCCCAGATACAACTGCACTCAGAGCTCTTATGTTGTCCATTTTTTCAGTTAACATTGTCACGCTTTGGACTGATTTTGTTAGAAGTCATTTAAGAACTAGCAAGAAATTATTTAAAATATAAGTTGAGATGTCACATTCAGAATGAGTACTAGTTTGAGTTAGAGTATCTTGATTTAAAAAAAAAAAATCTCAAGGAAATTCCCTAGAGATGCCTTGGTTAGGACTCTGGGCTTCCACTGCTGGGAGCACAGGTTCCATCTGTCCTTCGTCAGGGAACTAAGACCCCGAATGCCCTGTGGCCAAAAAAAAAAAAAAAAAAAAAAAAACTCCAACTAAAAGGTTTAATTTGGTAAAAGCTATCCCATGTGGGACTCTTCCCTGACTGATTGAAGAGATGGTGCTTTAAGAAAAACATTTTGTTAACAAAATGGAAATGTTTCCAGACCTCTCTGTCTTTCTCTGGTACAGATATTCTTGGCAGTATGAGTTCTGCATACAGTACATCCCATAGCCTTGAATATTGGTTGTTAGTTCAGACACTTCGTGGTCCTATTAGAGTAATTATGATGATAGAATTATGCTCCCATACCAGAATACCCATAACGAGACTGAAAAAATAGCTCAGGTAGTCAGGCTTAGATCCAGAAGCCATAAATCCTATCAGTGAAGTGTGAAGTTTGTTCTTAATTTTGAAGGATCTCATGCTCTAAGGAGCAGAATTAGGTACAATGGAAAGAACACAAAACTGTTATGAGACATCTAGCTACTTAGGTGGCATGGGAAATGACTGACTTCCCTGCCTCACTGGTGGGCCAGGTCAGTGGTTCTGGACCAGGGTTGGCAATGTCCTTACAGGGGCCCTCGGGAATGTTGAGGGGGAACATTTCAAATTGTCGCAGTGTCAGTTCAGTTCAGTTGCTCAGTCGTGTCCGACTCTTTGCGACCCCATGAATCGCAGCACACCAGGCCTCCCTGTCCATCACCAACTCCCAGAGTTCACTCAGACTCACGTCCATCGAGTCAGTGATGCCATCCAGCCATCTCATCCTCTGTCATCCCCTTCTCCTTCTGCCCCCAACCCCTCCCAGCATCAGAGTCTTTTCTAATGAGTCAACTCTTCACATGGGGTGGCCAAGGTACTGGAGTTTCAGCTTTAGCATCATTCCCTCCAAAGAACACCCAGGGCTGATCTCCTGCAGAATGGACTAGTTGGATCTCCTTGCAGTCCAAGCGACTCTCAAGAGTCTTTTCCAACACCACAATTCAAAAGCATCAATTCTTCGGCGCTCAGCTTTCTTCACAGTCCAACTCTCACATCCATACATGACCACTGGAAAAACCATAGCTTTGACTAGACAGACCTTTGTTGGCAAAGTAATGTCTCTGCTTTTGAATATGCTATCTAGGTTGGTCATAACTTTTCTTCCAAGGAGTAAGCGTCGAGGCACTAATGGTTGAGGACCCCGGATACTAATGTTGTAGCCATGCGTTCCACGAAACAAACTCGCTCAGAAGGAAAATGCAGATAATGGAGTGCAGTTTATTACACCGGCAGGCCCAAGGCAGAGTCTCCTCTTAACCAAGGACCCCGACCAGCATTTGTGAAAATCTTTTATACTCCCTGTGTACGTGTCTGAACCCACCACTCCAAATTCCTTGAGACTTACATAAACCAGGGAAAATACAATCCCAATAACCCCATCATTCATGTGCTATGTGCTCTTGTGCTCAAACAGTCAAACAATTAGCCAATAATCAAGAAATCCGAGGTTATACTCTGATGGATACAGAAAAATATATGGCCTGTCTGGAGGAAGGGGTGATGAGTGTATGTTTTCTCTTAGGCGATGAGTAAGCTAGATAGGATCTTCAAGTTCCCCTGTCTGGAGGGGGTCTTATCCTTCTGTTGTTATTTTCATAGGCACTAAACACAGAGTTCAGAGTCCATTGGAAAGGTGGCCGAGCATGATCAGCATGAACAGGCCTAAGATGGAGTCCAGGCCCTATGAATTCCTTCTTCACTAAAATCCTGAAATGCCACCGGGTTCAGGGAAGAATTGGTCCACTCCAGATGCCAGTGGCGCCCATGCTGATGGACACTGAACCCAGTGGTCGTCTCTGAGGTTCTTTTAGCTCTGTTTCTCTCAAGTTCACAGGCAGAGCATTGAAAGCGTCTAGAATGATGCCCTGTTATTACACTTAGCATCTGTAACCCACGTGTGTATACGTGCATGCTAAGTCGCTTCAGTTGTGTCCGACTCTTTGCAACCCCATGGACTGTAGCTCAGGCTCCTCTGTCCGTGGTATTCTCCAGGCAAGAATACTAGAATGGGTTGCCATTCCCTTCACCAAGGGATCTTCCCAATCCAGGGATCGAACCTGTGTCCCCCATGTCTCCTGTACTGCAGGCGGATTCTTTACCGCTGAGCCACCAGGGAAGCCCCTGTATCTCACATTTGGTGTCAAATGCTGTTGTTGGGAGTGAGGACAGATCCAGCATGCTGGGTCAGGATGCTCAAGCCGTGGCAGCTCGGATTCAGAGCTTCGTTGCTGGGGAGTTCCCTGCTCTAAGCTCTGCCGAGACTGTTCAAATGCAGGTCTGGCCTGGGTGTTGTGGTTGGCTTTGGATTATCTTTCATGCCCTCCTGTCCTCAAAGGGAAGAAGACCGTTCATTGTGGCTACAGGCCTGGCCTCCAGGGCCCAGGCGGCTGTTTCAGCCTACTGCCCTGCTTCTGGGCACTATCCCCTCTGTTGGGAAGAGGGTTATTGTGGGGACAGGTGCCGCCCACAGGTCCGCCTGCCTGTTGTCACAGGCCAGGCTGGAGGCCCTCATGACGCAGAACAGGATTTGGGCTGGAGTAAAGATTCCTAGGGAGTATGAATTCTTAGATAGTTTAGTGTGATTAAATTTTTATTTGACAGTCAAGTGCTATTAAATCAAAGTCCCATAAGAAAGCTCTCAGGCTTATCTTTGTGTAGAAAGCAATAGAAGGGTGAGTGACTAATCCTCACCAGAAGTTGGCTGTGATGTTGTATATATATGCCATCTTACTAACTAACTTGTAAGGTTACCTGGAGTGTGTTTTTTAAGTGACGTGTTGTTAAAAAACTTAAAATTCAAGTATATAAAAATACCAGGAGTTAACTTTGATATATATCCTGTTTGTCTTTACATTTTACAAAGTTAGGTTTACAGTATGTGATATTTTATTGTTCATGCCACACTATCTCATGAAAATGAGATATTTCTATGCTTCTATCACAGTTATGTTCCATCATTTTACATGACTTCTAGTGATCCATTGAGAGGACAGGGCAGAGACCCTAGAGTCAGACTCTGGGTGCGTACCTCAACCTTGCCTCTTATCAGCTGGGCAAGTTATTTAACTGCTGGGTGTCTCCCCCTAGTCTTCTGTAAAATGGGGAGAACAATCATACCTGCTCGACTGGTCTGCTTTGAGAATTAAATGAGGAGATAGATGTTGAGTGCTTAGAATAGAGCCTTGCATAAAGTAAACACTTACCATATAGCATCATCTCCTCAGCGTCAGCGGCATTCCATGACTGAACCATCTCTACTGACCCCTCTCCTGATATTCTTGCAATTAAATCCTTTCTGACCTCTAGAGTTACTACTTTGGGGTCAGTTTCTGGAAGTGGGATTTCTGGGTCAGAGAGCAAACCATAGTTAGAGGCTTTGGATATGTATTGCTGAATTTTCCTCCTTTCTCAGAATTCACACCTACCAGCTTTTCTCAGCTAAATTTAAAAAAAACATTCAGCTTGGCTTCCTTTTAATATCCTGTGTGTTCTGGGACCTTCCCCCTCCAATAATGGGGAATATAAACTCATATAATATTGCTCTAGGGCGAGTATAATTAAGGAAATGAATTAGCCACAAAATGACTTCCATAAAGCATGCCACAGTCAAATAAAAAACAAGGCAGTTCACCTCCATTTGGTATTTCCTGTGGTCTGACTTCTCCATTGATCAAGAATTGTTTATGTGTAGGAAAAAGTAATATGAAATGCGTAAGTGTAGACCTCAAGCTGTCTTTCCCTCCAGCCAAATTTAACTTCTAGACATACCGGAAGAAAAAAAAAATAACCTTCAGCAACATGATAGGAAATGTACATGAAATTAGCCGTATAACTTGTAAAACATTAGATCGGTCCCTTTGTTCTGTGTTAATGTGAAAATCACTCACGTTATTGCATTTACTTTTACATTTACCATGACAAAACTGTTGCGAGTTGGTGTACACAGAGATGGGATCCATAGTGTTTGCTCCCGGACCTGGAAGTGAGAGCTGTGGCCGGGGTTCCTTGTTCAGCAGGCCTGTCTTTACCAGCTGCTCCATGACAACTCAGTTCTCCCACCCCTCGTCTTGGTCAGGTGGTTGTGGCCCCACTGCCCAGCATGACCTGGCCTGGCCTTTGCACGTATCATTGCTGGATGAAGCCTGCTTTTGTGTTCTCAGCAGTCCAGCCACCTGCATTAGATGATAAACACGAATGCGAACATGAATGTTTAAACCATATAACCCAACACAATTATGAGGAAGATGTTTGATTGATTCCGAATATATTCAGTTTGGAATCTCATTAATGTTACCAAATGCACCTTTGTGTGCCTGATGCACAGTGAGATCAGACAAACTGAAATGGAGTTTGGAGCAGAGCAAGATATATTGCAGGGCCAAGCAAGAGAACTGAGTATGAGTGAGGGTGGAAAGGCCTTGTGCTCAAAATACCCTGAGCTCCCCGAAGAGTTTCAGCAAAGCAATTTTAAAACCCAGGTGAGGGACGAGGGGATCTCAGGGCATGTGGCCCATTCGTGCACAGTTCTCTGACTGATTGACGTTGGGGTAACTGGGTGGTTAACGTTATCCTTAGGCTCCCATGGGTCTGGGGTCTCATAATCATCAGGTAGTTAATTTCTTCCATTTAGTGGGGTTTTTAGCATCTGTAAAACAACTCGGAAAGTGTGTGCATTACCTAGGCACTTCAGAGAGGAGCTATAGCAGAGGATATGGGGGAGGGCTCTGTCCCAGGAAGACCCCACAGGGTCCTGCACAGTTATACTAGGAGCACAAAATATGAAAATTCTCATCAAGAATTCCAGATCTCTGAAAATACATCTTAGGATCCCAGATCTATGCTCGAGAAAGTTTGACTTGGTTTACAGACACTGTCCAAGGTATTTTTGATAATTGTTGGCATTCCCAAAAGAAATGTGGGTTATATTTTTATTATTTTTTTGAACAGAACACTTGATTTACTTTTTTGCAAAGATAGTGGCTTTCAGACTTTTTGACTGTGACCTGTGAGAAGAAATACATTTTACATAGTGACCTACTGTGTACATACACATTTAAACAGATGCAAGGAAACAGTTGTTTCCCAAAATACATGCACCACACTCTGATATTTCTAGTTCTGTTTTATTCTTTAAAATGGTGTTTATGATGGTGCTGATGAACTTATTTCCAGATCCACAGTGGAGATGCAGACATAGAGACACAGTGTGGGAAGGACAGGGTGGGACGGTTGGAGAGCATAGCCTGGAAACATATGTATTACCATGTGTATAACAGATCGCCAGTGGGAGTTTGCTGTATAACACAGGGAGCTCAACCCCAGGCTCTGTGACAACCTAGTGGGGTGGGATGGAGTGGGGCTTGGGAGGGAGGTTCAAGAGGGAGGGGACATATGTATACCTCTGACTGATTCATGTTGATGTATGGCAGAAGCCAACACAATATTGTGCAGCAATTCTCCTCCGATCAAAATTTTTTTAAAAAGTGGTGCTTACGACCTGCTAACTTACTTCCATGGTCCACAAATGAGTCTGCAGGGCCTGCAGTTTGGAAGTCCTGTTCCAGAACTTTATCATGGGCCTTTATCACAGGAAGTCTGTTGCCTTCCTCTAGGTGCTGAGCCCCGGGCATCGCCTCTGGTCAGATCTCAGGGCCACAGGGCTGGTCTGGCAGTGGAGATGGAGCCCCATGTGCTGGCCGCCTGGGCACTTGAGCAGCTTCGCTCCTGAGGGCATTCATCCTTCCCTGGACTGACTGCAGCAGCTGACAGCTCCATCTGAGTGGGAAGGTTTAAACAAAGACAATAATTCAAATTGAGTGCCCCTGAATCACGTCTTTGTCTCTGCTCTTGACAGAGCAGAAGGAAGTTGTTCATTATTAAGGATGCCAGCTGCCCATGGGTTGATATATCTGTAGCCAGGCTGGCTCACTGTCAAGTTGAGAAGGTAAAGAGCTAGTTCCCTAGTAGGTGTGTTTCGAAGGAATACAGAAAGGATTTCCCTAAACATGTCTCCTCATTCCCTTGTGCCTAAAATTTTACATTTAGAAGTTCATCCTTTTTCAATCTTACAAGCTTTTTGGTTTCCCAGCTCAACATAAAAATATCCTTAAGGAAAGAGAATACCTTAAGATTGCATTAGATAACATTTGATGAGGATTTGGACAGCCACTGAGAGCTGGGGGGCGAGGGTGCTGCAGCAGGAGGCTGGGAGCCTGGAGGACTGTGGTCAGAATGGAGGGGCTTCAGGCTTTGGGAAGTTTCTGTGTCTAATGATAATTTGAAAGCTGTTTGGAAGCGTGGTGCTCTTTAAAAAATGTTTTTATGAGAATTTTATGAAGACCTCGTGGCTTGGAGCGGCTTCAGCAGGGCTTAGAGATGGGGGAACTGATCCAGATGATGATGGATGTGGGATGAGGGCACTCTCCAAAAGTGACCAGAGCTCTTAGGACCACTTGCCACTCAAGCATTATGTGGCCCGTATAACACGATGACCCACTGAACTCAATAGGTTTGTATTTTTGTTTAACAGATTGTCTGCAGACAACGTGACTTAAGTATGCCATCCAAGGTTCCCATTTTATTGTGTCCAATGCCTTCCATACACCTTGCACATATTTAGCCCTTTTTCCTTAATTGTAGCTTTCTGCTTGGTCAGATTACCACAATTTGATTGCATGCCCATTTGCTTTTCCCGTTGTTGGATATGATGGAATTTAGAGATAGAAAAAGACCTTGGTGATCACCTGGGTCGATGTTTTTCAGGCTGTGGTTATCAACCCATTGCTTGGTCATTAAATTGGTCACATGGGAGTTACAGACAGGCCCTGTGGGTTGAATAGGTGAGAATGCTGTAAATATTTATCTTTCCTACCAGCTATTGTGCAACACATGGGTACCCTCCTACGAGCAGCAATATACACAACCCATTTCTGGGGATACAGATACATTCTTTCTCTTGTTTGACAAATATGTTTATCAAATTAAGCACCTGTTGTTTTTAGGTACATTGGGGAGGGACCGGGGATACAAAGGTGAGGAAGATGTGGACCTTGCCTTCGAGATGCTCAGGTGGGAAGACAGGCATGAAAGGTTACTGTAACACAGTGTGGTGGCTGCCCAGATGGGAACATGAAATTCCCTCCTTCCCCCTGGGAGCACCTGCCCTGGGGAGGCCGCACTTCGGAAAAGCAGCAGTGCACACAGTGAGAAGCAGCTGCAGGTATGCCTGTGAGAAGGACAGTGCAGCGGGTTGAATGCTGGCCCCCGAATCTCCATCCATGGCCTAATCTCTGGAGGAGGTGAGGAAGGGATCCTTCCCAGAGCTTCCAGAGGAGGGACTGGCCTGCCCATACCTGGACTTTGGAGTCTGGCCTCCAGACCCTTGAGGGAATAAATGACTGCTGTTTTAAGTCACCAAGTTTGTGGCGGTCTGATATGGTAGCCTTAGCAAACATAGGCAGGAACCACAGGAGTAGGGGGTGTACCTGGAGAGAGAACAGGGGCGGGAGGCAAAGCCCTGTGTCGGGAGAAAGGGGGGCCGTCTGGCCAGAGCAGAGATTTTGTGAAAAGGAGTAACAGGAGATAGGGCTGCAGAGCTGGTGTTGGACTCCTGGCCTTTGTGGTGGTCTGAATACTGCTTTGTTTATCAAGGCTCATCTGATGATTCACTGTGCTGCCTCTCAGGTAATGGCTCCTAACATCGGATGGCCCAGCAAAAAACACAGGGGGAGGTTTGTTTATTCCTCTGGCCGCTACACTCTTGTGTGAACACGTGGAAAATGCCAGCAGTCACTGCGCGCTGGAGAGGGTGACACCCCGCCCCCCTCAGGGCCGCTTTTTAGTCATTTGTCCCGTCTTATTCTTTTCTTTTATCCCCCTCCCCTCATCATATTCTTGGACTTGTATTTCCCACTGCCTTTTCCTAAAAAGTTATATTTTTATGGCATTTTATTTCCTTGAAATTGTCAGTTAATGTTGAGCTCATTCCTGTGATGTGTAGTGAAAGTGAAGTTGCTCAGTCGTGTCTGACTCTTTTGCAACCTTGTGAACTGTAGCACCCCCGGCTCCTCAGTCCATGGGATCCTCCAGGCAAGAATACTGGAGTGGGTTGCCATTTCCTTCTCCAAGGGGATCGACCTTCCCGACCCTGGGATCGAACTCAGGTCTCCCACATTGCAGGCAGACTCTTTACCGTCTGAGCCACCAGGGAATCCCGGATATGTAGTGAGCATCTTTAAACCAGATAGATGAAGAAAATCATGTTCCTCATTGTGGTGGTTCAGAAGGTAAAGCGTCTGCCTACAATGCAGGAGACCTGGGTTCAATCCCTGGATCGGGAAGATCTCCTGGAGAAGGAAATGGCAACCTACTCCAGTATTCTTGCCTGGAAAATCCCATAGATGGTGGAACCTGGTAGGCTACAGTCCATGGGGTCGCAAAGAGTCAGACACGACTGAGCAACTTCACTTTCACATCGTGAAACTAGTCTATGCTCATTTCAGGGAGGCAGGAGTTCAGGCTGTAGAACAGACCTCCCCACCTCACGCTCCTTTCTCTGGAACTGGGCTGTTTGATGCCTTTTTGTTTTCTTTAGTGAGATAGAATTTAGATGTGAGAACATTTTGGGGTCAGTTTAAATTTTATTCCTTCGGGTTGAGAAATAGCAGCTAAAGGTCTTGTGTCTCAGCTGTCTGTCTGACTCGCATGATATCTTCTTCTATCTTTGCTCTCCCATCAGCCAAATTTCACATACTCTTCTGTTTTATGACTTTAATGAGTTTTTAATCACAAAAATAATTCAAGCTTATTATAAAAGTGTCAGATGTTAGGTTTGAATGTATTGCATGCATGCATGTGAGCTCAGTCACTCAGTCAAGTCCATCTCTTTGCGACCCCATGGACTGTAGCCTGACAGGATCCTCTGTCCATGGGACTCTCCAAGCAAGAATACTGGAGTGGGTTGCCATTTCCTCCTCCAGGGGATCTTCCTGACCCAGGGATTGAAGCTGTGTCTCCAGCATCTCCTGCATTGCAGGTGGATTCTTTACCTCTGAGGCACCTGGGAAAGCCCTTGAATATATCGCTTCTCAGTATTTTAGCTGGCTGCAAGGCCTACTCCCCACTTTGCTATGGTTTGTATCACCCCCAAAATTCATGTGATGAAACCAAATGCCCAATGTGATGGTCTTTGGAGGTAGGGCCTTTGGGAGGTGATTAGGGTTTGAGATGGAGCCCTCATGAATGGAGTTAGTTCTCTTATAAAAGAGGTCCAGAGAGCTCCCTAGTCCTTCCCATGTGAGGACACAATGAAAAGGCACCATCTGTGAAACAGAAAGCCAACTCTCACCAAACACCAAATTGGCTGGCACCTGATCCTGGACTTCCCAGCCTCCAGAATTGAGAGAAATTGCTGTTCCTTAGAAGCTGCCCAGCCTGTGGTATTTTGTTATAGCAGCCCACATGGACTAAGACATACTTCTCTTCCGGTGTTTGTTTCCTGTGGCTTGTTGCAACAAATTCTCACAAACCGGGAGGAGTAGAACAATAGAAATGTGTTCCCTCACAGCCCTGGAAGCCAGGGCTCCAGAATCCAGGTGTGGGACGGGCAAGCCCCCTCCAGAGGCTCTCGCAGGTTCTGTTCTTGACTCTCCCAGCTAGCTGGGGTGCAGATATCTTTTGGCTTGAGGACACATAACTCCAGTCTTTGCTTCTGTCTTCACAAAACTGTTTCCTTTTGTGGTTGTCTATGTCCCCAGATACTCTCTGCCTCTCACTTATAAAGATACATATGATTGCATTCAGGGCCCAAAAGGTTGGCCATGTGAAGGTCATACTCGAAGGTCCCAGTCTTAGGGTGTGGACATAACTTTTTTTGGGGTACCATTCAACCCACTGCTGCTGCTGCTGCTGCTGCTGCTGCTAAGTCTTTTCAGTCGTGTCCAACTCTGCAACCCCATAGACGGCAGCCCACTAGGCTCCTCTGTCTCTGGGATTCTCCAGGCAAGAATACTGGAGTGGGTTGCCATTTCCTTCTCCATTCAACCCACTAACTGTTAAAGGAAAGATTGTTATGACACAGGTTAAAATGGTAAGAAAGACTTTATTCAGGAATGTTGTGATAGGTGTCGGCTATTGCTGTAGGGGAGAGAGATTGGGCTCCACTCTGAATGTGACAAGAACAGATGGGGTTTTATAGCCAAGGAGTGGGTGGAGGGGAAGTTACTAAGAAGAGACATCAAAGGTAGGAGGAATTCTTGCTAAACTAACAGAATTCTTACTGAAGGCCAGCCAGAGTGATCAAGTATCACCCAAGGAATGATGGGGGAGGGGATGAAGAATTTGATCAGCTATTGAGGGTGATCAAATATTAAAGTGGGAAGTATTAAGGGTCCTAAACTGACTTGGCAGGATTCTTGCTAAAACTGGGCTTTGCAGGTCGGACAAGGATGGGGGACCACTGTGAGCTTGATTAGGAGAGAGTCTTTGTCACAGTTCTCTTAAGCAGTTTTTTCCAGACTCAGAAAGACCATAAAAGCCAACCCAGATTCTCAACAACTGAGCTTGTGCCCCTGGGGTAGCTTCACGCTGCAGCTGCCTAATTGGAAAAGTGGCTCCATGCAGGGTTCTCCTCTCTTGTCATCTGCAATCAATCTCTCTTGCCTCTCCAGACCCCTTGCCTTGTGGACCTGCTGCCTTCTGTAGCAGGATCAGTCTACAGGACCCTCTGCTTCCCCCCCTCCGCCCCCATGCCAACCCTGCCCCACCCGGCCCCTCGACCCACCCCGCACATTAGAAAGCAGCACCTGCCTCTCCCTGAATGTTATTGTTTGGATTCAACCCACGAGGGCTGATGTTAGGGAACTCATTGTGACATCAGAGAGAATTTTAGATAAATCACTGTGTGGGAAGAGGAAACTGACTGCTGCTTTGGGGCCCAGCGTGGAAACATTTGGCAGCTGATAAGAAGCCCCGCGGTCATTCTAAGGTCCTGCTTTGGCAGGAACCCCGTCCGTGGCTTGGGGGTGGGGCAGAGCGGGTCTGGCTTCAAGCCTGGTGTCCGTGGCGGGGCGGCTGTCTGGGGAGCTCTTCCATAGCAGGAGCGGAGGGCTCTGTCTTCAAAATGACCTCATCCCTCTGGGTAGGACGAGGGTGGAACTGCGTCCAGATCTGTTGCTGGACTCACATCTGGGCAGGTAGTTGCCGGCCTGTGTCCTGCCCTGGAGACAGGGAATAAATCATTAAAGCTATTTACAGGTAGTAAATAAATGTCAGCTCAGTGACTCCCTAAATAGCTCCGCTGTGCTTCAGGGACAAGGAAGCCCTGCTTCACCGTATTTTCCAGGACTTCCATAGGCGCCTTTTTCTACTGCAGGATGAGACAATAGTGGGTTTTTTTTTGTCAAACCAAAACTCTCTTCTTGGGCTTTTCAGGAATTCAGTACCCTAATTATACTGCATTTGGCTCACGTTTATTGAACCCCAGCCCTGTCCTGTGGTTTGTCTAGGACACTTCTTTTTTTTAATCTCATTTAACCTTTTACTGCCTTCAAGTTACAGGTATTATCTCCTTTTTGTTTTTTTTGAATGAAGAAACAGGCTCAGAAAGGTTTTGACCTGTCCAGGTTCTTAAGTCTAATGACAGTGGAGTCAGGATTAGAACCTGGGACTGGTGACTCCAACCCATGTGCATGCTCAGGGCCCCCCTCCAAGGACCCCCATTAAAGATGGGACAGAGCCTGGAGCTGACTGGGGCTGCCTTAGGTCTTCAGTATGTCATACTGAGCCTGTTGAAAATGAAAACTCTGAAACTGTCCTTCTCCAGAGCTTCTCCAGTGGCTCAGTGGGTAAAGAATCCACCTGCCAATGCAGGAGACACCGGAGGCCCAGGTTCAATCCCTGGGTCAGGAAGATCCTCTGGAGGGGGAAATGGCAACCCACTCTGGTATTCTTTCCTGGAAAATCCTCATAGAGAGAGGAACCTGGTGGGCTGCAGACCATGGGGTTGCAAAGAGCTGGACACGACCGAGCGACTAAGCACGCAAGGATGCTGAGATGCAGTGAGATAGGCATTCTTGTATGTTGCCGTTGGTGGTATTGGAAGGTCTCAAGAACACTGAAGAGAGGGATTGTTAGCAAGTAGGTTTTTGTTATTGTTGTTTTGGGTTAGTTTGTTTTTTCTAAGAATTTAGGAGTTTCATTTGGGAAGACCATAGTTGAATGAATAACAGAAAGAATTGTGTGTAGTAAGGGGTGTGGGGTCATCTAGAGTCCTTAGAAGGAAACATTCTCTTGGTGTGGTTAAGGGTTGTCAGAGGGCACAGTAAATCACAGCCAGGATCCCCTTTATAGCAAGCCTGCAGTGTGCAGACTGAAGTCAGTGTGCAAACTAGAGATGTGGGCAGAGATGTGATATGAAACCAGGGGTCGGCTGCACCCAGGCCCCGGAAATCTCTCTCTCCCCTCTTCTTTCCCTTTAGAGGAATGTGCCCTGGGGCCGTTTCAGATTTAAATCCCACTGTTTGTTTTTCAAGTGACAACAAATAAACATTAAGTTTCAGAATTTAAGAATTTATGAGGTCTGTAAGTAAGAGGTTTGTCCCAACATCTAAGCGTAAATTCTAGCAGTTATGGTTTGATAGACAATATTGATGAAAAATTAAAACCCTGTTACTTCTCCCTTTGCAGCAGATAGACCTTCTATCCCAAACACAATGCCCCTGCTCTGGAGGACTTTGGAGCTTCCTTTACTCCGTTTTGGCTTCCTTGGTAGCTCAGCTGATAGTCCTCCTGCAATGCAGGAGACCCGGTTCGATTCCTGGGTTGGAAAGATCCCCTGGAGAAGGGAATGGCTACCCACTCTGGTATTGTGGCCTGGAGAATTCCATGGACTGTGTAGTCCATGGGGTCACAGAGTCAGACATGACTGAGCGACTTTCACTTACTCTGTTTTGGTGTAAATTCTAAGTTGTCAGAAGTGCTTTCTTTTACCAAAGAAAATGAAATTAATTTTCCTTACTAGGTGGGTTTAATCTGATGTAATTTTGAATGGATTAAATTCTCCTGACCGTTAAAGCAAATAAAAAATTCCAAAAAACAAAAAC
This sequence comes from Oryx dammah, assembly GCF_014754425.2. Classification (NCBI taxonomy): domain Eukaryota; kingdom Metazoa; phylum Chordata; class Mammalia; order Artiodactyla; family Bovidae; genus Oryx; species Oryx dammah. The sequence goes on along the minus strand of NW_024070188.1, from coordinate 48,130,334 downwards.
TGTTGCTGGCACGAGCTGATAATTTAGGATATTTAAAACTGAATTGTAACCTTTAAACCACATTTATTTTTTGCTTGTCTTTTATTCAGCAGACTTTGTTTTTCTCGTTTCCTACTTTGTGACTTTCTAAACACCTCCTCCTTGTCTGATAAGTTCCTGCTCTGCAGAAACGCTGAACTCAATGATTCAGCTGCACCAAGCAAAGACTTTGTTTGCTATTTTTCTTTTCTATTTTTCATTTTTAGATTTGTAGGAAGGCTACAAGAAATGGTATGTATCACTAGATGCTGCTTTTCTATGACGTTAGTTCAGAACCACTGAAATCCTTGGAAAGTGTCCTTTTGTCAAAATTGTCTTTTTTTTTTTTTTAACCACTTCTGTAAGCCTTATCTTCCTAAGTGTAGTACTGACATGTAACAGTGATCGCATTTCCCTCTCTCGCTCTTCCTGTCTTTGGAGTTGTTTTTAAGATGCGTTTATTGGGGTGTGACTTACAGCCGTCACTGAAGTGCAGAGTTAGGGCATTTTCCTCACTCCTCATAGTTTGTTTGTGCCCATCTGCAGTGAGTCCTCATGCCCACTGCCAGCTACGGGCAACCATTGGTCTTCTTTCTGTCTCTATGTATTTGCCTTTTCTAAAAATTCCATATAAAATCGTATAGTATGCATTTTTGTGTTTGGCTACTTTCATTCAGCTTTCCTTTTCTTTTTTTGGCCATGCCCCATGGCATGTGGGATCTTCATTCTCTGACCAGGGATGGAACCTGGATTGGAAGTGCAGAGTCTTAACCAGTGGACTGCCAGGGAAGTCCCCCTCATTCAGCTTTTTTTTTTTAAGGTTCATCTCTGAAGTACGTATTAGTATTTGTTCTAGAGTTATTAAAAAAAAAACCCGATTTTCTATTGTTTTTAAAAAAATCTATTTTCTATTGTGGCAATTTAAAAGTTAGACTGGTATAGGTTACCCACGTGTGCCTAACTCCCATATTCAATAATTAGGGATTTAAGAGTCAGTCTTGTTTCATCTACTGCCCCCCTTCTTTGCTTTTCCCTCCCACACTCTTGGATTGTTTTGAAGCCATCCTAAATGTGCTGTTACTTTGTAAATAGTTTAATATATACATTTGTATTTATCTCTTGCTTTTCTATAGTTAAAGAACTAATTATCTTTAGAAAAATGTGGGCACTTGGGTAAAGGAGAAGATGAAAGAGCTAAATTTGTAGTTTAGCTAAAATATAACACTTCTGCTATGTTCATGGTGCTACATGTGGCAATCTACCGTGTGATGTATAAATCCTGTGTGCCTACCAGATCTGCAGTATATAATTATAATACTTAATTCAGACATTAGTCTATAAGGATAACAGATTTTCCTTCCAACATTTTTAAGTGTGAGATTAACACGTGTACACTACTGTATATAAAACAGATAATCACAGGGACCTATTGAACTATATTCAATATCTTGCAAAGGAAATAAAACTGAAAAAGAATATATGTATAACTGAATCACTTTGCTGTACACCTGAAACTAACCCAACATTGTAATCAACTATAGTTCAATTTTTTAATAAAGAAGTAGTATAGGGGAAACCCAAGCACACTTTACCCAAGTTTGCCAGTGGTAACACCTGGTACAGAACCCATTCCACAGTATCACAACAAGAATATTGACTCTGATACAAAGTACAAGACATCACTGTCTCCTTAAAATCTAGCAACCACTGATCTGTTCTCTGTGTCTGTAATTTTGTCATTTCAAGTATGCTGTACACATGGAACCGTACAGTAGATGACATTTTGGTTGCATTGGCATTTTTCACTCAGCATAATTCTCTGGGGATTTATCCAGGGTGAGAAAAAAAGAGAACGAGAAATGCGTTACGGAGAATAATAAGTCTGTGGAAACCTGTTACGCAGAAAGGTAAAAGCAGATAATTTCAAATTTGCTAGTTGGAAATGGTGACCAAGGTAAAAATACTCTTTGGTCATCATTTCTGTTGATGAGGGGCCCAGTTGGCTGTGGATGAGATGGAGTTTTATTTAAACTGGAATAGTCAAGGAACAGTAAACTCCTACAGAGCTTTGCTTCTGCACAGACATGTGTTGTTTACAGAGTTACTGAATATAAAGTAAAGGCTAGTCTCTTTGTGGAATGTGCACACAATTAGATAAAGATCCCTATGGCAGCCACTTGAGGCAGGCCATCCTGAAGCACATTCTCAGCCACCTTCTCCCTTGCCTTCCTCTGTGATGGAGACTGGAAGTTTGAATGTTTAACCTTCCTAACCACTTTCTAGCTAGTGGTGGCCATGTGATGCCGATGAGATAGGGCCAGTTCTGCTGAATAAAAATATATATGTAAAGTGGAAAAAAGTCTTTGACGCTTTTGCCTTCTTTCTACCTGATACCTAGATGTGACGCCTGGAGTTAGAGCAGCCATTTTGGCATCATGAGCTGATGTGAGGATTAAAGCCATCACACTGAGCGTGGCGAAGTATAAAAACAAAGGGAGCTTGGGTCCCTGAGTGCATTGTTGAACTGTTGCCCATCTTAGACTGCCTTCTTCAGGGCTTCTTCATATGGGGTGAACATAAGCCCCTATGTCACAAAGTCTGGTCACTATTACTATTACTATGTCACTATTACTATTTTGTTGTTGTTGTTGTTATTTGCAGCTAAATTCATTCTTCTTCAGTGATATTGGTGTATTTGTAGCTTTTTTGCCACCTCAGTGCACTCTCACACCTAAGGCCACTCTGGACCTGGGAAATTTTAAGCCAGGAAAGTCCTAGATGATATCTAGTCCAGCAGTTCTCAACCAGGGGGTGGAGGTCTCAGTATTTGTGGTTGCCACTGGCATTTAGCAGCTAGAGGCCAGGGTACTAACAGCCTGGGTGGCATGGAGCAGTCCCACAGCACAAATGTTCCCGTTCAAAATGCCAGAACTGCCTGGTAAGAAACACTGATGTCATCAACTTCCCTGACTAGCCCTAGCCAGGACTGATTAGAGCCAGCCCAGGACCCTGGAGACCCTGCTGCACTGATTTGAGCAACCTGGAGGAAGTCCCCTTCCCACGCATACCTCTCTTAAGTGTAGCCTGGCTTCCCTCTCACCTCTGTTACAGTGCCCTCCTTGATGCCTCAAGCCTCCAGCATCGCAGCTGCTTTCCAAGTAGGGGATTGATGGCCCTGCAAGCTAGCGAGTAAGGGGAAAAGCCTGAAGTGCCCACCAAAACCCCTAACGACCCTGCAGAACCAGACTCTGAGAAGTCTCTGAGGCATCTGGGCCTGGAGTTTGTTAGTTTCAGTGCATTTGCCTTCCAGGCAGCCCTACTATTAATAGTATCATGTGATAGTTTTTGAAATAAGTAAAAAGAAAAAAAATGCATTAAAGATGAATAGTAGCTGGAAGTGGAAGAGTCCTGGCTCTGGCACCAGGTGCATCTTCTTCCAAGCGTTCTCACAGGTAATAGGGGTGATGGCAGAGCAACCATCTCCCAGGTCCTGGGTGGAGATGAAAGGGGATGTGGCCTGGGAAAGCACTTTGGGAATGGTAAATGGCTTTATATTCCCATTAGAACAATGATGCTTTTAATGGCTTTGGGCATTAATCATAGACAAGGTCATGTAACAGGACCGTGGGTCGCAGTTTAAGTTTCTGTTGATTCTTGTTTTATTTTGATTTATTAGGTCCAAGGGAATTGATTTCAGGCCAGGGCAATGGGTTGAGTAAGTAATAAAGATAATAGGGACGCACTTAGCAAAGTCAGAACTGTGCCCAGCTTACTCATATTTTTTCTAGCACAGAAATGCACAGCTTTTACTGTATCTGAAAGACTTTGCTGGGAATGTGCCTCAAGATGAGGCTTGCACGGGGCCATTTCTTAGGAGTTGATTTTTGCGTATCCTAATTGCAGAACGCATTGTGATTAGAGTGCGTCTCCTTTTTTTTTTTTTTTGGCCGTACCATGCAGCATGCAAAACTTCTCCAACCAGGCATTGAAGCCACACTCCCTGCATTGGAAACGCAGTCTTAACCACTGGGCCACCGGGGAAGTCCCAGAATACTTCTTACATAGTACATAAATGCTGCTGCTGCTGCTGCTGCTAAGTCGCATTAGTCGTGTCCAACTCTGTGCAACCCCATAGACAACAGCCTACCAGGCTCCCCCATCCCTGGGATTCTCCAGGCAAGAACACTGGAGTGGGTTGCCATTTCCTTCTCCAATGCATGAAAGTGAAAAGTGAAAGTGAAGTCGCTTAGTCGTGTCAGACTCTTAGCGACCCCATGGACTGCAGCCTACCAGGCTCCTCTGTCCATGGGATTCTCCAGGCAAGAGTGCTGGAGTGGGGTGCCATTGCCTTCTCCGACATAAATGCTACCTGCAACATCAAGGTGTAGACTTGTCTAATCGAGATCTCTTAGGGAAGCACCAGTATGATTCTTATTTTCAATGTTTCACCCCTTAAGAAGAGGCTTCCCTGGTGGCTCAATGGTAAAGAATCTGCCTGCAATGCAGGAGATGCGGGTTGATCCCTGGGTTGAGAACATCCCCTGGAGGATGGCACAGCAACCCACTCTAGTATTCTTGCCTGGAAAACTCCATGGAAAGAGGAGCTTGGCAGGATCAGTCCAAAGGGTCGCAAAGAGTCTGACATGACTGAAGCGACTTAGCTAGCACACATGCGCGCACACACGCCCTTTAAGGAACACGTGCTTATAAAAACAGATGAAAACTTTCAGCAAAGCATCTCTTGGGTCTGCCCTTCCTGGAGTCCTTGAGGCTTGATTAATATTTGCATTCAAAAGGGAAGGGCCTTCTTGGCAAATAGAGCACACACACCAGTCCTTGTAGGGTCGATTGCTTAGAACTCCTTCAGCTTAAACATTCTCTGGAAACATTTCTTCGACTCCCAGCCTTGTGAACGCCCATCTTATTCAGAGCTCGGCCTAACACCCTTGTCTCTAACCTTCTGTCAACTGTGTATCCTGCAGCATCCTTGCATCATAGAGAACTATTTCAGTGACTTGAGGAGGGGTTTCAGTGCTGACATTGTCTGGGAAATCCTTGAAAAAGATGTTTCTCACACTGGAGTGAATGGGCGTTTGTGTGTTGCCTAATACTGAGTGCTATAGGGCAGGTTCTTCTTTTTCATTCCTTTTCATTGAAAGGGCATCGTGGTGCTGAATCTTTACTTTTGAGACAGCTCTTCAAAGTAAAGAAAACAGAAAACAACAAAATTCTGTAAATCAATTATCCTTCAATTAAAAAAAAAAAAGCAAATGGAGCATAGACTTGAACTGTGTGCTGCAGGTAACCTTATGCCCCAGTTTGCAGAGTAGATTCTCAGGTGTTCACCTTCCTTGGTTTTTGGCTGAAAGTTCTAGTTGGCTGCCGCTGTACATACACAGTTAGCACCATTACTTAGTCCCTGCATTCTCATTAACATTAAATTACACTTGCCTTAAATTTTTAAAAATTCTATTTCCTCACTGGTTGTTGGATGTTAGTAATGTTTTCTCATGAGGTCTGCCACATTTCCTCACAGCAGTAATTAGAATCATTACGATAACAGTCATATCTGGGATTTACACTGCCTATTTACTTAAAGTTTTATTTTTGTTTTTGTGTATATTGTCATTTTAAATAAAATAATATTCCAATAATTAACATAACCCTAAGAAGAATAATCTAACTCTAATTATCTCAGGCAGAATAACCATTTCAACATCTCAATAGAGATATGAAAGGATATAAGCCCATATCCCTGGCTACCAGGCTGACAGCCTAGTCTTGTTTTTTGGAACTGTCTGGGCAATAAATAAATATTTTGAAAAAACAGCTATTAAAGCATATGCAGATTCGATCCTCGTGTTCCTTACCTGACAGGACCCTTTCGGATCTTTTGGCTCTTATTGAGAAAATATAGCAATTAAATCCCATTATGATAATAACTACAGAAATGTAGGCTTTACAGTGTGGCAGGACTCTTCTAATCCTGTTATTTATTTTAATTCACTTAATTAAAAACACAGAGATCTCAATATGTGGTATGACTAGAAAGCCTGCCAATCTCTAGCTAACGGTCTGCCTCCTCAAAGAATTATTCCATTCAACACAGAGAGGGGTGCAGCTGGGGTGGTTCTCACAAGACTGTGCCCATCCTTTGCTGCCACTGTTCCAAGTTCACTCTAACCCAGGCGGTAGCCCCTCTATCGCCCCCTCCCCAACCTCCTGCTGATGCTTCAGGAACCCCTCCACCAGCTGCAGCCGGCAGGCACCAGAGGGCTTGGCTTGGACCCAGGCAGTCCTTGCAGCTAGAATCTGGAGTCATCTGCAGGAGCCCTCTTGCTGAGATTAGGGACCAGGCTACAACTACCATGCCTGTTGGGCCCCCCAGGTGACCCAGTAGTAAAGAATCTTCCTGCCAGTGCAGGAGACGTGCGTTTGATCCCTGGGTTGGGAAGATCCCCTGGAGAAGGAAATGGCACCCCACTCCAGTATTCTGGCCTGGGAAATCGTATGGACAGAGGACCCTGGTGGGCTATAGTCCATGGGGTTGCAAAGAGTCAGACGTGACTGAGTGGTTAAAGAACAACAATAACGGCGCCTGTCAGGCGATGCCCAGCTGTTTGCATTAGAACATTGGTTGGGCTGATGCTTTTTAGCTGCTGGGGCTCTTAAGGCAGGACTGGAAGGAGGACAGGGAAAGGGGGTCCCACTGCCTCTAAGTCATGCTCTTTGCCTGCTTAGCAAGCAGTGTGGACAGGCCCAGGGTAGCGGAGAGGACAGAAAGTCAGTAGACTCACATCGATGGAAGCCTGAGGCATCTCTAACAGCCCTGTGGCATGTGGAAGGGGGGTTCCAGGTGCCCTGCATGGAGTGTGGACTCCTGGGTCAGATGGAACCCGAATTTGGCCCCTAGCACTGCTCATCACTACCCCTGCGGGCAGGAACAAGCTAACCAGTCCCTTAGAGTCATCATCTATTTGTTCAGTTCAAAACAGTTCCTGCCCTGTGGAGCTAGAGGAGGGTGAAACACAGTAAACAAAATAAATGAATAATGCTAGGTGCTAAGGCTGCAGTCTTAAATGAGGTTGTCAGAGAAGGCATCGCTGATAAGGTAACATTTGTGCCAACCCCTGTAGGGGTCGAGTGGGAGGGCCATGTACATTCTGTATAGAGGGACAGCCAGGCACAGGTCCTGTGGCAGGGGTACCTGGTGTGTTGAAAGAGTAGCAGGAAGGCCAGTGTGGCTGGAGTAGAATGAGCCAGGGGACTAATGGTTGTGGTCAGAGAGGAAAGAGGAGGCCTTTGATCCTGGAGGGCTCTGTAGACATGGTACAGACCTGGGCTTCTGGGCCATATGGGAAGCCATGTTCGGGGACGGGGGTAGGGGGCTTGAACATGTAGAAGAGTAACACAATCTGGCTTAAGGTTTTCTTACCTTGGCAGTTGTGATGAGGGATAGTTGGGGGGAGGGGAAGGGCTCGAACAGGAAAACCAGGCAAGAGGCTGTGCAGCCCACAGGTGAGACAGGATGGAGGCCTGGACTGGGATATGGTAGGGGAATGAGGGGAAGTGGTCAGATTGTGGATGTACTGAGTAATATCTGCCTGATGGAGTGGTTGTAGGGTTAAATGAGATGCATACAGCTGCTGCTGGCATGTATTGGGTCCTTGGTAAAGGCCAGCTGCTACTGTTGCTTGTTGTCTTGCTGGGCAGCCCTGACACACACACAGCAGTCAGGTCAGAGATTTGTTCATCTGATCAGCTGTAGCAGTTGCTGGGATTGGAACTCAGAATTGCTGGCTTTAAACCAAATAGAATGCCCCCTGCCTTTCCCTGCAGATATAAATCACTGAAACCAGGGGAAGCACTTGATTAAATCACCCAGGAAAGAATGCTGCTCTCATACCTGACATGGTGTGAGCTTTGGCAGTGAAGCAGCTGGTTTCCACATCCCGTGTGTTCACAGGCGGTGTGATGGCTGGTCGACCTGTCATGTCTCCTTGAGTTTGGCCTTTTCGTTGGGTTTTCCTGGGCATCCTCCACCCCCTGCAGGCAGTGGGCCTGACCCTCCTCCAGGACTCTGGTTCTTAGGCTGCCCTTCACCTGTGCGCCTAACGTGCAGTTTCAGCGCTTGTCACCCATCCTGAAGTTGAAAGACTGAGCTTTGGAAAGTAAACGGAAGAGGGATAACTGCCTTCCCATTTTTTAATCATGGCAAAAGATACAGGATTTCCGTTATGAATAAGTAAGCATTTAGTGCAGGAAACAGAAACCACTCTTAGGACTTCACGCAGGAAGAGATGGGAATTAAGTGGTCACAGACTTACTGGAAGGGGCCGAGCCCTGAGGAGCCCTAGGCTGTACCTAGGGTGACTCCCAAAAGTTTGAAGAATGGGCCCACCAGCAGACTCCCAGCTCAGATGTTAACTGGGACTGTGGGTTCAGGAACCCACTCCCGGCCTGGGTTTCAGGGAGCAGGCAGCCTGAATGGGGAGGGGCTGGCCATCACTACGGAGAATGGTTCTGGAATGCGGCTGCAGAAAACCTCCCATCTCCCCACCTTGCTTGCCAGCCACTGCTGTACAGGGCAGGCCTCTACTTGGTTTCCTATTTTGCGCAGGTGCCTCCAGTTGGATCGCAGCCCAAACTCTAACTGCAGGTGTGGGGTCTGCAAAGTGTAGTTTTCGTTTTCTGCCCTCCAGCCAGGAGGAGGATGAGGTGAGGTCAAACACGCCGCCTCCCCGTCTCCGGTGACATCCTGCTTGCCTGCAGTGGGTATGGTGGGGCCCCTCCTTCCGGTTGTGTTAGCTTGGCCCATGTTGAGAAGATACCACCCACAACATAAAACTCGACATTAAACACCAAATCCAACTGTCAATATTTTCCCAGCTTATCTTTGGTACAGTGCCGTGTACTTTGTAATGGAGGAGCTCATATAATCAGTTACATTGTGGTGACCCTCGGAGGTCTGTGAAATAAACAAAGTAGACCTGACAATCAGAGTTTGGTTTATTTAAATTTGGAGAAAGTACGGAGCCTGAATTTCTGTTTATCACAGACTGCTTTTATGGTTCATGTCATTGCTTAAAAAGACTAGGCTAGTCACAGTGTTTATCTAAAATGACATGATCAACATTTGGTGTGAACAGCACTTTTAGCAGACCGTTTTCACTCTGAAAATATGCAAGAGTGAGTGTCGGGTCCAAGTAGAGGTTAACAGAAACACGAACTGCCATCGACACTGCCCTGGCCAGCCTGAGTGCTCTGGAGCCCTGAAATAGCCATTTCTTGCAGCTTTGTGTCGAGTCCGTTGTGTAAAAGTTAATCAACTTTCTCTAACCATTACCTGACAAAGCAGCAGAGAATTAAGGTGGCCTATTCGTTTGGGAGCTAAATCAGACAGAATGAACATAAACCAGAGCCCGGATAGGATAGATGGCTGCTGGTGACCTCATCTGAAGGATAGGTTGCTTTTGCTATAATAGCAAGTCCGAGTAGTCACGAGCGCTTCCCCAGCAGTAAAGAATCTGCCTGCAATGCAGGAGATGCAGGAGACAGGGGTTTGATCCCTGGGTTGGGAAGATCCCCCTGGAGTAGGGCATGGCAACCCACTCCAGTATTCTTGCCAGAAAAATCTTGCAGACAGAGGAGCCTGGCGGGGCACAGTCCGTGGGGCTGCAAAAGAGTGAGACACGACTGAAGTGACTGAGCATGCAGGCATCAGGCATGGGGCTCCTGAAGAGTGCCCTGGGTGACACAAGAGAAACTGGCAGATCGATGTCTCTGAAAATTGGAGGTTGGGGTAAAAAAAATCAGTAAAATGCCACATATATGTCTAATCAGTTCAGTTCAGTTCAGTTCAGTCGCTCAGTCGTGTCCGACTCTTTGCGACCCCATGAATCACAGCACGTCAGGCCTCCCTGTCCATCACCATCTTCCAAAGTTCGCTCAAGCTCACGCCCATAGAGTCGGTGATGCCATCCAGCCATCTGATCCTTGGTCGTCCCCTTCTCCTCCTGCCCCCAATTTCTCCCAGCATCAGAGTCTTTTCCAATGAGTCGACTCTTCCCATCAGGTGGCCAAAGTACTGGAGCTTCAGCTTTAGCATCATTCCTTCCAAAGAAATCCCAGGGCTGATCTCCTTCAGAATAGACTGGTTGGACCTCCTTGCAGTCCAAGGGACTCTCAAGAGTCTTCTCCAACACCACAGTTCAAAAGCATCAATTCTTCGGCACTCAGCCTTCTTCACAGTCCAACTCTCACATCCATACATGACCAATGGAAAAACCATAGCCTTGACTAGACGGACCTTAGTCGGCAAAGTAATGTCTCTGCTTTTGAATATACTATCTAGGTTGGTCATAAATTTTCTCCCAAGGAGTAAGCGTCTTTTAATTTCATGGCTGCAGTCACCATCTGCAGTGATTTTGGAGCCCCCCAAAATAAAGTCTGACACTGTTTCCACTGTTTCCCCATCTATTTCCCATGAAGTGATGGGACCGGATGCTATGATCTTCGTTTTCTGAATGTTGAGCTTTAAGCCAACTTTTTCACTCTCCTCTTTCACTTTCGTCAAGAGGCTTTTTAGCTCCTCTTCACTTTCTGCCATAAGGGTGGTGTCATCTGCATATCTGAGGTTATTGATATTTCTCTAGGCAATCTTGATTCCAGCTTGTGTTTCTTCCAGTCCAGCGTTTCTCATGATGTACTCTGCATATAAGTTAAATAAGCAGGGTGACAGTATACAGCCTTGACGTACTCCTTTTCCTATTTGGAACCAGTCTGTTGTTCCATGTCCAGTTCTAACTGTTGCTTCATGACCTGCATACAGATTTCTCAAGACGCAGGTTAGGTGGTCTGGTATTCCCATCTCTTTAAGAATTTTCCACAGTTTATTGTGATCCACACAGTCAAAGGCTTTGGCATAGTCAATAAAGCAGAAATATATGTTTTTCTGGAACTCTCTTGCTTTTTCCATGATCCAGCAGATGTTGGCAATTTGATCTCTGGTTCCTCTGCCTTTCCTAAAACCAGGTTGAACATCAGGGAGTTCACAGTTCATGTATTGCTGAAGCCTGGCTTGGAGAATTTTGAGCATTACTTTACTAGCATGTGAGATGAGTGCAATTGTGCAGTAGTTTGAGCATTCTTTTACATTGCCTTTCTTTGGAATTGGAATGAAAACGGACCTTTTCCAGTTCTGTGGCCACTGCTGAGTTTTCCAAATTTGCTGGCATATTGAGTGCAGCACTTTCACAGCATCATCTTTCAGGATTTGAAACAGCTCAACTGGAATTCCATCACCTCCACTAGCTTTGTTCATAGTGATGCTTTCTAAGGCCCACTTGACTTCACATTCTAAGATGTCTGGCTCTTTATATACCCAAATAGATAGTTAAATGTACAGGGGACTTCCCTGGTGGTCCAGTGGTTAAGACTCTGCTTCCAGTGCAGGGGAGCAGGTTCAATCTCTTGTTGTGAAAGTGGGATCCCACATGCCACGAGGTCAAAAAGTAAAATAAAGTCAATAATGGTAAAAATATAAAATTAATAACATTTTAAAGATATCTATTTCCAAAGTACAGTGTATTCCTTGGTAACCCTTTTAAATCATTCTCTTCTGTCGTTCAGGAAACATTGCTGCGGTTGTGTCATGGACTGATCAGCTGCCGATGCTTTTCCTGTGTAGCCTGCACTTTCCCCTCCAACATTTGATTATGAAAATTGTCCTGTGTACAGCAAAGCTGAACGAATTTTACAATGAACATCTGTATAGCCACCACCTAAATTCCACCATCAATGTTTTATTAAAATTGCTTTATTCCCTACAGTTCTAGATGCTTTACCATCTACAGTCAGGTAGTTATTGCTGCATAGCAAATTACTCCAAACTAAGGGTCTTTTTGGCCAGTCCTCATGGCTTGTGTGATTTAGTTCCTTGACCAGGGATTGAACCTATGCCCCCTGAAGTGGAAGCACAGTCTTAACCACTGGATCGCCAGGGAATTCCTGGAACTTATTTAAAACAATAAGCACTTATTATTTCACTTAGTCCTTATGAGTCAGAAATTGGGGAGTGGCTTCTCTGAGTTGTTCTGGCTTGAGGTTCCCTGAGAAGCTGCAGTCTGGACATTGGCCAGGGATTACAGTCATCTGCAACATGACTGGTGCTGGACAGCTCACTTCCAAGAGGGCTCACTCACATAACTGATGGCTTGAACCTTCAAAGATGGCACAAGGCAGTTTCAAATGGGTGCTATTCAGACTGGTGGTTGCCAAGGGGCAGGGGGTTAGGGGAGGGATCAAGTGGGAGATGGGGATTAGCAGACGTAAGCTTTTATATAGAGAATGGGTAAACAATAAGGTTCTACTGTATAGCACAAAGACTATGTTCAATATCCTGTAATAAACTCTGCTGCTGCTGCTGCTGCTAAGTCGCTTCAGTCGTGTCCGACTCTGTGCGACCCCATAGACTGCAGCCCACCAGGCTCCCACTATCCCTGGGATTCTCCAGGCAAGAGTACTGGAGTGGGTTGCCATTTCCTTCTCCAATGTATGAAAATGGAAAGTGAAAGTGAAGTTGCTCAGTCGTGTCCGACTCTTAGCAACCCTATGGACTGCAGCCCACCAGGCTTCTCTGTCCATGAGATTTTCCATGCAAGACTACTGGAGTGGGGTGCCACTGCCTTCTCCAGTAATAAACCCTAGTGGAAAAGAATATAAAAGGAATGTATATATGTATGTATAACTGAATTACTTTGCTATCCAGCAGTAATTAATACAATATTGTAAATCAACTAAGCTTCAATTAAAAACACAATTATATGTAACAATCACAACTATATAACCTAATATAAAAAGTTACAACCTCAGGGAATTCCCTGATGGTACAATGGTTAGGACTCCACGCTTTCACTGCTGAGGGTGCAAGTTCAATCCCTGGTCAGGGAACTAAGGTCCCACAAGCCATGCAGTGCAGCAAAAAAAAAAAAAAAAAAAGTTATAAACACAAATGTACCCCTAAGCTTGTCATTAAAAAATGTGAAAACAATTTATATGGAAGTTTTACACAAATTAAATATTTAATATCTTTCCTTATTTTAAAAAATGGGTGCTGTTGACAGTAAGTAACTCAGAAATGATGGAGTGGGGCTGGAGGATTCAGGGAAAGCTTTGCCCTAAAGGTAAGACTTGCCTGGTGTGGCATTCCAGCCAGGGCTGATGCTAACACCAGTGCAGAGCGAGAACTTCAGGTGGAGTGGGAAGCAGAATGAGACCCTGATCTCAGACACGTCCCTGCTCCCTGGGACCCTGCTCCCAGACAGCGGGGCAGGAAGGGTTCCGAGGACTGGATTGCATCAGCTTTAATCGCTCCTAACAGGAGGGGCCTCAGCTCCCCAGACTGAGATCTTTAGACGTGGTCACTGATGTTTGAAATATAGCAGCATCCAAAAACTTCTTTTCCTAGGTACCCAGACATTTTAATTCACACATTCATTGTATTCCTCTGAGATTGAAATATTGTGAATGGTTCTCTGCTCTTTAAAGCTTCTTTCTATTGAAAGCGTGTTTTGTTTTTTTTTTCCCCCTCGAAGCACATCTTTCTAAATTTTTTTAAAAATTATTTCTTTGGCTGTGCCAGTTCTTAGCTGCAGCATGGGATCGAGTTCCTTGACCAGGGATGGAACCTGGGCCCCCTGCATTGGGAGCACAGAGTCGTAACCACTGGACCACCAGGGAAGTCCCTCCTAATTTTTAAATGTGTATTCCTGTTCCTGACCCCAGAGCAGGGCCAAATGGGATAACAGGGAATGCTTGGCTCCCTTAAACCAGGATGATGATAGCTACTGCTCCTCTGTCACAGGTGAAGCCCCCACCCAGGACACTGGTGGGGAGGCAAAGACGAGGGGAGTGCCTCCTGAGTGCTGTGGGGGCCGGTTTGTGGAGGGTTTTGGGGCCCTCACCCAGCAGTGGAAGGAGAGCTCACCCCACCCTGAGGGAGGTCATCTGCCCTCTGAGTGGCTGCCGACCCCCGTCTGCCTTCCTGGGAGGTGAGCCTCTTTCTTGGACATGCACCCAGGACCTGCCCCTCTCCTGGCAGCTTCCTGGTGGTTGATGGGCTGCAGTGGGAGCTCTTCCAGAGCAGTTAGGGTGGAGAGATTGGCCTTCCTGAACCAGGTAGAGAACATATCAGTGTCCTCTTGATTCAAATGGGAGGATCCTCCTTTATGGTCAAAGAATAAAGAGTACAAACAATGAGAAATACCTTATCAGGCCAAGTCAGTGACCCATGAATCAAAGAATTCCAGGTCTTTAGTGCTGGAGAATGTTGACAATCACCCTGTACAGCCCCTCTTGTAAAGATAAGAAAGAAACCTGGAAGCCAAGGAATGGGCCAGCTGATTTGAAGCCTAGCCAAGAAAGTCCTGGGGCTCCTGGTTCTCTGCTCATAAAGGCCACTGTTCATTTTGTACCCACTTTTGTGTGTGTTGGCTTCTGTGCTGGTACTTCACACAGTGCGCATTCATGAAGAATATTACCCCCAAAATAAAAGCATTGCCTTAAGAATGATTTCCCAAAATAATAGTTACAAGTTATATAGTATTTATGTAGTGCTTATGTGTAGTACTTACTTGCCAGTTTCTAAATTCCTTCCAGATAGAAATTCTTATTTAATGTTCTAACCATACTAGGAGGTAAACATGATTGTTGTTGCTGTTGTTGAGTAACTAAGTTGTGTCCAGCTCATGGGACCCCATGCACTGTAGCCCACCAGGCTCCTTTGTCCATGGGATTTCCCAGGCAAGAATACTGGAATGGGTTGCCATTTCCTTCTCCAGGGAACTGAGGAATCGAACCCACGTCTCCTGCATTGCCGGCTGATTCTCTACCACTGAGCCACCAGGGAATCTGGTAAATACGATTACTATCCCCATTTTCTGGATGAGAAAACTGAGGCATGAAGAGATCATGGTGACCTCTCCAAGATGAGGTGGCTGTATAACCCATGCTGTTAACCCCACTTGGCCCTGATTCCCTGTGCAAACATCAGTGCTGGTGACTGAATCTTCAAAGCTTTCTGTTTTCTAGGCTTGTGCCTCCCACCTCCTTGTATCTTTGGGGCCATGTGACTACTTTTGGCCACTGAGTTGTGAAAAGTGTGTTGTGTCACTTCTGAGCTAGATCATGTTATCACTATTGTATGATCCTCCAGATCTGTTTTTCTCTATGCCCTGGAGACTGGTGGTTTCTCTGTGAGCCTGGGCAAGTCAAAGAGGAAACAGAGCCCCAGCTAACCCTAGGTGGACAGAACTGGGGTGTGAAAGAAACTGAGATGTGGGGGCTATTTTTCACTGAGTCCATCCTGACTGATGTAGTTTCTGATGTGCCTAGTATTTCAAGAGGTGCCTTAGTAATAGGCTTCCCTGGTGGCTCAGACAGTAAAGAATCTGCCTGCATTGTGGGAGACCTGGGTTCCACCCCTGGGTTGGGAAGATCACCTGGAGAAGGGCATGGCAACCCATTCCAGAATTCTTGCCTGGAGAATTCTCCCAACCAAACAGAAATGGTTCTTTGGGTCATTTGATACTTTGTGTGTGGGTCACTGACTTTCTTAGTTAGAACATTGGAAAAGAGGTTGGGCAAATGAACTCAAGCTATGAGAGCAAGAAAATGTGGTACCTCTTCTCATTTTCCTGAAAGTCCTTCAGCTTCCACCTGTCCAATCGGTTGCATAGCCCACCTGTCCAATCTGTTGCATAGCCCACATAAACATCAGGCAGTTACTTGCACAGATGCGTGAACAGGAGTGTGCTGTGTATGTTTGGCTGCAAATCTATCAGCATTACAACAAATAGCAAAGACTCAAAAAATATCACAGCAGTTACCACAGCCATGAAAGATGAGATAGGTAGGGGTCCAAGGTCATATGAGAATGATCTGTTGACAGTTCACTGTTTCCTGGATTATTAGTGGGTTTTCTGAGCCACGTGGGACCAGATGGCCAGATAAGCTAAGAAGTATTGCCTTGGGATAATCCCTAGCAGTTTGGTGGTTAGGACTCGGTGCTTGAGAGCCTGGGTTCAATCCCTGGTTGGAGAACTAAGATACCACATGCCTCGAGGTGCAGCCAAAAAGTATTCCCCTAGACTTCAAATTCTAGGCTGCAGAGTGGAAGGGGTGAGCACACCCAGCTCTTCTTATTTCATGTGAACAAGACTGGTGCATGTTTTTAAAAGGCGGTCAGTTACATTAGCTTTGATTATGATAGTGTTGCTGTTTGTTTTGTCTTAGGAGAGAACAGTAGGTATGTAGCTACAAGAAAAATTTGC
Organism: Oryx dammah; assembly: GCF_014754425.2. Taxonomy (NCBI): domain Eukaryota; kingdom Metazoa; phylum Chordata; class Mammalia; order Artiodactyla; family Bovidae; genus Oryx; species Oryx dammah. Next base: position 48,113,985 of record NW_024070188.1, on the reverse strand, counting down.
AAAAAGTAAAAGTCTGTCCTCCCACATTCTCTTCTTTAAGATGAGATTTCTTAAGTATCACAGTTACAGCATGCTGAGAAATATAGAGATTTTATTTAACATTGCTCCAGTTTTCAGAACTTCATTTTTAAAAAAGTAAAGTATTCAAATTCAGTGTTTTTGGTGGGGGACTGCGTCATGCAGCATGAGGGATCTTAGTTCCCTGACTAGGAATGAAACCCAGGCCCTTGGCAGTGAGAGCACAGTGTCCTAACCACTAGACTGCCGTGGAATCCCCCAGATTGAGGACTTTTTGAGCATCTACTGTGTGCCTAGATGGGGCTCTAGTGGTCCTTGCCATCCTGGGGCTCACAGTCCATCCCAGGAGATAGAAGTTAAACAAGTAAAGACAAGTCCCCTCAGAGTCATGGAGAGAAACCCACAGCGGATTTCCCTGGACGTGCGGGTCAGGGAGGGTCTCCCTGGGAAAGTGACACCCAGAATCAGGCTTCAGAGATGAGTGAAGATTAAACCAACGAAGGAGGGAGGGAGAGTTCCAGATGAGGGACGTGCATATTGCCAAGGCAGGACTTGAGAGCGTGGCAAGCCCCAAGAGGTGAGGCTGGGGTCAAGGGGCCAGTCCCTCCTGTTAAGAGTTGTAAGTTGAATCCTAAGGGCAGCCAACATGCTGTGAAAGGCCTTAAGAATAGAAATGACAGAATCAGATTTCTGTTTTTTAAAAGAGCACTCCGGCTTCAGTGAGAAGAAACCAGAGAAGGTGAAACAAGCCTGGTTGACAGGCTCTGGTACCGATCCAGGTGAGTGGCAAGAGACGACAGGGGCCTGGGCCTGAGTAGTTGCAGTGGGGCTGGAGAGAATTGGATGGATCAGATCTAGTTCCCTTTGTAAAAATAATGTGTCTTTTTTCTCATTACGTAAATGTTTTTCTGATTAATTTTTGGCTGTGCAGGCTCTTCTTTGCCGTGTGGCCTTTTTTCTGGGTGAGGCAGTGGGAGCTACCCTGTCTGTGTGCACAGGCTTCTCATTGCCGTGGCCTCTCTTGTTGCAGAGCAGGGCTCTAGGGTGCTCAGGCTGCAGTAGTTATGTCTCCTGGGCTCTAGAGCACAGGCTCAGGAATTGTGGTGCTTGGGCTTGGTTGCTTCTCGGCATGTGGGATCTTCCCACACCAGGGCTTTGAACCCATGTCTCCTGCATTGACAGATTCTTTACCACTGAGCCACTGGAGCAGGAAGCCCTTAAATGTTTTTCTTACAGAAAATCTTAAGAAAATGTATAAGCATGAAAAAGAAAATCACCTAATCCCATCTCCCAAGGAGCAGTGTTATTTCTTCAGTATAAACCCTTCCAACCTCTCTTCCAGGCATTTACAATACACATTAATTGTAAAAGCAAAATTTGTATATTAGGTATACATTGTTTTATAACCTATACTTAAAAAAAAAGTTAACATACTTATTTTTTAGGCATGCCCCACTGCTTGTGGTATCTTAGTTCCTAGACCAGGGATTGAACCCAGGCCCTTGGCAGTGAGAGCACAGAGTTCTAACCACTGGACCTCCAGGAATTCCCTAATCTATATTTTTAATAAAATCCTTTCTAGCTTCCCATGTAAGTTCTTTGGACTGTGTTGGCAGTCGAAATGCCTTGGTGTGAGTTTGTACATTTCTCCAGAGAGAATCCCCTATCGGTGTATATAGATAAACTGAGGGCCTTTTTTTTTTTTTAAGCCTAATATATAGTCCTTGTTTTGTTCAGTCGCTCAGTCATGTCTGACTATTTGCGACCCCATGGACTGCAGCACGTCGGTGTTCCCTGTACATCACTATCTGCCGGAGTTTGCTCAGACTCATATTCATCAAGTTGGTGATGCCATCCAAATCTCATCCTCTGTCGTACCCTTCTCCTCCTGCCCTCAGTCTTTCCCAGCATCAGGGTCTTTTCCAGTGGGTCAGCTTTTTCATAGCAGGTGGCCAAAGTATTGGAGCTTGAACTTCAACATTAGTGCTTCCAGTGAATATTCAGGGTTGATTTCCTTGGTCCTGAATCTTGTTAATTCCTGGCCTGAAAGAATCTGTATGCAACCATGGGAGAAGGGTCCCTGGGAGATGCTTTGTAGAAGCTGCAGTCCCCAGAACTCTGGTGTAGGGCAGGCAGCCACCATTCAGGGTTTCTCAAGGCTGTCGCCGGGGCAGGGGAGGTACTGATGGCACTCAGCTGCATCTCTGAATGGTCAGAGGGAAAGGGTGTCAGAGACTGAGAATGAGCTGCCAAACAGCTTCCTGCAGAGTGAGCTGAGGCCGGCACCTCTGCTGAAGGGGAAAGTAAGAAATGAAATACTGAAAATAGCACAGTGTTATGTATCAAATCTGTCTCAATTAAAAAGAGAAATGAGATAATTTGGGGGTGTCTCCTTGAAACAGTGTGTGTGATGACCCTTCTTAATAGGTCATTAAACAAGCTGATATCCTTCCAAATCAGGAATTGTTTGTCATCCCTGCTCGGTTTGTCACTCTCGCTTTGTCAGATATTTTTTTTGTTTCTGCCAAATCTGTACAAGGAATTCTAGCTTCCTGGGTCAGCAGTATTCACCAGTGGCCTGGGAGATTTTTATGGGGCAGCCCCTGAAGATTGAGGGACTAGCGTCTCTTGGTTCTAGGAACATTTCTCATAGACTTTCTCCCTCCTTCTCTTCCAGAAGAGATTAGGAGGGAAAGTCTCATGACCTTGAGCTGCACTTATTTAGACTGCACCCTCCTGGCCTCAGTATCTGGCCCCAGCACTGCGTAAGGAGGAAGGGGTCACTTCTGGTGCCCCAAAGCCTGGTCCTGACCCTCCTGAGATGCAGCCTTCAGCACATCAGGGCGATCAAAGATGCAGGGATTGCTCTAGGTCACCGGCATCCCTAGGCAGCGAAGCTGGGATGACCTTCTGTATTCAGGGTCCATCTTGGTCATATGGAGATGGCAGGTTTCCCCCCGAGAGCTGGAGCAGCCTCTTCAGCCTGTTGTTTTATTCTCCCACAATTAACCATGGTAATCTGTGCCAGGGTGCTGGAGGGTAGGCCTCAGGAGAGGATGATGTTTAAGGAGCTGCGGCACCTTGCAGTGAGTCTTGCATTGGACAAGATTAACATCTTCCTTCTTTTTTGAAGCAAAATAGATAACGTATAAGAAATGGATAGGAGTTTGAGCAAACTCTGGGAGATAGTGGACAGGGAAACCTGGCGTATGCATGGGGTTGCAAAGAGTGGGACATGAACTTAGTGACTGAACAACAAATTATAAGAAATGATGAAATTCACATGTGGTGGTCATTATCACATTACCGAAAAGAGTTTTTTAACTTTTAGGTACACATGTGTCCCAGGTGACCTCTTTTCTCTTTCCACACTCCCTGGGAATTCAGGCAGGAGGGAAAGTGGTGGCAGCTATGAGAGGCAGTTTGCTTTTTTGCATTTGTGAGTGGTTGTTTTTGTGGGATCAGCTGGGGAGGGCTGGCTCTTGGTAAATATAAAGAGGGAATTTGCCTTCAAAGATTGTCCTGCAGAGGATCTAAGGAGATGTTTCAAGAAGGCTTTTTCTTTATTTTTTATTGAAATATAGTTGATTTACAGTGTTGTGTTAATTTCTGCTGTATGGCAAAGTGACTCAGTTATTCACCGAGTCTCATACATATATATATATATATATATATATATATATATGAGCGAAGTCGCTCAGTTGTGTCCAACTCTTTGCGACCCCATGGACTGTAGCCCACCAGGCTCCTCCATCCATGGGATTTTCCAGGCAGGAATACTGGAGTGGGTTGCTATTTCCTTCTCCAGGAGATCTTCCTGACCCAGGAATTGAACCCGGGTCTCTTGCATTGTAGGCAGATGCTTTACTGTCTGAGCCACCAGGGAAGTCTCTCTCTCTCTCTCTCTATATATATATATATATATATATGTTCTTTTTTATATTATCTTGGGTGGTTTCTCCCAGGATATTGAACACAGTTCCCTGGGCTATATAGTAGGACCTTGTTGTTTACAGAAAGTTTTTTTTTAAAATTATTTTATTTTTAAATTGGAGGATAATTGCTTTACAATATTTTGTTAGTTTCTGCCATATATCAGCATGAATCAGCCGTAAGTATACATATGTCCCCTCCCTCATGACCCTCCCTCCCACCTCCCACCCCATCCCACCCTCTAGTTTGTCACAGAGCACTGGATTTGAGTTCCCTGCATCGTACAGCAAGTTTCCGCTGGCTATCTAATTTTACATATGGTTTTGTGCACGTATTGATGACAGTCTCTCAATCAGTCCCACCTTCTCTTCCCTGCCCTGCGTCCACAAGTCTTTTCTCTGTCTCTGCATCTCCATTACTGCCCTGCAAATAGGTTCATCAGCACCGTCTTTCTAGATCCCACATATGTGTTAATAGATGGTATTTATCTTTCTCTTACTGACTTACTTCACTCTGTGTAGTGGGCTCTAGGTCCATCCATCTCATTAGAATTGAGTCAAATGTGTTCCTTTTAGTGGCTGAGTAATATTCCATTGTGTATATGTACCATAGCTTCTTTATCCATTCCTCTGTTGATGGACATACAGATTGCTTCCATGTCCTGGCTATTGGAAATAGTGCTGCTATGTATGTTGGGGTACATGTGACTTTTTCAATTTCGGTTTTCTCAGGGTATATACTGAGTAATGGGATTGCTGGGTCATATGGTAGTTTTATTCCTTTTTTTTTTTAAGGACTCTTTATACTGTTCTCCATAATGGTTGTGTCAATTTGCATTCCCACCAACAGTGCAAGAGCGTTCCCTTTTCTCCACACCCTCTCTCTGCATTCTTTGTTTATAGATTTTTTTGATGATGACCATTCTGACTGGTATGAGGTGCTATCTCCTTGTTTTGATTTGCATTTCTCTAATAATGAGAGATGTTGAACATCTTTTCATGTGCTTATTAGCCATCTGTGTGTCTTCTTTGGAGAGGTGTCTGTTTAGGTCTTCTACTTTTTGATTATGTTGTTTGTTTTTCTGGTATTGAGCTGAATGAGCTGCTTGTATATTTTGGTGATTAATCCTTTGTCAGTTGTTTCATTTGCTGGAAGACTTTTTTTCTGTTACTGGACCAGCTTATGGTTAGAGGACTTCAGGGTCTTTCAGGGATACACATACTTAGGGTATGGACTTCCCAGCTGGTGCTAGTGGTAAAGAATCTGCCTGCCAGTGCAGGGGATGTAAGAGATACAGGCTTGATCCCTGGGTTGGGAAGATCCTCTGGAGGAGGGCTTGGCAACCCACTCCAGGATTCTTACCTGTAAAATTCCATGGACAGAGGTGCCTGGTGGGCTACAGTCCATAGGATTGTGGAGAGTTGGACATGACTGAGCACACACACACACACACACACTTAGGTGTGTCATAAAAAGTGACAAAGGCAAGCGCTGAGCTTTTCAAAAGAGCTGAGACGTAGTGCTCTATGACCACAAGGGGACTGTTCTTTTTTTATATTTATCATCCTGATAACTCATTCCTATCCTGCCCAGAGAAGAGTTTCCACTCCCTTCTGGATCTAGAATTCTCCCTTTTTACCGTAAGTGAAGCTGTGGAAGGTTTGATGTCACAGGGTGTGTGGTGTGCCAAAGTTGCCAGATCCACACCTCTCTCTGCTCAGTTTTCTCAGTGGCTGGAGTAGCTAGTATCATTTATTCATTTGACCATCACTTGTTCGGTGCTGAGCTTGTTGAAATAAATACATTGAGGTCACTACTCTTGAGGAGTTTACAGCGTGAATCAGTGTCTTGGGCTGGGTTGGTGTCTAATGTCAGATACTGGTTCTAATGCTACATGCTCTTACCTCTAGTGTCTAATAATGGTGCAGTCGGTTCGGCTATACAACACGTTTCTGTAATGAAATGAGCTCATATGCAATTTAAAAGTGAATAACTTCAGTTCATATGCTTCTCACCCTATGGAAGAAGAGCCAGAGTAGCAGGTTAGAATTATAACCTTTATAATTCTCCAGCCAGCAGGAAAGGGAAATGCCTTCAGCTGAACTTCTTACCCACAGGAAGGAGCTCTTTCTGCTCTGTTTTAAGAAAATTAAAAATGGGTGCCTGTGCCCAGAGCTCCATTCCTAGAGACGTGGACCCCTAGCCTTGAGGGCTCCCAGCTGGCAGCAGGCTGTACGTCCTCCTGTCTGGTCTGGACTGGAAAACCAGCATCTCCATCCTCTCTGGTCTTTTTGTACCTTTAATAGTTTCTTCAGTCACGTCTTGCTGCCACGGGCTGCTGGTTTGCTTCTGAGGTACTAATTGTGTGTGTGTGTGTGTGTGCATGCACACGTGTGTGTGCGTGGTCTTGTTACCATTGATATTTTTAAAATTTAAGTGTAGTTTACAGTGTTGTATTAGTTTCTGGTATACAGCAAAGTGATCCAGATATATATATGTGTGTCTGTGTGTGTATTCTTTCAGATTACTTTCCATTCTAGGTTATTACAAGATATTGAATACAGTTTCTTGTGCTATACAGTAGGTCCTTATTGTTTATCTATTTTATATATAGTAGTGTGTATCTGCCAATGCCAAACTCCTAACTGGTTACCGTAGGTTTTGTTAGTCCATGTGCTGCTGAAGCAAGCCTGGTCACCGTTGGTTTTGAATGATCTTGGAGTGGTCCGATCCATCCTGTATTTCCCCAGTGCCCTGGTGCTGACTTCTGGAAGGCCTAGAGGGGTAAACATTCTTACACTGAAGTGGGGGTTCTGAGCCTCCATTCCCTCTGCTCAGCCTGGCCCAGCACCCTTCCATCTGTGAACCCTCAAGGAATAGAGCCCTGGAAGCCCTGTGCCGGGCTCTGCAGTGTGGCCGCAGCTGGAGACAGGGACTAGGGGGGGCCTGACCAGCTCTCAGTGGTTCACAGTCGGCGGGGGATTTTACAGTCCGTTTACTGTTTCCTGAATTGGGCACAGAGTGAGGCGTGTAAACTATCTTAATACTGTTCGGAATCCCTTTTTATGTGACCTGATTCTGGGGTGACCTTAAGTGAGTAATAAAACCCTTCAGTGGCAGCAGGGAGTTAAGGAGCCTAGTTCCTACTCAAAGAGACAGAGCATCAGTGGTCCTCACTTGGCACAGTGCCCAGACTGCATCAGGCCTTCCACTTGCAGCATTCCAGCTTGGGGCCAGGCCAGCCTAGCAGGAAGGGCCCAGGTTGGAGTAATAAATAAAGGATGCAGGAAACGCGGTCAGGAGGACTTGCTTTGAAAATGTTCCCAAGAGACACGTATAATCTGATGCTGAAAGTCAGACCTTATGCTGGGTGGAGAGGTTCCACCAGCAGCCGCACGGAGCTCTCTTGGTCCCTTCACTCCTCATGCTGTGCAATGGAAGACCATTTAGAAAGCACAGAGGGTACTTTGAGGAGCAAATCTATTTATCTTCTGCATTTGAACATCAGGGGTTAGAAAGATGGTTGAGATTATTTGCCCCACACAGATCTAAAGATGCCATCATGGGCATTCATAGGAGGCTTTGTTAACCTCAGTCAGTATTAGGAGTTGTAAGCACGGGAGGCCTGATCTCTGTTGCTCTGTGACCCAGAGAGCTTGTCTGTGGAGACAAGAGGTGGCTCAGTGTGCCTATGGCCACGCACCCCCCAGCCCGCCCAGTGGATGGAGAGGTGTGCTCCTGTCTGGGAATTCAGCCAGCACTGTGATCTGTTCTTTCTCTTGGCTTCTGTTTTCACGGTTATGTCACTGTTAGATAGAGGAATCAATAGAATGGAAGGTGTGGGCAAATAGATATGTTCCAACTGGAAGAAGCAGTGACTCCACTGTACTAGCAAGTACTTTCCTTGAAGGAGAATTATAGGATGCTTTATCTCACTTTTCTAAGAGAAAAGACATTATTATCCAATCGCATGGATGGAAACTGCTTGATATTTCTCAGATCCTTCTATTTGAGCATCTTCCCATCCTTATCCTAGTCCAAGCCTCTGCCTCTGTGATGCTACAGCAACAGTAGTCCCGTTGATAACCCTGGGCCCTACCGTTGCCCCATCCCTCTGCTCTTCATGCCGCACCATGCAGACCATTTCAATATTGCTGATCTGGCCATGGGGACTTCCTCTTAAGTGCCTTCCCAGGGCTCACCATCGCCCCATACACCTTCCTTGCCTTCTCTTCCCGTGACTGGATCCCTGGGATCACTGGGCCTTTGAGTGGCCTCCACCCACAACACCACGTCATCCTTCCTTATTCCCTGTATTAGGTTCTCCAGAGAGACAGACCAATGGGATGTGTGTGTGTATAAAGAGATTTATTATAAGGGTTTTGCTATTGTGATTATGGAGGCTCGCAAATTCAGAATTTGTAGACTGGGCCAGCAGGCCGGAGACCCAAGAGAGCTGATGTTTCAGTTCCAGTCTGAAAGCAGTCTGCTGGAGAATACTTTTTGTTCTAGCCAGACCTTCAACTAGATGAAGTCCATCCACATTATGGAGGGCAATCTGCTATACTCAGATCCCCTGACGAAACGCTAATCTCATCCCCAAACAGCCTTACAGAAACATCCTGAGTGTTTGACTAAATATGTGTGCACCCTATGGTGCAGCAAGTTGACACATAAAATTCACTATCACATTTCTCTTTGCTTTTTGTCATCTGTCCACAGCTTATCTAATGTGCTACACTAATTCTAGACTCAGGGACTTTGTGCAAGCTGCTTATTCCACCTGGAGTGCTTTTGCATCTGGAATTTCACTTCCCTAAGGGGGCCTTCCCTGATCTCCCAGGCTAGATTCATTCCCTCAGCTATATATATTGCTAGAGTACACTAAGTTTCCCTTTAATATCACACTTAGAATCACTTGCTCAGTGCCAACCTTTCCTACTAGACTTTAAGTTCCATGGAGGCAGGAAGCATTTCTGATTTGCTGTTAACATGCTTGACCTTTACTACCTTTTCAAAGGTCATCCAATGAATGAGTGAATGACATACTAATAGTTTACACTATATTCAGTGCTGACAAGTTGTGAGACTCTTAACATCCATACATGGAACCCTGTGAAGTACATATGATTATCCTCACTTTTACAGAGGCCCATGGAAGTTAGGGACGCCCAAAGTCATGTCACTAGTCATATAGAATCTGGACTTCAGATAGAATAATAATGAATGAACTTGCTAGTGCTTGCAGCACTTAATAAGGGTCAGGTAATGTGCTATGTATTTGACAGCTTGTAGCAGCCTGACGTGGTAAGGAGCCCATACATGTCCCACAGTGTTCCCTCCTCTTGGATTCACTCTGGAAGACCCACTTCCATATGTCTTAGGGACCCAGAATCTGGAATTTGAGGGGAGGCTGGTCCCTCTTAACCCTAGGGTCTTCTCTAGATCATCTTCAGTTGTCTTTTCCTCTTCCCCAATAAACAGGGCCAAGTTAGCAAGTCTGCTGGCCAAGCCGACGTCCAGTTGAGGAACAGTTCTGCTCTGCCCTACTTGAAGGTATTTCTAGTCTGTCCAAGAACCCCCTCACCAGCAACCACCGTGAATGCATGTGGGTGGAGAAAAGCATCTCTTCGTGATCACCGTACTCTCCCCAAAGCAGCTCTGTCCCTGTCTGCCACTTCTGTACACTTAGTGGGATTGTGGGGTAAGCCTTAGATACTCTGAGTGACCTGGGCAAGGTGAGTCTAGGGATGTCACATAGTACCTGGTGCCAATAAGTAGTAAGGTTTGGTTTTCTGAAATCCAGTATATATTAATGCATGTATTTTTTGAGTCTTGGTGTCTTCTCAAGATGACTTGAAAATACATTTACACCCCCAGGATATGGGGGGATTGTTAGCTAAATGTCTATTTTGTTATGTTAAATTACAGGCTGATGTCCTAGGAGACTGAATCCCCTGGAGGATGGGGCAGGTCTTTTTTTTTTTCTGTGTCAAGTTGCAGTATTAATAATGCAACCACGTATGGCTCAGCTATAGAAGAGTTTAATTTTCAAAGACAATTAGACGCTTTTATGGCTGACTTGAAGCATTTGTCCCCAACCACTGAGTTGGTATCGTGTTGCCTCCCTAACGGGTTCTTGCTGACAGTCAAAGTAGAGATAATTCGGGGGAGGTACAAAGCTTTTCAATTAATTTATGATCCTGTTAGGTGTCAAGCCAGTAATTACTCTGTGACTGTTGCCTTTGCCCAAAGGGAAAAACAGTTCATTGAAAACCTGTTTTATGGAGAAGTCCTTTTCTGAACTTGAAAGATTTGTCTATCCCTCCAGAGCAGTGAGTGAGGGAGGAATGAAGATTTTGGCCTAACCTTTTTCCTAACCAGTGAGTTTGTAAAGCACTTTTTGATGAATAGGAATTTGTTTAACAGAATTTTTAGATCCTTTTTTTTTTTTTTTGGTCATACCAAGTGACATGCAAGATCTTAGTTCCCCAACCAGGGATCGAACCTATGCCCCCTGCAGTGGAAGCATGCAGTCTTAACCACTGGACTGCCGGGTTAGTCCCTTATTTTTACATTCTTGACTAGACATATCACAGACAACTCTTCGTTCAGCAAATATCTGTAAGTGTTACTGTGCCCAGGGACTGTGGCAGGCTTGGGGATAAAGTGATGAACGTGGGAGAGACCCGGAGCATGGGAGAAGCCCCAGCCCTCTTGGAGCTCCCGCGGGATGGGGGTGACTGGAGACAGACAATATGCAAGTAAGTAAATTAATGAAAATGATTTCGCATGGTGTTGACTGTTGTAGAAAATAGAACTCAGTCATGTGATGAAGTGTGTGCACTTGGGGGAGGGGGTAGCTAGTCCATTCTGAACCACCCAAAACATTGTAGACGTAGGGACTTGCTGCCTGAAGAATGTTCCCTATTCCCGTCCCTGCTATCAGCACGATTGCAAAGTGGTGCTGCCCGCCTGGCAGGTGGAAAAGGATACCTTTGTGAGAACCTGGCAAACTTTTAGAGGGACTGTCTTTGGATTCCTCTTTCAGCTAAATAGAGCACAGAGCTTCTTTAGGGAAAAGAGAAGAAGGTATTGCAAGTTTTAAACAAGAGTAAGGTTCCCCAATCGCTGCCTCAATCAAGTTCATTAAAACTGAATGTATATTTAAAACTTCCTTATGATTAACTGTGTTATAATGTAAGTAGTAATACTTGAATGTCTCCACTATGTTGAAAGGCATCTTGATTTAGGAGAAAGGGAGTCATGTACCCTCTAAACCTTTGGCTTTCATTAAGTGTAAGTAGTAAATCTCAAATGCCTGTGGTATAAATAAGGTAACATTTCTAAGAATTAGCCACTCTAGGAAATAAATATTTGGCTTGAAAAGCTCTACTAGTGTATACTGTTTGCATGTTTCCCCAGCTGCTGTGTTTTGATAGCTGGGGCAATAAGATTAAAACAGACACGAGTTAAAAACACACACATCCACACACGGAAAGATCAGTGCAGAGATCTGAGTTTGTGCTTTTTGTTTCACTGATAAATACAGAACGTGATGTGCATATGGTGTCTGGCTGCATTCCTCCCCTGTGCCAGGTCCTAGCGTACCCAGGACCCTTCAGCAGGATGTTCTACAGAGAACCCCTGGCAGTAGCGACCAGTATGATTTAGGACCTTGTTCTGTGTGGAGAGCAAATTTAAGTAAAAAAAAAATGCATGTATTCTGAAGGAATGCCATATATTTGGCCTAATGTAAAAAGATGATGCCTTCTTTTTTTTTTTAATATTTATGTATTTATTTGGCTGCATTGGGTCTTAGTGGCAGGATTCTTCATCGTGGCACTGAGGCTCAGCTGCTCTGTGGCATGGGGGAGATTACTTCCCTGACCAGGGATCGAACCTGAGTCCCCTGCATTGCAAGGCAGATTCTTAACTACTGGACCACTAGGGAAATCTCAGTATATGCCATCATGAAGCTAGTTAGGCAGCACCCAGCAGTTGAGAACAGTTGCCCTAGAGTTTGGCAAGCAGGTCACATCCTGACCTGACCTCTGGCTAGCTGTACAATCCTGGTTAAGTGGCCTGACCTCTTTTTGGTTTATTTCCTCACCTATGGAAGGTGGGTATTCACAGGGCCATCCCCTGTGCTGTCCAGAGGTCTTAAGTGACGACCTTATTATGATGTGTGGTCCAGGGTTAAAAGGTCCGGCACTGTTATCTCTCTTATCATTCCTACCATCATCTCTACTGGATTCCACCTGGTGTCCAGATGGGGCTGCTTTTGCCCTTTGGTGTTTGCTCCGCTGCTGTGTCTCTGTAAAGCAGCTTAAAAGCTACATCTCCAGAAATGGAGGTGCTCCTTGGAGGAAGGTTATGTACTGCTGTGAACTTGCCTTTAAGTCTCAGAGCAGTGGAATTCACTCTTGGTGAAATGCTGCCCGACGGTCCTCTCTGTGGCCCTGATGTGCAGAGAGAAAGACATGTCTGAGAATTTTTAAAGGAGTGTAGCTGATCCAGTGGAGAAGGCAATGGCACCCCACTCCAGTACTCTTGCCTGGAAAATCCCATGGATGGAGGAGCCTGGTGGGCTGCAGTCCATGGGGTCCCTAAGAGTCGGACACGACTGAGCGATGTCTCTTTCACTTTTCACTTTCATGCATTGGAGAAGGACATGGCAACCCACTCCAGTGTTTTTGCCTGGAGAATCCTAGGGACCAGGGAGCCTGGTGGGCTGCCATCTATGGGGTCACACAGAGTCGGACATGACTGAAGCAACTTAGCAGTAGCAACAGCAGCTGATCCAGTAGGAGAAGGCAATGGCACCCTACTCCAGTACTCTTGCCTGAAAAATCCCATGGACGGAGGAATCTGGTAGGCTGCAGTCCATGGGGTCGTGAAGAGCTGGACACAACTGGGTGACTTCACTTTCACTTTTCACTTTCATACATTGGAGGAGGAAATGGCAACCCACTCCAGTGTTCTTGCCTGGAGAATCCCAGGGACGGGGGAGCCTGGTGGGCTGCTGTCTATGGGGTTGCACAGAGTCGGACATGACTGAAATTACTTAGCAGCAGCAGCAGCAGCTGATCCAGTAGGAGTTGTTGCAAAGGCTAACTTAAATGTATGTGCATTTATACACACACACACACACACACACACACACACACAATTGTATTGTATGGCTTCCCTTGTGGCTCAGACAGTAAAGAATCTGCCTGCAGTGCAGGAGACCTGGATTCAATACCTGGGTCAGGAAGATCCCGTAGAGGAAGAAATGGTTACCCACTCCAATACTTTTGCCTGGAGAATCCCATGGACAGAGGCGCCTGGTGGGCTACGGTCCTTGGGGTCACAAAGAGTCAGACATGACTGAACAACTAACACTTTATATTTATAAAGTTAAAAAGATATATTTTAGTATATATATATTTAATAGCATCTGAATTAAGTAAAATGAATGACCTTATATTAATTACGTAGGGAGAACCTTGGAAAGTAAGCCAGTAGGCTGGTGAGCTTTCTCTGTTTTTCTCTAGTCCATACTGCAAAGCTGGGCAAGATGGGCACGTTTTACCCCTTTGTTCCATCTGAAAATGTGTGTGATGGATGCAAAGAGATATTTGTTCATTGCCACATTATTTGTGACAAAAATAAAAAAAGAATTGTAAACAGCCTAAATGATTATCAATAAAGGAATGTCTAAATAAACTAGTATTCCACAGAATTCTACTACAGCAGTTTTTTAAAAAAAAATCAAGTTGTGAAGAATTAATATGATAATTATTAAAATACACACAAACACAACTGTATACCATTGAGAGAATATGTGTTTGTGCTTGTGTGTGTGTGTATACATGCCCACAGAAATAATTTGAAAGGGATGTCATCAAACTGGGAATATAGTTTCCTACAGGAAGGAAATTGGGATGAAGAGAAGGTGAAATTCAAGGGGAATTTTTCTTTCACTGTCATATTTGAATTTTAATGTACAGTGAGAAATTACATATGTATTACTTGTATGGTTAAATTTAAAATAATTTCTAAAATAGATGTGAGGGCAACTATCTTAGTTCAGGCTGCTATAATGAAAACTAGACTGGGTGGCGTAAGTAGCAATCATTTCTTTCTCATAGTTCTGGAGGCCAGGAAGTCCAAAGTCAAGATGCTGGGTGATTCTGGTTTTGGCAAGGACTCTCTTCCTAGCTTGTGGACAGCCACCTCTTTGCTGTATCCTCAGATGGCAGGGAGAGAGGGGACTCTGGTCTCATTCTCTTCTTAGAAGGGTACTAATCCCATTATGGGGCCCCACCCTCATGACCTCATCTAAACCTAACTACCTCCCAAAGCAGCTTCCCAGTTCCATCCCACTGGGGATTAGGCTTCAATACATGAATTTGGGGAGACACAAGTATAGTGAATAACACCAATCTGCAAAGCTTTTGAAAAGCTCCACTGCAGAATGTAAAGCCATGTACTTGTGAAGATTACCACTTTATATTCTCACTCCAGGACCCTGGTATTTTTCAGATATAATAGCCAGTGACATTTCTTCAACCAAAACTCATCTTCCATTTAGATTCTAAGTGTTAGGATAACTAAACAAAATGAACAGTGTACCCACAGTTAGACTGGTCTGCAAAGGGCTGCTTTTCTAGTGGTCTTTTGTCATAGACAAATGGCTCTCACTAACTACATAATGAGTATCTACTTTTTGCAAAGCACTGTGAAGGCAAATAAGGGAAGAATAAGAGTAGAATATTACTCCTTAACTGTAAGAATTTTTCTGTGTCACTATTTGGAAACTGTGACACCTGAAATTATTTAAGATAATCAGTATAAGTAATTCAGTGTTAAATAACTTCGCAACATATTCTTCTTAAGGCAGAAATTAGCTGAAGGTACTCCTAATTATAGCCTGTTAATTTCAATTTCAAAAACTGGTGTCATTTTCCCCCCCTTTCTATCTGTCTAACAAAGTTCTATTTCTGGTCATTAAGAGGAAGGTAACTCTGTGGGAAGAGTAGGGATTTCATTTGCCCAAATGAGTAACTTTTAACTACTCAATTTCAAGTTGCCAAATGTCTATTTGTTCTTGGGTTTTTGTGGTATTTTATATTCAGCTTGCCTGATGCTGGGCAGAATTTAGGTCACTAAATACCATGGAAATGCAAGGAATGTCAGACACGACAAAAAGCTGTTGTAGTTCCTTCATGTGTGTGCTTGCTAAGTTGCTCAGTCGTGTTTGACTCTTTGCAGCCTCATGGACTTTAGCCAGGCTCCTCTGTCCATGGGATTCTCCAGGCAAGAATACTGGAGTGGGTTGCCATGCCTTCCTCAGGGGATCTTCCCACCCAAGGAGCAAACCTTCATCTCTTTCATCTCCTGCATTGACAGGCAGATTCTTTTACCAATACCACCACCTGGGAAGCCCATAAATGTTCCCTCATACCATCTTCTAAAGGCAAATATACTACTTTTTATTTTACCTTTTTTGGACTGCCAACTATTATGTCAGGGACAGAGTAGTATTTTGTTTTATAGATATAAGAAAAATAGCATCTGTAGATCTTCCTTTTCTCGAGATGGTGTCCTGAGTCTTCCTAGGGAGCCATTGTGAGAGTTCTGTTCGTGTCTAAGTTTATCTCTATGTACTTTACAGCTGGAGGCTTGGGAAATACCCACAGATGCTTGTGTGGACCTGCTCGACTTCCAGTGAAACAGATGTGGTCACAACTCCATTTATCACTGGGTCTCTGTAAGCCTCCACTCCAACTGGAGAACTACCTTTTAGGTCCCACGGGTTCAGGGCCAACTCAGACCCAGTCCAACACAAAAGATTTGGCATCTACTTTCCCCAGTGCCAAAGATCGTCATAAGCAGTTACAGATCTTTGTAGCAGGACCAGTGAATTCTTTATCATATGATCTCTCTGGCCGGGTTCCTCTCCAAGGAGACCTAGCCTCTTCTCTTCCAGTGGCCTGTGAACCTGTGGATTATAGCAGCTGATGTCAGTCTTCTGTTCTCCAGCTCACTCTCTCACTTTTTAATTTTGTTGTCTTTTGTTTACTTTTTCTTTTTAAATTTTATTTATTTGTCTGTGCCAGATCATGGTTGTGGCATGCAGGATCTTTAGTGGGATCTAGTTCCCTGATCGAGGATTGAACCTAGGCCCCCTGTGGTGGGAGCATGGTATCTTAGCCACTGGGCCACCAGGGAAGTCCCTCCAGCTCACTGTTGATTTTTTTTTTTTAATACAAGTCAAATAACACCGCTAGTCAGTCCACCCATCTTGCCTGCAGCCGATCCATCATGGCCACAGGTTCCTAGTTGTCAGTAATGCCTCACGTGGGAGCTGCGTTAGGCCTTACTGACACCTAATGATCAAAGCACCCCATTTATCACTCTGGCCTTGCTTTGGATTATGGTGTTTACATTCATCTAGCCTCTGATGCTTAGTTGTCATCACTTGGCCTCTGGTCTTTTGGAATCTTGTCATCCTCCAAAAGAGCCCAATACCAGGAAGCATCTCCCATGTCAACTCCAGCCAACGGAGACCAGAACCATTGGACATCTCACCAGTGCTCTTACCCTTTAGAGAAGGGAGCAACCTCTTTGTTTTTCTAGAATCATGGTCAGCTGTGCATGCTGTGTGCTAAGTTGCTTTGCTGCTGCTGCTGCTGCTGCTAAGTCGCTTCAGTCATGTCCGACTCTGTGCGACCCCATAGATGGCAGCCCACCAGGCTCCCCCGTCCCTGGGATTCTCCAGGCAAGAACACTGGAGTGGGTTGCCGTGTCCTTCTCCAATGCATGAACGTGAAAAGCAAAAGTGAAGTCGCTCAGTCGTGTCCGACTCTTAGCGACCCCATGGACTGCAGCCCACCAGGCTCCTCCATCCATGGGATTCTCCAGGCAAGAGTACTGGAGTGGGGTGCCATTGCCTTCTCTATAAGTTGCTTTAGTTGTGTCTAGTTTTGTCCAACTCTTTGCGACCCTATGGACTGGAGCCCTCCAGGCTCCCCTGCATGAGATTCTCCAGGCAAGTATACTGGAGTGGGTTTCCATGCCTTCCTCCAGGGGATCTTCCTGACTTAGGGATTGAACCCATGTCTCTTATGTTTCCTGCATTGTGGGTTCTTTACCACCAGTGGCTCCGGGGAGGTTCCCATGGTCAGATAGTGGGCTGTTCTTTATTTCCTTGTGATAAGTCCAGTCTTAACCCTTCAACCTTCAAACCTTCAACTCATCTCTCAATATCATGCCAAGGTGGTTCCAGAATCTACATTTAATTCATGTTAGGCCATCCTTGTGCCTAGGCTTCCAGGAACCATCCCAACATTTGAAGACCACCTTCAGGTGTTTGTGCCAGGATACTAAGCCACCAGTTACAGGAGAGTGTTTCTTGGTTGATAAGGTCTCTTCAGTTCAGCCTGACACTCACCGCATCAGCGCTTCCTCACCCACACGTTCTCCATCCCATCTGTACATAACAGTGGAACCTGAAAGTCCTTTAGTACAAAGCTGTTTCCTGCAAGAGCAGGGACTCTGTAGGAAATTTCCCTGCAGGCTGTGCTGAGACCTGGCTCTAATTATCAGCAGGGGTGGAAGGATTTTGAGGAAGGGGAGCATCACCTTATGAGGCAGCTGACTCAGGTGAGCTCTTTGCAGGTCTCCAGGCAAGAAGGGGCAGCTCTCCTCCCCAAAGAAGGAGCTGCTTTGCTGGTCAGAAAGTTCAGGGGCATTTGGGAGTTCAGGATTGTGGGGCTTGTGCACTAGTGTCTCTGTGACAAAACTCAGGGCCACTCCATACGGGTAAACTCCCCACACCTCTAGGAGTCCCACCCTTGGGTGCCAGAGAAACTCCATCCCAGGTAAAGTGAAGTGAAGTTGCTCAGTCGTGTCCGACTTTTTGCGACCTCATGGACTGTAGCCTATCAGGCTCCTCAGTCCATGGGATTTTCCAGGCAAGAATGCTGGAGTGGATTGCCATTTCCTTCTCCAGGAGATCTTCCTGACCCAGGAATCGAACCTGGGTCTTCTGCATTGCTTTACCGTCTGAGTCACCAGGGAAGGTACTGTGTAATTATCCTGGTTGGTAGTTCTGGTTGTAGCTAATAAGGCAGACGTGAGAATTGTGAAGTAGTGCACAAAATGTGTCCGGAACAAACATTTTCCATGGGACTTTATTGACAAGGTGAGGTCAGAGAAATACTTCATTGAAACCCAGAACTTCCTGTGTGACAGATATATTCACAGCAGTCACAGAAGGCCAGGTATCTTCAAGTGTCTCCAACCCCCAAAGATGGATTAAGTCTTGAAGAAAGCAGTATTGAAATAGAGTCAAACATGGTTGTTTAGTCATATAGTTGCAATAATAATAGTGGTTATTGAAAGCTGGAATCTGTATGCATTCTAGATGGCCGTTGTTGAGTCCTAAGTTGTGTCCAACTCTTTCAAGACCCTATGGACTGTAGCCTGCGAGGCTCCTCTGTCCATGGGATTTCCTAGGCAAAAATACTGGAGTGGGTTGCCCCATGCATTATAGATATATGCCTTATCTCATTTCTCTAAAATAGTGTTTTTATACATGATCTTATTTAATTTTCAAAAAATTTTATCAAGTTGATAATATATCCTGTTTACAGAAGAAGTAGCTGATACTCAGAGAAGTTAAGTAGCTTCTCTACAGTAAAATAACCAGTAAGGGATGGATCTAAATTTATCTGACTCTAAAATGTTAACCAGCTGGTTTTTTTATTGGTGTAGAGTTGCAACCAGCTGATTTTTAACAGCTCTGTTGATATCCAACAAAATCCTGAAATTTTAGAATATACCAGTCAGAATTTTTTATACATATGTAGATAATTTCTGAAAAAGGAACAGTACAACAAACCAAAGATGTTTTAAAACATTATTTTTTAAAAAGTTGAAAGCAATGTGATGATTTTTAAAAATTGCAATAAGCTACATTTAGGGAAAAAAATATTAGAGAAAAAAAGACAATAGAGGGAAGCTCTTGTTCCATAAGATCTTCTCACTGTGACTGGCATTCATGAAGATGGCCCCAGGACCATGGAGAAGAGCTCGTTCTGTAGGCAGTCTTTCTTCAGTTCAGTTCAGTTGCTCAGTCGTGTCCGACTCTTTGTGACCCCATGAATCACAGCATGCCAGGCCTCCCTGTCCATCACCAGCTCCCAGAGTTCACCCAAACTCATGTGCATGGAGTCGGTGATGCCATCCAGCCATCTCATCCTCTGTCGTCCCCTTCTCCTCCTGCCCCCAATCCCTCCCAGCATCAGAGTCTTTTCCAATGAGTCAAGTCTTCCCATCAGGTGGCCAAAGTGTTGGAGTTTCAGCCTCAGCATCAGTCCTTCCAAAGAACACCCAGGACTGATCTCCTTTAGAATGGACTGGTTGGATCTCCTTGCTGTCCAAGGGACTCTCAAGAGTCTTCTCCAACACCACAGTTCAAAAGCATCAATTCTTTGGCACTCAGCTTTCTTCACAGTCCAACTCTCACATCCATACATGACCACAGGAAAAACCATAGCCTTGACTAGACGGACCTTTGTTGGCAAAGTAATGTCTCTGCTTTTGAATATGCTATCTGGGTAGGTCATAACTTTCCTTCCAAGGAGTAAGCGTCTTTTAATTTCATGGCTGCAGTCACCATCTGCAGTGATTTTGGAGCCCGAAAAAACAGTCTGACACTGTTTCCACTGTTTCCCCATCTATTTGCCATGAAGTGATGGGACCAGATGCCATGATCTTCGTTTTCTGAATGTTGAGCTTTAAGCCAACTTTTTCACTCTCCTCTTTCACATTCATCAAGAGGCTTTTTAGTTCCTCTTCACTTTCTGCCATAAGGGTGGTGTCATCTGCATATCTGAGGTTATTGATATTTCTTCCGGCAATCTTGATTCCAGCTTGTGCTTCCTCCAGCCCAGCGTTTCTCATGATGTACTCTGCATCTAAGTTAAGTAAGCAGGGTGACAATATACAGCCTTGACGTACTCCTTTTCCTATTTGGAACCAGTCTGTTGTTCCATGTCCAGTTCTAATTGTTGCTTCCTGACCTGCATATAGGTTTCTCAAGAGGCAGCTCATCCCTCGTTAATTACAGGATAAATTTGAAACTACCATCCTGGAATATTACGGTTAAGGAAAGTTCTGATTTATGGAGTACTACTGGCATTGCTGAGAATGATAACTAAAAAGATCCTATTACAACTTGTTATTTGGGGGATTGCATAGAATGTGTTTCAGTAACAAGGTGAGGCAAACATAGGGGACAGTGGTTGATCTGGCAAGAGTTGGCTGCTGGACAGTAGAAACCATCATTATCATACTTGCTTCTGCCACCTCCAGTAGGAGCAGCTTGCTCAGCAGTTTGAGAGGTATGGTGATGGGATGTGCTTTTTCTTGAGTCCACAGCCCTGGTGGTAAAATCCTTGCTTTTACTTGAGGAAGAAGGGGGTGGGTGGGAAGGCATTCAGCATGGTTTCTTGGGGAAATGGAAGGAAGAGGGAGCAATTTGTCCAGCTGATTCTCAGCCAACAAGCACTCCCAGCAGTAGCTCCTTGATAGAGAGCTCATCCTCGCGGACCTTGGAGAGAGCTCTTCTCATCCCGGTTCTCTGCTTGTTGACGTTTCTTCCTTTATGGCAGGATTTCCCCCTTTGACTGAATAGCAGCCTCACCAGTTTAACTCCTTATGTAATATAGAGAAAATTGTACCCTTTAGTGGATAAAAGGGTCTGAGAGATGTCGCTGAAGAGTATGTCCCAGGAATGTCCAAAGTATGTTTGTGAAGAGCTAGTTTCTGCTATTTCTGTCACTTTATCATCAACACTCGCTTATTAGGCACTTTCTTTCTTCCTTTACTTATGTGTTTATTGACGCATAGTTGATATACAGTGTTGTGGTAGTTTCAGGTGTACAGCAAATGCAGTTATGTACAAATACACACATACACACACATTCTTTTTCAGATTTTTTTCCCTTTAAAGGTTATTACAAAATATGAGTATAGTTCTGTGTGCTATCAGTAGATCCTTATTGATTATCTATTTCTTATACAGTAGTGTGTATACGTTGGGGTTCCCTTGGTAGCTCAGCTGGTAAAGAATCCACCTGCAATGCGGGCAACCTGGATTCGATCCCTGGGTCAGAAAGATCCCCTGGAAGAGGGCATGGCAACCCACTCCAGTATTCTTGCCTGGAGAATCCCAATGGACAAAAGAGCCTGGTGGGTTACAGTCAATGAGGTTGCAAAGAGTCAGACACGATTGAGCGACTAAGCCCAGCACAGTGTGTATATGTTACTCTCAGACTCCTAACTTATCCTCCCCACCTTTCCCTTTTGGTAACCATTACTTTGTTTTCTGTCTGTGAGTCTGTTTGTGATTTGTAAATAAGTTGATTTATATCATTTTTTTGATTCTGCATTTAAGTGATATCATAGATATTTGTTTTTTTTGGTCTTCACTCAGTATGACAATCTCTAGGTCCATGCATGTCTCTGGAAATGGCATTATTTTGGCTTTTATTTAATGACTGAGTAATATTCCATTGTATGTATGTGTACCACACATCTTCTTTATGTATTCATCCATCGATGAACATTTAGGTTACTTTCATATCTTGGCTATTGTGAATAATGCTTCAGTGAATATTAGGGTATGTATATTTTTTCAATTATGGTTTTCTCCAGATATATGCCTGGAGTGGGATTGCAGGATCATATGGTAGCTCTATTTTCAGTTTCTTGAAGAACCTCTCTGCTGTCCTCTATGCTGGCTACACCAGTTTGCCTTCCCCTCAACAATGTAG
Organism: Oryx dammah; assembly: GCF_014754425.2. NCBI lineage: Eukaryota > Metazoa > Chordata > Mammalia > Artiodactyla > Bovidae > Oryx > Oryx dammah. Next base: position 48,092,203 of record NW_024070188.1, on the reverse strand, counting down.
AAGGGCTCCCTTTTCTCCACACCCTCTCCACTATTTATTATTCGTAGACTTTTTGATGATGACCATTCTGACTGGTGGGGCTTCCCTGGTGGCTCAGATGGTAAAGAATCTGCCTGCAATGCAGGAGAGACCTGGGTTCCATCACTGGGTTGGGACGATCCCCTGGAGAAGGGAATGGCAGCCCTCTCCAGTATTCTTGCCTGGAGAATTCCGTGGACAGAGGAGCCTGGCAGGCTACAGTCTATGGGGTTGCAAAGAATCGGACCCAATTGAGTGACCCAACACACACACGTTCTGACTGGTATGAGGTGATACCTCATTGTAGTTTTGATTTGAATCTCTCTAATAATTAGCCATGTTGGCCATTTTTTCATGTGCCTTTTGGCCATCTGCATTCTTCTTTGGAGAAATATCTGTTTAGGTCTTCTGCCCATTTTTGATTGAGGTGTTTGTTTTATATTGAGCTATATGAGCTGTTTCTGTATTTTGGAGCTTAATCCCTTGTCAGTTGCATCATTTGCAAATATTTTCTCCCATTTTGTAAGTTGTCTTTTCGTTTTGTTTATGGTTTCCTTTTGCTATGCAAAAGCTTTTAAGCTTAATTAGATCTCATTTGTTTGTTTTTGTTTCCATTACTGTAGGAGACAGATCCAAAGAGATATTGCTGCAGTTTATGTCAGAGAAGGTCCTATTGTTCATTTTCTATGTGTCATCACTGTACCAAATTTTTATCACCTTGTTTTCTGAAGGTTATGCTATTGTTTAATTGATGTGTAGTTGATGCACAATATTATCTGTTACGGGTGTACAATATGGTGATTTTATAATTTTTAAAGGTTGTACTCTATTTATAGTTATTGTAAAATATTGGCTCTGTTCCCTGTGCTGTAGAATATATCCTTGTTGCTTATCTATGTAATATATAGCAGCCCTGAAGAAGGGAATTGTTACCTACTTCGGTGTTCTTTCCTGGAAAATTCCATGTACAGAGGAGCCTGGTGGGCTACAGTCCATGGGGTTGCAGAGAGTTGGACACAGTTGAATGACTAACATTTTTTTTTCCATTTACTTAGCTTAATGTTTTCAAAGTCCATCTACGTTATATCAGGTGTCCGTGGTTCATTCCTTTTTTTTGCCTGAACAGCATTTCATTGTATGGTTATGCACCACATTTGGTTTGTCCACTCACCAGCTGATTGACATTTGGGTTGTTTTCACTTTGGTGATGAAGAATGCTCACGTGGCACCTGTATGACTTCACTGGGCTTTTACTTGAAAACTTGTCTTCTTCTCAAAATATGAAATAAAATACAGTAGTTTCTGAGGCAGTGTTTAGAAGACTTCATAATATGGAGAGGCAGGCTCTCTGAGGGGACTTGTCCTTCGGAGCTTTGTCACTATTTTGATGATCTTGTCCAGTGGAAAGCAGTGTTGCAAAACACTGAGTCTCAGCGTGTGGCTAGAGAGCACGTGGTTTACATGGCAATCATCGTTATGTTTCCATTTCCCTTTTATCTCCCATCACTGGAATACATTCAAGTGCTTTTTAAGTCTAATTTGAGAAAAACAAGTCATGAGCTAAATGAGATGCTGTTCTCAGGGTCCTCTGTTTTCCATCACTTGGGTATTTGCTGTGGGCCCAGAGGAGGGATGGGCTTCCCAGGTGGCACTAGTGGTAAAGAAACTGCCCGCCAATGCAGGAGACATGAGACATGGATCAATCCCTGGGTCGGGAAGATTCCCTGGAGGAGGGCATGCCAACCCACTCCAACATTCTTGCTTGGGAAAATCCCATTAGAGGAGCCTGGTGGGCTACAGTCCATGGGGTCGTAAAAGAGTCGAGACACGACTGAAGCAACTTGGCACGCAAGCACACAGTGGGTGGGTAGTTTGTTTCTCTGTGGATGAGGCAAGGCTGCTGTGGGACTAAACAGGGCTGTGCTGTGTTGGGTCAGCCTCCTCTGCTGGCCATTTTGCAGTTACTGATACTCTGGCAGTGATTATTCTTTCTCAACATTACTTATTAAAAAAAATAGCAGAAATGAATTAGAGTTAAAGGTTTATTCTTTTTGCATGACTTGTTGATGCCATGGACTGCTTCTCAGGGGTGATAGAAATCCAGTGCCCAGCAGTCCTGCCTCTGGGACTCACATAGACCAAGAAGGTACATTTGAATGTGAGAAAGATGCATAGAAACATCCATTACAGTGGAACATACGTTTGTGTACATAGGACCCAACAATTCCACTCTAGGTAAACACGTGTATTTGTGAAGTCTCCTGAAGAGATGAGTGTAAGAATGTTTATAGCAGCACTGTTTTCAATACACAAAACACAGAACTATGCAAAAGCTCATCAATAGAAGAATGGATACATGAATGGTGGAATATAATATATGTCAGTGAGAATGAAAGGATTATAACTACAAGCAGCAATGTAGAAGAAGCTCACAAATGTAGAGTGAAAGAAGCCAGGCAAAAAAGAATACGTGAGCAGAATATGAGGTTCAAAAATAGGCAGAACTAAGCTTCACATTAAAATTCAGGACAGTGGTTACCCCTGGGGTGGGGAGTGGTTAGTGGTCAGAAGCGGCATGAGTAGGACTCTGCGAGGCTTTGCTAATTTATTTTCTTGATAAGCTGCTATTCACACAGGTCTGTTCTGTTTCCCGCCCCCCCAACACACAGACTGATCAGGACTTTATTTAAAAATTAGTAAACAATACTGTAGAATCATTGATATGTAAATTTCTAAAGTCCTGCATCTTAAATTTAGTTGGCAAAGACCAGTTAGTTAGTGGCTCAGTGGTAAAGAACCCACCTGCCAATACAAGAGACACAGGAGACCTGAGTTCAATCCCTGGGTCAGGAAGATCCCGTGAAGAAGGAAATGGCAACCCACTCCAGTATTCTTGCCTGGAAAATCCAATAGATAGAGGAGGCTGGTGGGTTGCAGTCCACGGGGTTGCAGAGTCAGGCACGACTAAGCATGCGCGTACAACTTAGCCTACACAGTTAGCTATAGGCATGAGTTTAATCTTCCATGTGGAAACCAAATACTAGAGTGTAAAGAAAAAAGCTTCCTATTGTTTGAAAATACCAGTTTAAGTAGAGGACTGTAAAAATGCTAGATGTTTAATACAAGAATTGACTGTACAGGAGTACTCCCCTTTCACATTATTCCTTTTTACTTCATATGCGAGTTATTGGTTATGCTGTAGAATTTAACTGTCACAATACTAAAAGGCAATTATTTAGGGAAGAGGCAGAAAAAGGAATGCATGTAAGGCAATATATCCGTTAGGTACAATGAACATAATAGTTTTTTCAGAAGGCAAGATAAAAATTACTCAAGGCTAGCTTGTTTCTCACTGAATAAAAGCAATAGGCTAAACATAGAGCTCCTCCGTGAATCTAATAATCAATGCCTTGTGCTTAGTACTCACTATGAATATTCATCTGGGTATTCTGCCTGATAATCACTGTCACTGATTTCCGACTCATCGGTTCCTGTTCCTTGGCTTCCATTGTGAATGACAGGTTCTGTGGGAGCAGCACGTACTCTTGCTGCCCAAGTCCATACACTCATTCTGGAAGCGACTTTGTTGGTACCTACATGTAGAAAAATCGTGGAGTTGCCCATGGGTTGTAATGTTAGCTTCTAGATGTCCCTTTGGGTACCCAGTGCTAACATTCCTGCCTGCCTGGCTCCTTTGTTGGTGCCCATTGCAGACTAATTGTGGTCTGATCCAAAGGTTTGTCAGTTTGCATTTGGGGATCACAAAGATGCCTCCTCGTCCCATAGGCTGTCTTCCCTACTCGCCTGGTGCATTTGTTGGCTCCCATCTACAAACTGGTTACACTTTGGCCAGCTTTTAATTTTCCTTCATCAGAACATCTTGTTTTTCTGAGTGCTTAGCTCTAATGACAATGGTTGTATGGAATCCGTTTGTTTTGGTCAGACCTTCTAGGGCCATGAGCATCGTCTGAACTTGGGTTGTGTTTCCATTCTCTGAAAGATCATTTGCTTGAAATATGTCATGTGGCCTCATGCTGTAAGTTTGATGGTTTTAATCAAGTTGCAGTATTCTCCAACTGAGGCCAGTGTAATGAGGACTCATTGACCTTCCCTGAGTCTGGCTGTAGCTTGCTTATGAGTTCACAGAGGATTATGCCGTCTTTTAAGTCCAGCTGGAAGCTGGAGCCAGTGCTCATGCCTGTCACCTCTTCTGTCCAATAGCGAAGGTCTTCTTCTGCCCGATGATCACACTTAGAAGCAATCCTGTTCTTGACCTCGGCCTAGAGCCCGTAGGAAGAGCACTTGTTGAAGTGGGTCACGATGATCCGGGCGACGGGAAGAGGCTGAGTTCGGGTCTGGGGGTTTCTCGCTCTCGGCTTCCCTGCTTCTGGCCCTGAGGAGTGGCTGTAGCACAAGGTGCTGGGAGCTCGCTCCTCTGGCTGGTGAAGGAGTCGCTGGGACTTGGGTGGCAGGATGCGGGCCGTGCCTTGGCTACTCAGTTGAACAAGGTCCTGCAGAGCCTCCCGGTTGGCTCTGGAGTCGCACACAAACTAGGTCTGTTCTGTTTTTGAAAGTTCAACATGCTGTATACCTAAGATTTGTACACTTTTTTGGTAAATTATACATTTTAAAATATAGAATGTACTATATGCATGCGTGCTAAGTCACTTCAGTCCAGTCCAACTCTTTGTGACCCTATGAATGGTAGCCCACCAGGCTTCTCTGTCCATGGGATTCTCCAGGCAAGAATACTGGAGTGGGTTGCCATGCCCTCCTCTAGGGGATCCTCCTGACCCAAGGATCAAACTCACATTTCTTACATCTCCTGCATTGGCAGGCAGGTTCTTTACCACTAGCACCACCTGGAAAGCTCATAAAGTGTAATGTGAGTGTATATGATTACATATGGATATATTCATATACATAATTGTTATCAGGTTTTCCCCACCTCTAGTTTTCATTCTAAAATAAAATGTTCTAGGGATTTCCCCAGAGGTTCAGTGGTTAAGACTCCTCACTTCCAACGTATGGGGCACAGGTTCAGTTCCTGGTTCAATCCCAAATGCCATGCAGAACGCCAAAAAATAAAACATTGTTAAACATGGTACAGACTATGGAAGTGTGATAAGTACATCCAATCAGAAGGAATCCCTGCATTCATTCAACAAATTCTGATGAGCAGAGACTGGGCCGGGAGGATGGCTCCTAGCTTGGGAAGGAGTAGGGGGTGGGCGGGATCTGGCAGTGCCCCCACCTCCCCAGCAGTGGCTGCCTCCTCACGGGGTGCTCACTGTCTCCTCATGCTCTCCCTGCTCCTTTGTTCCTCCTCCCACCTCCCCACCTTTACCCTACTTTTCCCCTCTATTGCCTTCCCCGCACCGTGCTCCTTGTTTTGACTTTGGATATGAACGATCATCGAAGAGGCCGTCTGCTTGAAATTGGAGACTGCGCAGTACTAGCCTCACCCAGGTTTTGGGAGAACCCCTGGAGAGGGGCTGTTAGGACAGGAACTGTTACTCCGGAGGGAGTCTGTGGATTCTTTCCAGGGACTAGGTCCCAGGTCCCTGAGAGCAAGGAAGAGACAAGCCCGAGAGTGAAAGCTCCACCACCAAGCGCAGTGAGGCCAGACTCAGGCTTTGCTGGAGAGAGAGCCCGGCCTCGTGCTTTTAGAGACCATCAGAAGGGGGAGGGCCCAGGCTTCGCCCAGACCCTGACACAGAGGGGGCTCACAGCGTGTCATTCCTCAGGTCACCCATCTCCTGAAGACTGCTGAGGCTCGACTAATTAAATATAGTTCCATTATGGAAATAATCTGACAGTAATAATGAGAAAATCCTGCGAGACGTAACTATTTTACGATTGTTTTAAACCCTTGGAAATGACTATCTCTGGGGCCAACTCTCGGCATATAATAAGCAGGTCAAGGTCACTGTCGTTCCCGCTGCCTTCACTGTAGGAACCTCTTCTCCTTGTCAAGAGGAGACACAATTTAAAATTTTGAATAATGCACCATGACTGATGATGACAATGTAGTATGTTTATCATGGCTGTAATTATGGGCGAGAGACTTCCGTGGAGCAGACTTGCTCATGGTTCATTTGTGGCTAAAACTTAACAATATGAACAATCACCAATTTGAGAGAAATTCTCAGCTGGGAAATAACCAGAAATAACCAGGCTGAGGGAGAGGGTGGCGTGAGGGAAGCTGACTTCCAGCGGGACCTTCCTGGGTAGCCCGCCTCTTCCTCAGTGGTTCTCGCCTCCCTGGGGGTCGGAGTCCCCAGGTGGGACGTGTCTTCTTGAGCCATGGACTGTGCATATGCATGTGTGTGATCATCGGTGTGTGAGGACGCGAGGACAGGGAGAGAGCTGCAGAGCCTCCCAGGCACCAGCTCCACTTAAAGTCCCGATTCCCCTCGTCTACGGAGAGGGACACTTGCTTCCAGCAAAGCTCTGTGCCCAAGCCAAATGCTGCATCATGCTGTGTGCTGAGCAAGGCTGTGGGATCTCCCTGGGGCAGCCCCTGGGAACTCTAAGGAAAGGTGAAGGCGTAAGAGATGCAGGAAGGACTCAAATCTAATTAGAAAGTTTATCCTCCAGTAGACTTCATACATGCACACAAGCACACCTGCCTGAGTGCTTACTCTGTGTAAGTACTGTGCTAAGTGCTTGCCATCCACTCCTACAGCAAGCCCTTCCAGCTGCCCCTTGAAGTCAGTTGTTGTTATTGTTTAGTTGCTAAGTTGTGTCGACTCTTTTGCAACCCCATGGACTATAGCCTGCCAGGCTCTTCCGTCTGTGGGATTTTTCAGGCAAGAATACTAGAGTGGGTTGCTATTTCCTCCTCCCGGGGACTTTCTCAACCCAGGGATCCAACCTGCATCTCTTGCATTGGCAGGCATATTCTTTACCACTGAGCCACCTGGGAAACCCATGAAGTCAGCAGCTACCATTTTTTCCCCCATCTTACAGTCGAGGACATTAAAGCCCAAGGAAGTTCTATAACTTGCCCAGAGTCATGTAGTTTGCTCTGTGGGTGGAGGGTTTCAATGGACACTGTTCTTCTCTTGCTTCTTCCCAGTCCTGCCCCCACCAGGAGGAATCAGAAGGAAACTGAGATGAGGAGGCCAGGTGTGGAGTTTCTGCAGGCAGTGGTGTGTATGCTGTACCAGCCTTTCCAAATCAGTGGTGATGGGCAGTGTTACCATCAAATCACATCTAACCATGACATGCTGCTGAGAGCTGCACCTTTTAAGAAGAGTTTTGGACATTAGTATATATAAAGAAGAAAACCAACAAGGATCTACTGTATAGCACAGGGAACTATACTCAATATTTCTTTTGTGTGTGTGTATATATGTATATTCAATATCTTGTGTTTGTGTGTGTGTGTACAACTGAATCACTGTGCTGTGCATCTGAAACTCACTCTACGCTGTAAATCAACTAGACTTCAATGAAAAAGTAAGTAAAGATAAAAAGTTATTGGAGAAAGCTGTGTGGGTTAAAGGTGATGGGGGTAGGGGAGGATGCTATGCATCATAGCATCTGGAGTTTCTAGGATCAGATGGACATTATGGTCAGAAATCCCTCAGTGAGGGTCTTCTCTGGCTGTCCGGGGGCTAAGGCTCCATGCTCCCAGTGCGGGAGGCCTGAGTCTGATCCCTGGTCGGGGAACTAGATCCCACCTGCCACAACTAAGATCCAGATCAGTCAAATAAATGTTTTTTTTTTTTAATGAAATACTTCATTGGCAGTGTCATTGCCTAAACCAGGACCCCTGCGATGAAAACCAGGTTTAGCCAAGATAAAAGCAACCATTTCTGGAGGTTCACTTAGCGGACATCGATAGACAAGATCAATCTGCATGTGGCTGGTGGAGTTTAAATGGTTTCTCCCTGAAGGGTCATGGTCTTGAGAGAAGGCCTATGTCCTCCAAGGAATACAGTACAAGAAATCCACTGGAATTACACATTACAGTGGTAAATCGCAGTTGGTGTTTACTGCTGAGTAGATGACACTCCTGTTAATCCCAGATTTCCCTTTGCCTTATTTGGGGTTGTGTTTGCCGGGTTACATTTGGACACTTCATTCCTAGCTAGCGGAGCAGCTTTGTGTTTTGTTTTTTTTGTGTGCAAAATTGGAAACTGACAGCCGGATGTGGCTTTCTTTCTGTGTCTCCTGTAGGGAGGCTGTGAGGATGCAGCCGGAGTCAGCTGCTGGCTGGAGCGACCCCGGTGAGGGCGGCTCTCCATCCTCGTGTGTGACCCATTGCTTCTTGGCATTCCCAGCATCTCCTTCCTGAAAGGATGGGTGAAGGGTGTTTTATAGGAATATGTCATCAGTAGAACACTCTTAGCCCCTGGAACCTCATTGTTCCTCAGACAGCAGTGAGGGACCCCTTGGCTACAGTATCATTTATACATGTTGAAGTGACATAATGGAGTCCTGGCTTTTGGCCAAGAAGGTATGGATGTGTGTGAGTGACTTTAAAAAAAGAAGCACAGCTTGTGATGTTGATTGACTCAGACAGGCCATTGGTAAAGAGTTACTAAGCATCCATTATGTATAAGGCATTTGTACTCGTTTCCTGCGGCCACTGTAACAAATCACCACAAACTAACTGGCTTCCGACAACAGAATTTATTCTCCCGCGTTCTGGAACCCTGAAGTCTGAAATCAAGGCGAAATCTTCTGAGAAGGACACCTAGAATCAGGTTTGAAGGATAAGGAGGAGTTTGGGAAAGATCTAAAGGTCATTCTAAGCAAAAAGAACAGGATGGTGCTTTCAAGGTGACCTGAGCACCCTTGTGGCCAAGTGAGGGTACAGGATGGGTGGGTGGATGGGTCAGAAGAAGAGGTGGTGCAGATGGGCTGAGACCAGACCATGCATAGGTTTGTGTATCCCTGAATTTTGTGCTGGGGGACTGTGAGTCACTGAGGATTATAGCAGAGGAAAAACAATCACATTTGTGCCGTGCAAAGAGCATTCTGACACCAGTGATCACATACACTGAGGCAGGGGAGGGAGTTGAGGCAGGGAGACCAACATGGCAGAACAGCTTCCACCTGCAAACTTTAGCCCTACAAACTCCAAGCCCCCTGGATGGTTTGTTTACACGAAATTATCTTTGTCAAGAGGAGAGGTCTGCAGACAAGGCAAAATAATTGACACCAAAGGCCCAGACCCTAACCACCCAGCAGACCCCCACCACCCAGCAGACCCCACCACCCAGCAGACCCCCACCACCCAGCAGACCCCCACCACCCAGCAGACCCTGCCACCCAGCAGACCCCCACCACCCAGCAGACCCTCACCCAGTAGACCCCACCACTCAGCACACTCCCACCCAGCAGACCCCACCACTCAGATCCCACCACCCAGCAGACCCCTGCCTGGCAGATAGGCACGGTGTGCATGGCTCCTCCCGCATTGCAGCCTAGCTGTCTGTGCTCCGACTTTGCCATCTTGAAACAACTGGAGGAGAAGGCTGAGTTTCTCATGACTTCTTTTCTTCTAAAACTAATACATGAGAAAGTGGAACTTACCTAAAGCTGGCTCAGTGGTCTCTAAGAAGAGAGCGAATTTAACCACTGTTGGCTCAGTGGCTGTCTTTCCTGAGAGTCAAGCTTAAGTAATCCTAACAACTCTCTGGTCAGGTTGGGCTGACCTCTACAAAGTTATCTTTTATCCAAGATACATTTCAGGCCAATGTATACTCACTCTGTGAATCCTGAATCTTAATCTGGCTTTGGTTTCTAACCAGTTCCCAGGCAAAAATTCATCTACAGCGGCAGATTCTATTAGGCAAGCAAAAGCTTACATCACCTCTTTCATCCCAACTTCTCAGTTTAGAAGAATTTCAGAAAACACCTTCAGCATCCAGTTGGAGACCACTGTGACAGTTCAGGTGACAAATGACGAGTGCCTGAGTGAAGGCCAGGGCAGTGCAGCTAGAGATGAAAGAACAAGTCAAGAACAGTGAAGCAATAACCATACAGCCATGCTTAATATTTACTGAGCACTTTGTATGTGCCAGGCTGGGATAGCCTATGTAGTATCTCATTCAACCTTTGCAACAACCCAATTAATTAGGGATTATTATTCTCTCTGTTTTATACATGAGGAAGCAGGCTTAGAATCAAGTAGGTAATTTGCCCATTTTGAGTGGCAAAACTGGGATTTGAGCCCAGGAAATCCGACTTCAGAGCTTGCATTTTATTAAAAAAATTTTTTTTGTTTATTTGTGGCTGCATCAGGTTTTAGTTGCAGCATGTAGCATGTTGTGGCATGCGGGATCTTTCGCTGCAGCTTGCAGACTTCTCTCTAGGTGCAGTACCTGGGCTTAGCTGCCCTGCGGCATGTGGGATCTTAGTTCCCTGACCAGGGATCAAACCCACCTCCCCTGCATTGCAAGGTGGATTCTTTGCAAGGTGGATTCTTAACTACTGGACCACCAGAGAAGTCCCCCGAATTTGCATTTTAAATCTCTGCCTTACTGTCTCAAACCAGGAGAATTTGGTAAATTGTTGGATGTGGGGGTGGGGAAAGAAGAATAAGAGGAAAGGGAGGGTGGTTCCAGATGAGGGAAACAGGCAGACAGATGGAAGACAGGGCCCCTCACCAAAAAAGGGGACACAGGGAAAGGAATGGGTTTGGACAGAAGAATGGTGATTTGGCTGTTAGCACATTGATGGGGAACATCTGAGTAAGATGTCTGGGTGTTTGGTAAATGGTTGTGTGTTTTAAAAAAAGGGAGCTTTAGAGAGTGGTTGAGGCTAAAGAAGATTTGGAGCAATCCGTTTCTAGGCAGCAGAGGAGCGTGTGGGCAGCAGGTGTGGGGGATATGTCGGAACTGAGATCTTCTAGAGAGGAAAATGAACAGAGAAGACAATACGGGATAGAATCTCAGGACCTGCAACACTTATGGGACCAGTGAAAGACGAGCCCTTGGATGAAGAAGTAGTCCACGGAGCATGAGGAGAGAGTGGGTCACGGAAACCAGAGGAGGAGGAACTGTGATGAAGGAGAGATAGTAGCAGCGTCTAATGCAACAGAGAAATCATGTGAGAAGTGAAGGTTACCCTTGCGCTTGGCAGCTAGTCAATGTAAAATCAGCTGTTACAATGCAGATTATTGCAGCCACTTTGGAAGGCACTACAGCAGTTTCTGGGCTTCCCAGGTGGCGCTAGTGGTAAAGAACCCGCCTGCCAATACAGAAGACTTTAGAGACGCAGGTTCAATCTCTGGGTTGAGAAGATCCCCTGGAGGAAGGCATGTATTCTTGCCTGGAGAATCCCATGGACAGAGGAGCCTGGAGGGCTCCAGTCCATAGGGTCACACAGAGTCGGACATGACTAAAGCAACTTAGCATGCAGCGCATCAGCTTCTTACAAAACTACACACTGTCCTACCCTATGATTCAGCAATTGTACTCCTTGGTATTTGCCCAAATGAGATGAAGACTGATGTACACACAAAAATATGCATGTAGAGTTTTTAAACTGAAATATAGTTGACATATGTATCAATATTGTGTTAGTTTTAGGTGAACTACACAGTGATTTGCCATTTACATACCTTATGAAATGATCAGCACAATAAATCTAGTAACCATCTATCCCTATACAAAACTATTACAATATTATTGATGATATTCCTTATGCTGTATATTACATCCCTGTGGCTTAATTACCCTTGGATGTTTATAGCAGCTTTATCCATCATTGTGAAAACTTGAAAGCAACCAAGATGTCTTGTAGTAGGTGAATAGATAAACTCTGGTACATCCATACAATTGAATATTATTCACACTTTAAAAAAAAGAGTTATCAAGCCGTGAAAAGACAGGGAGGAACCTTAAAGGCACATTACTAAGTGAAAAGAGCCAGCCTGGAAAGGTGACATATTGTATGATTCCAACTATATGACATTCTGGAAGAAGCAACACTTTAGAGACAGTAGAAGGATCAGTGGTTGTCAAGGGTTGTGGGGGAGGGAGGGATGAATGGTGGAGCACTAATCCAATGCAGCTATTATGTACGATACTGTCATGGTGGGTATATGTCATTATACATCTGTGCAGACCCAAGGACCTGTACAGCACAGAGTGAATGCTATACAAACCATGGGCTTTAGTGAATGAGTCAATATTGACTCATCAGTTATAACAAATGTACCACACTAGTACAAGATGTTAATAATAGGGGACACTATGGTGAGTTCGAGGGCCAGAATGTGGGTTAAGAGCTATAAGGAACCTCTTTATGCTTTCTGTTCAGTTTTTCTATAAACCTAAAACTGCTCTAAAAAGTAGTGTATTAAGTAAAGTTGAAAGAAAGAAGGAAGTGCCAAAGGAATTTAAAAAAGCAAAGGAAAGAAGAGAAAGCTGTATACGTACTTGAAAGTGTAGCATGAACCCATAATTATGACTAATCCAATCCTGTGTGTTTGAGTTCCAAGCTGTATACAAATCTGACCAGTCTCTCTTCTTACCAACATCTAGGGTTCCCATCACACATGCAAGTTACAGTCCAGTGTCTTTGGCATGATGTGAAAATTCTTCCACAACCTGACTTTGCAATGTCACCTGTGGTCTTTGCCTATGTGTTATAAGCTCCAGCTGCAGCGTCTCTCTTTTTATATATATATATATTTATTTTTATTTTGGCTGCGCCAGGTCTTAGTTGCAGCAGGTGGTGCCTTCAGCCTTTGATGTTTGCAGCATGTGTGATTTAGCTCCTTGACCAGGGATTGAACCCAGGCCCCCTGCATTGGGAGTGTGGAGTCTTAGCCACTGGACCACTGGGGAAGTCCTGCAGCAAGTCTCTTTGCTCCTCTCTCCTACACTTTCAGATGACTCTGCTCATACCCTCCCCGACTTCTCTCCGTAACAAAATCCTCTAGTCCTCCAAGACCCAGCTCAACTATGACCTTCTCTGTAAGAACAGTTCCTGACCTCCTTCACCCCAGCACACCAAGCAGGAAAGCTCTCTTGCTGAGTTTCCCTAGTTTTTTGTGACTGTCTCTTCAATAAATGCTTCATACACCACAGAATCAACAACCACAACATCAAGGATTGTTTAGCAAGAAAACGGGGGGTAGAAAGAAGCCAGATCAAAGCAAGTTGGAGTGGGTAAGAGCTGTCATATGGATACATGGCAGCTGGACTACTCTCTGAGGTTGGTTTTATTGTCGTTTGGTATTGATTGTGTAGGGTTACCTTTAGCATTTGTGGTTTTACCCAACAGAGGTTGAGGACAGAGAAGAAAATTCTGGGGTGGCTATGGTGCCGTCTAGTGCTGACATACCTTTCTCACTTGAGATTGGTAATTCTTAGGGTCCCAGGAGCTGCTGTCCTCTATTTTGAGGAGGAAGAGAGAGGGAAGAACGAATCCAACCCCCAGTTGTTATCTCTTGGAGGTTTTGCAGCCATACCCTGCTTAATCTTTGGGGAAAGGAAAAAGGAAAAAGTCAACCCCCCAAAAAAACAAAACAAAAAACTAGTTGACTTAGTTGGCACCTCCTCTATTTCTTGTGGGATCCACAGCCTCCTGAAGACCAATTAATGCTTAGAAAAAGCTATTGATTATTAGCTTTTCTAGCATCTATTGAACAGACATTAAAGGCTAACTATGTTCTGGGAACTGTGCCAGGCACTGGAGAGACAAGATACACAAAATAGGTTTCTGCCTTCAAGGAGTTCAGTGTAACCAGGAAGACCAACCTTGAGCCCATGCCAGCAAATGACAGAGTGAGGGGAGCTCAGGCCTTAGTCACTAGGGCTGCCATTACAAGGTACTGTAGACTGGGTGGTTTCTCTGGCAAGAATTTATTTCTTGGTAGTTCTGGAGGCTGGAAGCCCCTGATCAAAGTCCAGCAGAGTTTGGTTCTGATTAAGGATCTTCCTGGCTTGCAGATGACTGCTTTTTTTTTTGCTGTCCTTCCATGGCGTTTCCTATGAGCATGGCTTGGAGGCAGGGGTGCAGGTATGAAAAGAGAGATGGAGGGGAGAGAGTGAACATGGAGACTCTTTGGTGTCTCTCCTTATAAGGACACTAATCCTATCAGATCAGGGCCCTACCCTTAGAAGCTCATTTTACCTTGCTTATGCTTGTGTTCAGTCTTTAAGTCATTTCTGACTCTTTGCGACCCCATGGACTGTAGTCTACCAGGCTCCTCTGCCCATGGGATTTTCCAGGCAAGAGAGCTGGAGTGGGGTGCCATTTCCTCCTCCAGGGGGATCTTTCCTGACCCAGGGATTGAACCCAGGTCTCCTGCATCTGCTGCATTGGCAGGAGGATTCTTTAGCTCTGAGCCACCTGGGAAGTCCTGTTTTACCTTAATTTCCAAATACAGTCACACTAAGGGCTTCAGTACAGGAATTTGGGGGTGACACAAGTCAGCCCATTAGCAGGCTTACGGAAACCTGTAGGAGAACAGATCAGCGAGTGAGCATCTTGTCGCAGGGGAGACGGAGCCGCAGAAGGCTCGCATGTGGATGGCACTGCGTCTGGACTGTGGGGCACTTGCTGTGTGATGTGAGTGCCCAGCCCCAGCTTGGCCGCTCTGGTGATCTAGCAGCACCAGACAACCAAAAAGTAATTATTGTTGCCCTATGTAAGAAGCAGAGCTTTCCACATCGCAAGCCTCCTGTCAGTCACGTTTTTATTCAGTGGTGTATCCTTGTACTGCCGGGAGTATTTTGACATTTGCCAGCAGCTTTTCTTGTTGGTGGGGTATGTCATAGGTTTCCTAAATAGCATCCAGATGTCACTCAACTCCAGATGTCACTCAGCTTTCACTGCAACAACCTCTCTATGCCTCCTGCGGAGGTGATTATTTGAAAAATCCAGTAAATGTCAGATTCAGAAGAGAATAGTTACTGTACGTGAGATATTCTCAGGAAATCACCATATCCTTAGCCGTGATGGGCTTGCTCAAAACTTGCCTCTCCGTCCCTGCCTTTTGCACAGCACGTGTGAACACCAGACTTGTGAGCAACCAGGGTTGTCCTGTCCTCGTCAACAGTGTTGTGTCGAGGGTCCCTGACTCTGGAGTCGGTTTCTCAGAAGGAAATGTCCCAGGGCCTCTGAGCAGATGAAACGCTCCTCGCTTTATACTTCTGTCGCATTTAGTGTTATGGTTCTCAGCTGGCATCTGGCCTTTTGGGCCATGATCTAGGCTAATGGGGCCAGATGATGGGTTCCTTCAAAGTAGGGAATGAGTCGCATGCATCTGTTTTCTAAGCTCATTGGTCCTCCAGTAGCGGTTGCAGTAACCCAGCAGTGATCACTTTTGGCTAAACTAGTATAAAGGTCTTGCACTAAAAATAGGAATGTCATTCTACAGGCATTTGGTCTCCCCAGGGAATTCATTCTTGCTGCAGCACACCAGCCACGGTTGCTAGCTATTCTCCTGCTCTTGGTATAAGCCGAACACTGGCCAAAGCAGAATCAGCCCCCTGCCCATAGGAGCTGCTGCCCTCGGGGAGATGGGGGCAGGGCTTTGGGCAGAAAGAGTATTCAGAGGGTTCCTGTTGATAGTCATTTTCCCATCTTGAGGACCAACAATTCTGGCTTTAGGAATGAGGGGGAAAAATAGTAATATTACCACAAGTCAACTCAAGCCCCTCTTCCTTTCTGTGATTACTCAAGTTGGGAAGTTGGTTTTCTGCTGCTTCAACAAGTGGTCTGGAAGACGCACCTGTGATGTAGAGGGCCATTGACAGTCATTGAAAGAGCTCCCTGCCTTCTCCCTTCCCCTTTTCCTGCAGAGACTATTCAGAGGAGGATTTCTGAGACAAACTATCAGTTCACAAACCCTGGGAACAGTTTCTCAACCAGCCTCTAGTCTCTTGTGCTGCTGAGGTCCCTGTATTGGAACCCCCTGCCTAAATGGCTGGGTTGGGAGAGTTTCTGGGTCTCTGCTGTTCCCACAAAGTGAACATTTCCCATTAAGTGCTGTCCTAAAGGCAGTTCCTTACAGATTTCAACTCTTCTCATATCCCCCCTCCTTTACAACTTATGCATCATCTCTGTTTTACTGCTGAAAGAATGCAGACTTCGTTTCTCTATCGTGTGAACATCATTGACAAGCATTCCACCCATCTGTGAATTATTCCCTGACTCTTTGATCTGAGCAGTGTTACAGGTCCTCTGCCGGCAGGAGGGAGCAGTCCGACAAAATCTGAAGACCCAGGACTTTGAGAAGCTGTGCCGGGCAGACTAGGAAGCCACAAAACATTGCGAGCTGGATGGATGTCCTATTATGCTTTTCGATGTGATCTGGCTGGTGTTGGCTGAGGAAGCTCAAGGGGAAAAGGCAGCAAGCATTGTAACATAAATCACTGCGGACCCTTGGGCGTGACAGTGCTAGGAAGCTAATGATCTCCAAGAAAGAACTGACCGTGATTTTTTCCAGCAACAGAACACGATGTAGAACGGGGAGGACAGACCCCCCAGATGTGAGTACAATCTCTCCTCAACACAGGGTTTGGACCAGTAGGAGCAAAGAGAGTTATCTTAACTGATGGTTAACTAACCAGAGTGCCTGTGGACCATCTCTGGGTGGGCTCTGCGTAATGTCTGGCTGGGACTTTTGTGTGCAGATTTCTTCTAAAATATTTCTTTGCCTTGTTAGGAGACTGAATGCAGTGGCTTTGAGATATTGGTATCCGGGGACCTTGTTATAAATCTTCAAGAAAACCCCGTAGACCTTTTGCTATAAAAAGAAAAACGGATCACATCACAGACCAAGCAGCTGTGTGGCCCCCTGGCATTTGATGAGAGACAAAAGCACTGACGAATTGGAAAGCAATAGAAAATGGGGCAGTGGGCCGGGAGGAAGGACAGAAATCTTAGGAAGCTAAATTCCTTTCTCAATTCATGATGCTTATTGCATATTTATGATCTTGCATTTATTTCCTTTCTGCTTAAAGAACTGGCAGCTTGTTTGCATCTAAGGTTTTTCTCCTGTGAAAAATGCTGTGAAAGTGACAGAGGGATGTGATTGATAGACTTGGGGCAGAAATTCCTCACCGCCAGCAATGGGAAGTGTCTTGGATAATAGCTGGTCTGTTGGGGAGCTATTAATACCCTCACATTTAATGAGGGAATGGGGCTCTGCAGCCTGGGTACCCAACAGGTTGGCAGCAACTCTTTGATTGCAGACTGCTCACCATCCCTCTCTATTCCTCTGCCCTTCCTACTCACTACTGGGGGTCCAACATCCTCCTTACCCCTCTTGCCAGCCCAGTCCCTTCTGCCTGGTCTGATTGGTCAGTTCAGAGGTATCAGGGGAAAGGAGACTATCCCCTCACTGCAGAAGCACGGGGATCATTGTTCTGGAAGAGAGGTCGGAATACTGAAGGTGTCGGGCAATGATCATGAGAGAGGTGGAGACGAAAATGAGCCCAGGGTGGAAGTCACAGAGGAAGACTCGGCCACTTTGATCCCTCCCTTCGCCCCCTCTGCTGTGTGTCAGTGAAAATGCAGGTGAATGCTGGAGGTCCTTTCAGTGAGGCGATTACTGGATTTAAATTGAGTGTGAACTGGAGATGCCCAAGGTATGTGGGTGCATCCCTGTGGGATACAGGGACTCTGCCAACAGCACAGTAGAAACCAGGAACCGGGAATTCTGTTCCTGCTTTTGCAGGCAGTTTTCTGTGCCCCTCTGGTGGTTGGGTGGGTGGAATCCAAAAATCCCATGAGAGACCTGTCCTAGAGGCACCCTCAGCCTTAGGCAGGCTGTGCGTTGGCTATGGTGGAGGGGGTGGATTGGGGTGGGGCATTTCATTCTTAAGTAGCTTCCATTGAAACATTTTTTCTTATAATAAATGACATTTCTACTTGGCCAACATTTTCTCAGAAATGTAGTGTCTCTCCCTATTTAAAAAAAAAAAAGGAATAATAATGTGTGCTGGATTTGTAAAGCGCTGTTTACCAAAGATAATCACAGACTATCTCAGTAGCTTGCAACCATGGCAATCAGTGTACCTCAGCTTTTGTCTCAGTGTCTGCGAGGCAGGATTTATTGCATGGGACAGAAGGGAGGGAGGGAGCGGCTGTTAGCACAGACAGGCCTGCTGACCTGTGCTTCCGTTGCTGGGGAGACCGGACGGCACTGCTGGTCTGCAGCTCGTAATCTCAGCTGATGGCCTGCAAGGAGATCTCTATCCACAGGAGTTGTTAGCTGCGGAGAGAAGTGGTGAAATTGTAGCCGTGATGATAATATTTGTATGAACTGGGAATTGTACTTGAGACTTGCGAATGCTCGTCACAGGAAAGGTTTGGGAAGGTGGGGTGGCCTGGTAAGTCGTGTGCACAGAAATAACAAGTGAGTCAATGAAGAAGAATGTGGTTGTGGAAGGAAGAGCATTTAGGAAGCCAGGGCTAATTTTCTGCATTTTCATGCCACTGGGTCCTGGAGTGCTTCCGCAGGGTTGGGGCAGACAGAGCAGAAGCTCCATATAATTGGTGTGAAGATAGCACGCTTTACGTGAATACAGAGAGACAGCATACAGTATCCTGTGTTGACAAAAGCCACTAAGAGCCTCCCAGACAGGGCAACATTCTGGGAAACGTAAAGCCCATGCTTCAGTCTTTCAGGGCGACCCTGGGAATTTCCAAAGGCTTTTCTAGCTCCACTTCTGTTTTTCATCTCAACTTTATTCTTTCATTGGCTTATTCATTCAACAAAGATTTCAGGTTCATCCCAGAGATTTCTGACCGTGGCGGAGGGAAGGGGTCGCTTGCTGTTCCTGCTCCAGGTTTCTTGCACTTCTGATGAGCCTGGTGATCAGAACAGCATGGGTTTGTGAGGGTTCCTTCTGCCTCTTTCCATGCCTCTTTTTTTTTTTTTTTTTGATGCCTTGCTTTGTGGCTTGTGGGATCTTAGTTCCCAGACCAGGAATTGAACCCGAGCCCCTGAAAGTGAAAGCATAGAGTCCTGACCATTAGACCGCAAGGGAAGTCCCTTTCCTTGCTATTCTTTACGCACACTTTGGACAACAGATGGATGATGGAAATTTGGTCATTTGCAAACTGAGCAGGGGCTTCCCAGGTGGCGCTTGTGGTAAAGAACCTGCTTGCCAATGCAGGAGATATAAGAGATTCAGGTTCGGTTCTTGGATTAGGAAGATCCCCTGGAGGAGGGCATGGGAACTCACTCCAGTATTCTTGCCTGGAGAATCCCCATGGACAGAGGAGCCTGGCAGGCTATAGTCCATAGGGTCATAAAGAGTTGGATATGACTGGAGTGACCAGCACAGCACAGCACAAGCTGAGCAGGGATAAGAATAACCTTTCTGAAGTTGTACTAGTCACATTTGACCAATGATTTCACATAATAAAATACCGTCTTTAGTCCCCACAGTCCTGTTGTTCTCCCAGCCACCTGGAGTGGTTGGTGACATGGCCCACCTGGATGTCAAGGCAAAGGATAATCAGAGCCAATTCCTTACTCTAGAGATTGAGAGGAGCGTGGGGTTTGCCTGGAAACCATTGTAAAGAACGTCTGTACCTTCTGAGTCTTCAAAATTAGAATGTGTGGTAGGGCCTTATACTACAATATTTTCTTTCCATAGCCCATGTTGGTATTTTTAATAAGTATATATGAAGACAAAGAGAGGCCCATACTTTCTGCTGTCCTGGTAGGAATGGGTCACAGATCTTGAGCATTCCTTTGGCCCCCAAAACCTTCACCTTTGGCATAACACCAGTGGTTTTGGTTTGCTCTAATAGTGGCCCAGGGCTCCCAGGCCCAGTCAGTGTTTAAAATCCTGTTCATGTGGCATTTGGTGGAAAGATGGGTTTCAGTTTACTGCTAGTACTACCCCCAGATCAGTGCTCTGAGCGCACAAACCTGTGGGTGGTTTGTGTTGGCACAACCCCTCCCTAGAGTAACTGTGCATGCTAAGTCACTTCAGTTGTGTCTGACTCTTTGTGACCCCATGGACTGTAGCCCACCAGGCTTGTCTGTCCATGGGATTCTCCAGGCAAGAAAAGTGGAGTGGGTTGCCATACTGTCCTCCGGGGGATCGTCCCAGCCCAGGGATCGAACCTGAGTCTCTTATGTCTCCTGCATTGGCAAACAGGTTCTTTACCACTAGCACCCCCTGGGAAGCCCCAGTAGTGACTGTAGCATCCATCTATTGCAGCAGTTATTGGCCAGGGGATGGCCTGGGCCTGCTCCCAGCTCTCCAGCTGTTCCAGAACTCAGGAACGTGCACTCTGAACAGTGAGAAAAGGATGAAGATAGAGAAGGGCAGGAAATGCTGGGAGAAAGTCCATGGATATAATCCTGTCCTCAGGATCTTTGTGGGCTGTAGTCCATGGGCACCCAACCGGCCAGGGGAATAGGCGTATTGGCCTTGGTGAACCCACAGAGCACAGTCCGGAGGGCCCTTTGTGGTCACACTCAGTGTAGTTACCTGCAGAGGGTGAGCCTGGAAACCAGGCTACACTCAGGGGATTTCACTGGGTCTCTGAGACCCTCTGTTATCTGCAGAGCAGACCTTGCAGTTCTAGCCCTAATGGTCAGGAGGCAGTGGGGGGTAGGGGTGGGGGATACGGTGGGGTGGTTCAGTACCCTCTTTGCCTTCCACTTGCAAGTTCAGGGTTTGCTCTGCAGAGGGTGGTTCCTGAGTGTCCTGTATCCCCCAGTTCCCCTCCCCAGCAGCGAGCAATCAACAGATCCCCTAAAACCAGGGCGGAGAGATGTGGCCTGTCCCAGGTGCTGAGTGGTGCTGATGGCAGCTTTGTTCTGTAACCCCCAGGTCCCGAAGATGGCATAGTGACGAAGTCACCTTCTGATGATCAGAGCGTCTTTACCTGAGGGTGCCTGCCTGGGCCCGTGATGTGTTGAGCCGAAGGAACTTGTCTACCACTTCCCTGAAAACGTCTTTTTCTCCTAATTCATGAGCCAGCAGGATGCGGTCGCCGCGCTTTCAGAACGCCTGCTCATAGCTGCGTACAAAGGCCAGACGGAGAATGTGGTTCAGCTCATCAACAAGGGTGCCAAGGTAGCAGTTACCAAGGTAACAAGAGAGTAAACACTTCAGCTATTCTCTGGGGAAAAGCCCATGTCTTAACCATGGTCCATAAAACTGTTGTGTTTGGTTCACAGTCTTCAAAGAACTGGCTTTTTTTTTTTCCCCCAGTGATGGAGGTTTGGGGAGAAAGAAGAGGTCTGGGGAGAAAGACGAAGGATTAAAAATGCTTTCATTGCTGTCTTTCAAATGGAGTCACTTGTAATTAGCATTTGACCCTCTTTAAAATCACAGCAGTCCGTGGGGTCGCAGAGTCTGGTGCGACAGTGGCTGGGCGCACAGCACAGAATCACAGAGTGGCTTTTTCTCACTTCTTTAGTCAAATAGACAAGAGATCTCTCTGGAGAAGTTGGGGCACAAAAACTGACTGGGTAGAGTGTTTACATGGGAATGACATTAAGCCTCTTGGGGAGGTTTGTGGGCGGCTCAGCCACTCCAACCTGCAGAACTTTGTTGCTCCCGTCTGAACAATGATAGGCTTGGACCAGGTGACCCTCAACCTCTTTGGACTGATTTCACTCAGGTCAGTGAGATGTGTAGCAAGCTTTGGAGGGCATTCCTGATCCCTCACCAACAAATGACCCACAGGCCCAGGGGCAGCTTTGTAGCAAAACTGAGGTCGGGCCAATTCTGCCTAGTAAGGTGACAGGTGCAAATCCATGGATGACATAATACTGATGGCAAAACTTAGTATTGCTCTGACCACTGTATAGAACCCCTTAGAAGAGGTTCTCTTTGCACCCCCACTTTAGGGATGAGGAAACTGAGGCACAGAAAGATTGTAGTAACTTCAAGGCCCAGGGGCAGAACTGCAACTTGGACCTTGTCATGGCTCCCCGCCCAGACCCAGAGAGAGCTCTGGAGAGAGGCAGAGTTTCATTTTTCAAACAGTAATGTCTGTTAACCTCTGACCTCCTGTGGCAAAGATTAGCCAGCTCACATTTCAGTTACTCCTGTGCAGTCTCCATATTTCACACTTCTGACGTGTGCTTTTCCCAGCACCACCAGGCAGTTAACTCAGTTCTGATGGCGTCTCTCTGAAGAGAGCATCAGATCTCACGGGCTGAGGACTCACTCCCACGAAATACCCCATCCCTCACGACAGCCCCTGACACCGGCTGCAAGGCCAGGTTGTCTTCTACTGACTGGCTAGAAATCAGAGGATTCCACGACCCTCCTTGGGTTGAATTAATTTATTAAAGCAGCTCACAGAAATCAGGAAAAGATGACCAGATTATTATAAAGAGATACAACCCAGGAACAGCCAGATGAAAGGGTTGCAGAGGGCAAGGTGTGTGGAGAGGGCGCTGGGCTTCCTCCCCCTTTAGCCACACCATCCTTTCAGCACCTCTGTGTGTCCACCAACCCAGGAGTTCCCTGAACTCTGTCCTTTGGGGTTTTATGGAGGCTTCATTACATAGATGTTGTTGACTAAATCATTGGCATTGGTGATTGACCACTGCCAGCCTCTTTTGTCTTCCTGGAGGTCAGTTCAGTCGCTCAGTCATGTCTGACTCTTTGTGACTCCATGGACTACAGCATGCCAGGCTTCCCTGTCCATCACCAACTCCCGGAGCTCATTCAAATTCATGGCCATTGAGTCGGTGATGCTGTCCAACCACCTTATCCTCTGTCGTCCCCTTCTCCTCCTGCCTTCAATCTTTGCCAGCATCAGGGTCTTTTCCAATGAGTCAGTTCTTCTCATCAGGTGGCCAAAGTATTGGAGTTTCAGCTTCAGCATCCTTCCAGTTTCCTTTAGGATGGACTGGTTGGATCTCCTTGTAGTCAAAGGGACTCTCAAGAGTCTTCTCCAACACCACAGTTCAAAATCATCAGTTCTTTAGTGCTCAGCTTTCTTTACAGTCCAGCTCTCACATCCATACATGAATACTGGAAAAACCATGGCTTTGACTAGACGGATCTTTGTTGGCAAAGTAATGTCTCTCCTTTTTAATATGCTGTCTAGGTTGGTCATAGCATTTCTTCCAAGGAGCAAGCATCTTTTAATTGCATGGCTGTAGCCACGATCTGGAGTGATTTTGGAGCCCAGGAAAGTAAAGTCTGTCACTGTTTCCATTGTTTCCTCATCTGTTTGCCATGAAGTGATGGGACCAGATGCCATGATCTTAGTTTTCTGAATGCTAAGTTTTAAGCCAGCTTTTTCACTCTACTCTTTCGCTTTCATCAAGAGGCTCTTTAGTTCTTCACTTTCTGCCATAAGGGTGGTATCATCTGCGTATCTGAGGTTATTGATATTTCTTCCGGAAATCTTGATTCCAGCTTGTGCTTCATCCAGCCCAGCTTTTCTCATGATGTACTTATAAGTTGAATAAACAGGGTGACAGTATATAGCCTTGACATACTCCTTTCCCAATTTTGAACCAGTCTGTTGTTCATGTCCAGTTCTAACTGTTGCTTTTTGACTGGCATACAGATTTCTCAGGAGGCAGGTCAGGTGGTCTGGTATTCCCATCTCTTGAAGAATTTTCTGCAGTTTGTTGTGATCCACACAGTCAAACTCTTTGGCATAGTCAATAAAGCAGAAGTAGATGTTTCTCTGGAAGTCTTTTGCTTTTTCAGTTATCCAATGGATGTTGGCAATTTGATCTCTGAAGGTCAGGAAAGTGCAACTGAAAATTCCAACCTCCAATCACTGTTGGTTCCTCTGGCAACCCATCCTTAGGGCTTTCCATCACTCAGTGCTCAGTTGTGTCCGACTCTTGGCGACCCTGTGGACTGTAGTTACCAGGCTCCTCTGTCCCTAGGATTTTCCAGGCAAAATACTGGAGAGGGTTGCTATTTCCTACTCCAGAGGATCCTCCCAACTCAGGGATCAAAGCTGCATCTCTGGCGTCTCCTGCATTGGCAAGCTGATTCTTCATCACTGCACCACCTGGGAAGCCCAGGGCTTTTCATAAGTTATCGTGTTAACATAAATTCAGGTGTGGTTGAAAGGGATTTATTATGAGTAGCACACTCCTTTCACATTTGTGGCTCTGGAGCTATTTCAGGAACTGACAGAAGACCAACTATAAGAACAAAAGATGCTCCCATTGCTCTCATCACTCAGGAAATTTCAAGGAGCTGTAAGGAGCTATAAGCCAAGAATGGAGACTAAGAGCAAATATATATTTCTTATTATAAGTCACAATCACAATGCTGGTCTCCAGAGAGAGAAAAATCTTTGGCTACTGAAAGGTGTCCCATTGGCTAGCAGCACTCTAACCTAGGTGGTGACAAGGTTGTGTGGAATCCAGGGTGAACCTTCGCTCAGGCCCCAGCATGGTCTCCCCACAGCTCTTCAGGCCCCAGGCAGTCACACAGGGGAGAAAGTGCAAGAACTCTGTAGTTAGGGCACATGTGCACACATTTAAACTTTGCTATGTTTGCTAATTGTGCAAGTTGCTTACCTTCTTCAAGCCTCAATTTTCTTATCTGTAAAATGGGTATAAAAATACCAACTTTTCAGAATTATTATAATAGTAACTTATTAAAGCTGTTAACACATCGTCTGCAATTTGTTTTTTAAAAATTAAAAAGATTTCTTTGTTTATTTGGCTGTGCCAGGTCTTAGTTGTGGCATTTGGGATCTTTAGTTGTGGCACATGGGATCATGTTCCCTGACCAGGGATGGAACCCAGACTCCTAAACCGGGAGCTCAGAGGCTTAGCCACTGAACCACCAGGGAAGTCCCTGCAAGTTCTCTTTTTTAAACAGACTTCTTTTGCTCTTTAAAAAAACAGCTTTATTGAAGTATAACTTGCATGCCAAAAAAATTTACCCATTATAAGTGTGAAATTCAATAATTTTAAATGTATTTGCAGAGTTGTGCGACCATCACCATGTTCAAGGGTTTTAAAATTTTTATTTATTTTTGGCTGTGCTGGGTCTTCACTGCTTTGCTTGGGCTTCTTCTAGCTGCGGTGAGTGCGGTCACTCTCTAGTTGTGGTGCTCTCCCTCCCAGGCCCACCTCCCAGGGTTCACTGCAGAGTGGATGGGCAGAAAACAGCGGGTGGCAACATAGGGGGGCACAATATGGAGGGTAAGGAAGAAGGTGAGGGAGCAAGGGAAAAACTAACTAAAGACCCACTGCAAACTTCATAATTTCATGTGTATCTAATTTATATAAAATGTTACATTTGCATAGATGTTTATGCACAAAGGACTTAGGAAAGAGTTGCATTTATATTGACCAGTTACATCCATTGATAAATGAAAAAGACAGGTATCGGAGTAGTAACTGATAGGTATAGTCCGATGCATTTTGGTTAAAACGCAAATCCACTGCTCTCTGCAAACATGCTTGTGTTTGGTGAGCATGGAGGAAAACTGGGGGAACAGAAGACACTGTTGATGCTGGTTCCCTGGCAGACAAGAGGATTCGCTTCGCTTCTAAAGATGTTTCCATTGTATTATTCTGCTTATTAAAACAAGCATATATCACTTTAGTAACTTGTGAAACATGAAATCAAGTTTAGAAATACGTGTTGAATACCTGTGCCTGCACTGGACCAGTGCTGTTTATTTAGCACCTCATTGAAATCCTCACAGCTCAGAAAGCCTGCGCTCTTATCTGTGTGATACTTATAAGGAAAGGGGGCTATTGAGCAGGAAGATACTCTAGCAATTAAGTTACTTCCCTGGTGGCTCAGATGTAAAGAATCTGCCTGCAGTGCAGGAGACCAGTGTTCAATCCCAGGTTGGGAAGATCCCCTGGAGGAGGGCATGGCAACCCACTCCAGTCTTCTTGCCTGGAGAACTCCAAGGACAGAGGAGCCTGGCAGGCTATAGTCCATGGGCTTGCAAAGGGTCAGACTCGACTGAGCAGAGAAACCAACCAACCTGGGCAGGAACCAGCCTGTCTGGCTCTGAGGCCCACGCTTAGGACAGCACCTGAGCTGTTCCTTCAGCACTAGCCCAGAGACCCCTCCCCAGCTGCTTCTCCCCATCAGGGCACACAGGGAAAGAGGCCATTGTGTGGGAGGGAGTTTTGCCAATGGGACTTCTCTCTCCCCATCCTCAGTACCACACTTACACCATTGCCAGGGTTTTTAAGCAGCTTCAGAAATTCCTGGCCAAGGAAATGTAGTGCAGAGGATGTGAGCATGGACCTAGGAGCCAGACTCGCCTGGGATCAAATGTGAGCTTGTTTACTAGCTCTGTAATCTCAATCCCTTTCTGATTCATATTGTCACCACTAAAATGAGGATAAAGTAATACCGGCTACCTCATGGGGTTGTTTCAACAGTAACTGAATCAATATACACAAGGGACTTAGAATGGCACTTGGCATGTGGCACGAGTTGAATGTGGTCATTGTTATGAGGTGGTCCTGATGATGCAACAGCCAGCATCTTATGGTCTGAGAGTCAGGGTCTGAGCACCAGGCAGAGAGTCTTGAGCAGAGGACACAGTCTGGCCAATGTCCTCATTTGAAAAGTGAGGCTAACCCCCACCTTGTGAGGTTGCTATGAGGATTAAATGAGATGACAGCTGTGGAGCGCAGTGTCCAGCATTGAATGAAGAGAGAACTCTGCTCCCGTCTTGCCTGTCTGCCTGCAGTGATGACTTGCCAGGTCTCTACAATTGGCAAGAGCCAGTTCCTTAAAGTAAACCTCCCCCCATCCAACCTGCTGAATTGATGAACATATTGGGGAATGCTATTCAACAACAGGAAGGACTGAGCTACCAGCAGAGGAAAGAGTATGAATGAATCTCAAAGCCATATGCATTTGAAGCCAGGCACAAAAGGCCACATGCAATGTGATTCCCTTTGAATAGCTTTCTTGTTTAGTCGCTAAGTCATATCCAACTCTTTGTGACCCCCTGGACTGCAACATGCCAGGCTCCCCGTCCTTTACTATCTCACAGAGTTTGCTCAAACTCACGTCTATTGAATCAGTGATGCTGTTTATCTAATTCTGTCTAACATGCTATCTAACCATTGACTTTACCATCTTTATATAACCTGCTATTTAACCACTGACTTTTTCAGTTCAGTTTAGTCGCTGAATTGTGTCCAACTCTTGTGACCCCATGGACTTGAGCACACCGGGCTTCCCTGTCCATCACCAACTCCCAGAGCTTGTTCAAACTCATGTCCATGGAGTCTGTAATGCCATCCAACTATCTCATCCTCTGTTGTCCCCTTCTCCTCTTGCCTTCAATTTTTCCCAGCATCAGGGTCTTTTCCAGTGAGTTGGCTCTTCACATCAGGTGGACAAAGTATTGGAGCTTCAGCTTCAGCATCAGTCCTTCCAATGAACATTCAGGGCTGATTTCCTTTAGGATTGACTGGTTTGATCTCCTTGCAGTCCAAGGGACTCTCAGGAGTATTCTCCAATAACACAGTTCAAAAGTATCAGTTCTTCGATGCTCACCTTTCTTTATGGTCCAACTCTCACATCCATACATGACTACTGGAAAAACCATAGCTTTGACTAGATGGACCTTTGTCAGTAAAGTAATGTCTCTACTTTTAAATATGCTGTCTAGGTTGGTCATAGCTTTTCTTCCAAGGAGTAAGCATCTTTTAATTTCATGGCTGCAGTTACCATCTGCATTGATTTTGGAGCCCAAGAAAATAAAAGTCTGTCACTGTTTCCATTGTTTTCCCATCTATTTGCCATGAAGTAATGGAACTAGATGCCATGATCTTCATTTTTTGAATGTTGAGTTTTAAGCTAGTTTTTTCTCTCTTCTCTTTCACTTTTATCAAGAGGCTCTTTAGTTCCTCTTCACTTTCTGTCATAAGGGTGATGTCATCTGCATATGTGAGGTTATTGCTGTTTCTCCCTGTAGAATCAAAATTGTAGGAACAGAAAATAGATGAGTGATTGCTAGGGACCAGGGATGGTAGAAAGGGACGACTGGGAAAAAAGAAGCAAGTGGGAATTTTAGGAAGGAAATGAAATTCTCTATTTTGCTTACACTAGTGATTTTGTATGATTCTATACATTGATCCAAACACATCAAACTGAATACCTAAAAAGGATGAATTTTATTGAATGTTAATTACGCCTTGATTTTTTTAATAGCTGTTCTAAATGTAATCATTATTATGTAAGGAAATATACTTAAAGGGGTTTAATATCATTTGTTTGAGAGGGGGAAATTTCCCCACACCCTCCCCCCTAAATTTTTTGGTTTAGTCTAATAATTAAATTGACACAAGACAGAGTAACAGGAGAAAAAAAATAATTCATACACACAGAAGTGTCATAGAAATGGGACACCCCTACCCACCTGCTCCAAAGTGACCAAAGCAGTTTGTTTATGTGTCATTTTTAGACAAAGAAACAATTATCTGTGAAAGTTTAATAAAACAAAGGGGCTTGTGCTTTGGGTAGCAGACTCATGAAGAAGCTTGCTTATACTAAAGCTTCCTTAGCCTAGAATTCTCTAGCTCTGTCGGTAGGGATGCATTTTGTCCTCCTGGTTTATAGGGAGGATTCCTTCATGTAGATTTATTTCCTGCTTGCAGAGGGAAAGAGCAGGGGTCAGCGTGTCTTTTAACAGTATTTTCCCCCACGGGCCGTTTCTCAAGTAGCTTTAATTCAAAATAATCAATGTGCATTAAGGCATACTTTGGGCAGCCTGTTCTGGGCCTTGACACATTCGTAGGTGTGTGGCTTCTGTGGAGGTTTCACATCAGGGCTCCCATTACTAGTGAACAACTGTGCTCCAGTAAATAGAAACTTTAAACTTTTAAAAAGAGAGCTGCAAAGGGTTCGAGTTTAGCAACCTTCCCAAGCATGACACTTGATCACGTCTGCAGAAATTAAGATGTGCAGGGCTGGTAGATACTTTCCGGCAGCCTGTCCCAAGAAAAGGCTCGAGCTGATGGATGGTATACATTCACAGCCTCAAGAAACGCAGCCGGAACAGTGAAAACCAAGGATCTTTTTTGTTGTTTGTTCACTTGGTTTGGTTTTGAATCTGTGGGAGTGTGTTTAATATTGGACTTAGTGGAATGAGGGCCTATTGGTCTGTGGTCCTTTCCTAAAAGCTGCCAGTCCCCAAGAGGCAGGCAATGGGAGAAGCAGACGCTTACAAGGCCCTTGGTTAGGTGAAAGTGTCATAGGCTTCTTCCAAAAGACTCCATATACCTGTTTTAAAAGATAGAGAAAAAAATTGTTTTTTTGCACAGAATGTGGGGTCTTAGTTCCCTGACCAGGGATTGAACCCTGACCCCCTGCTGTAGAAGATCGAAGTCTTAGCTACTGAACTTCCAGGGAATTCCCTAAAAAATTAAATATTTTGAACAGGTAATACATCCACGTGGCCCTAAATCAGAAGGTATGAAATGTTGATAAGTCTTTCTCCTACACTGTCTCCCAACCTCGCAGTGTTTCCTGTTCTGAAGGAAACCCATGTTATCTTACATTTTTTTTTCCCCCTGAGATATTTCATGTGTATATGTGTAGATGGATGTATCTCTGTTTGTATCTCCATGAATTGTTTCTAGACAAATGGTAGGATACTATATATGTCCTTCTTCTCTTTGCTTTTTCTTTTTTTTTATATTATTTTATTATTTGGCTGTGCTGGGTCTTAGTGGTGGCATGCAGTATCTTTGATCTTCATTGCAGCGTGCAGGTTCTTTTAGTTGTGGCATGCGGGATCTAGTTCCCTGACCAGGGATCAAACCTGAGCACTCTGCATTGGGAGCCCAGAGTCTTAGCCCCTCGACCACCAGGGAAGTCCCTCCCTCTGCTTTCTTCAGTGAACTGTAATTGGCTTCACCTATCCCCCGTCCACAGGCATTTTAAATTATGTTAATCATCTGTTCTTGGAAATTACTTGCAGTGACTGATGTTGTCCTGAGGTCTTCTTGAGCAGCGTGGTTCTGTCTGTGGGACGGCTTTCTCTAAGTGGCACCACTGGGCAGGGCATGTGTGCCCTTTTCATTTTCACAGCCGGAGCAGAATTGTGCTGCATGGAGCTCGTGCTGGGGTCCACGCTGCCGGCACCTGCAAGCGCTGCCCTTAAGTGCGCTGTGCCCCGGGCTCTACCGGCCCCTCCCTTCGCCCTCTCCTCCTGGCCCTTCTGGATTTATCCTGCCTCTATCGCATCCTCGCCAGGAGCTCTCTGCAGTGGCTCTATTTGGCTTTTGAATCTCTCCCCTTTGGCTTGGGGTTTATAGAATTTTCTCTTTTCCACCTGCTCTGGGTTGTGTCTAATGACAACCTCCTGGGAGTCAGGGAGAAAAGCAAGGGGTGGCTGATGGAAGACCAGTGGTTGGAGTCTCCACAGTCTCCTCCCCTTCCTCGCCCTCCACTCACAGCTGGCATCCAGGGTTCCCTCCCCAGGTGGCCTGAGACTCTGCATCTCACACCCCGGAGCCAGTGTGTTCTCACCTCCCTAGTGAGGGCGGAGCCTGCGCAGGGCTGATGTAGCCCAGTCCTTCTCTTGGATCCACACACTCTATGGAGGCCCTGCGGGTGTACACTTACATGTCAGGTCAAACAGAGAATGTGCTTTTTGTTCTACAATAGCTAGAAGCAGTGCCCTGTGGTAGGAACATCTCAACTGGGAAAACTCAGGCCTTTGTAGTTTATTGTTAGAAATCAAGGAAATTTGACATGTGGTAGTAATTCTGAGCAACTGTTATAAAATGAACACATGTTCAGATTTTATTTAACTAATCCATTAGTGAGAGAACCAGTAAGATGTTGCAACTGGTTCAAAAGAGAATGCAAAGAATTACAAATATGTAGGTCTCAGGAAAGCGGAAATAAATTTGCTTATTAGATCTAAAACTGGCTGGGATACACTGAATCTGCTAGACATGACTTACTGGCATCACCCTCAGGATTCTAAGACTTACAAAGTTGTGAAATAGCTCAAAGATAAGGAAGATAACCAGGAGATGACCTGGGATAGCACTGTGCCTGAGACAGGACTTCTAGTCATCTCTCTTTTATTCATTTTATATTTTAATTTTAAAATATTTTCATTTCAAAAATTATAGCAAAATATACATAACACAATATTTACTACTTTAACTATGTGTAAGTGTTCCATTCAGTGGAATTAAGTGTGTTCACATTTTTGTGCAGCCATCAGCCCCGTCCGTCTCCAAAATTTGTCTTCCCAGATGGAAGCTTGGTTAAACACTCGTTAAACACTTCCTCCCCATTACCCCTTGCCCTGGTCACTTGCAACCACAGCTCCACACTCTGTCTCTGTGATTTTGTCAGCTGTTTAAGAATCTCCCAATTTTTCCTTACGAAGAGTAGAGGCGGTGAATCACATTCACCATCTCTGTGACGCTGGCCAAGTAATTAGTAGTCTCCTTGAACCTTGGTTTCTTGTCTGTAGCATCAGCCTAACCCCTGCCTCGGGGATTTGTTGTGCAGATCCATCAAGGTAATCCATGCAGAGTGCTTGTACAGTGTAACACGGATGTCAGACAAGCTCAGGGGATGGTAGTTATTTTGATCATAATTACCGTTTCTTCACTGGGGTCCCCAGCGGCACAGGAGTTCTCATAGGTAGGTCAGCAGTTCCCAGTATTGACCACATGTGTAATCACCTGGAGACCTTTAAAAACATACTGATGGCTGGTTTCTGATTGAATTGGAATGGGGTGTGGCTGGGTTTGTTTCAGAGCCCCAGGTTAACGAGTCGCTCACTGCTCCAGGCCTTCCTCCCCAGGCTCAGGAGGGGAGCCCCTCATGAGTGGTGGGGCAACGCTCTGTACTGAGCTGTGGGCGAGTCAGTGGTAGACGCCTGGGATCCACCACGCTCTTTGTGGAACCCCACAAAATAGTGGTATTTTCAATGCCGTAATACCTGCCAGAGGTACAGTGTGTAGGGAGGCAAGTGCATGCTGTGAATGGTATGGCTTGCCTGGGAGACACGCCTGGCAAGTTACTGGGTCAGCACCAGGAAAGTCTGGGTGAATGTTAACTTCTGATGGTGCAGGTGTTAATTAGGCAGGCAGCCTGGGGACTCGTGTTTCTAGCAAAGGTACGAGGTGTCCCCCAGAGATGCTCTTTGGAGGAAGGAGAGGACAAGGTAAGAATGGGTATCGTGGGTCACACTGAAGTCCCTGCCTGGGCCTGAGAGGAGACGAGCTGTAATTGAGAGGAGTAAGCCTCGAAACTCAGGGATGGATCTGCAGCACTGACTCGGGTGTCTCAGGAGAGGCAGCTTTGGAAGGGAGCTCAGGGTGGGCCCCGATCTCTTGGCTGCTCTCTCAGCCTCTGGGGAAGTTTTGGGAGGGCTGCTGTTCTGCTGCCTTCTTGCTGTGTCTGCAGTGTGTTCAGTGCCGGTAAAGGTTGGGCTACTTTTCCAGCTCTGGACCAGCTTGGTGGGTGCAGCGGCCCAGAGACCCTCTCCACACCAGGGTGTTCACACAGCTGGTCATCTGCATCCCCCAGCCCTGGGTCTGTCTGCACTGAAAATGGAAGCCTCAAGCTGCACAGCAGACTGTTTTACAGCCTAGATTAATGTGCTGGTAATACTCCTAAAGCCATGTCTTTGATAGATCTTCATCACCTAGAAGAGAGATTGCAGTGTCATGGCACAGTCGGGTGTCAGCATTTGTAAATCCTCCCTGTATCTTTCCTGGACAAAATGGGTTGGAGGATCACTGGTTTTCAGACCAGGAATCAGCCTATTGTATGACTTCTGAAGTGTCATCACCTAATCCATGCTCTGGGATTGTTGCAAAATGAGGAAGCCGGAGAGCAAAGGGGCTTCCGAAGCTGCTGAGTTGCCCACTTGGGCCTCTGCTCAGATGCCAGTGTAGACGGTCTGTTGGTGGATCCTCTATTAGAGTTCTTTCTCTTTTCTTACTCTTTAAGCTGTAATGACTTCAGTTTCAGAAAATAGATGAAGCCAGTAACTTGTCTAGAGACTGAAAATTCCTGCTCAGCAGGCCTCTTGGTTTGTTTCCAGTGAAAGTTGGCTGTTGCATGTTTAAGTTGTTATAAACCAAGGAAATAAACCAAGATGGGTGAGGAGGAGGCAACTGTGCCTGGTCTTCTTTCAGCTGGTGTTTCCATCAAATAGAGCAATGTATAAAGAATTATGCTCCATGAACAAGTGAAATTTATTCCAAATACGCAAGGCTGATTCTACATCAGTCAATGTAATCCTACCATGTCAATAGGGGTCTTAGTCAGCTATAACATGATATAATAGACTGAGTGACTTAAACACCAAAAGTTTATTTTTCACACTTTTCACAACGTTTGAAAGGAATGGAATGTTGATACATGTTACGACGTGAATGAACCTTGAAAACGTTTGCTAAGTGAAATAGGCGAAGTGAAAGGCAAAGGAGAAAAGGAAAGATATACCCATCTAAATGCAGAGTTGTAGAGAATAGCAAGGAGACATAAAAAAGCCTTTTAAAGTGAACAATGCAAAGAAATAGAGGAAAATAATAGAATAGGAAAGACTAGAGATTTCCGCAAGAAAATTAGAGATACCAAGGAACATTACATGAAAAGATGGGCACAGTAAAGGACAGAAACAGTATGGACCTAACAGAAGCAGAAGATATTAAGAAGAGGTGGCAAGAATACACAGAAGAACTATACAAAAAAGATCTTAATGACCTGGATAACCACGATGGTGTGATCACTTACCTAGAGCCTGACATCCTTGAGTGTGAAGTCAAGTGGGCCTTAGGAAGCATCACTATAAACAAAGCTAGTGGAGGTGATGGAATTCCAGTTGAGCTGTTTCAAATCCTAAATGATGATGTTGTTAAAGTGCTGCACTCAATATGCCAACAAATTTGGAAAACAGTTTTGGCCACAGGACTGGAAAAGGTCAGTTTTCATTTGAATCCCAAAGAAGGACAGTGCCAAAGAATGTTCAAACTACACACAATTGCACTCATTTCACATGCTAGCAGGGCTTCCCTTGTAGCCAACTGGTAAAGAATCCACCTGTGATGCAGGAGATCCTGGTTTGATCCCTGGATTGGGAAGATCCCGTGGGGAAGGGATAGGCTACCCACTCCAGTATTCTTGAACTTCTCTGGTGGCTCAGGTGGTAAAGAATCTGCCTGCAATGCAGGAGACCTGGGTTCGATCCCTCGGTTGGGAAGATCCCCTAGAGAAGGGCATGGCAACCCACTCCAGGATTCTTGCCTGGAGAACCCCTATAGACAGAGGAGCCTGGCAGGCTACAGTTCATGGGGTCACAAAGAGTCAGACATTACTTAGCAACTAAGTACAGCACAGCACATGCTAGCAAGAGTAATGCTCAAAATCCCAGAAGCTAGTCTTCAACAGTACATGAACCGAGAACTTCCAGATGTACAATCTGAATTTAGAAAAGGCAGAGAAAACAGAAACCAAATGGCCAACATCCATTGGATCATAAAAAAGCTAGAGAATTCCACAAAAAAACATCTGTTTCTGCTTCACTGACTATGCTTAAAGCCTTTGGCTTTGTGGATTACAACAAACTGTGAAAAATTCTTCAAGAGATGGGAATACCAGACCACCTTATCTGCCTCCTGAGAAAACTATATGCAGGTCAAAAAGCAACAGTTAGAACTGGACCTGGAACAACAGACTGGTTCAAAATTGGGGGAAGGAGTATGTCGAGGCTATAAATTGTCACCTGGCTTATTTAACCTATATGCAGAGTACTTCATGGGAAATGCTGGGCTGGATGAAGCACAAGGTGGAATCAAGATTGCTGGGAGAAATATCAATAACCTTAGATATGCAGATGACACCACCCTCATGGCAGAAAGTGAAGAGGAACTAAAGAGCCTCTTGATGAAGGTGAAAGAGGAGAGTGAAAAAGCTGGCTTAAAACTCAACATTCAAAATAACTAAGATCATGGCATCCAGTCCCATCACTTCATGGCAAATAGATGGGGAAACAATGGAAACAGTGACAGACTTTATTTTCTTGGGCTCCAGAATCACTGTGGATGGTGACTGCAGCCATGAAATTAAAAGACACTTGCTCTCTGGAAGAAAAGCAATGAGAACTCTAGACAGTATATTAAAAAGCAGAGACATTACTTTGCTGATAAAGGTCCATCTAGTCAACACTATTGTTTTTCCAGTAGTCATATGCAGATGTGATAAGTGAATAAAAAGGCTGAACGCTGAAGAACTAATGCCTTATAACTGTGGTGTTGGAGAAGACTCTTGAGAATCCCTTGGAAAGCAAGGAGATCAAACCAGTCAATCCTAAGGGAAATCAACCCTGAATATTTACTGGAAGAACTGATGCTGAAGCTCTAATACTTTAGCCACCTGATGCAAAGAGCTGACTCACTGGAAAAGACCCTGATGCTGGGGAAGGTTGAAGGCAGGAGGAGAAGGGGACAACAGAAGATGAAATGGTTAAATGGCATCATCGACTCAATGGATGTAACTTGGAGCAAACTTTGGGAGATGGTGAAGGACAGGGAAGCCTGGCGTGATGCAGTCCAAAGGGGTTGCAAAGAGGCAGACACAATTGATCGACTGAAGAACAACAAAATGAAATAAGAGAGACACAAAAGGGCAAATATTGTATAACTCCACTTATATAGGGCACCTTGAATAGCTGATTTAGTAGAGTTGAGAAATAGGGTAGAGAGGGAATTCCCTGTTGTCCAGTTGTTAGGACTCTGTGCTTTCACTGCCAAGGGCCCTAGTTTTGGGGGAAGTAAAATCCCACAAGTTGGCTATTCGGCCAAAAAATGAAAAAAGAAAAGTAAAATAGAGGTTAGTAGGCTTCGAGAGAGGGGAGTTATTATTTAATGCATAGAGTTTCTGTTTGGGATAATTAAAAGTTACAGAATTGAATAATGGTGATGGTTGTACCACATTGTAAGTATACGTAATGCTGCTGAATTAAAAACTAAAATGGTTTAAATGTTAAATTTTATTATGTATATTTTACCATAATAATTTTTAGAAAATTCACTCAAGAAGGAGCAGATAACATAAATAGTTGAATTATCATAGAAAAGATTAAAAATGTGATTAAACCTTCGACAAGTGCTAAGGTCAAATGGTTTCACAGCCTTGTTCTACATTTTAACAACAGCAATAACAAAAACAGTTCCAATGTTATTTAAAGTATTGTAAAGCATAGCTCAAAATGGAAAGCTGGATTTTATGCTATGAAACCAGTGCAACCTTAATACCAAAACCAGGTAAATATAAATGAGAGTGAGAGAAATAATATAAGAACAATTGAGCAATCTCAAGTATGAATTAGAAGCAAAAATTCTTAATAGTCCTACTTAATAGAATACAACACATACCAGAATAGCACTGTGTGACCAAGTGGAGTTTGATCCAGGAATGCAAGGATGGTTCCTTAATTCATTACACCAATAGATTAAAAGGAAAACAAACAAACATGATTAGATTAACAATTGCTGAAAAGGCAATGATTCCAATAAAAACCAGGAAATAAGAGAGAGTGTTCTCATCTCCCAGCCGTGGTTCTTCAGGCACTGGACTGCCATGCCTTCCTCTGACAGTGTGTCAGCCCATTGAAAATGTAGTCTAAGTAGCTGCCAGTGAGGAGCATGGAGGCCATTAACTGATACCTTCTAACTTAGGAAACCAATGTACTATAGGAATCAATGGGATTCTTAACAGCCAGTTGAGTCGCTTGAATTATTTTGGTCCTTCTTCTGGTGGACCTCTCTAGAAACAAGCCCAAGCCTGGCAGTTTGTTGCATCACCTCAAAAAGAATAATCTTATTAATTAAGCCATTTTATTTGAATAATTGATTTCTGATCATAACACGTTTTTAATCATCTCTCCCAATTATTTATGATTATTAGTCCCTCCCCAAAGTAAGACTTCGAGAAGCATTATGAAGCTTTTTGGTATAGGAACCTGATGGTTTTAAAAGGAAAGACTATAGTGACTTCCCTGGTGGTCCAGTGGCTAGGACTCCACATTCCCAGTGCAGGGTTCCCTGGTTCGATCCTGCATGCCGCAAGTAAAAGTTCTGTGTGCTGCAACTGAGACCCAGTGCAACCAGATAAATAATTATTTTTAAAACTAATGAAAAAATAAAAGGAAGGCCTGATCTTTCAGAGGACAGTATCCCTGCCCATGTGCAATTGGACTGTTGATCCCTGGGGCAGGAATCTTACCTCTGTCCCTCTGCTATATTTTGT
Source organism: Oryx dammah (assembly GCF_014754425.2). Classification (NCBI taxonomy): domain Eukaryota; kingdom Metazoa; phylum Chordata; class Mammalia; order Artiodactyla; family Bovidae; genus Oryx; species Oryx dammah. The sequence continues at coordinate 48,055,019 of NW_024070188.1, read as the reverse complement.
CTTATTAAAATTAGCCTGTCCTTTCAATCTGACATTATGTTGGATCCTGATTTTTGTCATCCAAGGGGACTTTATTCCCTTGCTGCATCTTGTCACCTACAGTCTGATTAAAATGTGATGTGTCACTCATCCAAGGAGACAGGTAGATGAAACATATTTCCAAAATGGAAAGAAAGTTCTGAAGGCTTTTTAAACTGTGTGTTTTTTAACAAACAGATTTATTCTCTCACTTTTTTTCTGTTCATGGCTTTTTTTTTTTTTTTTTTGGTTTATTTTCTCCCTGAATGTCTTTATAACTTTGTTTTTCTTGAATCATAAGCCTGAGAAGAACTTTGAAGTTTTGGACCCAAATCTACATCACTCCAAACAGTTGGAGCTCTGGAAATACTGTTTATGATAAGGAGACCCTAGGGCCACCTAAGAAAGTTGGTGGGAATCTTCTATAATTTAAAACCTAAGTGAGGGACTTCCCTGGTAGTTCAGTGGTTAAGGCTGTGTACTTCCAATGAAGGGGCTCAGGTTCAATCCCTGGTCAGAGAACTAACATCCCCCATGTTGTGCTGTGCAACTGGGGGTTGGGGGAGGACAGAAAAAACCCAAACAGTTAAAAAACAATCCAATAAATAAAAAAATAACCTAAACGGCTGGGCCGAATGGCCAGGATTCTAGCTATTATTTGTTCTGCCACAGGTAACATTTTAGCTCTTGAAAATCACTGACCATCTACAAGCCTTACTACCTTCATCCAAATTAAACTCTCAGAGACTCTTTTCAATCTGAATATTGTTTCTAAAATATGTGCCACTCTTACTTCACTAATATTACCACTTTCTTGCTCCCCATCTCTCTTTCCTATTTTCTATTCCTTCCTTAAAGCTTCAGGTAATACAGACAGATTTTATTTGCCTCAAAAAAGACTACATGACTCTGACCTATTATATTTCTCAGGATCTGAAGAAAGGAAGTGTTGTCACTTTGACATTATTACGCTGATTTAGGTTATACCTAAATGCTTCTTGTCAAACTGTTTCCCCCCGTGTGGGTCACATCTCTGCAACAGCCCTCATTGTAACAATTCCCCGTTAAGAAGGTTCAGTTGTTTTATTTCTCGGAGCTCATGAGCCTCAATTACTTTAGCTTCTCTTTGCCCCATGGGTCTGTTGTGATCTTGAGCAAAAGTGTATCATTCAACAAAGACAAAGTGTTCCAAGAATGGCTAAGCTCCTTCTCACTTCTTGGGTCCACTCTCTTAGACCAGGTGGCCACCTTGAGGAGTCCGGGCTCAGCATCCATGGGGCAGGCATCCACGGAGCAGGTGTTTGTGGGACAAGTGTTGTCTGTGTGAAAGGCCGGCCCTTTAGTAAGGAGGATCAATGATACCTAAGCAGGAGAGAGGAGCTGTGAACCAACCTCCAGGTCCTGGCTGGAGTAATGAGTGACCAGGGTGTGACCCAGCACTCCCGGGCACCATGGAGTCTGTATGAAGAGAGAGTTTTTTTTTTCCCCTGCAATTTAATTTTATTTATTTTTTAAACTGGAATATAATTGCTTTACAATGTTGTATTAGTTAAAGCTTTCCAGGTAGCTGCCAGTGCAGGAGACATAAGAGATGCTGGTCTGATCCCTGCGTGTGGAAGGTCCCCTGAAGAGTGCGTGGCAATCCACTCCAGTATTCTTGCCTGGAGAATTCCATGGACAGAGGAACCATGGGATTGAAAAAAGTCAGACACGACTGAAGCTACTTAGCGCGCATGTTGTGTTAGTTTCTGCTGTACAATGAAGTGAACTAGCCATATGTATATATACATCCCCTCCCTCTTGGACCTCCCTCCCACCCCACCTCCTGCCTCGAGGTCATCACGAAACACCAAGCTGAGCTCCCTGTGCTCTCTAGCAGCTCCCCACTAGCTGTGTAAAATAGCTCTCCCACGTCTAGCTGGGAGTTAGGCTCTTCCAAATGAGCAGCAGAGACTTTTTGTTCAGAGCGCTTTTTATGATACTTGTGAGTATAATTTATGGGTCACCTGCTGGATCGCAAGTCACTCTGATGTTCCTGTGCAGCAATTCTGCTAGAAATTGGGACCCACAGGGCTCAACCTGCCAGAACAAAGCAGCACCCGGACCCGAGTTGTTGACAGTGAGGCCACTTTTTCTGTGGTTGTTGCCTGGCAACGTCTGCTAGGCTCTTTGCTGTTCACTTCCCTGAACGCGAGTGGCTCCAAGCCTCTGCCCTTCGCTGGTTGGATGAGGGAGATGTGCTGCCTTGCAGGGTCCTACAGCCCCTACCCCACTGGTCTCAGATGGCTGGTCCTGACCCCAGGGCAGGTTGGAGAACCTACACAGCTAAAGCCTTCACAGAGAGATTTATAACCTCCAAGTGCATGTCTGTCACAGGGAACTTCAAAAACATCCACGCCGAGACCCCACCCTAGCTTGATGGAGTCTGGAGGTAAAATTTGAGATTTAAAAAATATTTTTAGGTGAATCTATGGTGCAACAGTGTTGAAAACCCATCATTTATTTATGTTATAGCTCAAAACATGTGGTCCTAATACTAGCAGCATCTGCTTCTCCTGGGAGCTTGTTGTTTGTTGTTCAGTTACTGAGTTGTGTCCAACTCTTTGTGACCCCATGGACTGCTTCCCTGTCCTTCACTATCTCCCAGAGTTTGCTCAAACTCATGCCCATTGATTCAGTGATGCCATCCAACTGTCTCATCCTCTGTCACCCACTTCTCCTGCCCTCAGTCTTTCCCAGCATCAGGGTCTTTTTCCAGTGAGTCGGCTCTTTGCATCAGGTAGCCAAAGTATTGGAGCTTCAGCTTCAGCATCAGTTTTTCCAATGAATATTCAGGGTTGATTTCCCTTTGGATTGACTGGTTTGACGTCCTTGCTGTCTCAAGAGTCTTCTCCAGCACCACAGTTCAAAAGCATCGGTTCTTTGGTGCTCAACCTTCTTTTGGTGGCTCATACGGTAAAGAATCAGCCTGCAATGCACAAGACCCATGTTTAGTCCCTGGGTCAGAAAGATCTCCTGGAGAAGGGAATGGCAACCCACTCCAGTATTCTTGCCTGGAGAATCCCATGAATAGAGGAGCCTGGCGGGCTACTGTCCATGGGGTCCCAAAAGAGTCAGATAGGACTGAGCGACTAACACTTTGACTTTTTCACTTTCATCCTTCTTTATGGTCCAGTTCTAACATCCATACATGACTACTAGAGAAACTATAGCTTTGACTAGACGGACCTTTGTCGGCAAAGTCATGTCTGCTTTTTGATATGCTGTCTAGGCTGGCCATAGCTTTCCTTCCAAGGAGCAAGTGTCTTTTAATTTCATGGCTGCAGTCACCATCTGCAGTGATTTTGGAACCCAAGAAAATAAAATCTGCCACTGTTTCCACTTCTTCCCCATCTATTTGCCATGAAGTAATGGGACCGGATGCCATGATCTTCTTTTTTTCAATGTTGAGTTTTGAACTAGGTTTTTCACTCTCCTCTTTTACCCTCATCAAGAGGCTCTTTAGTTACAGGAGCTTGTTAGAAATACAAATTGTCAGTCTACACCCCAGACCTACAAAATCAGAAACCCTTTAATGGGGCCCAGATAGCTGTCTTTAACAAGCCTCTGCTGCCCTATGAAGTTTGCAGACCACTGGTTTAAGGGATAATATTCATGCACAAGCGAGCTAGTTTCATGTGACCTGTGAGTGTAACTGCAAAAGTACCAACTGAAAAGATGCAGTGAAAAAGTAAGGATAAAAGTGACAAATGAGTGTATGGGGTGGGAGAATCGCGAATGATTTGCTCTTATGTTCCAGATTTTTAGTGAAGTCCTTATCTGTTTTTATTTTTTCTTCATTGCGGCCCACAGGCTTTCTCTAGTTGTGTGAACAGGGGCTTCTCTCGAGTTGCAGTGCGCAGGCTTCTCGTTGCGGTGCAGTTCTGCCCACGGGGAGATCACAGCCTAGTTGGAAGTTCAGTCAGAACAGGATTGGTGGTTTCCTGGGGGAGCTGAAGTGCTGTGGGCCTGGAGAAGGCAGCGGGGGCCATTTCTTCTTGGAGAACAGGAGAAGGGTGTTCCCAGAAAAGAAGGTCCTTCCCGAGAGACTTGGAGACTGGAGACCTTTGACTGTATTTCAAAAATGGCCGTGGATGAGATCCAGCTGGTGGGAAGCTCAACCCTCCAGCGAGGGCCCACTTGGTTACCTAGGGCACCTGAGATCCAGCTCTTGTCTGTGCCATTCACAAGATCTCCCCAAGGCAAAGGTGTGGGGGTGTCTAGGAGGAGGGGCAGCAGTTGGGGGTCTTCGGGGGTAAGGGCTGAGACAGAGGGAAGGAAACCCGTGATGGATGCTGGGTGTTGCCTCACTTATCCTATCTCAATGGTTAGTGGAGACTGCTCCTATTTCAGATGAGTAAACAGGCTTAGGAGAGTGGCCAACACAAAATCAACCAGGTGTTACTAGTCAGAGTTGGGATTTGAACCATGCTCATTGGGCTCCAGTGCCTCTGGCCTTTCCTTTTTTTGGAGAGGGCACTCTGCTGACCTTGGATGAGGAAGGGCCATTCTGTTAACACTTTATAGTTTCTAAAGCACCCTCCAGACGTGATCTGGTTTTAAATCGCATCCATGTTTCCTTCTCTGGCCTTCTGATTATTCGTGTTCACTTGGACAAACCCTTTTGCTTCCTTGGGCTTCAGTGTCCACGCAGTAATCCCTGGTTGTTGACAAGGATATTCCTCGGGCTTCCCCTGACCTGACTCCCATTGACCCCTCAGCCGGTGGCCTCCTTCCCAGCCTCTCTCAGGGCAGCTCCTCCAGTCATGGTCTCCACTCTCCAGATGCTCAGAAACACTGTATCCTGCCGTCTTGTTAGCCTTCCTCACCACACACATCTTTCTCCTTATAATCGCGATGGGCTTCCCTTTGTTCAGAATGCCCCAGAAACTTCGTGAAGGTCTCTGATCGATGTCCTGGACAAGGACACATGGTAGGAGCCTGGGGCCAGGCCAGCGAGGGGAACCAGGCTATTTGGCTTCATCTGATCAGCTGTGGACAGTTCGTCGGAGGAATCAAGGTTAACCAGCCCGCATAGAACATAATTGCCAGCTGAGGAAGGTCACGGCTTCATCTTATCTCCAATGCTGCCTTTTTATGAAGGCTTTTTATAGCCTGTTTTCTTGGGAGAAACTTTTTTCTTAATTAAGAATTCTAATTTTAATGTGAGCTCTGACCTCTTTCTTTCCAGAATCATTCTAATGCTTTAATTGCATTTCACAGGTTGAAATTAAAATCCTTTATTGTCTACTATCTCTGTTTTCCTACAAGGCTAGTTACCCATGGCAAACTGGCCCTTGTCGAGAACACAAATGTGTTTATCCTGCTAGAATATCAATAAAGGGCTTTGGGAAGCTCTGTCGAGATGCAAAAAAGGACTCAGGCCATATGAAACCCTTATTCCTCCAGGAGTGTTTCTGTATAGGTGGGGTCTGTTGTTAAATGCTCTTTGGAAACATTTCTTCACAATGAACCTGAGGGAGAAACCTAAGGGATCATAATGTCTCCTTTAGAAGTTGGAGAATTCGGAGCTTGGCAAGGTCAGTTTTCCAGATAGAAATTCACTTACTCTGAAGAGTGCTGTTCTGGGTGTGAGCCTCAGTGTCATAGCTCAGGAGCCCCTGACAGGGGACAGTCATCTCTATGACCCACCAGCAGGGCTGAGAAGGCCCCCCCCCCCACTCAGGTGCACAGGAGATGTACACACACGTGTGTTCTGTCACACTGGGAACAGCCTGGAACTCACCAGTGACAGAATGAGTGAATAATGTGGCAGTATTTTTTAAAATAAAAAATAGAATGTTGGACCCCCAAATTGCTAATGACATTGTTTAGTTTAATACCATTTATGTACGGTTTGAAGACAAGCAAAACAATTTTTATCTATTGTGCACGGTTACAAACATGTAGTAATGTATAGTAACAAGCAAAGGAACGATGAATTCCAAATTGATTGGTTACCTAGGGGGTGAGGGGAAATGAGATATGGGAGGGGTTCACAAGGAACAACTATGGTTTCTTTAGTTTTTTCTTAAAGTGCTTGGTGAAAGTGAAGGTGTTAGTCGCTCAGTTGCAACCGACTTTTTGCCACCCCATGGACTGCAGCCCCCCAGGCTCCTCTGTGGCATTTCCCAGGCAAGAATGCGGAAGTGGGTTGCCATTTCCTTTTCCAAGGGATCTTCCCAACCCAGGGATCGAACCCAGGTCTGGTTTCTTTAGTTTTCTCTTAAAGTTAATGGTGGGTATGTGCATTTTCAAATATTATTCATATTTTTGAATGAAGTACTTTGTAATTTAAAATTTTTTAAATTTGTTTTACAAAGGAGAGATTCTAATGGCTTGTCCAGCAGTTTCGGTTTTGAGGAATTACTAGCCAGACATCTCTGGGGCTAAGTAGCTTGACACTTTGCTGCTCTTTCGTCTCTTACCCCATCAGATACGCTGTGGCCACGTCACCAACCCTGTCACACCAGTGGGGAAATCAAAGAAGACGTGAAAGCCCTCACCTTTCTACTTGTCTGTTGGATGAATAGGAGTAGAAATTAGGCACTAAAGGAAATCATCACATTTTGAACATATTTTGTTCATAGCTCATAATGCCAATAGCCAAGGTCACCTGAGACAAACCTGAATTCTGAGTAAATCTGAGCATCGCTTGCCAAACTGAAGGCGGGGGAGGAACACCGCTGTGCAAACCTCGCTCTTGTGATACCTTGCTCTGAAATCAGTGTTTTCTCTGTGTTAACAGCATGGCCGGACGCCCCTGCATCTTGCTGCCAATAAGGGCCATCTTTCTGTGGTCCAGATCTTGCTGAAGGCTGGCTGTGACCTCGATGTCCAGGATGATGTGAGTAGAAGCTATCGTTCTGTTGAGGGGTGGCTGTCAACCGGGCTTGTCTGCATAGAATCCCACAACGTGTAACTAGCTGTGAAGTGGGGGAGGGACAGTAGTTGTTGCTCTCCAGCACTTTTTAGCTCCACCTTGGTGGGAAGAACTTCCTCTTGAAGCCCTGCTCTGGGACCCATTCTCAGTAGCAAGTGTGGTTTGGTTTTCCCATCATAGTTCCTATCGAGTATTATTATTTCCTATCTATTATTATTCAAGTGTAGGGCCTTGAAGGGTGTTTTGCCTGTTTCCTTGTCTCGGTATGAAGGAGCACACTATGCACGCACGCACGCACGCACACAGATTTGGGCAAGTCTTGCTGGAAATGTGTCATTGATCAAACTTACCACTAGAGAAAAAGATGAAGCTTAAAAACTTAAATTTTTGTCTTTTCTTGCCTTGATTTCTCTTAGTATACATTTAGTTTAAAAGGACCTATTTAAAGAAAAAAACCAGAACATTGATCTTGTGTAATCTGAGAAAAACAACGCCTCCAGAAAGATTCACTCTGGTGCTCTGCCATGACTGAGAGTCATTCTCTGAGTTTCTTCAGTCCAATTATCTAGAAGGAGATTCTGCTTGGCTCTTTTGGGTTCAGAAATCCATTCCTGAGTAAATCAGTAGTGGCTGGCGTGGAGTCATGTAGTGCAGGGGGTAGCCCTGTTGGGTTTTTGGGCAGGCTAGATTCTCTAAGAAGGGGATGTGGGAAAGATTATGTAAATTGCTCTCCAGTGGGCTATTAGGAAAATGTCCTAATGATAATCTGATTGGAAACTCTTTTTGAAAAGTTTCTAACTCTGACTGTGATTTGTACAGTAGAACTCGAAGAGGTAAGAACTTTTATGAGGAACATAGACTCTTGGAGACTTAGTACTCATAAACCCCTTTCAGATTCACCTTTAATCACTGTGCTTACCGAATGTTATCAAAGTTCAGACCCTCTGTTGGGCTAGAGTGTGGGTCACCAAAGTGCTTCTAGTCTTGAGTCCCTGTGTAATGTCTGAAAACTTGGCAAACACACAAGTTGAGAAGGACAGCATTCACAAAGCAATAACTAAATGTGTCATATCCATGGGCAGAAGGCTGTCAGTGTCATTCAGAAATTTCTGGTTATATTTGGAACCTGTTGAGTCATCAAGGATGTTATTTTCAAAAGATGCCGATCTAGCTTTAAGCTGTTGATTTCTACCCCAGGTCACAATACACTTTTTTCTTTCCCAGCACTGTACCATCATAACATACCTGATTATATCTTATCCTTACATGATAGGAGCAAAAATACAGGCAGAGGGAAGAGATTCTGACCACAGGAAAGGCAGGGCATTGAATTGTTGGTGCAAATATGTTGGGCAGCATCTGCTCTTCTCTGCATAATTAAAGCCCTTGCTGCCTTGGTGGCAAGGCTGCAGTAATACCAGGGTGCTAACCCATTGCAACCCAGCACTCCTGCCTCAGGTCCTGAGCTCCAGGTATCATGTGTTCTCCTGCAGCAAGAGCCAAGCAGACTTTCCAGAACTACTGCTGTTTATATCAGGCAAGATAGGAAGTAAACTAGTGAGGAGTTCTAACAGGGTAGCCAAAGGGGTACATGTCAGCAGAAGGAAAGCCAGCTCTACCGTTAGAGGGGTACTCTTTATTTATTGAAATTATTAATATATTTTGCATCTTTCCCTCGCCGTAGACAATGCATATATTGTTTCTCTCAGTTTAAAACAAAACAAAAGTGCACATACAACAACGAAACAGTGTAAAAACAGCTGGAAGTGGAGATGTCTTGACTCTCACTAGCTCTGAAGTAATGCGTTAGTCAGAATATAGTTCATGTGTGTCTTCCATATATTTACTCTGCTTGCTGATCAGCCTTGAAACCCATGCAGGAATTCGAGGGAGAAAACTCCTTATGGATGGTCTTTAAAGAAGCTGGGAATGGGAATCCCATGGTGGTCCAGTGGTTAGGACTCAGTGCTTTCCCAGGTTCAGTCTCTGATCAGGAAACTAAGATCCTGCAAGCCATGAGGCACGAGCAAAAAATAATAATAATAAAAATAATAAAGAAGCTGGGAGATTAAGTATTGGAAAAAAAAAATTTCAGAAGTTACCTATCTTGGGTGACGGGTAACAATAGAGAATGTTAATGTTTTGAAGAATTTACTCCTAACTTCATGTTCTACAGATACTGTGCTTTGTATCATGGTAAAGACTGAGAATTAGTTGAAGAATGACCTCCAGTGCCCTGGAGTGGGATTATTATGAATTTGAACCTGTGGAAACCAGTTCTTTAGAATATGGAACTCCAGGAGCCAATTCCCTCTTGCTTCCTGCCAACCCTGTCAACGCTCATTGGAGCATTAACGCCATCTCTGATTGGTCGATGAGCAATCACACAGCCCCCACCTCAGAAATAGTCCAGGACCCGGTGGCCACGGGAAAAGGCACGAAGGAAGAGAAAAATAAGAAAAACCAGAGAAGACAGGCTAGGAAGAACCCCAGAAGATCAGAGGGAGAAGACGAGGTCAGCAGTTGTTTCGTGCACCTCCCCTGTCTGGAGCTTCGTTGCAGTATGGCTGCCTGTGCCACCTGGGAGGGACTCCTCCTGAAGAGGGGCCGGGGCCACCCTTGCATGACGGGGGTTTCTTCTATGAGCTTGGCTTTGGAATCTGCCCACACTGTGTTCACTCTTTTTCACCATGTAGGAGAAAACACGTATTTCAGAGCCAAGTTTTAGACCTCAGTGGTTGCAAACCTTTAAAAATCTCTATGTAAGAAACACTGATGTCCTAGAAAAACAGAGAGCTGGCAGTTCATGCACTTTGCAGACAAGACCCTTTGCAGTCGCTCTGGAACACGATGTGCATGTTCCAAGTCAAAGTGCCAAACTACAAGTTTGCTGGGTCTTCAAGTTACAGCTTCAGCATTTTTCTTCTGCTTCTTTGTAGTTAATCATTCAACAAATACTTCTCAGGTGCTATACTTGCCAAGGCATTGGGCTAAAGTACTTAGCTTGATGGTGCCATAAACAGGCAGCCCCATCCCCCAGAAGCACCTAATTGTTTTAAAGACCTGTTTAAGGTTAATTGACTTCACAGGTTATAAACAGCATGAGGCAAGTGCAGAAAGTCTTGACAATTTGAATTCTGCCCCAACTGTGGGTACATTTGTGCTAAGTCTCCTCAGTCATGTCCAACTCTTTGCGACCCTATGGACTGTAGCCCACCAGGCTCCTCTGTCCATGGGATTCTCCAAGCAAGAATACTGGAGTGGGTTGCCATTCCCTTCTCCAAGGGTCCTTCCCAACCCAGGGATCGAACCTGCGTTTCTTATATGTCCTGCCTTGGCAGATGGGTTCTTTACCACTAGTGCCACCTAGAAGGCCCCTGTCCCAACAGTGCTACCCTGAATTAGCTGGTTATTCTAAGCTAGGCACTGAACTGCACAGGACCTTGGCTTTTTAATCAGTAAAATGAGAGAATTAGATGCCACAGTGCTTGGAGTGTAGTAGCTGCTGCTGCTGCTGCTAAGTTGCTTCAGTCGTGTCCGACTCTGTGCGACCCCATAGACGGCAGCTCACCAGGCTCCCCTGTCCCTGGGATTCTCCAGGCAAGAGCACTGGAGTGGGTTGCCATTTCCTTCTCCATGAAAGTGAAATGTGACAGTGAAGTCGCTCAGTCGTGTCCGGCTCTTAGCGACCCCATGGACTACAGCCCACCAGGCTCCTCCATCCATGGGACTTTCCAGGCAAGAGTACTGGAGTGGGGTGCCATTGCCTTCTCCGGGAGTGTAGTAGAGAGTCAGTAAGTATTCACTGAATAGATAATGAGTAAATGCTGTTGAAGGTGCCAAACTTCTCCCAGCCTTTTTTTTTTTCTCCAAAATTTCATAATTTCATGGTTGATCTTTAAATCATAGAGAAATAAAGATTATATCTAAGTTGCTGCTTAGCTCTGTTAATAAGTATGTATAGAGGCACATTTTGTTTCAGTATTTGAAAAATATATTTACTTCCTTTTAATTTATTTTTTAACTTTTTATTTTGTACTGGGGTTTAGCCAATTAACAATGTTGTAATAGTTTCAGATGAAGAGTGAAGGGACTCAGCTACACATATACATGTATCCATTCTCCCCCAAACTCCCCTCCCATCTAGGCGGCCACATGACATTGAGCTGAGTTCCCTGTGCTATACAGTAGGTCCTTGTTGGTTATCCATTTAAAATATAGCAGTGTGTACATGTCCATCTCAACTCCCTAACTATCCCTTCCCCCCGTCCTTCCCCCGCTGGCAACCACAAGTTCATTCTCTAGGTCTGTGAGTCTCTTTCTGTTGTGTAGAAAGTATACTTTTGAAATAATACTTTTATTTCCAAAGGAAGTGTTAGTTTTATAGGAGGACAAATTGATTCACACGTCATTGACCCTGATGCAGTAAAGGGTCTTAGCTGTTCATTTATGTCATGTTCTGGGGAAGAGTAGGTCTTCCCCGAGGTGGCCCTTGACTTACGGATTCATGTCTCTCAGGGTGGTTGGTTTTTATGTGCCGCAGAAACCCAGAACCACCCCACCTCATGTGAGCCGAGCTCACGGTCCCTCTTGAGGGCCATGCAGGCTGGGGAATGGCTGGCTCTGGCCTTCACTGTTCTGTATATCTGACGGATAAGGCAAGGACCCTGGCTCTGAGCGCGTCTCTGACCGAGAAGCGTGAAGACCGAGGGGCGGCCGTGTCCTGGAGATGGGCAGGCCCGGGAGAAGGGACCCGCCGGAGACACCTGTGCCAGGCGCACGAGGACCACAGGGCTCCCACCACAGCCTCGCCCGGGCCGCCAGGTCTCCCGAGTCCTGTTCATCCATCCGGAAATCTACTTTTAAGGGCTGAACCAGAATTGAGATTTAGCTTCCTACGTTGAGTTAGAATTTCCACAAAGGAAAGTTATCCCCACAGAAGCAAGTTCAGGAGATTCATGCTAAAAGCAAGTAATAAATCACGGTGGTGGTCTGGCTCCAAAGGTGCCTCAGTTCATGATTTAGTGGCAGCCCATGAAGCACTGTAAAACATTTCATCTGAAGCCAGGCCGCCAACAAGACCCACACTTTAGGCACAACAAAATGGTTACCTTTGGTTACGTAAAAGGGTTGTTCTGATTGGGCCTAGGAGTGCAGGTTCGTGTGTCCGCAGTGTGTAGGAATGGTTAAAGGCCTCTAACAACTAGAAATCTGACCAAGTCAGTGCTTACTCCGAAGAAGGGGGCTGTAGCCTCACCTTTGTGGCTGAGAATAGGGCACCTTCTTTCTCATCAGGTCAGTAACAATAAATTATACTTGAGGTCCATTTTGGGAAAACCCATCATGACGCTGATAGGGAAACATGCAGTCTTGAAGATTCTTACAGAAGTTTTCAAAAATTGAGACTGGGGCTTTCCCGGTGGCTCAGTGGTAAAGAATCCACCTGCCAGTACAGGAGACACAGATTTGATCCCTGGTCCAGGAAGATCCCACATGCCACGGAGCAAATAAGCCTGTGTGCCGCTGCTATTAGCCTGTGCCCTGGAGCCTGGGAGTTGCAGGTACTGAAGCCTGCCCGCCCCAACTAGAGAAGAGCCCTCGCAGCAGCAAAGACTCAGCACTGCCCCCCAGATTAATCAATTTCTTAAAAAAATTGAGACTGGGCAGTTTTTCATGATTTGGGCCTTAAGTACACCTCATCTGGAAACACTTCCTAAGTTGTTTGAAGAGGATATGGAATGGCTTTGCCCACCTCCTGTAACCACCGATCCAGTGGCTGTATTCTTGTGATGACATGGCACATAGCAAGGTCCTCTTTGAGGAAGTGGTCTTGGAAAGGTGAGTGAGAAGAAAAGCAAGGCTAAACCTACTTTGTAACGGAAATCATAGCATAGGATGCTGAGGGGAGGGTTGATGACAGAAGGCACAGACAGTGGATGGAATCATGGTAATGATTACCTCTACCCTCCTGACCCAACCAGGAAGAAATCTCTTAGATTCTACAGAATGAAGAGAAAGAAAAGCTTCTGAGATATGGATAGTCCCATCCCGTTTCTGGTATATCAGTACAGCTTAGACATTTAATAAATAGCCATTTTTTGAAGCTAGAAATTATATATGTAAAAAATTGGAAAGAATTAAACAGTTTAAAGAGGAAAATAAAAATTATTTCCCCTCATGAATTTTTAAAGGGAGTTTTTTTTTTTTTTAAGTTTTAAGAATGTGAATATGGTTTTTAAGTAGGAGTATGGATGTGAGGGTTGGATTGTGAAGAATGCTGAGCGCTGAAGAATTGATGCTTCTGAACTGTGGTGTTGGAGAAGACTCTTGAGAGTCCCTTGGACTGCAAGGAGATCCAACCAGTCCATTCTGAAGGAGATCAACCCTGGGATTTCTTTGGAGGGAATGACGCTAAAGCTGAAACTCCAGTACTTTGGCCATCTCATGCGAAGAGTTGACTCATTGGAAAAGACTTTGATGCTGGGAGGGATTGAGGGCAGGAGGAGAAGGGGACGACTGAGGATGAGATGGCTGGATGGCATCAATGACTTGATGGACGTGAGTCTGAGTGAACTCTGGGTGTTGGTGATGGACAGGGAGGCCTGGCGTGCTGCGATTCATGGGGTCGCAAAGAGTCGGACATGACTGAGCAACTGAACTGAACTGAAGTGCTTTTTATTGTGATGAACTATACATAACATAAAATTAACCATTTTAACCATTTTTAAGGGCACAGTTCTTTGGCATTAAGTACATTCACATTGTTATGCAAACATCACCACGGTCTCTCCAGAACTTTTTTTTTCAGATTAAGTGCTTTAAAAGTGCATTGTCATTTGTTACAGATCCCAGGGATATAAGTAGAATCCGTATTTGATGAAGGCTATTTATAGGTAGCAGTGCAGCCCTCTTTAAAAAGCCTGCGTGTTCTCCGTGTTCTAGTTGGTCTCTCCTCTCTTGGGCTAAGAAGCAGGAGTACCCTGGGGCATGTCCTCTGCCCCTCCTAGGTTCCATCAGAAAATTGTTCATGCAAAACTCTTGCCACCCAGATCATAGACCCCAAGAAGGGAAGGGAGGGACCTTGCCTCCTTTCACAGAGGAAGAACTTGAAGTCTGGCGGGGTGACAGGTGTCCCCCAAGGCTTCCACAGCACACATCTCCTGACCCCCTTGACCTGCTTCCCTTCCGTCCCACCAGGAACTTTGCACACCATTCACCCATCTCCCCGTTCAAGCTTACACCCCAGGCTGGACTTGATTTCCTGAGTGCCTGTCAGGGATAACGTGTATTCTCGGAGACTTCAGGACTATTTCTTGCTATGGACTTAACTGTCTTACCTCTAGGATATTAGTCTTCTCAACTGCAATCAGGGGGAGTCAGCTTCCCTTGGCACCCTGACTGACAAAGAGAAGGCCGGCCATCCCAGGAATCTGATCACAGAGAAAAGGGGTCAGATGCAGGCCTAACAGAGAAGCTGCCGTCATGGGATGCTGGAAGAGTCTTAGAGATGTGCAGTGACAGCCTGACTCCCTGGGTCCTTCCTCAGATGTCCTGGCATATCCCCCTGCACTGTTCTAGGCTAGGGCCAGTCAATCAAGGAGTCCACCCACGCTCGGGTCCTGAGTGCTGCTGAGTAACAGAGTAGGCTGGTGAGTCCTCTGACGCTGGGGAATGAGAGGATTCAGAGGGAGTAAAGATTCCAGGCATTGCTGGTTACCTTGTGCAGCCCACAGTCTGACTTTCAGACCCACTTGTCACAGTTGTGACAGTCCCATTGCCATCCCCTGGGGTGGCGGGTAAGAGCCTGACCCTCATCCAGAGGTCAGCTCTGCGGCCCAGGGTTGCTCTACGGTTGCCTCAGGGTTACCATTGAGTTTGTGAACATAGTCCTTCTTCCCGGCATGCACTGTCTGTTGACTAGATCACTGAGCCCCCCTGGCCCTCGGTGACTGAACGGTGAAGCAGGGGAGCAAGTGGTGGGGGGCTGGAGAGTGCTGACCGCCGTCCCTGCCTTCCCACTGCCTGCAGGGGGACCAGACCGCCTTGCACCGGGCCACGGTGGTGGGGAACACCGAGGTCATTGCGGCGCTCATCCAGGAGGGCTGTGCTCTGGACCGACAGGACAAGGTGAGCAGGGAATGGGGGCACGCATCAGCCTGAAAACGCGCTCTGGGGATTTCCTATTGCTTGAGACATTGTCATTACTGAGTCTTACCGCTTATGATTCAACATGAGGAAATCAGCCTGGAGTTCCTCTGAAAGAGTATCTGATCTCCCAGCAAACTGAACGTTTACAAAAGCCCTTCCCTCTTTTCTGTGGCAGCAGTGAACAACCACAGAAATATAAACGGTGAAGAAGAAAAGTCCGGAGGTAATGAGCTGTGGAGGCCTGGATGGGGGACTCCACATCCAGAGAGTCTGAGTGGAAGCCCCCAGACTGTGTTTCTTAAAAAAAAGAATGGCCTGAAACAGCTGGGAGGGCATTGCTACCTCTTCTCTGTGCTTACCTTTCCTTCACCCTACCTCCAGGTCCCACCCCACTCAACTCATTGCACTTGATGTTTCTTTTTTTAATAGTAAGTTAAGCAAACACAAGATCTGTGGAATTAGTTGATTTCTATTTAAAAGTCACCTACGGAGGATACCTGTTTACCATATTTACAGATCACTGCTTTTTTTTTTTTTTTACTGTATTTACAAATCACTGTTCTCAGTGCCTGCTTATTTGTTTGGGGCCCTGAGGCTTCTGGATTAAACTTTGAGATCAGATTTGGAGAAAGAAAAAAGAGCTGTAGAATCCACTTGTCCGCCCATAGGCCCCTGGAGCTTCTGAAGCTGGACTCTCCATCTGCCTGATCTTTGCAGGGTTCTCTCTGGGGCCAGGAGTGGAGCGGGGCAGCCCCTGGGCGGTGTAGGTGGGTGGTGGAGGGATGCCACGCCTCCCAATGCAGCTTTCTGTTCAGCACGAGTGGTGCGTGGGAGTCCTCCTCACCACCCCAGTTCCCAGAGAGACTTAAGCCCTAATGCCTTGAGTCATCCACTGTGCATCATAAAGCTCGAGTGCGTCTGGAGTGGTACTTGTTAGGTACCATTTCGGGGAGAATGAAGAAACTGGCCACTCAGATCACTCCTTGGGTTCTGTGGTTTAGGTGAGAAACCCCAGCCAAGAGAGATCCCTGGGTGGGCCTTAAAAATAACCTGCGCTGTGCTTACGGTGAGCAGACGGATCAGGCTTGGGTGACAGGGCTTTCTCTCCTGTGTGTCCCCCAGGACGGGAACACGGCCCTGCACGAAGCATCCTGGCACGGTTTCAGCCAGTCGGCCAAGCTGCTCGTTAAAGCTGGAGCCAACGTGCTTGCCAAGAACAAGGTGAGGTCCGGCAGGTGTGAGACCCCCTCGGTCACAATGAGGACAGCCCAGCCCGCCTTCTTTAAGGGAGCCTCCTCTTGCCGAGCAGAACTAGGGCTCGGGGCCTTGGAACCTGGTGCAACTGAAGGCTTGGAGTGCTCCCGTAGGGCTGCGGCTCTCCCTGCTTTCCCGTAGGTCCGTGAGACTGTGGTCACAGGAGCCAGCCCCGTCCTGCGGGGACAGAAAAGGACCACAGCGTCTCCTCTCCCTTGCTGTCCTCCGTCACCCTCTGCTTCCCTGTCTTTCCCTGCCATGTCCCTGGATCAGCCCAAAAGCCTCACAACAGACTTACTGATCTATCTTGTCCCTTCGCATCCTGCTCCTCTCCTCAGGAACTTTCCAGAAAGCTGCTCACCTGTCGCTGTTTTGGGCCTCCCCAGAGCGGCCTCAGCCTCTGTTGTTGTCTCTCTGGGTGACTTTGGCGTGTGCCTCCCAGGTTTGCAGGGGGGGCCACCATCGCTTCCCTCACCCCCTCCCTTAGGGCTATCCGGTTTCTTTTTTGCCTGTTGACCCTCAGGGTGAGGACCTGCCCGTTTGGTGGCTGGGTTTCTCCAGCTCCCGGGACTGCACACAGCGCTGTGCTGTGCTGACCGGTGAGATGTTTTCCTGTGGTTCCCTCATGGGCCGAGGGCTTCAGGGAAGCAGCCGGCCCTGCACTGTGGCATCTCCAATAAAAGCCTGGCTCACTGCCTAGAGGACTGGTGGCTCTCCATTTCTTCCGGGGGGACGTGGCCTAGAACAGGAGTTGGTAAGTTTATACCAACTCAAAGTAGGTGGTTCCCAGTTAACGGATGGGGAGGCCTCACCTGAGTCTTACAAGACATGTGATTCATTTGTGACGCAATTAGGGCTGTGAATTATCCCAGCTGGATCCACTTCACCACACTGCCACCTGTCCCCTGAAGGGCCCACCCCCAAATTGTGTAGGGAGCCACGAGTTCTCTCTCTAGATAGAGCAGCACAGGTGAGGTGTCATCCCAGGAGAGGGACTTACATGCTCACAAGCCTCAAACTCTAGGAAGCCTCTAGAAGGTCCTTCTCTCTTTTCTTTTTCCCCACAAATAAAATTATAAGATATTTAAAGTCTACAATATCATGATTTGATAGCTCCCAAGGGTTAATGAACACATTGATCACCCCTATTTATTTACCTTTTTGTGTCTGTGAGAGAGAACATTTAAGTTCTACAATTAGCAAATTTCAATTATACAAGACAGTGTTATCAGCTGTAGTCTGTAGACTACAGACACAGACACTGTTATCAGCTGTATTCCCCATGTTACACGTTAGATTCACAGACCTTGTTCATCTTATAGCTGGAAGTTTATACCCTTTTACCAACCTCTCTTTATCCCCCTTCACCCCCCACTCCAGCTTCTGGCAGCCACTTTTCTACTCTCTGTTTCTATAAGTCCATCTTTTTTTCAGACTCCACATAGAAGTGAGATGATAGAGTATTTGTCTTTCTGTCTAACTTATTTCATTTGGTGTATCACTCCCTAGGTTCATCCACATTGTTGCAAGTGACAGGATTTCTTTCTTTTTAAAGGTTGGATAATATTCCATTGCATAAGAAAGGTCCTTACTCAGCCAAGTACAGCAGCCCCTGTCTAGAAGTCAGTACTCATTACTCAGGGTGGGAAAAATGCCTGCTATGTATATAGCAGGTCAGTTTTTTAAATTTCAGGTTTGACATTGCAGCCTTTTGTGTCTACTTCCATTTTACACGTTGGTTTGAAGAGCCTTCCATGTTATTACATGTATGGTTAGTGCATTCCTTTTGATCACTGAGTAATGTTCCACTGTGTAGACATACCATAATCTGTATTCTAACCCATGTGTTTTTCATTTTCTTCCTCCAAATGCTTTTCAGCATGATCGATATTTTCTTATTGACAAAGTAAATTTTGTTTTATTTGTACAGCTATCAGATTTCTCTTCAACTTATATTTAACATATATATTTTTCAACATATATTTAAGTGACCTCCAGGAAGCCAACAGCTTTGGGAAAACCTTCTCTATGTGTACTGAGAATTACACTAAGCTGAGCCCTGAGCCCTACCAGAGAATGGAGTGTTTAAAATGTGGGCAGACCCTTTGTTTTGGAGGACTAAGCTAGCAGTGCTTCTCTATCTGGCTGCACTTTAAAATCTCCTGGGAAAGTTTAAAAAAAAAAAAAGCAGGGGAGAGAAGAGGGAAGAAAAACAAACCCACATGATGACCAGGCCTGGGGTGACCCAGGCCTGGTTTTGCCTAAAGTTAGGGAAGGGATGCATCCCAGAATGCAGACCTTTCAGCACCTACACATGAACAGCCTGGCCCCACCCCCTGGGGCGGGGACATCGAGTTGCATCCGTGCACTGGTCTGTTGAAAGGGTCCCCCGGTTGAGTCCAGCCTGCACCTGAGGCTTGATAACCAACAAACTCACTCAATTCTCAGGCTCAGAACTCGCTAAGTTCCTGGAGGTAGCAGTGAGGAAAGAAAGACCCTACCTAGGTTGGTTAGAGCTAAGGTTGTGAGAAGGATGGTTAAGTGGCCCTGCAGCACACAGCTTTCCTCTGTTTTTAAAAACCCATTCTTTTTTTCAAAGGTAAGGAATATATACCATCCTTGAGTCTGGGCAGACAGTGCCGTATGATCCAAAGAGGAGTGAACTGGGCCAGGGAAAAGCCATAAACAGGCTGACAGCTCTGAGCCCACAACTGCAGGCCTGACCCAGCTTTTACGCTCAGCAGAACAAACACGGGGCTTATGTGTTTAATCTCCCGAATTCTTGCACCGAATCATGTTGCCTGCTTTTCTTGTCACTTTCCTAGGGGTTATCAGCAGCCTTGCAGGCCTTATTCCCCTAGTTTCAGGAAGTTCTCCTCTTGTCAATGAAGTCTTTCTGCCAGATTGCTGTGTATGTGATCCTGACCGTTGGTTGCCGTTTGACCTTGAAGGCAGACTCCCCAAAGGATGGTATATATTCCTTACCTTTGAAAAGAAGAGGGTCTCTATCCGGATGGGAAGTGACAGAGGCAGTTGCACTGCATGTCGTGTGGGGACCTTGCCCACAGTTTAAATTCTGATGTTTCAAGAAAAACCCAAGATTTGGGAGAGGCTTGCAAATTAAATCTGTTACTGTAGCCTGCTGGAGTCAGCCTGTTTTACCTCCATTGGTAGGCTGTCCACAGCTGTTCCGTGTTCCTCTTATAACTAAGAGGAAAAGCCTTGTGCATGTGCCCAGCACTCTGCCATGAAGATGGTCTCCTCAGCACTCCGAAGCAACCCTCACTGTCTCAGCACATAGGGGTCCTGCTCCACTTTACAGGTGAGGAATTCACGGTGGCGCTTATTAAGAGCATTCCCCAGTAGCTTGCAAGCAGTAAGTGGCAGAGTTAGGGCTCGGAACCAAGGTTTTATGACCCATGTGACTCTTCTGCTGGTATGGATTCCCAATTACATGTTCTTGCCTCTGAAGCACCCCAGCTGGGTCCAGCGAGCAAAAAGCAAGAGAGCGTAAACAGTGACTCTCCTGTAAGTCTTGGCCCCCTGCAAGCGTGCCCAGTCTGCAGGAGGTGTTGCTAACATGTGCCCCCCTCTGTTTGCCTCTCCCAGGCGGGGAACACGGCTCTGCACCTGGCCTGCCAGAACAGCCATGCCCAGAGCACCCGCGTCCTTCTGCTGGGCGGCTCCCGCGCCGACCTCAAAAATAACGTGGGTGAACAAAAATAGCATCTCTTGCACTCTCTTCCATTGCCTCTAGTATGAAAGCATACTAGAGTATTCACGTGTAGAAAATGAAAATGTGTTAATAAAAGGGGTTTGGGGACTATCAAGAAAGTATTCATTTGTTGCTAATTCCTAAAGGATCCTTTTGCAGCAGTCCCCAATCTTTTTGGCTCAAGCAACGGGTTTCATGGAAGACAATTTTTTCACGGATGGGGGCAGGGTTGGGGGATGGTTTGGGGATGATTCAAGTGCATTACGTTTATATTGCACTTTAATGTCACTGCTGATCTGACAAGAGGTACCAGCCCGTAGCCCAGAGTTTGGGGACCTCTGCATTAGGGGAATGGGAAGAGGAATCAACACTTGGAAACACTGATTTTTCTCTCATGCTTGCCCCTTGCTCCTCAGCCACTCAGTCTGTTTTATCATTTTGTACAGCAGGTGTCTAGCAAGCGGGTCTAAGAATGAGTAATTGTTTTCAGGAAGCCTCCGCCCACACAGTGTTGCACTCTTAGTAAATACCGGCTGATGCTGTCCTGGCGAGGCTGTCTGATGCTCCATGCCCAGCATCTACAAATCTGTCCCTGAGGCATCCTTGGGATGAGCTGATGATCAGTAGTTCTTAGAGGTTCCTGACCTGAAAGGTCCCATGGGCATCCCCCTTCCCTCCACAGACACTGCATTTCCTTCATGAAGCCCATGCCACGTGGCAAGAGAATCTGAGGCTTCTCTCAAAAATGACTTTGGCCCGGCCACTTCCCTGGTGGCCCAGTGGTTAGGACTCTGTGCTTCCACTGCAAGGGACATGGATTTGATCCCTGATTGGGGAACCAAGTCATACAGGCTGTGCACAGTGGCCAAAAAAAAAAAAGGACTTTTAGCTGGAGTTCCCTGACTGGGGGCAGGCTTATCTAAAGTGGTCCTGAGAATGCTCTGAACTTCAGCTTTGAGCTTGGTTCCTTCTTAGTCCAGAGGAGAAGGTTGTGCTGAAGTGTCACCATCTCTAGACAGAAGTGAAGTGAAGTGAAGTCGCTCAGTCATGTCTGACTCTTTGCGACCCCATGGACTATAGCCTACTGGGCTCCTCCATCCATGGGATTTTCCAGGCAAGAGCACCGGAGTGAGTTGCCATTTCCTTCTCCAATCTAGATAGACAGAACTAGAGCTCAAATGAGAAGTCAGGGGAGCTCCGCAAAACGTCACGACATTGTCTCCAGTTCTCTTGTTTTCTGTCTGGGAGCAGTTTGGCCTGGGACCACCAAGGAAGACCCTGCTCCTGAGTTTTTCTGAATGTCCTTTTTTATGCCCAGTGATTGCTTCCTCATCAGCTCCCTAGACTTCATTGCTCCCCATGGGATCCTGGCATACTGCTAGAATGGGATGCACTTGAATTTTTTAGAGCACATAATCTTAAAATCCAGCAACTCATCCCACTTTCTTAGTCCATTCAGCCACGATGGATCTGTGATGGGGAAAGTCTCATTTCCAAAGTGATGCTATCTATCTTAGGCAGTGTAATCCAGAGCCTTTGGGTTGTAGGAGAGGCAGGGGTCAGTGGAGTCTTAATAAGTGCCTGCTAGGCAGAGCCTTTCTTAGTTTTGGCGAAGGTCTCTTGGGTAGCAGGCATCCAGGACCTGAAACTGGAGACAGTCTGCGTGGTGGGAAAGAGAGCTGCACACAGAAAAGGGCTGCAAGCCATGGAGCGAGCACCTATGATAAAGGAGATGCTTGTCGTTCAGGCCATTGCCCTGTGAGGAATCTATGCTAGTCTGCTAGCTTTTAAATGGTAGTTTTCTTTGAATTTTCTGTTTTGTTCTGTAACCGCTCAGACTGTGCTTAGAGTTTGATTTCTGTCCGCAGGCAGGCGACACCTGTTTGCACGTTGCTGCGCGCTATAATCACTTGTCCATCATTAAGCTCCTCCTCAGTGCTTTCTGTTCTGTCCATGAAAAGAACCAGGTCAGTGCATGCATCCTCCCCATGGTTCACAGGCAGGTGCGCTAGCGCCAGCGGGGACCGAGGTTGCTGGGAGGTGGTGCCTGCTCCCGCTGAGGGACTCAGCCAGTGCTGGCCTTCGAAGGAACCACAGATTTCCTGTGGCCCTGGTTTATCTGGCGTTCTGTAGAAAGCGTGCTCTGTCATTCCAGTGCATATCACCACATTTGCGTAGTGAACATTTTTGGAAATCCTGGGGGTGGGTTTTGTTGTTAGTGTGATTTTATAAAATGAAACCCACAAGGAAGCGTGGCTTGGTAAGTAAGCAAGGGCTGATTCCTGAGTTCTCTTCCTTGCACCGCCACCTTTACATGAACTGAGCTGATGTAGTCTCTCTCTTGTTTCTGTAAAGTTCGGTGCATGGTCAGTATCTACACCGTGTAGTGGGGTTTTGAAATAAAGCTGTGGTTATTACAGTGTTCTGTGGAAATGTGATTTTTCAATAGTTGGATTTTTAAAAGTTGTCTTGTTATTTATTGAAACCTATACCTAACTGATGCATTGTTTGGCTTTTCTGAGTTTGGGTGCATAAATGTGAAATTTAAAAAATTAGATCATGATTCAGATTTAAAATACCCTATAATGGTGATTACTGATCCTGGCTGCATATTGGGATTAAAAGGGAATTTAAATATACCATTCCTGAATCCCACCCCAATGTAAATGACCAGAACATCTGGGGCTGAGGTCCAGGAAACAGTATTTTTTTTTTTAAAGCTCCTGGTCTAAGTGTGGGCTTCCCTGGTGACTGTCAGTAAAGAATCTGCCTGCAGTGCAGGAGACTTCTTGCAGTATAGGAGACCAGGGTTCAATCCCTGGGTCGGGAAGTTCCCCTGGAGAAGGAAATGGCAACCCACTCCAGTATTCTTGCCTGGGAAATCCCATGCCTGAGTGTGCAGACAGGATTGAGAACCGCTGACCTAATAGCTAAAGTCTGTCGTTCTATAGTCTCCCCTTGGATTCTAGTTTGTCAGATTACCCCCAGCACAGCCCTCACCAACCGGTGCTCCTCAACCTGGGAGGCACATTTCAATCACCTGGGGGCTTTGAAAAATCATCATGCCCTATCCATGCTCCAGACAAATTAAGTCAGTGTCTGGGTGGGACTCTGGCGTCAGTAGTTTACAAAGCTTCCCAGCTGATTTCAGTGAGCAGCGGAGACTGGAAACCACAGCTCCAGAAGTTCCCCTAACATACAACTAGGTGACTCAGGAATGAAATGAACACTTTCCCTGTCTACTCACCAGGGAAGGAGGCCTGAGGATGGCTGGATTTTCATACTTGATCACCTGCCAGGAATGAATGAATGAGTGATTTCACTTCTGTATGCATCTAACTTATTTATGTCATCTGGTTTGGGAATTAAAACCAACGTTTGCATTTGGAATTAGCCCACCAAGCTGCATCTGTTCATATCCTCCTTTGATTGTCTGAAATGTTTTTTGCAAAAAATAAATTATTGGCTAAATTTGGTAAGGAGTTGAAAACAGCTGGTGTTAAATGAATGCTATCTTCAGTGACTCCACCCAAACAGAAAACTCCCTGGCCTGTAGGATGATGCCAGTGGCCCTTTCACATCCCTAAGGGTGGCTGCAGGGCTGGGCTATTACTCTGGGGCCTGTAGAAGTAGCTCCCTTAGAAGCTCCTGTTCATTCTAGCTCAGAAACCAAGGGGTTCTCTGCCCATCCCCTGCCAGGGCAGATAGACAGGGTCCAGAGCTACCTTGTAAAGTAAAAATTTTTTAAAGTATGAGTTAAAAGAAATATTTAAAATAACATGGCTGAGATCCTACCTCTGTGTAAGGTCAGGGCCTACCATTCCCAACATCCCAGGCCCGGCAGTGCTTCGTGCCCCTGCACTTAATCCTGTCCTGTGATTTCTGGCATCCCACCCAGGAATGTGGTATTTGTGTGTGGTTCATTCAGTTCCCGAGATCTCTTTTAAAAAAGAACCACATTTAAACAACAAGATCCTACTCTATAGCACAGGGAACTATATTCAATATCCTGTGATAAACCATAATAGAAAAGGACATAAAAATGTATATAACTGATTACATTGCTATATTGTAGAAATTAATACATTATAAATCAGTTATACTTCAATAAAATAATTTTAAAAAGTATGAGTTAAAAGAAATATTTTAAATAAATAATAAAAAGAACCACATAACACTTTAGCCAAGGGCCACTTGTCAGTCTAAGGCAAATTTTAGTTTAACTTTGAAAAGCCACCACCAAGTCATGCAATAAAAAGCTGGAGGCTGTGGGCCACGATCCCATGGGGTTTAGCAGGCTTTCTTCTGATGGATTCCAGGCTGGAGACACGGCACTTCATATTGCCGCTGCCCTAAATCACAAGAAGGTGGTTAAAATCTTGCTGGAAGCTGGAGCAGATGGGACCATCGTCAACAATGTAAGTGGAGTTGCAGCCGCGGTTCCTAAAGCGGTACCCACCCCTTTCGGGGTCAGGGTGTGTTGTGGCCCCCTCACCTCCTGTGAGCTCAGAGCACACAGCCTCACCCAGCCTCGCTCTGGAAGAGCTGCCGCGTGCCGACCCCATGACCCCTGGGGCCCGAGGGGGTGGGCTCAAGGGGACCCCTGCTCTCAACAGCCCCGTGAGTTACAAACCCCAAGGGCCCATCTTCAGACAATTCAGTGAGCATGTCCTGACATGAAAAGGGTCAGGGGTGTCTAAGTAAACTGGCAAGCAGACGTTACCGGAAGTGGCTGTCCTGGCTGGCCTGTGCGTGTCCCCGGCGGGAGTCCGGTACTGACTGGCTCTCCCTGTGCCTTTCCTTAGGCAGGCCGGACTCCGCTGGAGACTGCCCGCTACCACAATAATCCAGAAGTTGCTCTCCTCCTCACTAAAGCGCCCCAGGTAGGATCTGCTGCATTTTCCCTTGTATTGATCACGTGGGGGCTGCAGAGGTGTTGGGATTCCTTGGGTTGGGATCTACTGAAGGCAGATCAAACCGCCTTATGTAAGGGACTGATGGGTTTCCTGAGCAGGTAGTGGGACGCGTAGGAATCACGCGAGCCTCCAGGAGACTGGAACCAGAGACACAGGCCCAGCAGGCTGCTCTCATACGCGGCATCGTCTCCTCTCTGTGGCGGGATCATTATCACAACCAGTTCCCTGGGTCATAATTTCCCAGCCAGGGAAAAGTACAGGTTTAAAACGTAGGAGAGACTTCCCTGGCGTTCCAGTGGTTAAGACTCTGCTTCCAGTGCAGGGCATGTGGGTTTGATCCTTGGTAGGGAAACGAAGGTCCCATAGGGTGTGCAGTGCAGCCAAAAAATGAAAACAATAAAACATCATAGGAGAAGGTCGGTCATGATTGAGAGCTTGGGGCAGATGCCCAAAACAAGTGGGACAGAGGTGCTTTAGGGAGATGGTGGCGTCTGTTTGACCGTGTGGTTACAAGAGGTATTTCCCAGAGAAAGGTGGGAATGGGCATCTGTCTGGGCAGCCATATATGTCTGCTAGAGGCAGCTGAGTACAGTACAGTTGTACTCCTTTTAATTAAATATTGCATGATGGTATATTGACCATCATTCAGTTTTAATAGATGACTGATACTTGAAGTTGAAACGATCTAAGTCAGAAATTTAATCATGATAATTTATAAGCTATTTATGATTTCAGCACCCTGAAATAGCTTTGTTTAATATTACCTTCCACAGATACATAATGTTTATATAGCTGTGCCTACTATGTATATCCTCCTTGGTATTCTCCCCTTTATCCTATCTATGATAGGAAACTGTTCTACAGTCTTCACAATTATTTATCATAATGGAAGCATAATATTCTTTTCTGGTTGCTGACCAGTATTAAACCATTTCCTTAATGTTAGACATTTTGGTTACTTCCCAGTTGGATTTACTCTGTTCCTTTACAGCAAACAGTGATTGGTTTTCCACCTATTCTGGCTAATGCTGCAAGAAGGCAAAGTCTTGGGGAGCCAAAGGGACAGCCTGGACCCCAGGTGTTGTCCAGGCCCAGCCAACCTTAGGTTCTGGGTGGCCTTGATTCCATCTATGTGTTAAAAACATGCCTGATGTAATTAGCAGTTTCTGGAAGTAGTTAAGATTTTCTCTCTTGCAGAATCGATCACCCTCTTGCCCATGGAGTAAGTCCTTTTCAGTGGCTCTGAAGATCCACAGAGCCCCTGAAAGGTGTGAGTCGGATGCTCCTTCAGAAAAAGGCTCCACCTTTGTCTAGCTGTTTGCAAACAAATTCTCAGCATAATCACCTCCAGAATCCTGATAGAAAAATGCTAGCCTCTCCTGGATCAAAAAGGACAGGCTGCTGTATAAGTGTCAGAATCCATCATAGTTACCTGGCATTTCAGAGTCTGGCAGTTTAATGGACAGCCAGCCCTGTATTCAGCCATACGAAGACCGTCAAGTCTTGTAGGGTGGAGGATCCCCCTGGTACACAAGGACTGATGTGCCTTTAACTTGCCTGTCATTTATCTTCTAGAGCCCAGGGATCTGGAGTCCCAGGGATAAAGCTCACTTGTGAACTACTTTCCTGTGTGGGTTCTCCTTTAGCCTTTACCATTTATTTATTTATTTTTTTTTTTTTTCACAGTAAGGAAGATTTATTATAACAAACATGTCAATTAACCTGGAACAGCTCTGAGCCTTTACCATTTAAAAAAATGGCTTGGGATGTCCCTGGTGATCCAGCGGCTAAGACCCCACGCTCTCATTGCAGGGGGCCTGGGTTTGATCCCTGATCAGGAAACTAGATCCCACATGTCACAACTAAGACCCAGTGCAGCCAAATAAATAAATATTGTTTAAAAAAAGCTTAAGGGAGGGGGGTTCAGGATGGGGAACACATGTACACCCGTGGCTGATTCAAGTCAATGTATGACAAAACCAATACAATATTGTAAAATTAATTAATTTAAAAAAAATAAAGGCTTAAGCAAGATTTTCCATACTCATACTGAATAGCAAATAGAATATTTTTAAAAGTTTTTTCTTTTCTTTTCCTTTTTTTTACATAATTGTATGTACTAACCCTTATTTTTCAATGCACAGTAAAGGCTTTGGAATATGCATAAAATTGTATGCATATTATTTTGTTGATCTGTAGTTACAGAAGTGGCCTCAGTGTTTGTCTTAACTGAAATGAGAAATTCCCTTGTCCCAGTACCTTAGTTGATCATAGATTTTGATGGTTCACAGCAGTACTAAGGGATTTCCTTCTGAGACTTTAAGATTAATACTCCCTGATTTCTGTGAGGTGGAGAAGACTGATGATCCGGGTGGATGGTATAGTTCTCTGAGAAAGGCTGTGAGCCATGCAGAGTTGTCACTGGCTAATAATGTGGTCAGTGGAGGGAATTTTTCTGATTATTTTGTGTTTGGCGAACTGAATGTTACTTCTCATTTTTGGTTGATGCTTTGGAAAGTGACTTCTAGGCTGATTCTGGAGCTTTGTCCTGTTGTAAGTGTCCGTAAAGCAGATGAGCAGTGGGCACTAGTTGCTTCTTTTCATCTGACTCAACTTCCTACTGAGTCTAAATTTAGCTTAGGACACTGGTTACAGACCTTTTCTGTCTAAAGACCCTTTAACTTTTCTTCAATGTTATAGAGGCCCATAATGAACTTTATGTACGTGAGTTTGTATCTATCAGTAGTTACCAATTGAAAATAAAGTTGAGAAATAGTAAATACTTTATCATTTGAAAGTAAATCCATTTTGTAATAACATAAATAGCATCATTTTGCAAAAGAATACTTTTCAAAACAAAAATTGAGGAGTGTGGAATTGTTGAACATTTTTTGCACATCTTATTGTCTTACTTAGATCCGAATTCTGCCATCTTTTATTTCTGCATGCCGTCTATTGTAATATCACTTACGTAGCTTCTGGCAAATACCACAGTATACTCATGAGAGAATGAGCATGAAAAATGCCAATGTTGTTGTAATATTATGTAAGTAATCTTAACCTCATGGACACAGGGGTCCCTGGACACTTTTAGACCTGCTGGCTTTCAGGGGATGAGAATATAAGTTAAAAATTCTGTTCAGCTGCAGGCATGTATTTTCTATTTAGGTGGTACCCACTGCCTGTTGAGGGTGTTTTTTTTTTTTTTTTTTAAAGTCCTATAATGTGTCACTTGAGTTTAATGAACACAAGAAGAAAGTCTGACCTTGAGATGAAAATCACTAGGCTGAATTTCAGAGAACACTTGTCTATCTATAAGACAGTAAAATACTGTTTTATTGCAGAAAGAGTGTGACCATGAAAGTGCTTTTGACTTCTGGACCTCCTCTGGTTTTTTAAAGGGAGTGAACCCTGGAACTAGGAGTAGGGAGTCTGGAGGAGAAGGGCGTGGGGCTGAGCCAGAGACTGAAGGTTTCCAGCAGCTCAAAGATCTGTGTTCTGTGTTCGCTTAGAAGCCTTTCTGCCAACTAAGCGACTCTGAGGCCCCCGGGCAGGTGGGAGACGCCTGACAGTGGCCGAGGGACCCGGTCTGCCTGCTACCTACTTTGCCTTGGTTAATACCAGCAGTTCCCTGTTCTCATGTTACAGAAGCCAGAGCACAGAAAGGTCAAATAGCTTGCTTGAAGGTCTCCAGCTTGCTGCTAGGCTTCAGTCTGCAGGGCCCCACATGTACTTGCTTGTGTCCCATCCATGTCTCTGCACTCGAAGGGGCTGACCAAAGGCTCCTTCTGGGGGAAGAGACTCCAGCCCCGTGGCTGGTACCATGACTCACAGGTGCATCTCAGTTATATTTGAATGAAAGTTCTATTTGAATATGACTTGGATACAATTCGGCCAAGAAGGAAGTCTGATGGGCTAGATCAGGCCCTGTATCCCAAGACAGACTGTGGCTGGCATAGGGCTGCCGCGTCGCACAGCTCCAGGGGACGCCGTTCCTGTCCTGGACGATGTGAGTGGTGCTCCCTGGAGCTGAGCAGCGCACAGCCTGCTCACACCTGCATGGCGGCCCTGGCCCAGCACCACGTGCCTGTTAGTGTTATTGTAGACCATGAGCTCCTCAAGGTCAGGATGATGTCCTTGCATCTCTGGGACCCTGAGTGCCCAGCACAGGGTGTAGGGGACACAGCAGGTGGTCCAGAGGCACTTGTTTGATGTGGTCTCCCCGGCTCGGCTGGAGGCTCTTGTCAGGTCCGCGCACACCAGTAGTTTGTAACAATGCCTCTTGCCTCCTTCAGGTCTTGCGCTTCAGTCGTGGGCGAAGCCTGAGGAAAAAGAGAGAGAGGCTCAAGGAAGAGAGGAGAGCTCAGTCTGTGCCGAGAGATGAGGTGGCACAAAGCAAGGTGGGGGGCGGCCCTCCCGCCCGCCTGCGTGTGGGAAACTGTCTCCCTGCCTCCTCTGGGCCCGCCTCGGTCTCTCCTTCCTGCTGGGTCCTTCAGAGCTTGTCTTTCCTTCTGGCCTCTTGTCTTCCACTCTCCCAAGATTTCAGGCTGTGGGCTCGCATGCCACTGGTCTTTTCCAACACCCTGTGTATTTGCGAGCCCTGAGTATCTGTGGCCTCATCACTGCCACATGGACAGCATGGCTTCTGACAGCACACCCTCCATCATGGAGAGCAGTGGTTTGCAAAATGTGATCCGCTTGTCACCTGGAAGCTTGTTAGACATGCAAATTTGGGGGCCTCACCCCAGACCCACTGGATCAGAAACTCTGAGGTGGGGCCCAGCAACCTGTGGTTGAGCAAGCTCTCCAGGTGATTTCAATCTGGGCTAAAATTGGAGGACCACTGGCATAGTTTGCTGTCTCTGTTTCCTCTTAGGGAATAAACCAAGGCAGGGCTAGCCCACATGGCTCCTTGTGCAAATTAGGAAAAGATGCCTCCTGGACAGATCAGCCCAGCACAGGGCACTTACGGTGAAAAGAGCCAGAGTTGGACTTCAGCTCCCTCTGCCTCACTCACGCCCTCAGCTTTGTGCCTTTGTGCAGTGAACAGCTTGCACGACTGTACTTGGCAGCTCTGGAATAAACCATGAGCGACTTCACTTTTCACTTCAGCTCCCCCAGAGGGAAGAAGACTAGATTTAGAGACAATTTGGGGGACATAAAATTTTATACCAAGTACTTGTTTTTCTGTCCATTTGAGAATCTTATCAATTTCCAGGGTTAAGGCATTGTAACTTTTATTACATTCCTGTGTATGAATTCTACATCTTAACTTGTAAACATTCTCAAAAGGACTAGAAATGGTGATTTTTTTTTTTCCCCTTCATTTCAAAGGGTTCTCATTCTCCTCTATGAATTGTGAGGGTCCAAGTTCTAAGAATGAGTGAGGTTGTCTTTTTGTTGAAATGTAAAAGATAAAAAAACCTCTAATGCTGAAGTGTTTCATGTGTGCTAGCTTCCTGAAGTTCTAAAACACAGAATGAGACCCAAGGTGATATCTAGTTTGGCACCTAATAAATAAAAAGACAAATATTCAACTCCCCAGGAAAAGCACAGGTGTTCAGTTAGAATCACAAGCAGTGCTCCCCGTGTCTGAAATTTGTCATTTTTTAATGATTCCCAGGGGTCCTTTAAGTGGATGGAGTCTGGGAAATGTTATGCCATGATGGAATAAGGCTGAGGGGTCCAGTAGAGGAGGTGTCTGGGTCTTTTTTCCCCCTCTGTAGGGAAGTGTCTCGGCAGGAGACACCCATAGCAGTGAACAGGCTGCACCCAGGAAAGAAGAGGCCAGAGAAGATGTCCTGTCTGCCTCCCCGGAGCCCAGAGCAAAGGACAGCAGACAGAGAAAGTCAAGACCCAAGGTCAGGAGGCACGTGAGAGCCGCCGAGAGAGCTGGGGGCGGTGGGCTGGCGGAGGGCCCTGGAATAGCGTCATGCCCAGCAGCTAAAAAGCCACTTCACTTGGCTTGCTTGCTGCTTTAGAGCCAGAGTGCAGAAATTGGCCCTGGCCAGCTGCAGACACAAGGTTAGCGTGTCACAGCTCTCTTGGCACATGGTCCCTAGAGTAGAACACTGCCAGAGAGCGTGGTGGGCCGGCTGGGAGCCGCCGGCTGGGTGTCAGGCTCGCAGATGTCGCGTGCTCACAGCGGCGGTCTCCTCCTCTCCCACAGGTGTCAGCGTTTTCTGACCCCACCCCTCCAGCAGACCAGCAGCCCGGACAGCAGAAGAACGTGCACGCTCACAATCACCCAAAAAAGAGGCCCAGGCATCGCTGCTCGCCGCCGCCCCCTCCACATGAGTTCAGAGCATACCAGCTCTACACACTGTACCGGGGCAAGGACGGAAAAGTGATGCAGGTACCTGCTGGGCCCTGTCAGGACAGGACCAAGGGCTGCAAGCAAGGAGTCTGTGTAACCCTGTGCTGGAGGCTAATATCCGCTGTAGGCCGTGACTGCAGAAGGCAGGAGCTTTGATAATAAGCCAGCTGGCCCTCCCCACCTAAATAGTACAGTACCCTCCTGCTGCTTAGGCCTAGTGAGCCAAGGGATGTTACAAGGCTTTCTGCACTCACCTTGTTCAGTCGCTAAGTCATGTCCAACTCTGTGACCTGATGGACTGCAGCACACCAGGCCTCCCTGTCCCTGACTGTCTCTGGGAGCTTGCCCAAGTTCATGTCCATTGAATCGGTGATGCCATCCAACCATCTCATCCTCTGTTACACTCTTCTCCGTTGCCTTCAATCTTTCCCAGCATCAGGATTTTTTCTAATGAATCGACTCTTTGCATCAGGTGGCCAAAGTATTGGAGCTTCAGCTTCAGCGTCGGTCCTTCCAATGAGTATTCAGGGTTCATTTCCTTTAGGATTGACTGGTTTGATCTCCTTGCAGTCCAAGGGACTCTCAAGAGTTTTCTCCAGCACCATCCTTAGGTGACCAGATAATCTTGAGACCAGAGAAATGACAAAAACAGCTTGAAGGAGTTCCTTGGCAGTCCAGTGGGTAGGACTTGTTGCTTTCACTGCCAGGGGCCTGGGTTTGATCCCTTATCTGGGAACTAAGATCTTGTAAGCTGCGTGGAATGCACACACACACAAAAAGCCAACTGAGGGCTGGGACTGTAT
The DNA here is from genome assembly GCF_014754425.2 of Oryx dammah. NCBI lineage: Eukaryota > Metazoa > Chordata > Mammalia > Artiodactyla > Bovidae > Oryx > Oryx dammah. The sequence goes on along the minus strand of NW_024070188.1, from coordinate 48,022,927 downwards.
GTTACCCTCTCTGAATCTTAGCATTTACCAGCCCTATCGGCTTGGCTTGTTAGATAGTCCAGAGCTACCACAGGGGTGAGTCTCCTCCATCACATGTGTCCCCCAGGTGTACTGGCCAACACAGGATGGGTACCAAGGAATAGATGAGTTGAATTGATTCCTTTCTGGCTTTCCTCTTAGGCGCCAATAAATGGCTGTCGGTGTGAACCCCTGATCAATAAGCTGGAGAATCAGCTGGAAGCAACTGTGGAGGAGATCAAAGCAGAGCTGGTGTCAGTTCAGGATAAGATGAACGTGAAGCTGGGGCACATGGAGAATAAGACCCAGCACCAAGTAAGTGGTCGCCATTCTCCTCATAATGCAGTGTTCTGGCAGAAAATGAAATCTGAGACCTCAGCACGTCTTTCTGTCCTGCAAACTCTACCCTGAGCATGCCCGGCAGGCTGTCAGAGAAGAGGCCTGTGATTTCTTTAAAGCCATTGTGATTTCTTTCTTTTTTAAAAAAAAAATTTTATTGGAGTCTAGTTGCTTTACAATATTGTGTCGGTTTCTGCTGTAGAGCAAAGTGACTCAGCCATACATATACATATATCCCCTCTGTTTCGGATTTCCCTCCCATTTAGGTCACCACAGAGTAGAGTTCCCTGTGCTACACTCATTAGTTATCTGTTTTATACGTAGCAGTGTGGGTAGGTAGGCTTAGTTGCTCAGCTGTGTCCAATTCTTGCGACCCCATGGATTGTAGCCCACCAGGCTCCTCTGTCCACGGGACTCTCTAGCAAGAATACTGGAGTGGGTGCCATTTCCTTCTCCATACATAGTAGTGTATATATATGTAAATGCCCATCCCAGTTCATCCCACCTCCTCTTCCTCCCTTGGTATCCATATGTTTGTTCTCTGTGTCTCTATTCCTGCCCTGCACATAGGTTCATCTGTACTGTTTTTCTAGATTCCATATATATACACACTAAAATAGAGAATATTTTTCTTTTTATGACTCATTTTGCATGACCGTCTCTAGGTCCATCCACATCTCTGCAAATGGCACAATTTCATTCTTTTTTATGGTTGAGTAATGTTTCATTGTATATATGTACCACATCTTCTTTATCCATTCCTCTGATGATGGACATGCAGGTTGCTTTAATGTCCTGGCTGTTGTAAATAGTGATGCAGTGAACATATCTGGGTGTTCTGGGGTGCACATATCTTTTGGAATTATGGTCTTCTCCAGGTATATGCCCAGGAGTGGGATTGCTGGGTCATATGGGAGATCTCCTGGCAATTTTTCAAGATTGCCGGGAGAAATTTCAGTAACCTCAGATATGCAGATGACACCACCCTTATAGCAGAAAATGAAGAAGAACTAAAAAGCCTCTTAATGAAAGTGAAAGAGGGGAGTGAAAAAGTTGGCTTAAAACTCAACATACAGAAAACTAAGATCATGGCATCTGGTCCCATCACTTCATGGGAAATAGATAGAGGAACAGTGGAAACAGTGACAGACTTTATTTTGGGGGGCTCCAAATCACTGCAGATGGTGACTTTAGCCATGAAATTAAAAGACGCTTGTTCCTTGGGAGAAAAGTTATGACCAACTTAGCATATTAAGAAGCACTTTGCCAACAAAGGTCTGTCTAGTCAAAGCTATGGTTTTTCTATTAGTCATGTATGAATGTGAGAGTTGGACTATGAAGAAAGCTGGGCACCAAAGAATTGATGCTTTTGAACTGTGGTGTTGGACAAGACTCTTGAGAGTCCCTTGGGCAGCAAGGAGATCCAACCAGTCCATCCTAAAGGAAATCAGTCCTGAATATTCATTGAAAGGGTTGATGCTGAAACTGAAACTCCAATACTTTGGCCACCTGATGCAAAGAACTGACTCATTAGGAAAGACCATGATGCTGGGAAAGATTGAAGGCGGGAGGAAAAGGGGATGGCAGAGGATGAGATGGTTGGATGGCATCACCGACTCAATAGACGTGAGTTTGAGTAAACTCCAGGAATTGGCAATGGACAGGGAAGCCTGGCGTGCTGCAGTCCATGGGGTTGCAAAGAGTCAGACATGACTGAGTGACTGAACTGATGATAGGTCTAGTTTTAGTATTGTAAGGAACCTCTATGCTGTTCTCCGTAGTGGATACTTCAGCTCACATTCCCATAAGCAGTGTAGGAGGGCTCCCTTTTCTCCACACCTTCTCCAGTGTTTATTGTTTGTAGACTTTTGATGTTGGCCATTCTGACTGATGTGAAGTGATACCTCATTGTAGTTTTGATTTGCATTTCTCTTAATTTTTACTTGTGTTGACCATCTTTTCATGTGCCTCCTGGCCACTTGCATGTCTTCTTTGCAGAAATGTCTATTTAGGTCTTCTGCCCATTGTGATCACTTTATGTGATTTCTTGAAAGCCATTGACTTACAAATTTTTAAGAGCATGTTTAAATTGCTTTCTATTAAAAAATAATATATACCATCATGGAGCATTTTTAAAACATATGAAAACTAGGAAAGGAAAATAAATCACCTGTGAACCTACGATGATGAAAAAGCACTATTAATATTTGAGTTTATTTCCTCCAGTCCTTTTATGTCTGTGTGCTTTGACTCCCCTTTCCCATTGTACACTAAGGTAATATAATCATGTTTATCGTTTCTTATTTTTCCAACTTTATTTTGAAAGTGCTCGTACATACAGAAAAGTTGAAATGATGGCTTATTGAATGTTTGTGCACCCTCCACCTAGGTTCAGCCGGTGGTTCCTGTGTCTCCATGGCTTATTGAATATGCACCCTCCACCTAGGTTCAGCCAGTGGTTACTGTGTCTACACGTTTGCACTGTGTCTCTTGCACACACTTTTGGTTCTTCTGCTTAACCGTTTGCTGACCCATTACCTTTAAGTACTCCAGAACACATCAACTAAGAACGAGGATCTCGTCCTTCCTTACACAATACCATCTTCACATCTGAGGAAAGTAACACTAATTGTGTAGTATGCAGTCCACATTCAGATTTTCTCAGTTCTCCTGAAATATGTGTGTTTTATGGCTGGTTTTTGTTTTTAATCCCAGCCTAGAATTTGGTGAATACTTTGGCTTGTATATTGTATGTTAGGTCTCTGTCGTCTCTTTTCATCTAAAACAGCCCCTGGTTTCTTCTTGTGGCTCTTGTTTTTTCCCATAATAACTTTTTAACAGAGTCCATGCCAGTTGTTTAATAGAACGTTTTATAGTCTGGATTTGTCTGACAGTTTCTTCATGGTTATTTTTAATTGTGTTTCTCTATCCCTGTATGTCTGTGAAGTGAAAGTTAGATCTAGAGCAGTAATCCTCGAAATGTTGTCCCCAAACCAGCAGCATCAGCATCATCTGGGGACTTGACGGGGAAAACATGTAAATTCTTGGGCCTCCTCCCAAATCTCCTGAATTTAACTGTAAATAAAACTCCAGGGGCAGAGTCTTAGCAACCTGTATTTTAACAGAATCTCCAGGTGATACTGGTAAAAACAAGTTTGAGAACCATTAGTCTAGATGCTTATTTAGGTTCAGGTTAAACATTTTTGGCAAGAATATTTCATAGTTAATTGTGTAAGCTTCAAATTACATCACATCAGAAGAGACACGTTAGGATGTCTCATTATTACTGACGCTAAGTTTGATTGCTTGGCTAAGCTGGTAACCACTGTCTCTCTCCACTGTAAAGGTATGTTTTCCCTTTGTAATTAATAGATATGTGATGGATATAGGTTTTTAAATATAAAAAGGCTTTTAAAAGCTTACAAAGTAACACATGTTCATTGGGGAAAACACCTCACATGCAGAACTATTATTGTAGTGACCCTGCCCAGAAATCCTCCTATTGCTATGTATTTTCGTGTAGTTTTTTCTTTTATAGATATAACCTTACTAATTTTCACTTTTAAACAAAAAATGGAACTATACTGTGCTTTTTTTTGCAGTTTACTTTTTAAGTTGGTAAAAAGAGCTAGAGTGTGCTTTTTAATGGTGGTAGACCTATAAAGTTATAGTGTGCTTTTTAATAGTGATGTACAATTTCTATGCAAGGAAATATAATTTTACGTCCTGCTTTTTTCACTTAATTTTAATTTTTCAATATAATTTTATTTGTTTTTGACTGTGCTGGGCCTTCGTGGCTGCTCAGGGTTTTCTCCAGTTGCAGTGAGCAGGGGCTTCTCTCTAGTTCAGCACTCGGGCTTCTCATTGTCATGACGTCTCTTGTTGTGGAGCACGGACTCTAGGGCATTGATTGGCTCAATAGTTACAGCTTGCAGGCCTAGTTGCTCCACAGCTTTTGCAATCCTCCTGGACCAGGGATCAAACCTGTGTCTCTTGCATTGGCAGGAGACTGAGCCACAAGGGAAGCCGTTTTGCTTAATTTTGTTTCTTGAGCACTTTGCCACATCCTTGGCTTCATAATATTCCAGCATATCAATACCGCTTAATTTATTTAACCATACCTTTTGTTAGACACTAAAGTTGCTTATAATTTTTCACTCTACTAAATAAATGCTGTGAACATTTATGTACAGAAACTTGATTGCTTCTGAGGTCATATGCTTAGAATTAGGATAATGGGATCCAAAGTTAAGAATATGTTTAAGGCTCTTGATAAGTGTTGGCAAGCTACTTAATTGAAAGGTTGTACCAATTTATATCCTACAAGCAGGATCTGAGTTTCTGTTTCAAATCTTTGCTATCCTTGACTTTTTTTTTTTAAAGTTTTTGCCAAATTAAGGACATTTAACTGTAATTTGTATGTCCCTGTCTGTTGGTGCAACAGTAGTTTTAAGCTTTGTGGGTTATTTGCATTTCATAAAAAGCCCATTTAAAAAATATCTGGGCCATAATAGATTAAATTGTTTTGTAAATAAAACTTCACTTTAGCTAGCCCAAGCACAGAGGGGAATGCATTAGGTGAATGTTGAGATGTCTCATGGATCTGTTTGGTGCAAAGAAGGTGACAGACTGGGGTGTAGAACCTTAGTCCTAATTCTGGGTCTCAGGGGACTGACTCTAGTGCAGCATGAGTCAGGAGCACGTGCCTGGACCATCAGCTATGCCCCAGGAAGGCACCTGTGTGTCAGCAGGCCACCAGTCTAGGCAGGGGGTGGGAGGTGGGAGAGCAGGCTGGTCCTAGGAAACAGGAGGAGCGCAGGTCCCAGGAGGCTGTGAGGGATGAGGAGCCCAAGCAGGAGGAGCTCACCGCATCTCCAGAGCTGCTGCTGCTCTTTTATTTACAAACATCTGAGCGTGGAACGTCAATATGTCCCCAACAGGAGAGGCGCCTGCTGCCAAGCCCTCCGTGTCTGGCTCCCACTCACAGCTGTTCCTGTCTCTTCTGTGGACCTTGTCGTGCAGTGGGAGTTTGTCCTGCTGGGTGTTAGAGCCCCACGGGCAGGGTTCTGCTTAGGGATTGGAGGAGCAGAGAAGAGCACATGATTGCAAGGTGACAGTCACTTGCTCCTCCTGAGAGAGTCAATTCCTAGGCAGGTTGGTAAGAAGTTTGGGGTCCCCGAGAAGGAGAAAGGGGTCTGGGGTTCTCGAGGAGGAGATAGGGGTCTGGAATTCTCAAAGAGGAGGAAAAGACAAACATCTTTTTTTCCCTCTACATTTCTTAGTCTTAGTCACATAAAACGTTGTTTTTCTTTAAGCCTGGAACTGATGATTACACAACTCAGTTTAAACTCTGTACCAGGGATTATATAACAACAATGTATCCTGCTTGTGGACAATTTTCTCCTTTCTGAAAACCTTCTGACTAATCCTGATATTTTAGAATGTATATTATGGGAATGGGTCTGGTAGGATCTTTTCTATTGTTAAATTCCAATCCTGTTATCCTAAAATGTAAATTGTGGGAGTGTGTCTGGTAAAATTTTCACAGACTTGAGATATTCTTTGATTTATTGTAAATAACTCCCTTGCTGACACTAGCAAGGGGAGTACTCTCTGTCCCCCTTCTGATGTCTACGTTAGAAGCTTTCTCTGTCTCTTTTCATACTTTCATAAAACTCTGCTACACGAAAGCTCTTGCGTGATCAAGCCTGGTCCCTGGTCCTGGAGCTAAATCTTCTTCAGAAATCACGAATCTGACATTGTTCACCATAAGCTATCACTCCCTGAAGTGATCCCTTTGAACTCTGTCCACTCCCTTCTTCACAGGTACTGTGATTACTTGCAGTGAAGGATCTGTTCACTGGGAATGCTGGAGGAAAGCTCTGACTATTCAGCTGCTTTCATTTCTTCTAGGGCAGCCATTAACATTTAAAAAGGGGAAGGGGGTTAAAAAAACATTTTTAAAAGGCGAGTTGGACCTAGAGGAGTGGGATGGGAAGGGAGGCGGGAGGGGACATGGGTAAGCCTTTGGCTGATCCATGCTGATGTTTGATAGAAACCAACACAATATTGTAAAGCAATTATCCTTCAATTAAAAATAAATAAATTAAAATTTTTTTTAAAGAGGAATTGGGGTAAGCTCCATACTCCTTGAAACAATTTTTCCTTGTAATAATCTTGGAAATAATTTTCAAAGGCCCACACAAATTTTCTTTTAACGACAAGGAATGTATTGGCTCAAATTGTATATTTACTGTGTATTTATAGTCTCTGGACCCACTCAGGATTTTAAATGAGAAAAAGAAAACAGCATTGGCTTACACAGAAACATACTCAGGAATTCTGAAAACTTAAAGAGGTCCACGAGGGCCACACGAAAAGAATAGGGTGAGGAGTGGGATGTGCTTGCCTTCTGTCTGGCCCCTTACTCATCTCAGGGGTGAAGACATCAGGGCCCATCCTTAGATCATCTCAGTCACAACGTCCCCTTTGCCCACTGAATCCTAGGTGCGGGTTCTGGACAAGCTGATGGTGGAGCGACTCTCAGCAGAGAGGACGGAGTGCCTGAACCGCCTGCAGCAGCACTCGGACTCGGAGAAGCACGAGGGAGAGAAACGGCAGGTGAAAACCAGCATCTGTCTGTCCTGTCCACACTTCTCCCCGAGGCAAGGGTCTCAGACCTATCACCAAAAATCCCCAGATCCTCTAAAAGTGTTTGCATGACAGCGCGTGTCATTTTTATAACCTGAAGGTAGGAAACAGCCTGGAGCTCAATTCCTGTTTGTGGCTGAATATGCTGGTAGGAGGCGGAGGCTGGGCAGTTTATAGAAGGTGCTGGGGAAAAGGTGGGCTCTGCCCAGGGTCGGTGCTGTGTACTGTGCTTCTCTGTTGTTGCACAAAACTTGGTTGCTGCCCTCAGAATGTGTGGACCACCCAGGACTGCAGACACGAAATGAGTTCCTGTGAGTGTGTGAGTGTGTGCCCCTAAGCAGCCAGACATGCTTTAGGTGTCTGTGTGTGCTGTGTGCTCAGTCATGTCTGACTCTGTGACCCCATGGACTAGCCCACCAAACTCCTCTGTCCATGGGATTTTCCAGGCAAGAATCCTGGAGCAGGTTGCCTTTTCCTCCTCCAGGGGACCTTCCCAACCCAGGGATGGAGGCTGAGTCTCTTGTGTCTCCTACATTGGCAGGCATATTCTTTACCACTGCACCACTTGGGTGTTTGCTTTTAAGATGCCTCTAAGTCACTTAATGAAGATAATACTTAGCTATCAGCTTGGGTGCTAGGTGAATCCCAGGCTTTGGGGGGCCTACAGAGAAGGCTGTGTGGCCTGTGGGAGGCAGGTAGCACACAACTTTGGGACTTCTCCAGATAATAGCATATCATAACTGAAAAGTCCATTCTTGAGGCTTTAGTTCATAAGCTGTGTATCAAAGTCTCCTGATGATTTGTGGAATAACTTGTGGGATTTTTTTAGATGTCCTTGGTGGATGAATTAAAAACCTGGTGCATGTTAAAGATTCAGAATCTGGAGCTGAAGCTTTCTGGAGATTCTAGGGCCTCCAGGACTAAATCCACACCGTCCACTTGCGAGTCCTCCACAGGTAACCAGCATGCAGAGAGCCCCTCCATCCAAAGATGACGAAACCCCCAGGTTGAGTTCTCTTCTTACATCTGAAGACAGCCTGTATGATAGGGCTGAGAGAAACACCAAATTGTAGCATGAACTCTGTAGGGGCCAGGACCATGCTGTTGCTATTTAATAATAAAGTACTCTTATTTAAGTGTTCAAAAATTTGTTGAATGAAGGAATAAAAGAATCGCTGATCAGTGATGGCAGTGCAATACTGATAGTGTGAAAGTAGACACCCAAAGATTAGGGTGAGGAGGGGACCTGTCTGTTTGGCAGGGCACTCACCCTTGCACCTCTTTCCCTTTCTCGTCCTTGATCAGCCTTCCACCTTTGGCCAGCTCTGCGTGGGTGCTAAGTCGCTTTGGTCGTGTTCGACTCTTTGACCCTGTGAACTGGAGCCTGCCAGGCTTCTCTGTCCAGGGGATTCTCCAGGCAAGAATACTGGAGTGGGTTGCTGTGCCTTCCTCCAGGGGATCTTCCCGACCCGTATTGAACCCACATCTCTTTACATCTCCTATACAGCCTCGTTAAACCACAGATCATGTATCAAAGCTGCCCCAGGTGCTAGATAAGAGATGCTTTTAGCAGAGCACCGTTATGTTAGCTCAGGGGTTATACTCAGTGATGATCATTTGAAGACATGCACAGCCTTAGTAATTAGACCTTCATGGGGGATTTTGATGTGTTGTGTATTTCATATTACCATGGACCATTTCTGTATCTTTGTGCCTTAATGGTGGGGAAAACCCTGGGCAAGTTTTTCATGCTGGGACTAGTTACGGAACTTGTCATAGAGCTCTGGGTAGGGGGATTAGGACCACCTCTCCAAATTGGGTCAAAGAACTTGTAACTGGGGCTCTGGTGTGGAAAAGGCCCAGAAATTAGAGCATGGGGGTGCTTACTCTCACCAGTAAGTGCCCAGCTCTGCTTTAGGATATACAGTGAGATATATCGTCCTTAACTATCAGGAGGTGGTACCCAGAGCCCGCTCATGTAGACTGTTGTTGTTTAGTCACTTAGTGGTGTCCGACTCTTTGTGACCTCATGGACTGTAGCCCACCAGGCTCCTGTCCACGGGATTTCCCAGATGAGAATACTGGAGTGGGTTGCCTTTTCCTTCTTCAGGGGATCTTCCTGACCCAAGATCGAACTGGTGTCTCCTGCATCGGCAGGCAGATTCTTTACCACTCAGCCACTTGGGAAGTCGTGTAGATTGAGACAGGCTGAAGGAAAGGCCAGCAACATTTTGGCTTAGATGCCATGAGTGGGTCTAACACAGTGCCCCTGAAAGCTCTGACAAGACAACATCATAACCCAGGGAGAAGCGGAAGGAAAGGATGGGAGAAGCTGCACAGGCAGGTGGTGATGGAGAGGTTGGTGGCTTACAGGATTCCCAAGACTCTCAATGCCAGCCCAAGTGACTGTATGAACACAGATTCACTCTGACTTTTGTTTTCCTTCCAAAACCAGGTGTGGATCAGTCAGTGGTGACTGCAGGCCCAGTAGCAGCCTCGGACAGTTCCCCCCAGGTGGTCAGGCCCAAGGAAAAGGCCCTCAGCTCCACCGCCACCCACAGACTCCAGCAGCAGGAGCTGTCTTCCTCGGACTGTACGGGCTCCCGACTGAGGAACGTCAAGGTCCAGACAGCCTCGCTCCCCTTGAAAGAGGCAGCCAGATGCGATCCACAGGCTGGGCCTTGTGTTGACAGAGGCACCCAGACCAAAAAGTCTGGGAAAAGTGGGCAGACGAGGCACCGAGGCCAGCAGCCAGCAGTCAGCACTGCCGGCGGGCAGCCGCTGCCTCCAGCAGCCGGTGGCGAGCAGACCGCCCCTCACGTTCGAGACACCTCCCAAGCGCTGGAGCTCACCCAGTATTTCTTTGAGGCTGTTTCCACCCAGATGGAAAAGTGGTATGAAAGGAAGATTGAAGAAGCACGAAGCCAAGCCAGTCAGAAAGCCCAGCAAGACAAGGCCACGCTGGAGGAACACATTAAAAGTTTAGAGGAGGAACTTGCGAAACTAAGGACTAAGGTACAGAAGGAAAACTAGGGCCCATAGTGAGAGACAGGGGAGCCTGGTGCACTGCAGTCCATGGAGTTGCGAAGAGTCGGACACGATCGAGTGACTGAACAAATTAAAAAACAAATGGCCTGAGAAAAGATCCTTGAGGATTTCCTGTCCTGCAGCTGCAGAAGAGTGATGTCCAAGGTGTCGGTTATTGTGCACATAGCAGAACTTGCCTTTAAAAGAAAACAACACACTAATTTCTAAAATGTGCCAGACACACGTTTCCTACGCCCTGAAGTTATGAAGACTTCAACAATTAGACTGAAACCGGGGGAACCGTGCTTGGTTTCAGGTTTCATTATAGACTCAAAACCTCAGCCCAAGTTCATCTGAAGTTCAAAAGCTCATAAAGGGCCATGCTAAGAAACTAAAGGATGTATTAGCCTAAACCCTAATATTCCCGATATGAAATAATGTAAATGAAAAGCAAGAAAAAATATTCATCCCTATGAACTCGAGTCAAGCAGTCATTCATAGCAACACAGCTGCTGTGCCTGGACAGAGTGTCTTTCTGAAGAGCTGTAATAGACACACTGAGGAATGTCAAGATCCAGACAGCCTCGCTCCCTCAAGTTCATAATTCTCAAGATGCTGACATTTTAACCAGGGGAAAACTCATCAAACAAATTTTGAGGAGAAGGATTTTCATGATGTCACAAGATCCAGTATATCTTAAAATGTTTTGAAAATTCAGAGTGTATTTATATAATGAGTTAATTGGCATAATAGCACTGACAATGTGTGTTAATAGTGAACTCAGAAAGGTTCAGATCATTTGATCATGGTGTTTGTATCTTTCAGACAAAATATAGAAATATTACAATCAATCATAGTGATTTTCAAGTAGATTAATGGAAAAAACATTCCCATAACAGTTACCTGAAATTTTTATAATCTAATTCCCAGCCAAATTATCTTAGAGCACCTTCCTGAATTTGAGCTTATTGGTCTACATTTTATAAAGACAGTATTTCATTTTGAATTGAGTTCTGTCATTGAGGAACTTCAAAAGCTTCCCACTGCTTTGTAGTGACTATGTCAAGGTAAATAATTCAGTAAATTGACTTAGATTCTCCAGCATCATGGAGCCCTAGATTTTTACTCTGTGGGGTGTACAAAGTTGAAAAGTAACAGTGTATTGAAACTTTGAATTATCTTTCAAGCTTCTTGTCCTTTGGAATGTGACATTGTATTCATCTCCTCAAAATTCCATATATGCATAGAAACTTCAATTCTATTTCTATAAACACAGGAACCAAGTACTGTTGTCTGTAATTTTGAATAAAGTTTTGCTCATTGAGCCAAAGAGAAAAATGTGACTTCTTGACGCCCAGAGAAACAAAGTATGCATTTAGTCCCTGCGTGTTCTGCCCCTCAAGCTCAATTGTTTGGGGTTTGTTCTTTTAAATACAGCCAATGGATCTAGGCATTCCTAGTAAATGTAGATGTATGTCATCGCTCTGAAACCCGGACAAGGAATTAATTTGATGTTCTTTCAAGTTTATAGGAATTAATTTGATGTTCTTTCAAGTTTATCGTCAGGTCTGTGAGCTCGTCTTGTTCCTCTACTACTTGGTGGGGAGAAGACTCCTCCCCAGACTCTCGTTAGATTGTGAACTGTAGGGGTGCTTTGCTCTCTTCGTTTCCCTGCTTGTTCCCAGCACAGCATCACAGGATTGTAGGGCTACGTGGTACCTTGAGATTTCTAAATCTGTTCCCAACGAGGTATCACTAAACCTCTTCAGAATCCTTCCTCAATATACATCAGTCTATTGAGAGCTGCCTGATACTGAAATCCTGAGATGATCAGTAAGTCGTGTTCCAAGGAGAAGTTATTCTCACCCATTAAGAGATCTGTTACCTCGTGGGGTATCCCTGTTGAGAAATGCTGAAACCATTTTAATGCTTTGGTGATATTTTGATTATAACCCCTGTCCATCAGAAGCAAGCAGCTTACTGTGACCTGGAAAATTCCACCAGAGTCAGGGCAGAGACTAGGGAGAAACATGGAGGGTCAAGTGCACCTACTATGGCAGACCACGTGGATCTTACTTCCCATAGAAGGGAAAACCAGTGGAGGCCAGGAAACCGGACAGGGTCAGCCGGCTTCTAACTCAGAGATCAGAGTCTCGAGACAAATGCAGGAGTGTTTTCAACGACTGTGGTCTGTTTTTGTACCTTAGCATTGTCAAAAACTCAACTGAGGCTCCTACGTGTATTTTTTCTTTTTTCCCTTGTGCTGTTGGCTAAAGTGAACAAATGCCACAATAGTGCTTTTCCTAAGAAGCAGAACTATTAACAACTTCTGACCAGTCATGTAGGTTGTGTTTCAAACTGAGGCTGGAATATTCAATAGCTGTGGGAAAAACGATGTAAAATACAGAAAAGATGTACAATATTGCAGTGTTTTTTTAAATTGTTAGTGCTTTATTGCATTGAGTATAGTAAATATCTGAGATAAATTGAATATTCTAATTTTACTTTAGACTTTGGGAGCCCAAAATGAAGGGGTGTTTTCATGTTTATACCTTCTTTTCAGTCAAGAGTTGATTCAGTTAAAAGTTGAAGCTTGAGAGGTATGTTATATTCTATTTAATATTTTTATCACCTTGAACTTATCTCTCTTCCAAGCATTAAAAATGGTTTTCAACATTATGGAAAATATCCCGTATTTAAAGAATGAAAGTGAGAATACTTTGTTCAGCCTACATTTTCATTTGTGTGGTTGACCAAATTTTATGGTTCCTGAAGGAGTGTTTTCACCTAGCCACACTTCGCCTTGTTTTTAAAAGAATGTAACTTAGACTAAATACACTTGCTTTTAAAGGAGAGATCAGGTGTACTGCATGAAAACATAAAAAAAATTTTAAGCCTGCTGTAACATGAAAAGATTTTTCAGTGCAAGCTTAAACAAAATGCTTTCTTTAAACTGTTGACCTTTTGGAAAATACTGAACAAATGAGAAGGGGACAAAACCTCATTGTGTGCAGGCTAAGATAATGTTTTTTGTTTTTTTTTTTTAACTAACAAACTTTCTAAAAGCTAAATGTATTTCCTATGATATAAAAGCCAATCAATTAACTAAGACTTAAAGGACAAATCAGTTAAAAAAAAAAAACCTAATGGCTTTTAGAATATGTTTTACCAATGAGAAATTTATGAAGAATATTTTTTCAGCCATCATTTTATTTAAGGAAAAATATTCTTTTCGTCTACCACTTAGCCAAATGTGACTAAAGGTGAACACACTGACTTAAATCCATGAGACACACAGAAGCAAGACACTGTTCAGCAAAACACTTTTTTTAACAAACAAAATGGACTGGGTAAAAGTGATTTACTCTTCTCAGCAAACAGAAGTAGTAAACTTCATTTAATCCTTAAGGTATTTCTCAAACGTCTGATTCAAGGAAGGAAACAGCCTGAGGTGGTTCCCAGTTTGGCACGGAATGACAGCTTGCCTTTGATCCTGTTCCGGCCTTACTCGACATAATCCTTTTTTTTTTTCTTTCAGTGTAGATGTAAGCTGCTTCCTTTTGGTTGTTTTACTTGAATTTTCCTTATTTTTCTATAAAAGATAATTGAGTTATTGAAGTTTGGCTCTCCGCCGCTCAGCTTCTTTAGTGGAGGAGAGGCGTGATTGCAGTAATACAAATTCCAGGAAACAGGGTGTCTTGCCTTCCTCGAACACTGGAAAGTCATCTGTCCCTGCAGACACATCTGCAGCAAGGCCTGTGCCATGCAGTTCAGTCTTTGATAGCACACTGCAATGGGCGAAATAACACAGGAGCAGTCAGAAATATTGGAGAAGGTGATGGCACCCCACTCCAGTACTCTTGCCTGGAAAATCCCATGGATGGAGGAGCCTGGTAGGCTGCAGTCCATGGGGTTGCTAAGAGTTGGACAGGACTGAACGACTTCATTTTGACTTTTCACTTTCATGCATTGGAGAAGGAAATGGCAACCCACTCCAGTGTTCTTGCCTGGAGAGTCCCAGGGACGGGGGAGCCTGGTGGGCTGCCGTCTATGGGGTCGCAGAGAGTCGGACATGACTGAAGCAACTTAGCAGTAGCAGCAGTCAGAAATATAAATAATAGCCGTAGCCTCTTTTCATGTGCTAGAAAGCTTTTGTATTAAAAAAACTTCTAATATAAAAAGACTGATTTATTGTAGTGGTGGTGGTGGTTTAGTCACTAAGTCGTGTCCGACTCTTGCAAACCCCTGGACTGTAGCACACCAGGCTCCTCTGTTCATGGGATTTTCCAGGCAATACTGGAGTGGATTGCCATTTCTTTCTCCATGGGATCTTTCCAACCCAGGAAACAAACCCAGGTCTCCTGCATTGTAGGCAGATTCTTTACCAACTGAGCTATGAGGGAAGCCCTTATTGTAACTGATATACATAAATGGAACGTTCAGACCTTAAACTTTGGGAACAAAACATTCAAACAATAGTATAGTATCGCTGACTCAATGGGCTATTACTTGAGCAAACTCCAGGAAACAGTGGACAGAGGAGCCTGACGAAGCTGAAAAAGTCAGACATGACTTAGTGACTGAACAACTAGTTTACAGGGAACACCCAGAAAGTTCATTTGGCTAATCCAAAATAGTGATCAAGATGATGAATTAAATGTTTCACCAGCGGTTCTCTTTTGGCCAGTTTCTTAGTTCATGACCAAGGTTCAATGTGTGAGAAGAAACTGCTAGATAAATCTTCCTTTAGGCTAAACAACAGACTTGACTTATAATTCAGGGGAGATAAAGCTGTAAGTGAACACATAAAATCAAACTGTTCATTAGAGATGAAGGGAAAAGCTTATCCCTGAGAATGATCTTAGCTTTGGAAAGATGCAAATTCAACTTTTCGTGTGTTTTATCCACTTAAAACCAAGTTAGGTTTTCTTGGGGAGTCTGTGGTATTTTGGTTCTTGTAAATACAAACCACAAATGCTCTAACATCTTCCACATACACCACTGCTAGGATGAACATCAAAGTCACTGACTGCCACATTTCATAAAGGATGGTTTTTAGCTTCAAGACTTTAGATTAACTAGAGAGAGCCTGTATTTTCGTATGTATGTCAATCATGCCACACAGAGAAAAGGGTAAATATTTCTAAGTTTGTTCTTTGTTCAGAAACTGTTCACAAGTGCTTTTCCTTTTGTTCATCAGATGGCTAGCCTAAAGTACATCTAGATAAAAAGTGGTTCATGCAAGCATTTAAAATGTCCACATTCCCCTGTGGAAGAGTATTCAGAATTATTTTGTCTTGTGGCCTCTGAAGCTGTGGGAGGCAAAGGTGGGCCTTGGGATGCAGGTTACTGATACACCACCGCAGGTTTACACAGCTTTATCATCCTTCAAAGGTTCATCTTTCAGATGGTGCTCAGATCCTTGGATTAACTTTTTAGATCTGTTCTGTAGATGAACAGCCAATCCCAGCCTCTTCGGTGAGCTTTCACTTTCACTGAATTAACTGTTAAACATTTGGTTTCTTTCAAGGGTCCTGAAGTCAACTTTATATCCAGTGTATTCTTCAGACTGTTTTTTCCTGTTACCAGGACATAATCTAACGCACTGAGGAGCTTCCTTAATGATTTATTTTACTTTCCACATGGTTGTTAAGGTAACTATTTGTTTCATCCAGAAACTGCCTCTTCTTTTTGGAAGATTCGTTAAGTTTCTCTTTCTCCTCTTTCCAACAAAGTTCTAGATTCCCTGTGGTGATCTCTTCAGAGAGTCCTCTGAGTATCAGATATGATACATCTGAACGACATGCCTCAACAAACCCTGAGGGATTACACGGAAAGACTTTCCAAGGAAGCTCCAGACTGTCTCTGAGGTCAGTACACCTCCAGCCCTACAACTCACAGTTTTTAAAATCAGCTTTAGTGACTTACACACAAAACATCGGGGGGTGGGGAGGGGAATGGCTTTATTGGGAGATAATTTGCATACATGTAAAATGTACAGTTCAGTAGATTTCAGTATATTGAGTTGTGCATTCATATAAATGGAAACAGACAATATGTAATCTTTTGTGACTGGCTTCTTAATAATGTTTTCAAGATTCATTCAGATGCAGCATGTATCAGTACTTCATTCCTTTTCGTTTGCTAAATAATGTTTTATTGTATGGGTAGAGCACATTTTACTTAGCTCTTATCAGTTGATAGGCACTTGGACTGTCCACTCTGTGGCTCTTATGAATAATGCTGTTTTACCCTCTGGGCAACTGGACAGTCTGTTTCCAAAGTGGCTGCACAATTTTACAGTCCCTCCAGCCACGTATGAGGGTTCCAGTTTCTCCGTCCTCACAAACATCTGCAGTGACCTTCCTTTTTAATTATAGCCATCCTAGTAGATGTGAATAGCATCTCTTGGTGGTTTTGATTTGCATTTCCCTGATGACTGATTAATGGTGTTGAACATCTTTTTATGTGCTGACTATCTGTTGTTCTGATTTTTGCTTCTTACAAAATTACTGCTGCCACATCTAAAAACATTTCCAAAATACCAGGTGTGTTTTTCCGTGCTAAGACAGTTGCTCTGATGCACTTTTCTTGGCTCTCTCTCTGATATGCTATGCTCCATGTTCTGATATTTTGCTCAAGGGTTCTACATATAAACAGTTTCACTTGCCTTTGGGCTGCCCATGATTGAGCCTAAGCTCAACTAAACACATGGAGACTTTGAAAACCTTTCAGAACAATGCTGTAGTTAAGATCTGGCTAAAGCAAGGGTTTTTTCTAACTCTTTGAGCTGCATATTGCCTTGAGTAATCATCATCCGGATTGTATCCTGTAGAAGAAAGTGAAATCTGGTCAGTTTTAACTGGTAGAACAAGGTACAGCTCTACCATGTCATTTGTTAAAATTAAGAATTAACACTGAGAACTGGAACTGCTGTACTTTAGGGAAGCCCAGAATTAACAATCAGGGGTGTACAATTGTCTGACATGCTTTCATATATTCCAAACATACTTCCCAAACCACCATGCTGTAATATTTATCATCTTTTTGTGTGTGCATGCAGATATTTGGTTTAACAGAAAAGTTGGGTGATGCCACTGTAGAGTGTAGACAGAACAAACACTGTAAAATTTAAAATACCAGTTAGGTGAAAAATCAGTGACATTGAGAGCAATGATCAAGATATATCATTTCAAGCTATATTCCAAGATAGCTACTAAATTTTTTAAAAAGCTCACTAATCAAGCATCCCAGGTGGCACTAGTGGTAAAGAACCCACCTGCCAATGCAGGAGACCTAAGAGATGCGGGTTTGACCCCTGGGTTGGGAAGATTCCCTTGGAGGAGGGAGGGCATGGCAACCTACTCCAGTTTTCTTGCCTGGAGAATCCCGTGGACATAGGAGCCTGGCGGTTTTTCAGTAGATATTCCAAGATATTGTATAAACTTAAAAAACAAACTCACTAATCAGTACAAAAGGGCCAGGGTCTTCCCTCACTAGTGATCTTGGTCTCACCTCTTCCGTGGCACTTTTGTTTCTTTTGAATTCTTCTCTTGCCCAGTCCTTCAGGTATTTGCGATCAGAATCATTTGGAACTTGACGAATTGCCTTCAAAATGCTTCTGTAGAGGAGGAGAACTTGTTGCCTTCTCATGAACTGTACAGGAGAGGAGAAATAGCAATTACAGCCGCATAATCGTCAGTTCAGTGGGTTCTTTTATCTTTGGTCCTCAATTTTGAAAAGAGGAAAGAAAACCATTTTTTTCCCTAAGAAAATGGCAAGAAATTTACTTGGATTGTTTACTCCTTTGTCAAATACAGGAACCGTTAAAGAGTACAAGCGACAGAGGAGTCTTTATAGTGTGTCACCAGGCAATGAAGTGCCCGGGCTAGATAGCCAGACCTCAGCCAGCCTCTCGCCTCTGCGACCGGAGAGCAGCCCCGCCCCGCAGCGCCTTCCGTCCTCCAAGGCGGGAAGCCCCGCCCCCCAGCCCGAGCCAATCAGAGTGCGGCGCGCATAGGGGCTTCCTGCCCAGGCGTCCCTCAGTCCCGCTCTAGAGGATGGGTGGAGGAAGCGATAGAGAATCGAGCTCAGACCCAGAAAAGCTGCCCTAAGAGGCCCTCGAGAACAGCTGGTACCTGCTTGAGCGTTAGTGTCGCTGGGGGCAAGCGGGAAGTGGCCATGTCGTCCTGACAGCGTGGTTCGCTAAAGCCCCGGCGCGCAGGAGCGGAAGTGGGGGGGGGTGGCGGGGCGGGGCGCACTCAGTTTCCTGGGAGACGGCCTGCAGCGTGTGCGCCCCCTATAGAACCTGGCAGTCTATTGGTCGGAACTAATGCCCGAGGCAGTTTCGCTTTGTCTTAGTCTGTTTCCTTATCAGAGAAATGGGATAAGAGTTCCTGCGTACTAGATTGTTGTGAGAGTGAAATAGTGGTGAGGCATTTAGCACAGTTCTCAACACGTGTTTGTTCTATTAAATGGAAGTTAAGGGTTTTGATGGTGAAGGGAGAAAACTGTGTATTCCTTTTGAGATTTAGTGTATATGGCTAAAATTACTAAAATTGTAAATGTTAATTTCTCGAAGTTTGTGTTCTGCTCTGCTTGTTTTTGTCTTTTTCCTGGTGCTGCATTTTTCCTGGCGCTGTAGTCTTCATGATCGTCATTAGTTACAAGGTTTTAGGTGGTTGTCCCATTGCAGTTTTGAGAACTTTGTATCACTATGTTCAAATGAAGAAACGAATATCCCTACACCTTAAGCTTTTCCTATGAAGTGAAGTCGCTCGGTCATGTCCGACTCTCTGCGACCCAATGGACTGTAGCCTCCTCCACCCATGGGATTTTCCAGGCAAGAGTACTGGAATGGGTTGCCATTTCCTTCTCCACAGGATCTTCCTGACCCAGGGATCGAACCCAGGTTTCCTGCACTGTAGGCAGACGCTTTACCGTCTGAGCCACCAGGGAAGTCCTTACTTCCCTATACTTGTTTTTATTCTCCCCTCAGTACACTCTGTAGGCTCTTGGCGTGTATTAACTGTAAGAAGTTAGTGAATCCCTCCTACTTCCGAATTAAAATACGGCCTTAAATGTTCAGTAGTTACCAGATCGTTCCCTGAGCATCTCCACTTGATTTGCTTGCTTGGAATCCTAACCCTAGTTGTGTATTTCAGTGTGTGTGTTTACCCACCTGTTTTCTCACTTCTAAAGTGAAATGATGCATCTGCCAGAGTTGTTACTGTAGCATTGTATGTGGTGCACTGAGAACAGAACCTAGCACGGGTAAGCACCCTGGTGGCTATTACCAGGCATTGTGTGAATAATGTTGATGCCATAACCCACCCTTTTTCAATCTCATGGGCTGTAGGCCACCAGGCTCCTCCATCCATGTCATTTCCCCAGCAAGAATACTGGGGTGTGTTGCCATTTGCTCCAGGGGATCTTGACCCAGGGATCAAACCCGAGTCTCCTGCATGCAGGCAAAGCCTAAAAACGTGTCTAATTAGCAATTTATTTTTTTTCCTTTTAACTATTAGTGAAATATCCCTTGTCACTTTCAGTTACACTTATTTTGTGAATTGTTCTGACTTTGGTCCCTTTATGATGACCCAGACTTTTATTCTAATTTTATATGCAGTTTTCCATATTTAAAACATTTTTTATCTTTTTTTTATATAGCTTTAAGTCTCTGTACACTGTATTTTCTATTATTTTGATTCATCTTCTCCCTTTAATTCTTAAAAAAATTTTCATTATTCATGTTTAAAATATTTATTCCACCTAGAATTTTGTTTTACAGCATATTGGGGATATAAGTTCTTTTCCAGTTGTAAACTATAGTTTCAGCACCATGTGTTAACCATTGATTCATCTTCCTGGGCTTTGTGATGGTCTTGGTAAATTCTTTTAGGGTCTGAATAACCCGTACAGCTATTTCATCCAGGTTTTTGTTGTGTTTTCATTAAGCAGTAATACTATCTTATAGTATATTGTAAGTATCTATTTGTCTATGACCTTTACAAATGTTTTGTCATTTTCCTTTAAATCATCTTAGAATGTTAATCTATAAAGTAACGTGAGAACAGACATTTTTATACTATTTCTTCTTTTCATCCAGAAACACCCCCTTATGCCAGACACTGGTAATGCTGTCCTGAGTCATATGCCTTCTGTTCTCAGAATCACTCAGGGTAGGAAGACATAAGTGTAAGGTAGTATTATAGATGCTGTTAAGACTCCTACCATGGAAGCACATTCTTCCAGGGCTTATCTGAGCTAAGTGTTCATCAGAAAGGCAAAGTGGGAAGAGAATTCCAGACAAAGAACACATGGAACACTGGCAGATTCTGGGGCCCCCGTGGTTTGCTGTGAGCAGATCAAATAGTGTGGTGGGGATGCTGGGAGAGAAGATAAGGGAGTTAGGCCAAGAAACAACAAATAGTACCTTCTTCACAGGAATTCAGAAAGATCTCCAAGGATGCTGTATGATGGAGTGAAGCTGGCACAGTGATTAGTACTTTGAGCTACATTTTAAAAGAGATCCAGCTGCAGTACAGAACAGAAGAAAGCAAAAGGGAAGGGGCAGAATAAGATAAATGTCTAGAAGTGAGACCTGACAAAATTGGGGTTTGGATGGAGATGGGAGAGGAAAGTGAGGCAGATGGAAAGGTTGAGTTCCACGTGAGAGAGTGAGTGAGCAGGCATCCACAGTAGCTGCTTCTCAGTGACTCAGGCATGTCACACTTCCTAGTCAACCCCCTCAGTTCCTGTGTCTGCTCCTGTGCTTCCTAACTTTTTCCCATCACAGCACAAACTGAAAATGGCACTCCTCAGTAACCTGCTTACTCAAATTCTTCTGTGTCACCTTGTTAGCTATCCTAGGGCCAAGGGAATTACTCATGTTGGTATACCAACTGGGATGCTCCAACTTAGCTGGTCCTGTCAATTAAAGGGAGATACGATGGACTGTGTCACAGTCGTAATGTTGGTTCTTACCTCCCTGCAGGAAGATTAAACTTCCTGCCCCACAGAGGCCTTTGGCTAGTGATACATCTCTTCCACTCAGAACTCATCTTGGAGTAGTACCCTTACAAGCCATTGTGTGCGTCCACCGTCCTGCCCTTCTTCTTCTGCCGAGGCCAGCATGCTGAGGCTCACCCACCGTAGACATGAACACAAGAAACAGACCCTGGGGCTGTTTGAGGTAAGCCACCGAAGTTGCAGGGTCACGATACACAGCATAAACTAGTGACAGCTGCCTGATCCAGCAGTCAAGACCCCTCGCACACCTTTTATACTCTTGTCATATTCCATTAAGGGTCATAAGTGACATCAACCGTGGTATATACTTTTTAATACTTTTCAGAATACAAGCTGCATAGCTTTTCAGAATAAAAAAATGATATAACCTCAGGTACATGCTTTAGGACACTTGGTTAAACAACAGCAAGCAGTCTGTGTCTTTGAGGACCACCTCAGAAGGGTGGCACACTTCGCAGTGTAACTGTAACACACACGGAGATGGACGATTACACCCTGGCATGTTGTCTACTAAAGGACATTGGGACAGGCAGAACTTAGAGAGAACACAGCACAGTTTCAAGTATTCGAGCACTGCTTTTTGGCCAAGTAAATAGAAAACTGCTGAAAAACCGCTGGTGTATTTCTGACTGGGAAAAGAGGTTTGGCTGCTCAGTTCTTCTGACACAGCACTCTTTTCCAGGATGAGCCTGGCTCAGTTCAGCTTGAAAGCAGTGTGAGGGATGATTCTTCCTCTTAACTGTTAAGAAAAAATGAACTAAAGAAATAAATTACTACAACAACAGGAACTGTGGCATTGAGAGGATGGAATAAACAAAGGGAAAATGATCTTTCCATCATTGCCTGGTCTCCCGAAGCAGCAAAGGTGAAGGAGCACAGGGAAAAGCCCCTTCCTTCACACACGACCCAAGGGTCATTCTCTGAGGATCTGGGCTCCCATAATGTCTGGTTGCTTTATGAGAACACACACAGCATGAGGTTCCTCCCCTTGGAGAGAAGGTAGTTCCTTTTATAACAAGCATGGTAAGAAAATACACTGACTCTCTAAAAATAAACTGGCGCTGTCTTAGCCATTTGACGGCTTTTGGGTACACACTGCGGACTTAGCAAGGCTAAGCCATAGGGCAGGGTCAAAAGGGATACTCCCTTTATTTAGTCCTTTGTCCAGAGCTCTGGCACAATCCCATGTTCCCCGCAGCATCTCCTCAAGGTGGTGTCCAGGGTCCCTGTGAGGGGAAGCAGGCAGCTGGGCCCAAGGGTGGGGTGCAGCCTCCTCTTGGGCCAGGGCTGCCCCAGCCAGGTATGAGACTCCTGCTGCTGTTCCTTGACTGCCCCAGGTTTGTTATAAGAACCAGAGCCCAGGCACAGCAGGGAGCAAGAGTTCTCTTTAGGCCCTGAAATCGAAACTTATGTTGCAATAATTTTTTGTAGCTACTGGGTGAATGTTTATAAATCAGGTCTAAGATAAAATACTATTTTCTAGGAGTTCAGAAACAGTTCTCCAGAAGGGAGCTCCTGGCAAGCAGTGTGACATTCTGAGAGCAGTTAAAAGTCTCTCTTGGGACTGTGTTCCTCCTGCTCTATGGGTGGTCAGAGGCCGTCACCAGCTCAAACCACTGCCTGAGAGCATCGCTGAGCGTCTCGGGAAGTGCATTCACATCGCGGAGAATTATGTAAAACGGGAATGGGAACTCTTCCATGTACGATCGGATTTCAGGCATTTCTCCAGGCCCTTTAAATATCGGTACCTTAATGTCCAAGATAGAATCCTGGCAACAGAAGACATTTTGAAGAGAAAAATTAAATCAGCTCTTTTATGATCTCTTTTGCAGACAATAGGCTCCTGCATATAAAAGTAGCTCTTATTAAGGAAGAGGCAGATCTCTTTCTGAGTATCCCTTCCAGGAGAATGGACACCGAAAGAGAGGGAAAGGGGTAGATGAGCAAACCTGATTGCCCTATGATGGTGTTTCCTATTCTATACTTGGAATAATTCACGTTAAGTCTTCAACTTGCTATTTAGGCCTTAATGTGACCTGGAGAGATGGGACTTCCCCTGGAACAGAACTGCCTGATGCTTGCTCCTCTGAGGAGGGCATTGCTGAGATACAAGTACCTAGGAAGGGCTGGCTTTGTTTCCAGCGGACAAGGCCCGTCACAAAGGCTGCTGTGCAGAGGGAGATGACCCACTAGAGTACCAGTCATCACAGTGAGTGGTTCAGAGGATGGTCTCTAGTATGTATGGCTTCTGAGTCGTTACCTACAACCTCTCCGCGTTTGTCCTTTGCTGTAGAGTGGGAATAACCACGCCTACATCAGAGTCATTGCACAATTATATGAGAACATAGCTATAAGATGCCTCAAACAGTGCATTCAGGATGCCACGAGTGTTAAGAGGAGTTCTTGGTATGATGGTGAGATGCAGGCCATTTGTCAGATAGAATAGCTTGGAGGGAATTCTCACTTTATCTCCAGAAAAGTGGCTGTTAGTAGTCACTCACCCGTGAACTGGGATTGTCCAACACAACAAAAATAACAAAGATGTTAGCATTCCGGGCGGCCTGAACTGCTCCTAGGACTCTGTCTTTGCCTTCGAGGAAAAGGCCGCGTCCATCAGAGACCACCAGGAGGAGCTGGGCGATTTCTGGAGAGGAACACATGGCAGGAGGGGAAAACTCAAACAACTTGAGAACTACCACGGTAAGACAAATTAGGCAGGCTTTCTCTGAACTAGTAAAACCAAACAGTTCTGAAGCTGATGAATTCTGGCACAAAGAGGGTCTCCAGTTAGATCTATTATTTGAATGTGTGAGGCAGAGACAAAGCTGTGCAGACACTTCTGTCAATAAAACAGTTTCCCAACAGTGCTTTGGGGATAGGTCACATTTAGATCAACTTTGTTGTAGAACAACATGTGAGAATGAAAACACATGTTTATGGATATAAAGTATAAAAAGAGCAGTCCTGAGCAGACCATTAGAACAAAGTACCCAAATCAGAAACGTGGAACTGTATCTTTCACATTTCTGTCAATTTCCTGTACCTAAATTCTATGTTTTTTTCTTTTTCCTTGAAATTGACTCATTTAAACAAAACTTAAATAGACTAGACCACTAAAATGAATAAAAATGTTTTAAAAAATTTAGCACATTATATTTTCAGTGAAAATTACAAGTGTTGAGAGGCGTGCATGACCTGCTTCAACAGGTACAATCAGAATGGAGGATTTAGGAAGGGTTAGAACTGGTGTGCTGTAAAAGCCCCAATCAATCACGATGGATTACCTCATTTCTAAATTACATCGTCCTCTGCTTTCCTTTGTTACTAAAATATTACAGAATATTCTTTACATTTAATTCCACACACCCTGCTCCTTCCTTTCACAAGTGAACTCAAATCTACCAAATAAAAAATTCCATGAATGTTTAATACCTCCCATCATCCCCTGTTCATGTCTTTTCCTATAGAGCATACACTTGAAAATACGGTGATGGGTACACTGAAGTGAGACAAGCAATTTGCAAATAATACAGGAGCAGAAAAGTGTTTTGTTAACAAAGACCAAAGAACACAGCTTACCTGGACTGACGTTTTGTGAGAGTTTCTGAGCAGCTGCAAACATGTTGGCTGCAGACTCTAGAAACTAAACCAAAACCAGAAATAGACAATTAGAAGACTATTTAACTCTTTCCATTGTCACAGAGACTGAAATTACATCTGGCACTTAAGTGATCATCTCAAATCTATAGGAACCAAACTGTCCCTTCCACTCACCCGCAAAGGACTGATAAGGCTTGCACTTGGCATTTACCTTGGGTGCTGGCATTTCAAGCCTAGACCTATACCCATGGCATATACCCCACTAGTGTTCTATGAGAAACCCCAAAGTGGGGGGAAAAAACCACTTAACTCTGGGGGACAGGAAGTCAGTAACTCCCCAAATGAACTGAAGAGCTGTCTTTCAAGAAAGGAAAATAACTGAGCAAAAAAGGGCAAAAAAAACCCCTCACAACATGTCCATAAGGAAGGAAGTTAAATTAAGATAGGAATCAGGAGAGAATTACTATCCCATACTGTTCTGAACTCATGCCACCCTGAGCAAGTCACTAGCTTTATTTCACATCACTTCTCTAGGCTAAATGGTGGAGAGAAATTGGCCTTGACCCACTTGATAAGTGTACTGGGAGGTGGTTCATTTTCCTAAAATGCTCCAAACTGCTCAAAAAAAGTAGGGAGCCAAAAAATCAATGATGCAAAGTGAAATGATCTTTGAGTAACAGAAAAAGAGGTCACACTGTATTTAATAATGGATGCCAAAGGAGCTTCTGTTCCAGTGGTACACAATCTTGAGGTTTAGGACTATTCTCTATTGTAAATTTTACTATATTTGGGAGGAGGGGGTCCTAAAAAGTATGTCTTTCCTATACCAGAAAAAAAGGGGCTTCCCTTGTAGCTCAGCTGGTAAAGAAACTGCCAGCAATGCGGGAGACCTAGGTTTGAGCCCTGGGTTGGGAAGATCACCTGGAGAAAGGCTACCCACTTCAGTATTCTGGCCTAGAGAATTCCATGGACTGTATAGCCCATGGGGTTGCAAAGAGTTGGACACGGCTAAGCGACTTCCACTTTCAGAAGACATGTGATGTCATCAACTTACCTGAGCAATCTTAGTTTTCTTTTGCTGGAATTTGCAGAGCCGCAGAATCTGGGACCCTGAGTAGTCACTGAACTGTTCATGGAATGGATGTAATAGCTTTACAGACTCTCCAAAACTTGGAGGAGAAAAACCAAACAATGGGAGTTACTTTTTGTCATGCTAAAAAAGGCTGGGTTTCCCAAAGGGATTAAAAGTCACCTTTACCTGCATACTGCAATCTGACCGACTTCTAGAAGGGTTAGAGCATTTCCAATCACGGCCAAAGACTCAAAGGCAAGCTGTAAAACAGAAAACTGAGGGTTGAAGGCATCAGGGTATTCTTGACACCAATGCCTTTCAACTCTTCATACCACAAGGAAACGCTGTTTTTTTGGTATGGCACACAGGGGAACACCATCAATATGGCTGTTTACCAACTCAGAGGCCTTGGTAGTCTTAGGCTCTGGGTAATGCCACAGGCACCAAAACCCAGTATCCGCTATAGTAGTAGGAAAGGTCTGCTTTAGCATTACTCGATAAAAGTGATCCCCAGAAACCTGGTCCATAAATTATGGTTTCCCTCTGCTTTTCTGACTACATAATACCTCATGGGTAAAAGATTTTATTAGCCTATTTATTCTAATCTATGCATAAATGACGGTATAGTTTTAGAATTTAAATTCAACTGAAAAGAAGATGATATTTATAGCAGTTAACACCTACTGAACATGTATCAAATACCTGGCACTGAACCAAGTGCTCTATATATGTTGTTTCATTCAGTCTTCATAATGACTATGAGTTTGAGTTAAGTATTGTTATAATCCTTTTTTAAGAAGTAAAATTACCTGCCCGAAGTCATGTACTAAGTGGGGAGTTGAGACTTGAACCCAGGTTTAGATGGTACGCTTTTTTTTCCCCCAGCAAAATGTATGTATAGACTTTAGGTTACTCACTGGCTCGTGCTGGCTATCACTGAGGAACCCCCCACCACTCTCCATGTCCATGACGGTGGGTGGGGCTGTAAGGAACTCTACCCAGGCTCCTAAGCCCTGTTAATACTGACAGAACACTAACTCTACACAGACTTAAAGAAGTGTATACTGAGGACTTTTTCTTAAAAAAATCAGAAATATTCAGATACTAAATTGTGCATGGTCTAAAAGAGTACAGTGCATCATGTTTTGTGGAAAATAAACATTGTCGGAGTGACTTACCCTGCAGCTAGACAGCTGCACAGCAAGGCTAAGAAATACAGCAATCTAAAAGATCTACAATCTAAGAGACCACAATCTTTGGGACATCTCGAAATTGCTTTCAAACTCTTTAACGTTTAGGTCTTCTCAAATATGGTATCACATTCTCAGAACTAACTGGTATTCCAAAGTGCTTTCTGTCCAGACCACACTCAATACAAATACATTCAGGTGGCCCATCGAACCATCATTGCACTGCTACTCCTTACCTGTTTGGTGTGGTTGTCCACCATGCTGGAAGAGTCATCGATAGCCAGACAGATTTGATACTGCCGTTTACTAGGCTTGGTTCTTCGAAGCCAAATCTTGTCTTTCCGAAACTGGCTGGCAATGTATGGAATGACCTTCCGCATGTTCAGTCGCTTCCCAGTTCGATAGTCCCCTCTATTAAATTTAACCAAACAGAACAAAGATTAGAGCTAAAAGCACAGAAACAGTACCTGACAGCCAATTACACCAAATAACCAGTATCCTGGCACAATGAAGTATTATTGTCGATTGAGACTGCCAGGATCTTCTTGATCAGCAGCAAACAGATATGTATGTGGCAATAATGATTAGGTCCTTTTAGAAAATGTAAAACACTTTTTAAAAAGGAAAAAAAAATGTTTGCATTGACTGTTAAGTGTTGGATTCTCTTTTCTGTTCTAAAACTCTGATTTTGGATACCCCTTTGGACTTCCCTGGTCGCTCAGATGGTAAAGCATCTGTCTACAATGTGGAGACCTGGGTTCAAGCCCCGGGTTGGGAAGATCCCCTGGAGAAGGAAATGGCAATCCACTCCAGTACTACTGCCTGGGAAATCCCATGGACAGAGGAGGCTGGTAGGCTACAATCCACTCCAGTACTACTGCCTGGGAAATCCCATGGACAAAGGAGGCTGGAAGGCTACAGTCTATGGGGATGCAAAGAGTCGGACACGACTGAGCGACTTCACCTGCACTTTGGAAAGATCTAGGTGAGTGATGCGTGCAGCAAGTTGAGTGACCCAACATGTAGAGGGTGAGCAGCACACCCCCCCAAGGTTCAGCCAGTCTCCTCATCCGGTATTAACTAGTCACAGAAGCTTCTCTGCAGAGACAACAACACGGCAACAAGGTAAGGACGCCAGACTGGTGCCTGCACAGCAGGAATGGCCACCTAGATGCTGGCACCACAGCTGGTTGGTGCTCGGCTCAGCAGGAGAGGCGACGCTGGCGCCCTCCTCAGGGCGCCACGAGCACCTCCAGTGCAGAAGACTTACTTCAGCTTGGCGGCCTGGGTTGGCTCCAGTATGAGACGGAGCTGTTCACACAGCTGTTGTGAAAGAGGCGCAGTTAAGACCAGGTAACTCTGCCACATCTCCGCTGCGGCCTTCTCCTGTGACAACAGTATGCGAGGTGCCTTTAGAATGTCAGAGCCAGGCAAGGTCATTACAGCAAGACGAGGGCTTGAGGCAAAGCAGAAGAAAACAGCTTGCTTCTCTCGGCAAGCTGATTCACTTGGTTTAAAATGTCTCCTCTTCCACCAAAGCCACTAATCACAGTTCCAATGAGAAAGAATGAAATTTCAATGAGGCAGTAAAAGACTAGAATTCATGACCAGATCAGTGCCTTATTCACATCTCCTATGAGGGGTACGTAATGTGTACCCTTCACATGGAGAGGGAGCTGTGATGGTTCACTTTGGTGTCAGGAGATCCAGCCACTTAAACTATGGGCTCTCGGGGTCTTGTTTCAAAAGCAAAGTGACAAGGACAACTCTCTCAAGTAACACACTTAAAAGTGTGCTTATTTCCTGGGTACAAAGCTCCATTTTTTTTTTTAGGGCAATTACGGCACAGCAATCATTACATACATGTGATGAGAATGATAATAGATATATTTGTGTATACATATATAGATGAAAGTAAAAGAGGAGAGTGAAAAAGTTGGCTTAAAGCTCAACATTCAGAAAACGAAGATCATGGCATCTGGTCCCATCACTTCATGGAAAATAGATGGGGAAATAGTGGAAACAGTGTCAGACTTTGTTTTTGGGGGCTCAAAAATCACTGCAGATGGTGACTGCAGCCATGAAATTAAAAGATGCTTACTCCTTGGAAGAAAAGTTATGACCAACCTAGATAGCATATTCAAAAGCAGAGACATTACTTTGCCAACAAAGGTCCGTCTAGTCAAGACTATGGTTTTTCCTGTGGTCATGTATGGATATGAGAGGTGGACTGTGAAGAAAGCTGAGTGCCGAAGAACTGATGCTTTTGAACTGTGGTGTTGGAGAAGACTCTTGAGAGTCCCTTGGACTGCAGGGAGATCCAACCAGTCCATTCTAAAGGAGATCAGCCCTGGGTGTTCTTTGGAAGGAATGTTGCTAAAGCCAAAACTCCAGTACTTTGGACACCTCATGAGAAGAGTTGACTCATTGGAAAAGACTCTGATGCTTGGAGGGATTGGGGGCAAGGGGAGAAGGGGACGACAGAGGATGAGATGGCTGGATGGCATCACCGACTTGATGGACGTGAGTTTGAGTGAACTCCGGGAGATGGTGATGGACAGGGAGGCCTGGCGTGCTGCGATTCATGGGGTCGCAAAGAGTCGGACACGACTGAACAACTGAACTGAACTGAACTGATACATATATACAATAAATTTAGGATGCAAGCTCACTAAAAAGGAAACTTTCGGTTAATCTACACTTCCACTTTACGTCAGCTGGCAGTGTTCCTGGTGGTCTATTCAGAGAGTGACATAGTATCTAGAGTTTTGTCCCACGTCTCTACCACTATCACCTCTATTATTTCCATTACAGAGTTAGCAATGGAAGTTAAAAAATGAAACATCAGTTTTTGTTTTCATTAACTGCACATCTAGTGGCAAAGCAGGCTTTAAAATTATATTCTCCATATACTCAGTTGCTTTTACCAAGGTAACTGGAGTTAAGAACCTATTAAGTTTGCTGTATCTTAGTAAAAAAACCAGTGACTTACTTCTTCTGGGTTTCCTGATTCATGTGGCTGCCATGTTTCCAGCTGTCTCTCCAGCTCCTGTCTTAGCTCATTGACATCTTTTAAGAAGGGCTAAGAAGGAAAAGTCACAGATAGAGGAGACCCAGGTTGGAATCACTAATTCATTATCCTTGGTTGCCTTCTTCCCCGCAGTGTGAACTCCCACTGAGATGCAAAACTTGAGCAAACTTAATGGCACAAAAGATGCCAGACAACTATTCTCCTTCCCATTTTTTTGAGGGTAAGATGGATAAAGGAAATTCTGAACATTAATAAATCCCAAAGTACTACCCAGGAAGGTATCAATAACAGAAATATTCTTTGATCTAGACTACCATTAGGTCAAACAGTTTGGGAAAACTCAGTTAATTGGCTCTTCCTAAATGAAAGCATTAAGTCAAAGATGCTTACTGCTTAACCAACATAGACTTAACTGACCCGCAGGCTCCCAACCCAAGGCTGGTGAATGCTGAGAAGAGGGCCAGAGGCCCACGGGCCAGGCCCCCAACTGTGGCCAGGTAAGGACACAGACCTCCCACAGCAACACTAGGATTGGCTATTAGAAGTGTGTTACCTTCTCAGAGAGCTGCTCACACACCTGCTCAGTGTGTTACCTGACACACTCAGAAGTGTGTCATACCAATAGTACTCCTTGAAAGATTGATATGATACGAAGCCCCCAAACAACCAGATGCTTATGAAGTTTTTAAGAATTAAAAGCAACTTATAATTCCATATTGTCAACTTCTTAAAGTGGTGATCTGTTAAAAGTTTTAGGACCTGGAAAATCGTGTCCACAAGTAACTGATGGGCTGTGTGAATGGTGGAATCTTGGCTTCTCTCTGGTTTCTCATTCTCTGTCTCCTTGTGTGCTGCGTCTGTCCTGGGGTGCTGGTCTTCCTCTGTTTTAACAGTTTGGGTCTCCATCTCCATCTCTTCAGAGCCTGTTCTCACACAAGGACCGAGTTTTACTTACGTAACATCAGAATGAAGACTGAGTGTTCAGTCCCATGTCAATCTTACAGTCGCTCAGACCTCCCAGCGCATTAACATGTCAGCTCCCTGTGTTCTTTCTCTCTGAGATAGTCATTGCCAATTCGTACTTCCTTAACTCCCCTCTCTCCCCACCCTGTTGTGTTCTGGGGAGGGGAAAGTAGGGGAAACTGTTTAACCCTGACAACCCTTGTAGGACTGTGTGATCCATTAAACTGTGTGCATGCAGAACAATGATAAAAATAAATTAGAATCATAGTTCCATCTTATAGATGAGGAAGCTGTGGCAAAGATAAATAATTTGTCTCCACCTATAAAGTAAGTAAGACAAAGTCTGGGTTTGAATCAAGGAAGATCTAATCACAGAGCTATGTTTTTACTGTCCCATAATGGCAGTCTGTGATTCTAACGCCCCTGAGAAGAAGCAAGCAGAAGTAGCAGCTGTTGAATTTAGCAGGTTACTTTGAATTTGCATTTATTTCATTGCTGATGTTCTCTTTCCATGTGTGTTGAATACATTAAAAAAAAAAAAACTGCCTTATAATAGCACGTGGGCTCGGTTATGAAATGCAACAGTTATAAAATGTAAGAAGTTAGTGTTACTTTCTCACATGCATTTCCCCTATTTCTTTAAACATTTTATGCTAATATTGCGTATTTTATAATTAAAAATATTGTTTCTCTAGTAATCAAGAACATCTCTTCTGGTTACAATTGGAGTATGTGCACTGTTCTGTTTTCTTCTACATATTTAAAAAAGATTGCCAGGATTTTGTCTGGAACTTGGGCTTCTCTGTGAATGTCAGTGACCTGTAACACCAGTCCCCCACCTTTCTACTCCCAAAGGAAGTATGTACAGGGGAGTTACTATGGGCAAATGAGTATCTAAGTCATGGGTTAGGACATGTAAAAAGAACAGACCAGGCGGAGCTTAGGTGGGAAGCAGGTGTTCACCACAGAACTCACTCACCTGGCTGGGCCGTGCTCCCCGACTTGACCTCCTCTGGCTTCAGTGACTCTGTGTCTACCGCTCTGAGCTCCTCCTGCTCCTCTGGGTCCATGGAGGTATCCTCTACCTCCTCCTCTTCGTGAGCCTTGCTGGAGTCCTTTGCAGACTGCTGCTGCTCCGTGCTGGCCACATCTGCCAACAAAGCGCATACACATAGAAAGCTTAGCTCTTTGCAGAACAGAGTCATTGAGAGTGGGTGTGCTTTTGGTCAGAGATTCTACCACTGACTAGTTACGTGGCCTAGAGACTGGACGCAAGTACTTGGCTTGTGAGCTGCGGACCTAAGTGTCTTATTTCCATGTGTAACCATGCATGTGACCACAGAATAGGATGTTTAGCTGCTGGGTTTTTATTGCTATGATCAGAGACTGAACCAGAGTAAACGTGCTGAGCACATGACTCAGAGCAGCTAACGGAATTATCCTCATTGCCAAGTCATGGGTGGAGAAACTGTAGTGATGAAGTATAACAGCGGGGGACGGGAGCAGGGCACAGAAAGACAATGTGGGTATCCCAGCATCGTGACCCTGGACAAGTCCTTAAACCTCTTTGGCCTCAGGATGCTGATCTATAAAATGGAGGCATCCTAGCTCGAGATTACTAGAGGAATCAGGCTGCAAAGCTCAGAACAGTGCTAGGTACAACATGAAAGCCCCGTGTATGGCAGTCGTCATCGGTTCTGCTTCATTTTTCTTAAAGGTGGGGACAGGAAGAGAGGAGAGTAATCCACAGGAGAGCAGTCTTTTCTGTGTCATATTATCAATACCAGCTTGCGTATTAGGAACAAAACAGTGAAAAGTCACCCAGAGAGCTCGAGGGGAGACTGAGTGATGACTGACTCCTATACTGAGATCTCTTTTTCTTTGTCACTTACACTCTGAACCACTGCAGAGTGAGTGAAGAAACCTCTGCTACTCAGATCCCTAAGACCAGTGCTGGGTTTGGAGAGCCAACTGTCACCAATAATATTTAAAAGGCTTCACTAGACCCAGAAACCTGAGCACTGAAACCCTGCACTTGGCTACAGATACCTTTATTTCAAAACCAAGTTGTATATCTGCACAGTTCTTATTAAAAGGAAACTCGTTTGAAAAGTCATTTCCCCTCCCTCTTAAGATGACTTTGTAACAACACCTGGCAGACACACAGTCAGCATAAGCTCTCACAGAGCTTGATGAGCAAGGGAGGGCCCCCCCACCCGCCCAGCTCTGTACCATAGGTCTGTGCATCGTAGGGCTCGCTGCCCTGTTTGATGTGCTCAAATGCTTCCGCGTCTTCCACCTGGGCCTGGGGCTGGGCCGGGCCCTGCTCGGCACTGCTCTCGGTGTCCATGGTCCTCAGCCTCTTATGCACACGCTCATTGTGATCACCCATGGAGCGTTCGTTGTCGGCCTGCCCAGGTTTCCTCTTAAAACTCTGTGGGAAATATGAGGAAATTCATCAGAACTTTGTAATACAAAAAGAATAAAAATAATGTTTATCCTCAGGGGGCTGATTAAATAAATTAGGTACAGCATACAAGAGTGGAATTCAATGCAGCTGTTGATAGGAAGATCTCTAAATACACATACAGAGCAATCTCTATGATATACTTTTATATCTGAAATAAAGGCAGAGGCAGAGACACTCTCACACAGGTGCACACACACAAACAGCCATTCATATGCTACATATGCAGTAACTCTCTTAGAAGACAAGACTGGTAGTACCAACATGCTTTGAGGACAGTCCCTTGGGTGGCTTGAGCACAGGGATCAAATGGAAGCTTTCTAGGGCATTGGTTTCTATAGGCTGATTTTGTGTCACATGCATAAATAGCACCCCGTTTTAAAAATCTTATAATTAAAACATAAAATAGGGAATTTGCCAGCATTACAGCAGTTGGAACTCAGCACTTTTATTGCTGGGGCCCAAGTTTAATTCCTGGTCAGGGAACTAAGATCCCACAGGCTATGCGGTGCAGCTAAATAAAATAGGATTAGGATAGGATAGAATAGAATTGAATAGAATTAAAGAAACCAAACACAGAAGAGAATGGACAGTGAACAGAGTACTACTGGTTAGTAGCTTGGCAACTACCACCTGGTTCTTAGGCTCCAGAACAAGAGCATCACAGGATCAGGATATGCATTTGTCTGTCCCCACCAAGAAAAAGTGAAGAAGCCTGGCAGTCCTGGTCTGCTAACCAAGGATGCCATCATGGTGGGACAGCAAAGGCTGGGAATTTTTTTTTTTAACCAGTATATCTGGAGCATTATCTTACATGCAGCCTTCACCTAAGTTTAGCTGAAGAGCGATAGAGACCTGTGTGTTTTTCCTGGTGTGTTTCTGGGAGGCCATCCGCGCCATGAAGCTTGATTCGTGGCCTTCTGCCTGGTTTGCATCTGCAGCTCCACTGCCGTGTTCCTGTGAAATCCAAGCCACAAAGAGTGAGGGGCAGGAAGCGGAATAAGCACCTGGTTACAGACTGTGCTGCGTACAATTCCCCTCAGTCACGTGCAGTCGGCCCTCTGAATCCGCGGACACGGAGGGCCCACAGCCCTATACCAGTTTATATAAGGGACTTGAGCGGCCCGTGGATTTGGGTATCCGTGGGGGTCTTGGAATCAATCCCTGTTGGAACCCAGGGGATGACTGTGACCACACCTGCCTGTCTGCTCTGGAGCTCACCCGTCACTAACGCCTGGCCTGTGGGCAGAAATAGAAATACTTAGACCTGTCTGTTACCCTCT
Organism: Oryx dammah; assembly: GCF_014754425.2. Classification (NCBI taxonomy): domain Eukaryota; kingdom Metazoa; phylum Chordata; class Mammalia; order Artiodactyla; family Bovidae; genus Oryx; species Oryx dammah. The sequence goes on along the minus strand of NW_024070188.1, from coordinate 47,988,255 downwards.
TGGGGGACTCTGTTGTCTATAGGAAGTAATGGCTTACTCTGAAAGCAGGACAGACATCGATCAGAAACGAGGCTTCATCATCAACCAGCTGGGTACCGTTGAGACTGTCATTTAACTTTATGGGGGCTTATTTAACTCAGGTACAAAATGCAGAACATAGAAAGAACAATAATATTTATTTTATAGGGCCACTGTGAAGATCTACCAGAGTAATGAAATGCTCAGCAGCTCAAGAACGGGTGTTGAGTAAATGGGTTGGAAGGGTAAGAGAGGTATAATGGTTGTAATTACTGCTGAGAAAATGGGGGTTCAGAGAGACCAAGGGAGTGGTCTAGAGACACCACTGAGCAGCAGGCCCCCTGACTTCCAGGACTCCCTCCAGACTACCTGTGCCCCAACTGTGGCTACGAAAGACACACCACCCCACACCAACGAATGAAGTGTTTTGCTTTTTAAATTAAAATGTTTGGCAGCCTGGTGAACAGTAAGGGAAGAGGATGCACTGTTACCCATATCACTGCATGAAACCTCAAGTCAACCCTTCTTTGCTTAGGAGCTTCGAAAACAGAATTTGAACCTGATTCTCCCACAGAGAACTACACTGCAGTAATTTTTTCTCATTAAGCACACCACTTATATACAGTGTATAAAAATATTCTGGGGTTTGTTCCATATAAATACAGGTGTACGACCGTTTTCTTAAAGAATGGGAGCTGGAGTTTTAGATGTCAACAATAAAAAACCGTTACACAGCAATCACTACTGCTGAACAGAACACGGTTTCACACAGGGAGAGGAGGCCCTCCCAAGAGGCGGCTGGTGGAGACGAGGCCCTCACCTCCCTGCCCTGCTCCGTCTCGGGCGCGGCCCCAGCCAGCTCCACGGCCCGCTCGCTCTGCACGCTCTCCAAGCCTGTCTGCCCACAGGACTTGTGCTCCTTCCTCTCCGCGGACTCTGGCACTGGCTCCTCCATGTCAGAGTCCTCCCCTTCTTCTTTTTCCTGTGTCTGCAAGGAAATCAAATAGCATTAAATGCTCTGAGGGGAGAAGATGAAGTGAGGGTCCCCCTCCTCACCGAGAGGAGCCTGCAGGCAGGGGATCAGCCACAAACCGAAAACTGCTTGGCGCTGTGACCTGCTCATGGAAAAGTATCCTAAGACAGAGTCTAGTGAGAAGATGGTACTCTTTTCTCATCATTATTACTTTTAGCAGAGGACAAGGCAGATCCGCCGTGATACCTGAGGCTGGAGACCTTGGTCAACAGGTGTGTCCTTGTCCGCACTTTCCTCACTGGTGTCTTTGTCCTTGTCCTCCGAGGACAGTGGAGCCTCCTCTGCGTCCTCTTCAGGGTGCTCGGCAGCATCCTGGTCTCCGTCGTCAGCTCCGGTATCCATCTCTTCCTCGCCCTCCTCCCCCTTGTCATCTTCACTGAGGCCTCCCTCAGGCTGGGGTTGACCCTGACCTTCATCCTGATCAGCCTCAGTCTCTTCATTTATGTCCTCAGCATCACGACTTGCTTCTTCAGTATCCTTTGGTTGTTCTTTAATTTCCAAAGGATTCTCTTCTGGACAGATTAAACAAAAAAAAGAATGCAGAATTAAAAAACTAAACAATATGATTTCTTAAGATGAGATACAGTCACACAAGCATCTTTTTATTATTCTCAAACCAGAAGCTGGCAAACTATGGTCCATGGGCCAAATCTGGCCATCTACATATTTCTGTGAGTAGTTACACTGGAATGCCGTTGCATCCAATTGTTCACCGACGTGAACAATACACTCCATCCATTTTGTATTACCTACGGCTGACTTCACACTACAAGAGCAGAACTGAGGATTTGCGACTCTGTTGCAGCTTATGACTGTCAAAGACTGATCTGTTTATTATCTGACCAACCCTTCACAGAAGAATTTAGTTACATCTGCTCTTCACTATACTTATATATTGCATACAACTGTTTGGATATCCATTAAAAATCCAAAAGCCACCACAACAATAGGAATATTTTAGAACAGACAGGCAATGCTAGTCTAATTTTCAATTATCATTACAAATAACTGATGGACATCATTCCTTACCATACACAGAAAATACAACATATATTCAAATAGGAACAATCCTATTTGAAAAAGTTTTGTTTAAAACAGCTTTTCTATAATTTGGATATTTCAGAAATCAACTACTTTGTTAGTAAATAATTCTTTAAAATAATTGCTCCTTCAGAAAAAACTAGTGGTTATCACTGTGTGGAGGGGAGGGGTAACATAGGAACAGGAGGTGTTAGGTACAGACTGGTGATGTAAGATAGGCTCAAGGATGTATTGTATAACACAGGGAACATAGCCAGTATTTTGCAGTAACTGTAAATGGAAAGAACTGTATAAAGATAACTTTTTCACAGTAATTGCTTCTTAGTTTATTTACATAGTAGCTTAAAATGAGTCTGGATATTTTTCTAGGGCAAAATAGCTTATTAGATTCTCAGTGAACTTTAATTTTATGCTTGCTTGACTGTTGAATTTAAGGTTGAAATAAGCTTCCAGTATTATAAGGTAATGAAAAGTGCCTTAGAAGCAACAGCTTATACTATGCTTAAAAAGGAGAACTAGAGATTCACTGGGTGAAGAATGTTCTAAGCACAGGTTATCAAATACCTTAAATGTGAAAAAGGCATTTTACACTTATGAGAGCCATATACTCACCTCCTAGATTTAAGAGATATTAATATTTTGCCACAAGTGTATCACATCTGTCACTTGTATTTAAGGAATAAAAGAGTTCTGGACACAATTGTCAGGGTTCTGGATGTCTCTGCTCTTCCTACTTCCTCAGAGCTCATAACCTGGTTACCGTGAATTATTTCTGTGTTTTCATACATTCTTTTAGCAAATTTTCACATAAATAGTACCTCTCATTTATTCCTTTGTAATTTGCTCTTTTTGTTCTAATATGGTGTTTTTAATAGCTTTCTAAATATGTAACTGCCTCACTAAGAAGCTGAGTGAGGCTGTTGCTGCCTTCCTGTCTGGTTGCCCATCCTGACAGGGCCTCCGTCACAGCGGCATCACCTACACCACCTCCTGACAGCAGGAGGCGCTCCCTAGGGGAGCCACACTCAGAGGGAACAGTGGGTGGCAGAAGCGCTGGGTTGCTGTTGTGCCAAGTGAGTTCCCTTGGGATTATTCAACTTCACTTCCCATTATGATTTCATATTTCAGCCTAAACACACAATGTAAGCACAACAATCAATAACTTTCCTGGGAGGCAATTCCCTGGCAGTCCAGTGGTTAGGACCTGGTGCTTTCACTGCAGCTGCCCAGGTTCAATTCCTGGCCAGGGAACGAAGATCCAGCAAGCTGTGTGGTACAGTCAAAAATAATTAATTAAAAACAAACAAAACTTTCACCAGAAAGGTAGTAACGGGGCTCTGCAAGAAGCCTGACTACCTGGACTGCACAGTGTTTATACCAGCCCACGAGAGGGGCCCACGGTGAACCTGGAGGGAGGCAGAGCCGCGTGTGACCGCACCACCCGGACACAGGCAGTGAGATACGGGACAGGTGACTGGCGTGACAAAGCCCTGCTGGCTACAAGCGTCAGGTCTACCTGGAGGAGAAACACAACAAAGAAAAAGCAAGCCATCTTGCCAAGCTGGAATTACATGGATCAGAGACGATAATGAGCTGGCCAGGACGCTGGCCTGAAAAGGAATCAGTTATTACTCATTTTCAGAGACTTTCAACAGGCTCTTTATGTTTTAAAAGACACACCTTCTCCATCTTCACGGTCAGTGTCCCCATCACCATCCTTGTCTTCAGTGTCTAAGTTCAAGTCATCTGGAAGGTCCAAGGCCTCAGGTTCGGGCAGCTTTTCCTCGTTGCCATGGTAAGGATCCACCTCGTTCTCATCATATTCCCTCTTTGGGCAACAGAGAGATCAGGAAAAATAAAAGTAAACTTTTAAAAGGAATAACATTCACACATAATTAGCTCTAAACACAGCTGACTCTTGAACAACACAGGTTTGAATGGTGCAGGTCCACTTATACAGACCACTTATGTGGATTTTTTTTCAATAAGTATGTGCTATGGTACCACACAGACTTGTGGCTGTTAAGGACCTGAGGCTGAAGATCCACGGGCGCAGAGGGCCAACTATAAAGTCACCCAGAGCTTTCCAGCCTTGCAGGTGGTCAGTGCCCCCAGTGCCCCGACTGTCCAAGGGTTACCTGTCCTTATGCCGAGAGAATACAATGTCTCTGCTCTAAAATTACCAGCACGCATTAGAATTTTACCAATATTTTTACAGTTTTCATGTCGGAATGTCAGGTGTCACTTTTTGTGCACATTCTCCATAGATAGGAGGTGCTGTGTTACCTATCGCAAAGAGGACATGGAAGTTTATAGACGAAATATACAAAAGGACTGTGGGTTTTAGTTTCTAAACTATAACATGAGTCCCAGCAGCACAAAGCTCATCTCATCAGTAACCAGTGGTTAGATATTTTATGTTAAGAGGCTCTATGACACATTCCTTTATGAGGCAGTGGGAAAACAAATGATAAGTAGGAAAAAATACGTCCTGAGATGCCCTGGGAGCTGTGCGTTGCAGTGGCCCTGGCCTTGAGTGAGAAGAGCAGGTGGGTTCTGAATCCTCATTACCTCATCTATTTGTTCATTAATTTTGTCTTGGCCTCGTCCATCATCATCAGCTTCTGCTTCTTCCTTTTCCTCCTTCTTATCTTGCTGGGTTTTCTCTCTGTTTGACTTGCCAGCATCTAAGTTGTCATCTTTAGCGACAAGCTCAGAATCTTCCTAAATATCAGAGGAAGAAAAAAACACAACATCATCACTCTCAATCTAAAACACTGCTTTCACTTTACCATCTAACGCAGCTCCCTGACATGTGCTGGGCCAATCCCTTGGAACCATCCAGCTGACGGGGCACACATCATCCTGGAGGGATCAGGCAGGACAGCGCAGGTGGCAGCAGTGACAGCAAGCATGTGAACAGCAGGGTGGGGAGGGCTGTCTGAGCTGTGGGATGCATCACACCCAGCCCTGGGGGTCCCCTAAGTTCAGGGCTGGGGAAGTGCAGTGACCACTGGCAGAATCAGATATAGCATCTATAACAATGCTCCCATTTCCCTCCTCCGTAACACAAGGGATGCCTCAGGTCAGGCTACTCTTTGAGCCCTGAATATAATAAAAAATCCAGACGGCAGAAAAAAAAAAACAGAAAAATAGAGACGGAAGAAAAACCAGACAGCAAAGAGCGAGCAATGAATGACGGGGAGTGGCAGTGGGTAGGGAGACTGGCCCTCTCATCGTGGGGACACAGTGATGGGGGAGTCTTCTGCTTACCTCGTCCATTCCTGGTCCCGTCTCTTCAGTCTTACTGTCTTCCTCCTCCTCTTCTTCATCGTCATCATCACCCCAAAGCCTCTCATCTAGTTTGTCAGCTTCCTCACCATTCAGATCGCCCATCTGTTTATCTAGGTCTCCAGGCTCGCTATCTGATTTTTCATCATCCTCTTCTGAAAGGGAAGGCACTCAGCTCAGTTCGGCAGATCCCCAGACTAATCTGTTCCTGTGTGTGTGGGAGAGGCAGGGACCTGGCCAAGATCCTACTTGGGATGTGCTGCAGTTCTACAGAACCCCCTACAGGCAGATGCTTTTAGGTGTCCTGAAGCACTCTTACTGTGTCTGCAGACTGGAGAAGAAAAGAGGTCTGGGATGTGTGATGGTAGAGGACTGTAAGGAGGGTGGTAGAACAGCTGTCAGGATGTCTCATTCTGGTGCTGGGAGAGTTCATTAAGGGTCCCAGCAACCTCACTGGGTTTTGGTTTCTTACCAGGGAAATGATCAAGGGTGGTCTACGATATCTCCAAGGTTCCTCCCCATCTCCAATCTATTCTCTGCCAATGATTCTAACATCTCAAATCATGTGTCTCAATCAAATAACCAGACTTTTCTTTCCTTTGTCTTTGATCAAGGTCTGCTTTGACAAAGGTCATACTCTTATACTTACTTAGCCATGCATATACCTTCTTCTACTCTGAGGTTAGCTATCATTTCTGTAAGGTGTTTGCTTAAAATAACACACTGTATTTCAAATTAAGCTTTGGATAGAAATTTAGGACAACAGTTGAATTATGGTAATAACATCACAGATGATACTGTGCTGTAAGAAATCATTATCAAGTAATTCTCAATGACATGTAATACTCATAAGTTAAAGAAAAAAGCAGACTATAGAACCATTCATGGTGTGTGTGTGTGTGTGTGTGTGTGTGTGTGAATATATATGCAATAAATGAAAATACTCCAAAATTAAGTGATTTGGGTGACAGGTACAATGGTATTGATTTGGTTTCTGCATTTTCATTCCAAATCATCTACAACAAATGTCTACTGATTTTGCAATTAGAAAAAAAATACATATATATTAAAAAAAGAAAAAAGCCTCTCTAGAACAATTCAACTTGAGCTGAGAGCCAAGCTCGGTGAGGGTGCATCTCCTCGCTCTCCCTAGAGGACACCACAGGTCACTCATCTGGCACGTGGAGTAGCCGGAACATCAGAGCCAGCGTCTCAGTTTACTCAGAGCAAACTCTCCACAAGGAACTAGAGACTCCTGACACACCGGCATACATACAGCATATGCTGATGCTTCCTCCCCAGTCACGCAGAGTAACCAACCTGCTCCAAGAGTATATACTAGGCTACTTATTGGGAACACGTGGTTTCCTGGAGAAAACAGCCACTTTTCAAAAACAAGAATGAAGTGGCAGATAATCTCAAACCTTGTTCTTCCAGCTCCCCATCATGCATTTTCCCATCAAAGTCTTCTGACATCTCAATGGCATTATCCTCGCTCTTAATGTCTGATTTTGAGTCAGGATCTTCTTTATCCTTTTCTTGACCCTTCTGAAATGTATCTTCTGCCTAAATAAAAAAGCATTAAATAATGTAAATGAACTACCATTTATTCAGCTCTAAATAGAATATAAATATATAAATGCCAAGGTCAATGGTATAAAATTTTCTCTGAGGAGAGAAAAAAGAAGCAACAGAGAAAATGCACATGATTTGTGACTTGCTTTAATATTTCTGTTAACTAATTTCTAGTTATTTTGCATTTGTTGTTAGAGAATATAGACGTTTATTGAGGTTTCCTTCATGTGAACATTTTTAAAAATCCAGACATATTTAAAAAGTCTATACATTCTGCATGTAGGATAAAAAAAATTCGCTTACTGTACTGCATATAAATTTAATATCTATCTTGTCACTTCGATCTCTCATAGACATTACCCAACTGTGATGTAAATTTCCCCCTCTACTACTTTCTTTTTTATCTTTTTATTTGAAGTATAGTTGATTTACAATGTTATGTTAGGTTCATATGTATAGCAAAGTGATTCAGATACACTCACACTTCTTCAGATCATTTTCTATTATAAGTTATTACAAGGTATTGAATACAGTTACCTGTATTATACAGTAGTTCCTTGCTGCTTATCTGTTTTATATATAGTAGTGTGTATCTGCTAATCCCAAACTCCTAATTTATCCCTCCCCCAGTTAATGCAATTTTCTTCACTTTTCCTTAGACTACATATTCCTACACAATCTATATTATATCTTGGGCAAAAGATTCAGATTGCTATCTCTTCCATTATGGTTGAATTTTAAAAGTCCTTTTTAAGATACAAAAGTAATATAATCTCATATAAAAATTTCTAAGCCAAACAGAAAGAATATGTTTCCCTGGCACCCCCATCCTCCAAAAGTCCCAAAGAAATTACCACTGGTGATGTTCTGGCATGTCGTTTTATCTATAAGTACACTAATAGACACTTAGAAATATAATATATACAGTATATATCAATACCTGCCTCCAGTATTTTTTTAAACAAGAAAGGGATCATTCTTTACAAACTGTTGTGCAATCTGTTTTTTCAAAATTAAAAAATATGTCCTAGGTATATCTCCATGTTGATACTTAAAAATTTATCTCATTATGTTTATTTATAGTATTGCTCTGCATACATAGTATCATTTAAAAATAATTCCTTCCTGATGAATATATGGGTTCTTTCACAATTTTCACCAATGTAAATAATGCTGTAATAAACATTTTTATTTAAATACACTCCCTTGTACACATATTTATCTTGGGGCCTTATGAGATTTCTGTGAGAAAACATGGAATTCCTAGATCAAAGAACACAAAGAGTTTAAAGTTTATTAGACACTGCCAAATTCTTCTGAAAGCTTTTCTATCCCACTTAATAATGTTTTTTTGCAGTGGATTTGTACTTTTCTATTAGGTTTCTTTACTTTATTTTTTTTTTCCTCATTAACAAAGTCCTGGGTGCTAATTAAGTTAAATTTGAGAATTACAGAAAGGCCAATACATACACACAGACACACACACGCACTGTACATTAGAGCTCTACCACATAAATACGAGCATTATTCTTTTGGTTTTTTTATATCTTTCCAATTTTCCCTTCAAAGGAAGAGAGGAAATCTGGATTGGTTTGTTCCTCTATTTTTAATAGGTATGACCATACCTTAAATAGAAATTTATGGACTAATTTACATTTAGAATACAGATGATAAAATGAAATTCCACTACCTGTTCTTTCTTCAAGTCACAGTTGATTAATGACTAAATGACTAAAAGTATATTTTTTAAAAAATCCAAATCAGATTGGAATTTTAAAAAGTAATATAAGAATCTTAGTCCAAAGCATCTAAATATTTCAAAAGCATTCTTGATTCCAACTAAAAAAGGATATAGATATTTAAAATCTGAACATGTCAAAGACATAAAACAATAAAACCTATTAATAACAAACACTAGCACTATTGTTTAATGTAATCATTACTTAAAATAGCCAAACTTTTTGTCCTTAAATGAACCACTACCAAAAGTGTTCTCTAGAAAATCAGCAAAAATGTTCCCATTTAAAATAAAAAATTTTAAAACTATTTCCTTCCCAAATTGTAGGTACAACCAATGACTGAGCTACAAAATATCCTTTCTATTGTCTTCAAGCTTTTAATTTATAGCCACTCCCTAGACTCCAGTATTCTTAAGATACCTAAATCAGTCTGAAAACCATTAACCTAATAGCAAAAACATTTAAATGTGTAATGTAAATACTGGAAAAGGAGTGTATGCTTCTGCATCCAATTTACATATTTCATGGCCATGAAAACATACCTGTTCTTCATTTTCTATCTGATCACTCACATCCTTCATGCCCTCGCCTTCTCCAATCCCTCCTCCCTCGTAGTCATGGAATTCAGTCGCCCCTTCTCCCGCTGAATCTTCCATAAACTCTTTGGGCAGGCAAAATCCCTTGAAAAATAAAGAGTGAATGTTACGTACAAATGCAATAAAGAAGTGATTCCCAGTCCTGCTACAGGAAAAAATACCCTACATAAATGATAAATTCTTATCTAGCTCAGTATTTTATATCTGATGGAAGGACAGGAGACTTTTTGACATTCTTTTCTTCCTTGGTGGTAAGTTATTATGCAGTTTCAAAGCTTGACATCAGATTTAATATATGAAGTTTTGACTGTGAAAGCCTCTGGTATATAGTAATCTGTCATTCCGCTAATAGAAAAATTTGAATGAGGCATATACTAAGGATGGTATTTAAGAAGCAAATCACCAGGGGTGGGGAGGGAGAGTAAACCCTCTCAGTGTCTAAATCCCAAAAGGGGTTTGTCCTTCTTTATCTACTTCCCAAATTAGTAAGCCAGAGAGGAAAGAGAGAAGACAAGTACCCTTGAGGTATTGCAACTTGAAAATAGATGCTGTGAGAGATTCCATTTTCTTTCATTAAAGAAAACTTTGTGTGATGTTCCTCAAATCAAGTCACAGTGCGTGCATGTGTGTGTGGCTAAGTTTCTTCAGTCTTGTCTGACTCTTTGCAATCCTAAGGACCACAGCCCACCAGGCTCCTCTGTCCATGGGATCCTCTAGGCAAGAATACTGGAGTAGGTTGCTATGCCCTCCTCCAGGGGATCTTCCCAATCCAGGGATCGAACCTGAGTCTCTTACATCTACCTGCATTGGCAGGCAGGTTCTTTACCACTAGCATTTTAAAGAACCACTAGTTCTTTACCACTGGGAAGTAATTATAATGCCAAAAAATTTTTTTTAAAAAGCACCCCCACCCTTGAGCTAACCTGTCATGCTCAGCCTGGGGTGTCTGCTGCTAAGGCACTTGGCAACCCTTATGGCATGGGGTCTAGAGATACAGCAACATTTGTAAAGAGTTAACAAAACTGTATTTCATGTCAGAAAATAGCCTAAAAATAAGTATCAAATACTAGTGTGTGGGATGAAATTGACTAGAAAAAGAAATAGAAGAAAATAATGGCTCTCCATCAGAAATTCTACCAGAGAAAAGTATAAGCTATCAAGATATTTGTCAATCTGAGGATGAGAAGGTACTATGAATACGCTGACAACAAGACCAAGATCCACAACCAGCAAACACTGGCTGACTGAGTTACTCAGAAACAGCTCTCTATGGCTTAAGTGCTTTAATCACAACCTAGATCTATTTTCTTAGCACTGTATCTCATCTGTTTTCAAGTCCCCTCAGCACTCCTCAGAGAGAACAGGAATACAGTACAGAGACTTAAAAAATTAAGGGAAAGGCAAACTCACTTTCAGGACATGTATTCTGAGAAAGATGACTGGAAAATACATTTTGGTTAAAATAGTGAGGTAAATGGCTATGTACTCCAGTATTCTTGCTTGGAGGATCCCATGGAAGGAGGAGCCTGGTGGGCTAGTCCATGGGATCACACAGCGTCAGACCAGACTGAGCACCTAACATTTTCTCACACTATTTTAAAGAAATACGTTTAGATGCATGCAGAGTAAGTCATAAAAGGAGGGAGATTCAGACGTCCTTCCGCAGGGCACATTACTGCTGCAGCTGAGACGGACACTAAGCTCGCAGCACTCTGCTTTTATCAGAACCATTTCTACCCACCACAACCCCGTCCGTAAACACACACAGGTCTGACAGGCCGGTCATTCTAGAACCTGTCAGACGACAGCGATGGTGCAAGTGGACAATCATAGCCGACCCAAGTCTGGGCACCCTCAACATACGGTCCTGCCCGTCTTCTGCATGCCGTGTTCCCTCCAGAAGTGATGGGGTGTGAGACTGGCTCAGTGCCCATCAGAGAGAGGGGGCAGATCTCAATAAAGGGACACACTTATCCTCTAGAGACAAGGGCTTGCCTCCCCATTTTTTTTTTTATCCCTTTGTAGTATTTTAGATACTCAAAACTAAGAACTTGTGACTGTTTACAAGAAGCCTAGACCTCACCTTCAGTTTGTAAATTCTTATCTTCTTTAAGTGCATCTCACCTGTACCATATTTAGATTCAGGAAAGATCTTAAAATACTAGGGACATTAAAAGGGAAAAAAAAAGAAACAAAAAACAGAACAAAAAACTATATACTTAGTTGAAGGTGGTTCTCATAAAAATGCAAGTCTCATTTTACAAATGAGCAAACTGAGGCTAAGTGACCCACTCACTCTGAACCTTGGAACCAGATAGCCCTGTGACTGGCCTTGCCATGCCATGCTGAGCCTGTTAGATCTGTCTGCTGCTCCTGAATTCCAAGGGTAGGATCCACAGTCTCTACAGTATCAATGCTTTTCACAGCACTGGGATCATGGCTGCATGAAGGAATGACTTCCCTATTAAAGATGCCCACCTCTCTTAACCTTAAGAACCCCATTACCATTTCATGAATAAGTATAAATAACTTACAACTTAATAGCATTAAAGTGAAGTTGCTCAGTTGTGTCTGACTCTTTGCAACCCTATGGACTGTAGCCTGACAGGCTCTTCCGTCCATGGGATTTTCCAGGCAAGAATACTGGAGTGGGTTGCCATTTTCTTCTCCAGGGGATCTTCCTGACCCAGAGATCAAACTCAGATCTCCCACATTGCAGGCAGACTCTTTACCCTCTGAGCCACCAGGGCTTAACAGCATTAAGGATTCATTTATCCTACAGGTCTAGCTAAGAGTTATCAGAAGACTTCAAATTGGAGACAGAGAGAGAAGGGTATGAACAGAAAGCAACAGCCTTTAGACGGACTCTGTAGTCTAGGGAACTGCCCCAGTGAGAGACCAGATTTTAGTAGAAACTAGAGACCTGATTTTAGTAGAAACTAAACCAAGACTTTAGTAGAAACAAGCTTAGTAAAAGGGGAATAAACAAAGCCATAAGAAATTCACAGGGAGGGCAAATCACCTCCTGCTATTTGTGAAGGTCCAGAATAAAAGCCCATCAAACCAAACACTGATGGGTATGGAATATTTGGGTACCTGCTGCTCTATGAAAACAGTCCTTACCTTCTGGGCAAGCTCCGTGAAGATCTGGGCAAGCACAGAGAGCAGCTTTGCAGTGCTGCGGTGAGTCGCCAAAGACATGGTCAGGAAGAAGAGGACGAGGTCAGAGTACCTGGACAGCATGGGCACCAGGCGCACCAACAAGCGGCAGGACTGGGTGAAGAACTGGGGAAAAAACAGATCGAAAGGCCTGCTCACACCAGGTCTCCTCTGGGCTAACCAGGTAGTGATGGTGGCTGCACAACACTGAGTGTATTAAATGTCACTAACGGCACATTTTAATTACACACAGGTACACCACCCGTGCTCACTGGGATTTCCTCCTCGTTCACACACTCTCTCACAACACTACACTTCAAATTCTTAGTGACTTAAGTCTCTTGTTAACATTTAGTTAACAAGATTGTTTATCTTTTTAAAAAGTATGTTTATCAACAAATTCTGCTGGGATTCAAAGTTCGCACTGGAAGCAATGCAACAGAATAACACACAAGTCCTATAAAGTAAGTTGTTTCTCTGGACTTAGGGAGATGACAATGTCATCCTCTCCTGGCTTATGAAAGGGAAAGGGGGTTGCATGATATGGCCAGTAATCCTTAGTTATGGCGGTAACATCCACCATTAACATCAAACACCCAGGAGTATGTGATTAAGATATGAAAGAATTCTAGGTACGTCAATCCTAGGTACTCTAGACTGCCATCATTTTTGCACTTACAATTGTAATCCTTAGCAAGCAAGCTCTAAGTTTTCCAAAGTTTGTCAGTGAGGTCTTACGCACAAAGAGATCAAATTATTAATGATTCTGCCAAGGAGGCCTGCTTTGGGAAGACTATGCGGAGTGAGGTGAAACCCCATCTGCTTCTGCCCAGCCCACATGGACAGTGAGAAGCGTGTAAGGATCTGCTGGTTACCGTGTGCTTGGCTGCTGTACCATCCTCGCCAGATGATTTCAGCCTCTCCACCAGCTCAGAGACAGCAGAAATGATTCTCTGCACACGCAATGTGCTCACGTCGGCCCAGAAGTCCTCCTCCAGGAGTTTTGTGAGGTGTCCTAACTGCAGGCTCTCGAGGCCTACAGTCTCTTTCATTCACAGAAAAGAACAACATGGTGAATAACAGAATAAACTCTCCTCCTCTCCATTCATCCAATAATTTATTCCAACATCTGTCCTTAGATATTTAAAACAGATCATCAAATGAAAAAATCAGGTAAGAAACTAGTATTTTCCTGGTTCCAGACATACCATCTTCTTCTTGGGGTCTTGCCTGGTCAGTGCTCTCCTCTGTTTTTTTACTGTTTCTTTCTGCTAAATTCTGAATGGCACAAAGGATGGCCTGGATGGCAGTTTCCATTTGCTCTGAAAAATCCTCTACAAACCCTTCATCCAGCATTTGGTTTCCTAGTAAAATAACATGGTGCAGAACAAATTTTTAAAACTCAATCATAAGTTTCAGTGCCTCTGGAAATTACTAACAATCCTCATTTGTCATTTTAACAAACAGCCACCAGCTAAGCATGTGCTAAGGCTGAGTCACTGTCAAGCTGTGCTGGGTATAAAGAATGAGACACATCCCTGGCGTAGATGAACCTACAAGGTTATTTCCGTGTATTAAAACAATTTTGCTGAAAGAATGCCAAAAATATGAAAACAGTTAAGATGGAGCGTATAAACACCAACTTAATCCGAATAGGAACTGTCAGCTTTCCAGCCGAAAAGAGAACTTTCTGGAATAGCCAGTGAGCCTGTGCTGTCTCCCTACTCATGTGCTATAAAGTAAGTAATGTGATGGCAACCCAGAGGCAAGGTGCTCAAACAAAAGTTAAGAGCTATGTGCTCGGGCTTCCTGGGTGGCTCAGTGGCGAAGAGTCTGCCTGCCAATGCAGGAGAGACGGGTTCAATCCCTGGTCCAGGAAGATCCCACATGCTATGGAGCAACAAAGTCCATGCTCCAGAACTAATGAGCCTGTGCTCTAGAGCCTAGCCTCAACTACTGAGCCCACATGCCACAGCTACTGAAGTCTGCCCACCCTAGAGCATGTGCTCCCATCAAGAGAAGTCACCACAGTGAGAAGCTCACACGTCACAACGAAGAGTAGCACCCACTCACTGAAACTAGAGAAAAGCCTGTGCAGATCGAAGACCCAACACAACCAAAGATAAATAAATTATATATATATATATATATAAAAGAGCTATGGGCTCCAACCACACTTCCTAGCCTTAGAACCCTGAACAGCATCTAGAACAAAATGTTTCTTTAGGACAATGTGGACCTAAATCTATAAGACAGCATTCCTATACTGGGCTTTTACTCCGTTACTGAAAAGCAGTCCTCACCTTCTTGGCTGCCTGGGGTGAGCAGATGTGTCTTCCAGGTAGTGAAGTCATCTGTGGCTTTATTGATCTCTCTTCTTACATATTTCATGCTCTCAACTAAAGCCATTTGTGGGTCTGTTTGCTCACTCTCAACCCCTGGAAGAATGAACAAGGACTCTAGGCCTTGCAAATGAGCTGACACCTGGGATAGGCAACTCAGCCCAGAAGAGCAAACTTCAAAATCTTTCCTGCAACAACAAAAATGCCACCATGTTGAAAGCAAGGCGCTACCACCCATCCACACCCACCCTTCCCTCCCTCCAACCACTAAAACTCAGGCCATCTAGAGATTTACAGCTGGACATACAACACAAAGCACTATGCAGGTCACCAGAAAACTGAGGACTGAAGCACGACCCTTTCCTTCCCTCACTAAACTGTGACCACGTGCCCACACAGAGGCAGAGCAGAGACACAGGCACACTCACCAAGAATGAAAGAGAGACTCGCAAGATTGCTGCCTAATTCTGTCAACATCAGCTTTCACGGTTTTAACGGTTTTCAGCATCTCTGTTAATCTCGCAGTTGACTGCTGCCAATGTGGGTCCTGTTTCCGCATCAGGCAACCAGAGGGCAGCTGCGTTTCTGGAGCTGGGGACGGGAAGGTCAGGTCTGACGGGATCAGGTCTAGCGCTGCTCCAGAAAGCAGCCCCTGGAGGTGCTCCGGGTCTTCCAGGTAGGGGGCGTGTCCGGGAGCAGGCCCAGCAGCAGGGCAGCACTGGAGGAGCCAGGAGAGCTGCTCCAGCAGGACTTGGGTCTGCATAGCCAGGTGCTGCAGCCTCTCTGTCCACTGCTGCACCCCGTCCTGAGGAGGGAAGGCCACAGGGTAGGCGGGCGGCCCCGTCAGCCTGCCATCCATCTCTTGCACACAACTGAGGAGGTTCCTGCACAGAGAAACAAACCCAGGGGAAAAACACATGGCACCTTCAACTGTGTCACCGAGCCGTTTGTTAACAGTGAATTCATTGATTTCTGGATGAAGTATGGGCTCTTCCACACAATCAAGAAGAGAAGCTCCCCCAGAGGAGTAAAAGGTCTGATCATATGCCTTCTAAAGTACTTAAACACAGCCTTTGGTGTTTAAACACATCCTTCAGAGTAGCAGAATGGGAACTCACTGCTTATTGTCTGCCACTGACAGGCCTCTCATACCCAACAGTCACAGCACCACAGTGACTTCAGCCACTATTTTCTAAAATAAAAAATCTAGTAAATGTAGTATAATTTGCTATATAAACTCTTGTGAGCAGAGACAAAATAGCTGAAGTGACTACAGTCTAGAATACGATCTCTCAGCCAAGGATCCACTCAGCAGGTGATGACAGGCTTCCTAGCCGTCCTCATCTTTTTAAATATTTATTTCCGTTGGGGAGCATCTGTGTATAGTTCAGCAAACTGCAACTCTGTGATCCAAAAAGCCTAACAAACTCAAGTTGACTCACATCGGATCTCCTCGAGACTGGGATGCCCCAATGCCATGAATGCAACCCTGTTCCTCAGCCCACATGGACTGCCAACCACGAACTCCCTCACTCCAGACCCAGGTGTGGTTCAGCTGTGACCATTTTTACCATCTGACTCGGCCTTCAACTCATCCCCCAGAGGTGCTGCCAACACCGGGGGGCAGAAGTGTTACCATCAAAAGTAAGGGGCCGAGCCAAGGCAACCCCATCTGCGTCTTTGGGCCTCAGACCTCACATTACAACTGGGAGCAGCTCGTACAGCAACTGTGAGCCGCACACAATTCTCCCTGATTCATTCCGAGAAACACAGCCAGTCAGCAATACCTGAGGAGGATCCACTGCTCAGTCAGCGCAGTCAGGGAGCGCCGCTGTCGGATGAGCACCTTCATCAGATGCGCCGAGAACCCTTTACACCGCTCCACGTGGCCCACGCCCACCTCCTGGCAGGGAGAGAGGAGAGTGTGCTGAGGGGCAGCACGGTGCAGATGCCACTGGTCCTGCACTCCTGGAGGAGCCCTGTAGGGGGCAAGCTGGGTGTGCTGCCCTCTAGAGGCCACACATCCGTCCACCTCTGGGAGCAGGGCTTCTCCAAGTATGCTTCCACAGACCACGGATATTCCATGAGCAGGAACTAGTTTTAACACCAAAACTGGGTATCAGTGATCTTTTCTCAATTTACCGGCGGGGTGGGGGCAGAATCTGAGGGTAGCATTCAATTTGAAGTTTTTCTTCCATAATTTTTCTTAAGGATTTGGACCTGCTAGCAAATGGTGAGTAACAGAACTTGTTATCAAATGCTTTCTGGTTAAGCACAAAATTACATTGATTACATTACATTCTCAGGTTGATAACTGCAAAGAGCTCAGTCGCCTCCAGTGATGGGCTGTGATCATGTGACCAGGTCTGAGGATGCTGTCCTGGATAACAGGAGTCCCCAGGTCCTGCAATCCCAAGGCTCTATCATCCTACCTTGGCTGGAGCCGCCAGGACTGCAATAAGCCTGACGTGTCGTGCAAGAGAGCGATAGAAGTACTTCTGGCAGCCCTCCCACGAAGATGAGATTTCTGTAAGCAACCTGGAGAAGAAGTCAACATGATGTAATTAATTAAAACCGTTATCTCCACCCCAGATCCGGAGGAGTCAGAGACTGGTCTATTCAGCCACAACCAGAAACCAAGAGTCTGAGCAGATTTACTTCTGTGAGGACCCATTGAATCAAGTACTCATCAGTCCTTTACACAAAGGATGTGACAATAACATGAGACCTTAGAAAAGGTTTGTGTATATGGCACACTTAAAAATGTGACCATTCTCTTACAGATTTTCACCTGTACATTCAAATCAAGTGAGCAGATCTCAGAAAAATCAAAGGCCCAAAAAATAATGGGAGAGATAAATATGAGGAGGAAAGAGAAATGAAAAGAAGAAAATCAACAGTTACTAACACCTTCTTTAAATGCTCAAAGTGGTCCCTTGTCTTCCTCACCCCACCAGACTCCCAACAGAGCCCAACCTTCCAATGTTTTACATTCGTTCCTTACCTTTTAAAAGGGCAGAAGGAAAGGGAAGTTTTTTAAAAAAGAAAATTAACACTTACTAGGTGCTCACCACCTGCCAGTCCTGAGCCGGCACTTTTTAAAATGTTATCCTAATGGTGACACTGGGGCAGAAGTACTGCTACCCCTACTCTGGCAAATGAGGCCATGGAAGCTTAGCTGCCGTGCTTCATTTATAATTAAAAACACTGACCTAGAATCAGCCTCCTGAGTGCTGCTGACTATAGACAATGCGCTCTGGAGATCCAACGGGCGAAGATGGAGCATTTCTTGAGGGTTTTTTGTACGGGCCCAGGAAAGACCTTTGCGATATGACAAACCTAGGAAATAAACAGCATGTTTCTAAATAAGGAAACTCTGAAGAGAATGGATTAGCAATGCCACCGCTAATCAAAAGTCGTGTCCTGGGAACAGCATCGCCCAGGACTCTCAGGCCCTGCCCCACAATGAGCGAAACAGAATCCGCTCCTGCACTTCAGCAAGATTCATATACGAGTTACTTCGAGAAGCACTGCTCTCTGTGCAATGTTGGAAGGGTATGTGCTGTACAACAATTGGCGATGAAAATAAAACACATGGTTTCTGAGAAACCTCACTGCAAAATTGTGAAACTACTTGGGAGTCACAAATGGTTCATCATAGGATTTTCATACGTGCAACTGGAACTCTGCGAATGGCATTTCAAAACCTTGCTTTCCACCTTGTGTTTCGCACTATCTCAGCTGTCTCTACAAAGTTTCCCCAAATCAATCATGTTATATTTCTTCCTAAAAGCAGATGAGTATACTCCACTGAGTTTCCAGTGAAAACTGTACCAGTTTTTGTCAGGTGTTTAAAGAGGTCTGCTAAAGCTCGCTGCTTCTGCATGAGAATGTGCTTGGCTTCCGACCGCTGCTTCTCCTTCTCTGCGGAGGGGTCCACCTTTAGGCTCTGAAGCTCACTCATAAAGGAGATCACTTCACCTGCAGGGAAGACAAGGGAGAATCATGGAAATCCCCAGGAATTCTTAATATACTCAGATTACCCAAGACCAAGGACATTTTGGAAAGAAACACCAAGTGTCATTCATCTTTACATCTAACAGTCCTCAAGATTGGTAAATTCTCAGTAACAACTGATGACATGCATGACAAGAGAAAAATCGGAAACAATCTATCTTGACAACAAACAACCCAAATAAAAGTAGCTAATCTTTTTATCCAGGGGTTTTATAATCACTCAAGCAAAAAACTTATTGAGCATGGATCATGTGCCATGATTTACATTAGGAACTTTAAAACACTTGAATAAACTTCCCGTAACTACAACATGAACTGAGCTTCTATGCTGTAACGTGTGCTTCGAAAACGTTCTAACCTGTACAGCTCCAGAACTTCTTTGTAGCCACTCTAAGAGGCTCAGAAAGTCTAGTAATTTTCCAAAGGCCATTCAGCTACAGAGCAGATTTGAAGCCAGGACTTGAACCCTGGCTGAACTGACTCCAAGGCCCAGATTCTTTCTCCAGCACTGTGCTGCCTTCCTGAATACCCACAGGAACCGAGAACACGAAGGTGCTACCAATCTGCCACAGGCAGTGTCATAAGCTGACTGCGTGTCCTTGCCAAGTCCACGTCGAAGTGCTAACCTCCCAGGACCTCAGAATACGACTGTGTTTAGAGATGTGGCCTCTGAGCCCATGAAGGTAAAAGGAGGCCTTGTAGGTGGGCTCTAATCTGATCTGGCTGGCAACCTTGATAGAGGAGACAGGGACACAGAAAAGGCATCTACAAGCCAAGGAGAGAGCCTCAGAAAAACCAACCCTGCTGACACTCTAATCTTGGATTTTCAGTCTGCAGAACTGTGAGAAAATCAATTTCTATTGTTTAAACCACCCAAGACGTGGCACAGCTGCCCCTTGAACAACATGGGTTTGAACTATGTGGGTCCACTTACATGGGAGTTTTTTTTTTTTTTTTCAATAGTAAATACCTCGGGGCTTACATGAGCCCGAGTTGAATGAATTCGTGGATGCGGAACCATGGACACAGATGACCGACTCTAAGTGACACTTAGATTTCCCAGCTTGTGAAGGGGTGATGGCCCCAGCGCCTGTGCCCTTCAGCTGTACTTTGCTAAGGCAGCCTGAGCAGATGGGCTAGCAGGCTGTCTAGCCCATCAGGTGAGAGCCCACACACTGCACACAGCCGGCACAGCCAGCAGGAGAGGTCGCCGTGTGTCTCCCAAAGGGCGCAGCTGGGATCTGTAGGCCATTCACCCCCATCATTAGGCACAGGCAGGCAGGTTATCTTGAAAAATGCATATTAGGCTATTACTCTAACAAGTTGGTTTTTACTTTATTTATCTGGCTGTGCCAGGTCTTAATTGCAGTGGTAGGATCTAGTTCCCTGACCAGGGATCGAATCTGGGTCCCCTCCACTGGGAGCACAGAGCCATAAACACTGGACCGCCAGCCAAGTCCCGCTAATAAGTTTTTTTTCCCTGTATAACTATATTCCTGAGGTCAGACTGCAGCCTTACTGGAGAAGGACCAGCTTCACTGTGACCCCACACTCGCTGGGGCTGGGTAGAGGTGGAGGAAGTCGTGAAAGGCTGCCAAGGGCCCAAACAGTCTATTAAGTTCTGGATCCCCTTTCCCAGTCATTGCTGATACACTGCAGAGCAAGAACCACCAGGGAGACAAGATTGCTACGGCTCTCTGAAGCGAAAGGAAAAAGAAAGGGACCATGGATGAACTTTCCTTCTCCTTTAACTCAAGAGAGACAGCATTTTGAGAGGTGATGATGGCATCCAGACTCTAGGAAACTCGTGTTCCTGACCAGGAAGAGCTGATGTGGACAAGGCTGCTGTAGAGAGTGGCTAGCACTGCTCTGGTCTGCATGAGAGGAGGACAAGACGAAAACCACGATGACCATCTGTGGGGTCTCAGCTGATTGTGTCTGGGTGTTGGCTGGTTTGTAACCCACTTGCTTATTCAATTACCTGCTCTACACTACTAGGACACAGGTAATTAATTCCAGCCTTTCTAGGCCACTGGGGATACTTCAGAAAGAAAGCCTCCTCAGTCTGGGCATGCACCCACCGGTGAACTGGTCGAGGCCCTCCACGAGGTGGGGCAGGGGGCTTCCCTGGATGAGCGTCAGGCACATCTTCCTCATGCGTTTCAGGAGTTTCGGCAAGCGATGCAGAAGGGGCCCCTCCGAGGGGAGAGGGGCGCCCTGACACTGCTCTGGAACAGCAGCCTGTGACACAGAGTACAACAGTCATGTACACCCCCACGCAGGTGCTGAATTAAATGTCATGCCCTCCACATACCTGGCTCAGCAACAGGAAACTCCCCTTGCCCCGTCTCTGAAGTCTCATAAGAATAAATAAAACATCACCAAAAGTAAAACAGCATGTGCCTCAGGTACTTAGCAGAGTATCGAGCTGGTGTGCGAGGTCCCTCTCTGGGAAGCCCCCGACCCCACTGCCCCCAGCGCTGCCTTCTGCGCTTGTCACGAGGGGCCGTCCTGCTCCCTGAAGGCAGGGCTGGGCAGCGTAACTGCTGCCTCTGAGATAATGTGCCACACTGTGCTTCTCAGACACACAGGCAGGGCCAACCTGACTGCCAAATCCTACTCCAGCCACCGTCTCCCATCCCCCTCTAATTCCTGACACTTCAAACACCAGGATCCAGATACTAGGGAAGGCAGCAGACGAAGGGAAACTAGGCAAAGGGAAAAGCTTTTGTCTGTCGGGGCCACAGTTTTACTACTTTTTTTTCCTGAGGAATCCTGAAATTCTTAACTCAATAACAAAAAAATCTGATCAGCATTATGAGAGGTGAGGTGATGAATACAATCAAAAGAAAATAAATTTGGCAGCCATATCATATGTGTGCAGCCATATCATATGTGTGCAGCCATATCATGGCTGGATGCTCAATTTCTACTAAGCTTTCTGAACTATTAAAATATTTAACACAGCTTGAAGAATTGCATTGCTAACTCTCTAGACCGAGTGGAAAGCACAACATGATGCCAAAAGCCATCACTCCCTCACGAGCCCTCCCCACACCCAGTGACTCTGCAGCAGGGACACCCTCCTGTCACAGATCTGCTCACTCAAGGTCTTGATAACTGTTTCCATTTTAAGGAATTTTGTAAGCCAGTTCTTAAGTCTTGGTACTTGAAACTGGCCATGATGGAAGTTCACACATTTCCACACCATGGTCATCAGCAACCACTTCAAAGCAGCATGTCACTACACACAGTCACTCCTGGTGTGTGCAGCAGCCTCATCACGTGGGGTCCCAAAGGCACCTTCCATGCCCTGTTCCTAAGCTGATGCTTTAAATCTTCCCTTACAGGTAAGTGAACTGTTCACAGATAAATATATCGGTTTTGTACACAGGCCCATGTTAAGCTTCCAGCATGAGGATTAACACTTTTTGCCTTACTAGGCAGCAAGGTCAGAAAGACAAACACCACACCACTAGCCCAAAGAGGAAGATTTCAAAGGCATTCCCTCACCTAGCTCTAAGGGCACATCTCCCACAGAAAGCATAGACCCCGTCCGACCAGCTCAGGAAGAAGCAAACACTATCTCGTGAGCTAATACCTGCGCGGCTTCTGGCCGGGCTAACAGGGTCTCCCTCAGCACCCTGTTCAGACTCTGAATGGGGGACTCCTCACTCGCGGTGGCACCTGTCGGCCTTGGCAAAGAGTCCGGCTGCTCCTCCTCATCGCCCTCCACCAGGGATGACCGGCAGGGTTCGCTCAGGACAGCTTCAAATTTCTTCATGAATTTAAAGAGGGTTCTGGCCCCCAGGTAATGGGAGATAAGGGCAGGAAAAAGTAAAAATAGAAAAGGGAGGAAATATGTAAATGACATAATGCATACACAGGCAACTTAATAACTTGTACCTCTAGTATACAACAAGTGTCCTAGAAACTCAAAATCTTTTGGGTTTTTTTTTTTAAAGGAAAAAGCATGGCAGGTATTCTAATCTCAGCTTAAGCCAGGAATGGTGGGATCACTTGGCTGAAGGTGAGCAGGTGGTGGAGGACTCGATCTTCAGCAGCACACAGCCCACTCTGCCTCCAGACACATCAGTTCCTCCCGCAGTGAGACTGCTTTGGGTGGGAGGGGCCGGTGCTGTGCAGCCAGCAGAACAGTCTAGTGTTTTTTCAGCAAGTTTAAGGTAGCACAAGTCAGGCCTTTGTAACAATGTAGTCATGCTCTCTACCATTCAAAAATTCTGAGTTTTGGCCACTCCCTGTTTTAAAAGATGAATTACCTGTGTGTCTTTTCCACAGACTGCTTAATAGACCAGAAGCTGACATCATTCCACTTGGATATCTTAACAAATTCCTGTAAGATAAATGAAGCTCAAGGAAGGGCTTTACAAAGGTGGTGTCATTCTATTTCTTTCTAGATCACCTGTGTGATGACCAGAGCTCTCTTCATCCCTAACCCAGGACGGCGTGTCAGTGAGCAAGTAAAACAAGTCTAATAAAGGGACATGTGTTTGTCTCAAAGCGATGGAAAAAAGTACTGCTACAATCAGTATGTCGCTGTGTACTCTAGCATAAACCGGCGCTGGTTCCACAACCACTGAAAGTATCAAATCTAGGATTCTCATTACCCGCCAGCACCGCCACAGCCCACAGGCCAACACCAGGTTGGCGCTCCTCTGAGTGGAAGAGGGAGCTACCCACTGGCTGCGACTGGGGAGTGGGCCCTAACAGTCCCCTAGGTGCCTCTGATGGGTGCCACTCACACATGTGGCCAGGGCACCCATGGAGCCAGTGCCACAGAACGCAAGGCCTGCCGTCCTGCTTGGCTGGTGCTGTGCTCCCCTCTGTTCCTCAGAGCTCCTGTTTCACTGTTAATCGGATTAAAACCAGAACTGAAAAACAATTTGCTGCTTTTGTTCTCCCAAGAGTGATTATGACTGCCGTTCATCTTACTTTAAGCTCTTTTTCCAGGGGGGAACGAAGTTCCACAATTTTGGCCTGGACCCCGTTGAAGAATTGCTTGTAATAATGGTATAAGTTCCACAGAACACTGCAAAGTGCATCTGGAAGAAAGGAAAACGAAATGAAAACACCACACGTGCTGCCGGTTCTCCCTCGGGGCTGCACACTCCCTCATTACTCTCTGGGCCAAGACATCACAGCAGAGCACCCACAGATTATGTAACAGCTCGTTGGGGAGCCAGGCTTAGTGGTGCCCAGAGATGCAGGCTGCCAACACTACCCCTATTTTTTTCATTTCAGTCTGCAGTGGATATTTTCTTCAGTCGCACTTTCGTTCTTAAAGAAGGCATACTCAGATGTTCTACCAAACTCACAATTTCCAACTCTTTCTCAGAATCTTACTGTAAAGTCAGCAGAAACTAAGCCTGTCTTAAAAGATGGCATAATAAGAGCTCACCTTGACTACTCATTCACGTAAATCTATACCTCACAGTGACACTTTTATCTAAACTGCTATGGTCAGGGATGGTAACTGACAGTAGAAGTTTTATGTGCAGTTGCTTGATATGTGGCAGTGCTCTCCTGAGATCAAAGAACCTAATTATAGCCTGGATCAAGCAGAAGCTTAGCAGGACATATGCACCGTCTAGACAGACAGACGTGCTGCCTCAACATGCCAGCTCCTAGGACCTGCATCTGTTGATTTACCGCTGCCACAGTTCACTAGCCAGGGATTCAATTATAACCAGTCTGCACTTGATTTCAGTGTTTTCCTCTTTATCTTACCTGAAGCACATTATAGTAAAAGACAACTGAAAGCATCTTGTTTAAAACCTGGTATGCAATAAGACACCTGTCTCACGAATTCAAAGCCTAACCATTTTAACAGCATAGGGTAAAATTAAAGAAAAGAAATTTTATACACGCATATGTATATTCTTACCTTTTCCTTCGACTTGTGGCATCAGCAAGACATGACAATGGAAAACCAGTAGCATCTGAAGTCGTATGTGGAACTCCCCCAGTGAGGATCCTTCAACAAAGGCTTGTAATGTGCTGACCAGCAACATCAGGGTCATCTGTTTGTCGTCTTTAGAGATTCAAAGAGGAAAACACACGTGTGTCTGCAACCATCACTCAGTGTCATACTGCACACAGTCTACTATGAGATCCTCGAGGGACACCAATTAACGTGAAGTTTGGAGCAAGGACCCACAGCTACATTTCAAGCTGGTTTAAAAATGGCAGCTGCACTAGCAGTATATGTGAAATGCACTCATGCAAACGAGGAAACTGAATTATGAGGCCCTCGTTCTAAGCATGAGGTGAAACCCTTTTAACTCAAGCATTGTAACTACTACCTACCAAGACAGAAACTTCCTCTCTGACTTGTCTCATGGACACAGAGGATAAGGAAATCTTATCTTACAACTAGCTCTCTGGACTCTGGATAAGTCACTTTAGCCTCTCTGACTGTCATCATTATTCTCAGTAAGAAAAGAACTACCCAGCTTTTTCGGCTGACCTCTTGGGAATACCAACACGTCCTGTGTGAAAGCAGTGGGTAGAGGACAAGGGAGCAGTAAATTCCAGACTCTGCAGCACTTCAAGCTTAGCCTGGACCCTCTACATAAGCAGGGAACTCACGGTCAGGTGTTACCTTCCTGTTCCTCTGTTTGTTCCTGCATGTGCTTCTCCAGCATCTGGTAGATGGAGAACCAATGCTTGGTGGATTTCTCAGTGTGGCGCTTCATGGTATTATCCAAACTCATGGACCAACAGCTGAAATGTGGGAGAGGCCAAGGAGGCATGTAAGGAAACCCATTCAAATATGTGAAACCTCGGAGGCAGGAGCTAAACATTCACAATTCTCTCCTCCTAAATGAAGATGGAGAAGCTGCCAGTCTGCTGCCTCAGAATGCATGCTGTTGTCTGGTCTCCAGCTGACACATAACATCAACTCTGAAGAAACAACCCATCCAAAGACCAGGTCCCTACAATGTAAGTTCAGGAGGGGGAGTGACAAATGATCACTCACTTCAGTTCCAGTTTACGCCAACGGATGATCAACTGACTGACCAAATCAAGATGTTTCCGCAGAGACAGGGCTCGACTTGCATTCTCCTCCCAATCCTGACGAGACACAGAAGAAATTCACTACAGCATTATTCAGTCCCCTAATCACCTCCTCCCTCAGGAACATCCTTGATTTTTCTTAAGCAGAGACCACTGGAACCTTAAACAACTTGTATACTGATGTACCAGGTGGTGCTAGTGATAAAGAACCCACCTGCCAGTGCAGGAGACTTAAGAGACATGGGTTTGATCCCTGGATCAGGAAGATCCCTTGGAGGAGGAAATGGCAGCCCACTCCAGTTGTCTTGCCTGGGAAATTCCATGGACAGAGGAGCTTTGTGGGCTTCAGTCCATAGGGTCACATAGTCGGACATGACTGAAGCCACTTCGCATGCATGCACGCACCAATGTATGACCATCCTGACTAACCTCCAGCTGAGCAAACAGCACAGGATTTGGGAGACCTGAGTCTGAATCTCTGTATTGTTAGTCACGTGACCCCCTTAAGGTCCAGAACCCTAATCTGAAAATCAGGGGAGCACCAGCCACTTCAGAGGCTATGAGAGGACTGGGGGGGTGAAGAGTGCAAACACCCAGCCACTCTGAAGGCCAACTCAAACAATAAGAGAATCTCTTCAGTTGATGACAAACTAAAATGAGGACTAGAGAGAGAATCCCCTTACCTGTGCCTTTGCCAGAAGGATCTCTAAGCCATTCAGGAACTTTGAGATGGGACTGGAAAGTGGGAAACTACAGATTCGGTCCATTACAACCAGCAGCTGCAGTGGGGAGAGAAAAAGATCTGGGCATGCTCACGGGACTATCAACTGCCCACAATCACAGGGTACTGAAGACGGGCCTGTTTCACGCAAAGGCCCTGCTTCACAGGCACTCATGAATGCTGTGGGTAAAACTCCAGGGCTGCGCATCCTGCCCAAGATAAACACTTTCTCTGTTGTATTACTCTGGAAGTGAGACGAGTTTGATAAGGTAATTGCTATTATTACTCTGTTATAAGTTATTACAGAATTAGCTGAAGATCACAGAACAAGGGTCTGAGTTAAAACTACCAAGCTTGAAAGAGCCAGACCCTTGTTTACATAAGGATGTGTCTGAATAAAGAGCAACACAGCAGCATTTCATATGTGGATGGCAAACCCTGAGCGACAGATAAAGTAAGTGGAACCTCAAACACCATTCACAAGCAGCATTACAAACGTGAATATTCATCCTACAGGAAATAGTGCCTCCTTGAACCATGTTCTGTAAAACCTCTGTCACCACTGTGCAAGTCAATGCACCTGGGACAATGAGAAGCCACCTCCCCACCACCACCCTACCTGCTCAAGCGCTGGGTGCTCAGGCCAATCCTGCAGCAGCTGGTGAACAGCCTCTGAGAAGCCTTGAAGCACAGGCTGGCAGTGCCGAGCTTCTGGGATGTTGGGGTGATGGTAGAAGTCATAGGGTCCGTCAGGCTTCACCATCAGGTCTGAGGTTGCTTCCCCAAAGAGAGTGTTATGGGACAGGGTGCAGGCCAGAAGTTGGCTGCCCAAGAGCTGGTCATTCAGCTCAACTCCTGTGAAGTTATTAACAAGATCACAGTAAAGTCGGTGTTAAGTTACAAAGATGTTGGAAACACACACAGAAACAAAGAATGACTGGGACTGAATGAAGCAGATGTTGCAATGCCATTCACCCGCAAAGCAACACAAGCCCAGGAGACTGTGACTCTGATATTAAGTGGTCACCAAAACCTGCCAAGTTTCAGGATACACAGATCCTGCCTCCACATAATCAAAGAGGGTGCAGTTTGGTTTGAAGGATTCAAATTCCCAGTTTTGGGGGCTCTTCTTGGCAGAAATGAAAGCTTCTTTCCTACTTAAACCATGGTGTTTTGTTTTCATGAGATACAGAGGCAGAATGAAAGCTTCCTTCCTAATTGCATGGAGCAAATCATGAGGTTATGTAGGAAACTGCATCAAACCATACCCTGTGAAATTAATTTCTGAGTTCCCGGGCTACTCCCAGAAATACATGATTTCATTAGAAAAGCACCAAAGCTGTTAGAGGGAAATTAGAAATAATGTGGAGAAACAAGACCATTAAAACTTATAGCGTATCCTTACTTTCTTAATCCCTTTAACCCAAAGTATTCAAAGGATGAGCATGGTTATGGCAGAATTTTACATCGATTTTGGAATTAGCTTTAAGTCCCTTAAGTTAAGGAAATGCCATCAATTCGAACTTAGCAAAAACAGGGAGGTAGCAGTTTTAATTGTTCCAGAAGCAGCAATCACATTGACTCATTCTGATTTCCCAAGAGCTAAAGAGAAGTAAACCACCATACCCATCAGGGGGTAGAAGTGTGTCACGAGAGATGCCCCCGTCTGGTAGCAGGACAGAAACAGGCTGAGGTAATGCTCTGCCCCGTGGGGCGGCGGACTCTGCTGGTACCAGAGGGACCGGGCGAAGCCGAGGCACAGCTGCTGGTGGATGCGCATCACAGCCTGCATGGAGCTCTGTGACAGGACGGTGGGGCCAGGGGTGGCCTCCTCTTCTTGCCCACCTGAAGGTCCCTTCTCCTCTAATGTGGGTTCTACCAAAATATCTGCGAAGTCCTGTAAATAACATTAGAGCAATTGAACTTGTGAAAATCAAAATCCAGTTCTGATCAGACTAAAAGCAATGGGGAGGGATGGAGTGTGAATGATCAAGAAGATGAAGTAGCAAATTATGTGCATTAAGAAGTTATTTTAAAAATTACAAAATCGTTCAAAGGGAATGTAACAGCAGCTAACCAAGTGTTGCAGCCAGTTATAGAGTAAATCCTAAGAGTTCTCATCACAAGGAAAAAAATTTTATTTTATTTTATATCTATATGAGTGATGGGTGTTCACTATACTTATTGTGGTAATCATTGCATGGCAGATAGAAGTCAGATCATTATGCTCAGCACCTTAAACTCAAACAGTGCTGTGTGTTAATTATATCTCAGTAAAACTGGAAGGGAAAAAAAAACCCCAACCATTCACAGGTGAGGTGTGTGGCACCAGGGGAGCACACTGCCCACCTTCTCGTGCAGTGGGAACTGGCTCCTGAAGGCCCGCTCTTCCTCCTCCTCCTCACTCAGGGCTGTCCTGGGGGTCCTGCCCCGGTATCTGTACAAGCTGCTTTCCTGCTCCGCCTTCTCCTGGGCTATGCGTTCCTGCTCATCCCACTCATTGATGATTTCCTGAAAAATCACACATTCCAGCAGAACCTTATTTACCTTTGCTCAGGCACTTATAGTGAACAAAGGCAGGATTTGTTATCTCTTCATTTCTTGTGAAAACAAAACACCAGGGTTCAAAAACAAATAAATGACAACATCCAAGAAACTAAATTCCATGTAGCAGAGAGTAAATGGGCTGTTTTCAAACTATGTATCTGCAGCAAACTGATTTTCCTAAATTCTCCCTTGCTGTATTGTTACAATTTTGCAGGTGAAAATCTGCAGGACTGGGGACCTGCTGAGAGGAGTGGGTGGTGCTCTGTATTAGGGGTCAGCAAAGTGGGCGTGTGATGCAGACTGCACTTGCCAGCACCTCAGGGAGATGGAGGGCCCATGGATTGGGGAAAGAGAAAATAGACTGGGGACTGGGTGTTCTTGGGGAACCAATCAGGCAAAACGGCCACACCTTACCAGACATTTCCTAAATCCCCTACTACCTCTGCTGCTGCTGCTGCTGCTAAGTCGCTTCAGTCATGTCCGACTCTGTGCGATCCCAGAGACGGCAGCCCCCCAGGCTCCCCCATCCCTGAGATTCTCCAGGCAAGAACACTGGAGTGGGTTGCCATAAAGCCCTTTAAGTATTGAGGAGGACTGAGGACATGAGCATCCTCCATTCAGGAAGACAGTTTGTATCAAAAGTCTAAGCAAGCAGTTAAGCTTTGTCTCAGCAATTCTGCTTTCTTGAAATTTTACCCAAAAATCTTGCTTTAAGACTTTTCTTAGAATGGCACTGGTTTGGGTTTTTTCCTCTTCTAAATTAGCAAAAAGACTTCACATACAAATGTAAATATTTAGTGATAGGAATATACCAATGTGCTAACAGTTCATATGGTTCATATGGCTTTAAGTGGTAGAATCTAACAATTTAGCTTATACTTATTCTTTTAACTGTCTACAATCAGAACAAATTGCTTTTGTTGGTAAGGGAGAAAAGCAGAAGTTATTTTCTTAATGTTAATAAAAGTTGATATCATTACATGGCAAAACCCATTGTAAACAAATTCAACACCAACAAACTAGGAGAGACCATCTGCAACGTGCATCAGGCACAAAGGACTGACATCACTAATAATTTCTTTTGATCTCTTAAAAACTAACAAAGGCCCCTAAACCTGACAATTAAATGTGAAAGAGTAAGAAACAGCTACTTGATCCCCACTCTCTAACCACACGATCTCATCTATGTCAGGCACAGCAAGTGTCCTGCAGGCACCCTGCTTGTGTCCCCGGCAGCCTGCTGGGGCTCACCTGACATGCATGTCTGAAGAGCTGCAGGGTCCGCTGGTCCAGCTCTCCCTTGCACAGCACGTGGGAGCGCAGGTATAGGAGGGCGTTCAGCAGCAGCTGTTCTCGGCTTGCACAGGGGCTCTGACCCTTCTCTTCCAGCTCCCGTCCTCCCGAGCGCTTGAGCATCAGCTTGCTGAGGCCACGCAGCACCTCCTCCGACTTCACAGAGCACAGAGCGTCTGCGTGGGCATAGTAGGTAGGGAAGGCAGGGCCCACCGATGGGAAAGACAGCAGGGATGTGGCCAGGGACCCCAGCCTGTCTGCGCCAGCCAGGCCACCCTGGAGTGAGGCATGGACCTCGCCCGCCACCAGCCGCATGCCGTGCTGCAGCTGCAGGATGGAGGCCTGCAGCGGGGCCGTCGCGTCTGGGTACAGGGCAAACTCCTCGGCCAGCCGCCTCCGGAACTGGTGGTGCGACTGCTGCCAGGAGGCCTCCTCCTTCAAAAGGTTCTGGGCCACCTGGGCGGCCCGAGGTCCATCCGAGCGCAGGGCCTGCAGGAGCCGCGTGAGCAGATCCTGAACGGCGGTGGCCTGGGCAATGCTGCTGACGTAATGATGGATTTCCTGCACCAGGGCCTCATATGTAGGCAGCGGGGGCCGGCAGGCCTGCTTCTTGGACAGGCTGCAGATTAAATTCTCCAGCTGATCAATTCTCTGGCGAAGCAACCTAAAGGCAAATCAACACCACATGCAAATTCCATCAGAGGCAAAATAACAAATCTAGACTGAGCTCTTAGGAAACAGAAGGAAAGCATTTCAGCTTCTGAGGCATACAATGATGATATCCTGACAATTACAATGAGAACGGATTATACATCTACAGCATTTACCGTGTATAACCCATGTAGTCAAGCACTTTGGATGTACATCTCATTGAAGCAGGCACTATTATCCTGCTTTTACAGACAGGGCACTGAGGTGTAAGGCATTGAGTGGTCTACCCAAGGTGTGAAGCTGGTGGAACTCAGAACCCACTCAATAGTACCTCCTAAGGTAACAGATCCCCTGGTGCCCGTCATCGCACCCAACTCCTTCCACACTGAGAAGTTCTGCTCTCAACTCTCCTGGCTCCATATAAGTCCTCCCCCTGCTT
The DNA here is from genome assembly GCF_014754425.2 of Oryx dammah. Classification (NCBI taxonomy): domain Eukaryota; kingdom Metazoa; phylum Chordata; class Mammalia; order Artiodactyla; family Bovidae; genus Oryx; species Oryx dammah. The sequence continues at coordinate 47,956,755 of NW_024070188.1, read as the reverse complement.
TCACAGGGTGTATTTTTCCTGATTGTAACTGTGGCTTTGGGATCTACTTGCTAACAGAGCTCACAGATGTAGATCATAACCTCAGGTTAACACTGCAATTACACTTTAAAAAGAAGATTCTAGCTGATAATCCCAAGTTCAAATAATCATCACTTTACAGTGTTACCTGATGTGAGGGTGAGAATGACTGAGGATGACTTCATTTTCCAGGTCTCTTCCAGTCTGCAGCTGGAATGAGAGGCTCCGGGTCTTCCACTCACACTGTAGCTGGTGTAACTAGCAGAAAAGGAGAGACTGGTTTGCTGCGCCCAGCTAGGACCAGGCCTGAGACACACAGCCCTGAGGGAGGGTTGCTCCCTGGATGGAAGGAACCTGGGTTCCTGAATGACCCAACGGTTGGGGGGTGGGTTCTGCTCCACTAATCTGGACCACTCACCTCAGAGCTGTCAGGTGAAATGAAACTATCTTATTGATGCCAATGAACTACTGAGTCTGCTATAGCAGCCTGCCCTTCACCCCAACTAATTTAATTTTCCTTCCTCAAAATATAGGTCTAATATATTACTATTTAACATACTCAGTTCCTGAGTTTGGTTGGGAGTTCAAAGAGCAAGAAGTACATCACATTATCTGAATCTACCTAATTCTTGAGTTTTGGATAACAAACATCAACAGTTCAAAACCTAAGGTCTACTCATTGTTGTTGTTTAGTCACCAAGTTGTGTCAGACTTTTTTGTGACCCCCATGGACTGTAGGCCACCAGGCTCTTTTGTCCATGAGGATTCTCCAGACAAGAATACTGGAATGGGTTGCCATGCCCATCTCCAAGGGATCTTCCTAATTCAGGGATCGAACCCACATTTCCTGTGTCTCCTGCACTGGCAAGACAGATCCTTTACCACTGAGCCATCTGGGAAAGCCCTTAAGGAATACTATACCCATGCTAAGGAAGTTACTCAAATCCAAATATCCAAAACTTAATCTAGGTAGAGGGATCCAGATGGTGAGGGATACTATGAGTGTTTGGGAGAGCCTATCTATCGGTGGCATATAGCCAGCATGGTGGTTATATAACCCCTCGTGGTGCCTGACCCTACTCAGAGGAAACCACAGACAGGATAACACAGTCTACAGAACACACTCCTGGAACGTCACAGGGTAGCTTATGCACATCAGTCCCCTGTGCTCTGAGCATCCAGAGGGAGTGAAAGGAGTACCACGCTAAGCAAAGCCAGCGAGCCAGGATGCAGCCCACATTCCAACCCTCCCTCCTACCTCTTCCTTGGCATACTTGAGCTTGTACTCCCTCTTCACGGCGGGGTCGAAGCGCGCCTGGGGAAGCCAGGTCTGGATCTGGAGCAGGCCCAGGCTCACCCACAGGCTCCCACGGCGGGCTGGCTCGGGCAGGTCACGCTTGCCCTCCACCTCCCCGAACAAGTGGCGCAGAGAGGTAAGCAGGAGGCACAGCAGCTCCTTGGGCAGCGCCTCCTGCCTGGCCAGGTCCCCGAGAGTCTCACCCACGTGCTGGAAGGCCTGGCTGTCCCTGAGCAGCAGCTGCCTGCAGTTGTGCACATGCTCTTGCTGCCGGGGCTCGGGGAGCAGCTCTGCCAGGCCGGCCAGATGCCAGCACAGCACCAGGCCCTGGAGCTGGGAATCAGTGCGTCTGTGGGGACAAGGGAGCACTTACTGGGGTCTGCACTGCAGTCACCGGCATTTCTTTCTTACACTAGTGTTCGTTCTTCCAGAAAACAGCAAGGCGGACTACACTGCTCTCCAGACTACACCTGGAGATGAATTTCTAGTCTCAATCTGATATGTTTTTCTAGGCACCACCTGCTTGGTGACAATCCACTGACAGCTGGCAGAGGGGCTGGCCAGCTCATAGCAGTCTCTGCTATGGACTGAAAACCTGCTCATTCAGCCAAAAAACACCTTTCCTCCACCCACTGGAAATAGCCACCACCCAAGCAAGCTCTGACCGAGGTCCCCATGACACACTCTGGAGGAAAGATGGGAGCTGTACCGTCTACCCAGGTAGAGGGGATACCTGAACTCTGCCACCACCGGGACAGCCATGTTGGTCCAGAGCATCGAGCTGACATCCTGGAGCTGCTGGCACCTCTCGACCCACTCCCCCAGGGTGACATGCGAGGACGACAGGATGGGGAGGCCGCTCACATCCCAGGGACTTGCTCTACAGCTGCTGGTCACGATCTCAAAGCAGCATTTGGAGAACAGAGCTCTACTGAGACTTCCAGGACCCTGAGGGAGAGAGAGGAGTCAAGTTAACTTTTAGAAATTAACTAATGGCGTTTCAACAAGCAGCACTGGTGCACCTCAGGTTGTCAGGAACAGGTAACCGTAATCCTGAGACAGGACCAGACTGGCAGAGTGGGGTCGGGTGCAGTGGGCCCTTGAAGGATTCCATTCTCTATGAACGAAGAGCAGGGGTAGCTTTTGTCAAGCAAGAGAAAACCCCTCACACCTGGACATCAGCAAGACCACTTGTGCGGCAGGGCTGGGGGCACACTACAGAAAGCTGAGACTTGGAGGCAGGGGAAAGTGCTAGAAGACAAACAGATGAGCCAGGGACAAGCCTCTGCTTCCTGGACTGTTAATCTGGGACACAGGAATAGTGTTCATGACAACAGGTTAGGGGTGAGACCCACAGGAAAGCAAACCTCGACTGCATGCAACTCCTGGTGATCCATAGGCTTAACACTAAAGGCTTTGAGATGTCTCATACTAAAGCAATCAGTTTTGATATAGGAATGGAACAGAGCTGAGTCCTACATCCATGAAAACTTGTGGGAATAAACTACTGTGTCAGAAGTGGCATTTCAAATAAGATGGAAAGAATGAGCTAGGTGAAACTAGTGTTGTTAATACTGCTTTTGGATATATTTGTTTGTAGAAGATAAAAAAAGTACATTCCCTACCTCACAAAAGAAGACATTCTGATGAGACTGACATAAACATAAATATGAACAAATGGTTTTTAACTCTATGGGTAGTGAAGAAGGACTTATTTAAAAGCACATCAAAGCCAGAAAGTAGAAAGTGGCTGGTGTATTTGAAAACTATAAAACGTGTGCAATATAAGAAAACATCTTCAAACCGGTGAGAAAATAGAACACTAGAAATATATTTCCAACCATGTTAGGTGAAGGTTTAATATGGATAATATATAATGAGATCTTCATTAATAAAATGATGTTTAATGATTCTTTTTAAACAAAATGGGCAATAAACATGACTGGAAAATTCAGAAAAAGAAATAAAAACAAACAATATACATATATAAAGATGCTCTATCTCAACAAAAATCAAAGGAATACAAATTAAAACACGTTCTAAAGTGAATGACTGGTAATAATTCAAAGTACTAATGACACCGAGTGGGGTAAAGATATGGAAACACAGGACATGAGAAGTGATGCCTACTTCATGTCTTCCCTCTTCACCATCTCCTAGCAGAAAGAGTGAAAAACAAAACCTACTTCCCTAGATGTTCTGAGAACATATATAAATCTCTTTAAATGTGCAGACACTTTGGCCACGGGTTAAATCCCAAGTCTCATCACAATCCATGGAAATAGCAGACAAGTAGACAAAGGCTTATACAAGGGTAGCTGATGCAGGGGTGCTTGCTACAGGAAGCAAGAGGATAGGCAAGAAATTTCAGAGCTTATCAATAAGAAAGTGATAAAATGCTTTGCAGCACAGCAGGACAGTGGACTATCTTAGAAAGAATAAGCTGGGTGATAGGTGCAAATTTTCATGACATACTATGTGAACCAAGGAAGTAGCCTTGCTTTTGATTACACAAGAGAAATTTTTTCTATTGTCAAACATTTTTAAAATTTTCTGCCAACAAACCTTTAATGTGGGGTCCAGAAGAGATCTCGGCGTCTCCCTCTGCTGTTCACCAGGCAGAGGGTTCCACGTCAGCCAGTACTCTGGATGTGTGGTCACGGTGCTGCTCCAGAAAGATGTAAATGTGGAATTAAATAACTCAGACCACAAAGAGATCCTTTCTTCAGCAGTCATCTAGAGATAGAATTAACCAATAAGAGAGTATTCGAGAAAGATTCTATAAATCCAGTTATAAGGTCTCTGTCTTGTAACATCATCCAGAACTAACATGGATTTAAAGATTATTAATCCTAATGTTTCTGATTTTCTGCCACCCCAATCATCTTAGTCACATTATTTAACCTATTTATACTTGGATAAAACATGAGATCTGATTTTGTAAGAGTGCATGTGAAAATGTAATGAAAATAATCACATAATTATGTATCAAAATAAATGAATAAAACATTATCCAAAAAAATTTAAGGTTGTACTAATGAAATAATAGTAACTACAATTTACCATTATTCATATTCAACAAGTTACTCTCTATGGAAGAGTAAAAAACACTGATAATACATTTTTGAACAAATAAAATAAAAATTAGCAAATATTTTAGCCTTATTTAACTGGGAACCAAATGGAATGAAACTGTGATAAGAGCAGGAAAATGTCTAGAATATTACTGCAAAAAACATTCAAAGTTCTCCCCTTTGAAACTTAATTCAGAAAAGATTAGTTTTACAACATACAATTTTTAAGATTATTCTGCAATGTTCTGCAACCAGTGTGCTACAGAAAATCTAATCAGTTCACAGTGCAAAGGATTTTGACTTTGGTTTTTACCTTTTGATGGTGCACTAAGGACCAAAAGTCTCGAAGCTCTTGAGGAGCAACTGGTGTGTACTTAAGACAAAATGTGATGTGATGGCTTATCTCCTCATCTATTTGAGGCTGCTGGTGTTTGCTTGACCTGCTCAAGAAATAGAGAGGGGGAGAGAGTGAGCTGTAGGCTTTCCATGAACTATTAGAAAACTGCTATGGAAGGGGAGATGGAACACACACAAAATAGGTAAAGAATCAAGAATTTTTGGCTTTCCAAAGTGGCAAATGACCTCCCTCTGCTTCAGCAACTACTCCCCCTCAAGAAAAGGCTGTGCTTTGTTTTAAATGTAGAATATACAGAATAACCTTCCAAGAAAATAAGCTGCCCCAAAGGAAAAAACCCTGAAGGATGGCTCACCTTTTCAGACAAGCCTGTGTCATAAAATCAGCTGTGACTTTATACTGCCAAAGCATAGCCAGGTATTCCATCACAGGCCACAGCTGAACACTCCTGGTGAGCTGGATTAAGGAGCTAAAATCTGGCTGCGACAGGAAGGAAGCTTCACTGTGCTTCTTCTCCAGAAAACCAAGTGAAATTCCTCTGGCTTTTAGTTCTAAATGCTGAGCATTCACAAGATTCTTCAATGTATCTGGACAAAAAGATACACAGCAGTCAGTGCTCAGGCTCAGATTCCCAACAGCCAGTTATGTGACTATGAGCTTAACTTGAGTTCAACTTTACCTGAACTTGAGTTTCTCATGTGTTAAATAATACTATTAATACCTACACAATTACAATGATAGAATTAAATAATGTATGTAAAGTTTAACCTTATGCCTGACACTTATTTAGTGGTCGCTATAGTATACGGGGCGGGGGGCGGGAATAGAAGGAGAATATTTAAGGGAGAACTTCTTAAAACTTACTGACAAAGAAAAAGAAAAAAAACAACTTATTGGCTGCAGAGGACATGCTTAGAACCACTGTCAGCTAGCCACACACCTGAATCGACATCTTCCAGAATATTAGCTTGGAGGACCAAACCCCAGGCCCGGAGGAGACTTTTCTTTAATGTCCCTTCAGACGCAACCATTTGGAGCCGACTAATGTCTTCCTGCCATCCACTCTCCCCAAGAGCAGGCATCCACTCTCTGATGGTAAGAGCTTTGTTAAAGACCTTCAGTTGTGAAAAACACTCTACGACCAGCTCGTCCTAAAACAATAAAACCCAGGAGAGCCTATTACAGAGGAGAAAAGTGGTTCTCTTTAGAAGCCTATTCATGTCTGAAAAAGTTTTTATGTTTCCTCGATGCTTCTACAAACATAAAGTTGGTTTACTCCTGTTGCTCTAAGGATATTTTACAGTAAAAGTTAAAAGTCTGCTCAACCTTAAAAGTCTCAAGACTATGTAAAACAATAACACTTAACAAATCAGTAAATAGTGCTCACTGAACATTCAAAAATTTGCCGGCAGGGCTGAGTCTAGTTGAATGGCAGTGCCCACATTCAGAGCTTCAGAAGAGGTCAAACCTTTGTGTTTACTACATGCTTCCAAATTGTACCTTAAAAGGGAAGGGTCGTCCCAGGAACTTCTGCAACTTCTTTACACTTGCGAATCCACCAGTTGGGCTCTCTAAGCAATTCTGAATATGTTCTGAAACAGTCTGAACCTCTTTGTAGTATCTTCAGCAGAGGAGATAAAGGGGCAGAAGGGAGGTGAGTAAAAAGGGAAGTGCTGGATATTAAGGGGCACTGTATATACTTTATACTAGATCTACATTCACCGACAAGTCAAGGAGGGAGCAAACCAAAGTAAAGTAAGAAGAAACACATTTCCTTTCCAAACATCAATCCTGTAGATACTGGTGCTGTTTCTCTAAATATGAGTCTTACTTGTCTTCATGGTTCATCAGCAGTTGGGGGATCCGACAGACCAAATGTTTTAAAACCCAGCGCCAGTGAAGGGCGAGCAAGGCCAGGCCTGAGGCATCTACTTTTACTGTGTCGGCCACAGTCCAAAACCGGTCACGCCACCGCACAGAACCCAAGATCTAAAAACAAAGCAAATCAAGACTGCTCACAAACATCTCACAGTAAAGGACACAAAACACAGACATCAATCGTCCACCAATACGCAAGATATACATGTTAAAGATCTAGCATTTGCCTGGAATATTTTTAGGGATATTAAGGCAGTCAGAGAGGCAAAGATCTTTCGTTCTATTACTGGAAGTTCAGAGCTATTGGGGAAAATAGAATCACTGGGTCATGTGGTAAGTGTATATCCAATGTTACAAGAAATCACAACTTGCTTTACAAAGAAGCTGCACTATTTTGAATCCCAACCAGCAGTGTAGGTGGGTTTCAGTTTTTAACCTTAGTCATTCTGGTGAGTGGAACTGCACTGTGGTTTCAATTTACATCTTGATAACTAATGATACAGAAAATTTTCCAAGTTCTCAGTGGGTATTCATTATCTTCTGAGAAGCATCTACTCAAATTCTCTTGCTCCTTTTTAAAACTGGGCTATTACTTTGGTTTAAACAATTTATATACAATTTATAAACAATGTCTCCTAGTGTTTTCATTTTCTTAAAGCTGTCTATTAAGAACCATTTTTAATTTTGGCTAAATTGAATTCATCAATTTTTCTTTTTTGAAGAATGCCCTGAAATCTTTGCCTATCCTCAAGCTGTGAATATTTTCTATGTCTTCTTTTAGAGGTTTATTAACTTTAGCTTTTAGACATAGCTCTATAATCCATTTTGATGTTAACTTTTCTGACATAAGGCAGGGATAAAGGCTCATATTTATAATATCAATATCTAGTTTTTTCATCACCATTTGTTAAAGAGTTGTTTTTCTCATTAAATTAATTCACCATATATTAATATTTGAGGGTCTATTTCTGAATTCTTTTATTTCATTAGTCTATGTCTATCCTTATGACAATAACTACTGTTTTCATTAATGTAGTGTTGTAATGCAAAAATCAGGTACTCTGAGTTTCCAACATTGCTGTTCTTCTAATTATGTATTTTTATGGCAAAGTAGTCTCCAGATTAGCTATAATCTTTCCAGTTTCATGATGTCAAAGCTATTTTCATAATAATATCATATTATTTGTGCTCTTTACTATGGTGACATCTGCACTGATGGTACCAAAAAAAAAGGGCAGGGGCTGGGGTGGCAGACAAACTCTGATTGGGTATCTGGCAAACAGCGTGTAGAAAATGAATGAAGTCAATCTGTCAATTCAAAAAAAGCAAGATTGCCGAAAATAACACTCAAAACTTTTAAGCAAAGCTCAGAACTCCGAAAAACTAAGAGCTTGACAAATTCCCAATACTTAAAGATTTTCTGATGATGTCTGTGGTAATTTTTCAAGAGTATGACTTAATTTATATTGGAAAATGAAATGTGCCAACATTTGGAAGATCTGCTAACTCACTTAACAATACTTTCCAAATTACCAATGCACAAGCTGCAAATTTACACAAGGGTAACATGCAAGGATAAAGTCCATCCAAAGTGCATGCCAGGCCAGTGAATTTTAACACATGACAAGATCACTATTTTTTCAGATTCCACATAATAAGTAACCTTTACAAAACTATCACTTGTCAAGCTGTGGTACAGGATCAAAGGACATCCACAATTACATGGGAATGTTTATTAAACTAGCCTTCACTTTCTAAGCTCTTAACAACATGAAATAGAGGTCAACCTCTCTTCACGAACTTCAACCCATACAACATACCGTAAGAGAGCAAATCAGGGACAGGTGTGAGAAACCAGCTTTCATTCTGTTAAGCCAGACATGAAGAGATTTGTAGAAATGTAACATAGTTCCATTCTTAATTTTTGTTTTGGAAAATGGTTTTTTCATTAAAAATGTTAACATGAATTTGTTACTGGGTTTTTAAACAGACTAATAATTATTTTTTACATTATTACATCACATAATTTTTTACATTTCTCAGCGTTATTTCCTAATACAGTACATATACATGTAACCACATAAGCAAAAGTTCTTTGAGATTTGGGGATGGGGAGGAAGAGAGGGGGTCTTGAGACTAAAAAGTTTAAGACCTACAATTCTAATTTATCATAATTACTGGAATAATCTGGATTCACTCCCAGTTTAGTCCACATGTGACAATCATGTCTAAGAAGGCTTAAGTGAACTAAAATATAACTGTTAAAATTATGATTTTAACAACAAGTGGATGGACAAATAAGTTATACTATGTATACATTCAATGGACTATTGGCAATAAAAAGGAATCAACTGAGACACAAAACAATATGGATGTATCTCAAAATGATTTTAAATGAAAGTGGACAGATAAAAACAATATAAAATGCCAGAAATAGAAATATAAAAGCAATATAAAATGCTGTAGTAACAGAAAGCAGATCAATGGATATCTGCTAGAGGTGGAGGGCAGAAAAAAGGAAGAGAAAACAGAAGACGAAAGGTTTGAGGGTGATGGACGGGTTCAATGTCACGATTGTAGTAATGGCGTCACATGTATACACAGGTCAAAATATAAATTTGTACACTTTAAACACGTACGATTTATTATCTCAATTACACCCTGATGCAGCTTTAAAATATGTGTATCTATTTAAATTCACAAGAACAATTTCTCAAATAATATTGGACATATGACTATACTGAAGTTAGTTGTTCCCCTAAAAATCTTTCTGCCAAGAAATATGTCACTTAAAAGAAAAACAGGTACGTCTCCTCACCTCGTTAACACTGGCATCAGACACCATGCCCTGAGAGGACTGTACCCAGAGGAGGATTATCGCATCACAAAGCTCAAAGAAAGCAGCAAGATTGACCACGATTTCATGGGGCAGGCTGTGATAGCTCTCTGGATCTTAGAGTTGGTATAAATAAGAACATTCGATCAGTTTTAATTCTGTAGACATTTTCAAAAGCAGTCTAGAACTTAACATTACCCTCAGTATAAAGGTCAAGGTCAAAGTTGAAAGCAAATCTTTGCCTAGTAAGTTAGCAAGTTAGGCATGTATACGTAGAGATGTTCATGTCTCAAAATTTTTTTTTATTTTTACTTTTTTCAATTTTTTTAAAAAAGCATTTGTTTAAATACACAACAAATTCTAAGATATTACATATATGACCAGATGGATAGATAACAGGAAGATATGAGAAGATACAAATGAATCTCTACTATTAACAGCAGCTACTGCAGGAGTAAACTTTTTCTGTTTTTATGCTTCTACAGTTTGAATGTTTTCCAAGAAATACCATTATCTTTTCAATTGAAAAAAAAAAAAAGGAAGAATGAAGAAAATAACCCATAACCAAATGCTTATGAGCTCTTACTTTTCAGCCAAGAGACCAGGTCTCAAGCTCTGGCTCTGCTACTTGTTAGAGATGTGACCCAGACCATCTCTGTGCCTCCCTTTCCTCACTCAAGAGACTCACCTCATGGTGGCCAAATAAATAAATAAATAAATGAGATCAAGGACATGTAAAAAAGTACTTAGTCAAAGATACTGAGTAAAGGAAGATGTCAAAATCAGGCCACCAAGTCAAAAGGAATCAGTAGCATGGCAGCACCTGAGGAACCTCTCACCATCGGGAACATCATGCAGCCAGATGTGCAACAGAAGAAGGTAAAAGCAACATCCTTACCTTTATGGAATTCAAAGGACATTCTCAAAACGCTGTTTCTTAACTTTTTGCCACCAACAGAAACCGAATTTGCTTCAGTAAAAATCCGTTTTTCCCGGTCGAAATATATGATGGTCCTGAAATGAGATTCCACAATTAACAAATAGTGATCAGTTCATAATACTTATCATAGCCTCTATCTGCTGAATCCTAAGAACCCTTGGAATATCAATTTCCCTCAGTGTGTCACTCCCCTCAGGCCTCTGCAAATTCTGGGTTAGAGAGATGGGCAGTGACAAGGATGACAACTAAGCTGGCGGGGAGGAAGGCAGAGGGTTCGGTAAACTGCCCGGCCCCACTGTGTCGCTCTGCCATGGTCTGACAAGCTGCACTGTGGACTCGGCACTGGCCATCATAGGGAACTCCCTGGCAGTTCAGTGGCTGGGGCTCGGTGCTTTCACTGCTATGACCCAGCTTCAGTCCCTGGTCAGTGAACTAAGATTTCGAAAGCCTCTCAGTGCAGCAACTCCCCAACCAAAAAAACCCCAAACCAGCCATCATACAATTAATCTGCAATGTTAGAAGTTACCCGGGGAGGAGGATGAGGGAGTTGCTGGGGGGAAGGGACAAGGGGCCCTCTGAGGTGTTACTATGTATCACACGAGTGAGTTCACTTTGTGAAAATTCATCAAAATGATATATAGTCATCATTAGTGGCACTTTTCTGTAATGCATGTTATACCTCAGTTATAAAATTGTTTCTCTAAATCTCTTACACTGATGGACAATTAAAAAGTATTACTGGTCATTACATTAAACAGTGAGGAATGACTTGTAAAACAATTATGTAAATTTATACTATATGTGACTATGTACATAGACCTTCACCATTTGATGGGACAGATGGTTGAGGAAAGAACTTGTGAAAATGCAGGAAGCTATTGGAAATCACACCGGAAACAGTGGAAACACAGCTATCCTGTGATAAAAGATTAATCATAAAACAAATCCCACTACTGATACTTCCCAGTGTATCTATTAATAAGCACCCTGTTAAATTATTAAGAATCTGCCAATTTAAAGGCACTAGGACATCATGGTCAGAATGACTTTTCGCTGTGCATAGACCTTGAAGGAGAGGTGGTAACAGAGGCAATCACGTCAGACGCTCAGCACTCCTCAGATTCAGAAAATTAAATACACATAAACAGTATTCTTAGGCGATGTGGGTTCGATCCCTGAGTTGGGAAGATCCCCTGGGAAAAGAAATTGCAACCCACTCCAGTATTCCTGCCTGGGAAAATTACATGGACAGAGGAGCCTGGTGGGCTATAGTCCATGGGGTCACAAGAGTCAGGCATGACTTAGCCATTAAACAACAATTTGTAGAGTCACAGGGTACAGTGAGGCAAACAGTGCCCACAATAGTAGGCTTCACCTACTTGTTTGCAACAGACTCTAAAAGGGCAAAGAGCTGCTCAGGCTGGTCTGTCTGTGGGTCAAAGTCCATCGCATTTCTGATGATGTCCATAGCCTGCATGTTCCATCGGGGATCCAGAGGGATCACGGATTCATCTGGTTTAAGGAACAAAAGAAAAGGTAGAATTCTGGAGTTAAACTCCCTGTCTGGCAAATTTCACTGTTTTACTTTGATCACATAGGACAGTCTTGCTGGGGAAGAGAAATGGAAATGGTTCAATCCGTGACAGTTCCAAAACCAATGCATTCACTTGCTCAGGTCCCATTACTGGTTGGAAAAGAATTCATGGACTCAGTTACCCAATCTTTTGCCATTAACCACAAGAAAACTAACTTCCATGGCAGAAAATGAAGGAACACACCTCAGTAATTTGCCTTTAATAAGAAAAACAACTCAAGATTATTTTGCTTAAAACCCATTTCTTTATAATTACAGGATATGCTGCTGCCACCTCTGCTCCTTTGGCTCAAACTTGGTATCAAAATCTCTCTGTGCAGCAGCAGCCATCAGGCTCTGACCTGTTCCAGAGGTGGAGATTCCAGGGGAACGAGGTAGGACAAAACGATGGGAACGTTAATTTGAGAGTGGCTGGGTGGCTCAGTGGAGTACTTCAAGCTCTAAAGGCATCCACAATACAGTAGACTAACAAATAAATGCCTACTGTGAATAGCAAGGTACAGTGGGGGGACCAATATCCCAAAATCTAGCAAGATTACATGATCCAGAGGTACTCAGCTGAAAAGGAAAAGGAAGATGAGCCAATCAGTGGGCAAGCCAAGGCTGCTACGAAGGGAATCTACCATTCTACTCTAGAACTATGTTCCCAAAGACCAAAGTTCCTTCATGAATGGAAAGCCATAATTCAGTTCAGCCACAATCTGACTCTGACTTTAGTTTTCTCTATCATTTGATTTCTGCCCAACCATCTACCCCATTACCTTTAGTGTACACAAGGTAGTCATATGTATACTTAAGATTAGATAGTTTGGATGGCTATTCCTTTTATCATTGTGTTTTGTTTTGTAACTTTGAATTGAAGACTTTATAACTTCATCATTAAGGTTTTCTGAAGAAACTGAACGTGTACTATTTTACCTTCATCTCAAAAGAGATCACAGTTTAAAACTCTTTCTCTTAACAGTACTTACTAATACATCACAGACTATTACAAGTTGAAGGGGCCCCAGAAGAATGAATTTGATTCCCTTATTTTTTCAAACAAAGGCAGCTGAGTACGACTGATGGACCCAGAATCAAGAAGCCAGTTTGTGGCCAAGTTGGGACCAGAGCCCAGACTTCCAACTCCTGTGCTCTTCCCACTACACTATGTCACCATCCTTTATCAGAAACTGGAGAATCAATACACAGTTTTGAAAAAAAAGCAGCAGAATATGTATCTGGATACTCTGAGTCTTCTTTTCAAAACTGTTACAAGTGGGAGCTCTGACAGATCTTTTTCCCATGAACTCAATGGACAAGAGTGCTGAGAGCTAGAAATCAAGGCAGGTGCAGTACCTGTTACATTTGGTTGTAATATTTTGATGACATTACTGACCCCAGATGAGAGAGAATTTGAGTAAAAATTCCTAAGAGCTGCAGCACTGGCTTCCAAATGAATCTTTATCGACTCTGTGGAGGAAGGAGAAGCAGATGTTAGTTACCATTTAGAGTAGTGCCATCCATTCGAGCTTTCTGTTCTACAGCTGCTGTCACAGTGGCCACGTCACAGGTTATGTTTTAGTAGCTACCTGTGTCTAGCAGCTATCACGCAGGAGAAAGCAGATGAGAATATGTATCCAATTTCGCTCTACACATATTTAGACATCACATGTACCACCCAATAATACACACATACACTGGCTTATCTATAAATTCTCCTAGAGTAGAAAAACTCATATAAACTCAATTACTTTAGTCAACAAGTTCTACCCACAAATTCTTGTACTTTAAAACCTTTAAAGCTACTTGTAATGAAAAACGTACAAAAAAATTAAGAATGATCATTTAGACCACTGGAACGAAAGTAAGTTTAGAATCTTATGTACTTTTATGGGAAGTAAATTTACCAAAAACAACCCTTTTTCAGAAAGAATGCATGTGCAACAGAGTAAGTACAGGGGGGGGGGAAAAAAAAAGCAAGCTGTTCAAAAACTTAAAAGTAACATAATACAGTACATTTTCCTTCTGGACTTGAAAGAAGGCTGGACAGCTCCTGAAATGCTGAGGTTTACGTGGGGAAAAGTTTCTCTCAGGGAACTGTAAGGTCGGACCCCGGTTGCCATGATGGGCCGCCCCTTCTCTCCCCCGCCGGTGGGGGAAGTCCCTAACGGAGGGCGCCTCCCAGATGCCAGGGACCAAGGACAGCACACTCCACCAGCTAAAGCCGCCCTGCCCCAGCTGCATGAACCACGCCACCTCAGCTGCATAAGCCGCCCCGCCCCAGCTGCATAGAGAAACCTATCAGCTCGCGACGCCGCGAACCAGCAGCCTATCCAAACTCCCATCCGCTAGCCCAGCCATCCCTCGCAACGTGCATATATAAACAAACTCCCAAAGCGGTTTGGCGCGGATTCCCTCGACCTGCCCCGGTCGTCCGGGAACCCTGCCCGGGAGCGCTTCGCCATTAAAGCCCGTTAGACATTTTTTGGTGTACCTGGTCGTCTTTTACCTAACAGGAACATCTAGGGGTAGATGTGTACCTTAATGTTTTAACAATTAAATAAACAATAATGCTAAGTCATAAACATCCTGTTAGGAGCTTCCCCAGATGTAATTTTAACTGTGTAGTTGAAGAGAAAACAACTGCTGAGTTATGAAAGCAGGGTATGTGTACATAAGTTCCCTCATTACACAAATTAAGCTTCTTTACTCACCAAGCCCCTGTGGCATATTCTTGGCTAAATGATAAAGCCATTTAACTCTAAGCATCCAGTCTTGATTGGTTGCTCTTTCTATGAGCAATTTAACAGCCACAGCCAGAGCATCTGGTTCATCAATCCAATAAGTATCCACTTCAACTGAAGTGAACTTTAAGTTCTCTGGGTGGGAGGACTGCATAATTTTCTCTAAGTCTGGCAAAGTAAGAGGCTGAATCCTGAAATTCATTACAATAGACAAAGTTAGTATTAGGGTTAAATCTTCATTTCATATTTCAAAGAACCAAGACAAGTAACTTTATAATTAATCTATCATAGAGTTAACAGGGAATATATAAGTTCCCTCCAAAGAGGAAAAATCAAAACATGTACCTATAATAAATAATAAATAGGGAGCAATAATATCACAACAAACGATGAAACTATGTGGAAAATGATCACGTAACATTATGGTCAAATATGCTGGGTCGTGACCAGGACCATCTAAAAAAAGAGAGCGGGAGAAAGAGAGGAAGAAAGCAGGAAGGAAGGGAGGGAGGGAGGAAAAGTCAAGGGAGACACACACAAGCTTAAGGCTCCGCTAACCTTGCCCAGTTGCTTGTTTTCATGCTCAGCCTGTTGAGACAATACGCTAAGATCTGCCCGTCGCCTCGGACTTTAGAGAGGTGAGAATCTTCTGTAGTGAAGAGAGCCGAGGGCAGAGAATCTGGCCACAGCCCCAAGGCAAGAAGGGAGCTGCCCCAGGTTTCGTGTGCTTGCAGCGAAGAAACATGTTTCTCTAGGAGAGCCTGCATGAGCTGGTGGGAGGCAGAAACACATGGTGTATGGTCCCCAAGACACAGAGCTCTTATCGAAAACTAGTGGAGTAATGGCGGTCTTCTAGGCTCCCTGTGATCCTCTCAACAGTCAAGACACATTTCTCAATACACAACATGACAAAATTTCACTTTTTCTGCTGAGAGGCAAGTTTCAAGGCATATTTAATCACATTTACGCTATTTTCCAGAGAAGTGCCTGGATACCAGATCTGTTGCAGTATAACTGCAGGTGAGCTCTCTAAGGCCATTAAAGTTGCTGCCAGCAGAGTTCCTCCCACCTTCTGTAGTGTTGTACTGCCGAAAGCTGTGTCAGACACCTCACAGTACCTGCTGGTTTGCTGGGGAAGCCTGGGAGCGAACATATGCTTCCCAGCACGCTTTAGAAAATGCGCTGTCTAAGCTCAGGCCTCGCTGCAGATACTGCACGATGAGTGAGGCTGTCTGAATGAGGTTCGACACCGAGGACTCTGGAGAAGCTGTAAAGAAGAAACGGTGCACATCCATAAGCAACAGATTCTGCAAAGTCTCCAGAGAAAATGGACAAATTTCATCTTCACATCAAACTTCCACCCAGGCACTTATCTCAGAAAGCCAAATGGACTCCAAGGGGCTCACTAGTGAACTTGGTGAACCTGCGAGAACATTCATTCACATTCGTTCCCTGCTAGCCTGCCTCCCCCACTCCCTCTCAGGGAGCAGCACATTGTGAGGAAGTGACCAGATGACTTAAACATGATAAAGCCTGGCCATATATAGCCTAGACCTAAAGCTGATACACTGAGAGGGAGAAAATGAGCATGGAACCAAAAAGCACCATGGGCTTTGAGATCCAACTCAGTTGTCATTATTAACTGTGTGGGTTTCCCAAGTTACTCAACTTCTCTCAGTCTCATCTGTAAAATGGAAACATAGCTTGCAGAACTAATATAAGGCTTAAATAAGCAGCCAACATTGTACCTAACTGCCCTTTCTTGTATCTTTGGACATTTAGAAGAAGTAATACCTGTCTGTTTTAAACAATTCCAAGTTCCCTCTTTATTCAGCCTTCAAGAGATTCAATGATGACCGTGAAAGATTTTCAGGACAACCTTCACCAATCTCAGTGTCAAAAGTAATATTCTTCCAAGTATGGGCCTCTGACTGCATGCCTTAGAATTCCCTGGGAAGCTTCTTGATATGGTGATTCCTGTGGCGCACTCAGACTGGCGGAACCCAATCTCTTGGCGGGCAGGGGCAGGAGGAGAGTAGCCAGTACATCTGTATTATTAATAGGCTTTCTAGGTCATTTCCATCTCTATGTACACTAAATGCAAAAACTCCTAGACTAGCAGTCAAGTGGAATGACATGAATTTCCAGAGGAATAAAACCCTGCAGAGGCTGGAAGTCAAGCACCTTACCTACAACAGCACTTCGGGTCTCTGAGTGCAAAGCCAAAAGGGTGTCACACACGCTGTCCCCCACCAACCCAAGGCTGTGCAGTAGGACTTTCAGATCTAGATCATCTGGGATGCTCCCGTCCCCGTCTCCTGAAATGTAGATTTCAAGTCCACGATTCCTCATAGCTCGGGATATTTCTCCATGAACAGGATCCATTGAGAGAAAAAGTCTAGTAGTACAAGCAATTCAAAGAGGGGGAAAAAGATGTCAAAATCTCAGTGCAACCAACAGTGTAGCTCTGCAACACCTGGCAAGGGCAAAGCATATGTGGCTGTTCATCAGGAGCTGGACACTGATGGCTCAACTCACAGATGCCGCCTTCATCTGCATTCTAGCCTCTAGTTCCAAGTGCATCAGTACAGCAAGTCAGCTTCTCTTTCTAAGGAACTAAGGATTCTGTCTCCACCTTGAGTACTGAGGGCTGTAAAATTCTTCCTCTCAGATATTCCCCAAATCAGCCAGTGCTAATGCATCATTCTAACTCATCTACAGAGAGAACAAAAAAGAGGAGTGTATTCTCCAGAAACACTTAGCTTCATAATAGTCGGTGTCCATCAACTTCTACATCTAGCTCACCCGTACCCCCAGAACTCAACAGCTGATTCCTGCTGTTCCCTCCTTGCACCAAACCTGCTTCTTTGCCAGTTTTCCCCTTTTTCAATGAATAGCACCCCATTTACCTCATTACTCTAGCCAGAACCGTAGGTGCTATCATCGCTTCCTCCTCTTCTTAACCCACAAGCCCATCAGCAAGTCCCACTGATCTGACTGCCCTAGTGTAAGCCATCATTTTGTGCAAGAACTACTGCAAAAGGCTTTTAATGGGTCTCCCTGCTTCCATCCTTCACCACCAACCCTCATCTTTCTGCTGACTGAGTGTACAAATGTAAGGAGGCCCTAATACATGGCCACCTCTGATATCCAGGTTGAGACTGTGAGGCAGGAATACCTGAAATTGGGATGTGGTGTTACGGTGGGAGTGGATCCATCGATCATTCCTCTCTCACTAACAGTGAGGACACCTCCAGGTTCCAACAAAGCATTCAAACGATCCAGCACTGATGGGCTGCACAGAGAGAACCCAAATGGTGGACAGGCCTGAGTTCCACACTGACTGCTGCCCTGGCTCAGGCCTCTTGCTCCTCCTGACCCACCCCCAACCCCCAGACAGAATTAAGATCTCTTAGCTGATCAATACCCTTTTTCACTCCCTGAAGGCACACAGCCTAGAGAGTCATAAACATAACTGGATTTTAATTGAGGACATTCTGAAAATGTTCAGAATGTAGAGAAACCCATCCTCTGACCTGTACTGTGCCCACTGTGTAGGCAGAGCAGCTTCATGCTTGTCCTTTTCCTTACTTTAGAATCAAGTGGTACAATTAGAAAGCACATTTACTAAATGTCTGCTGTTATCAGATCCTCCATTATAAAAATCTGTACTTCAGAATGACCCTAACAAAAGGAAGTTTTCTGAGGTTAAATGAAAATATGTAACTCAAAGGAAGTTTTTATTGGAAAAAATAATCCAATTTTGTTAGCCTTCAGTTCAGCTCTGAACTATCTGCTAGAACGAAAATCTTGCCGCTAATGACCAACTACCATTGTTCACCACAAGGGAAAGTCTACAGAATATAGCAGAAGATGTGCTTATAGTTAAGAAAACAGTAGATTAAAAACAGTAGAGCTTCCACCTGGGTTTCTACTTTGACAAGCATATCCCAAACTTCAGTCAGACCCACTCAAGATTGAACAGAAGGTCCTTACTTGCAGAAGTTAACATTGTCCATCAAAAGCCAATCTCCAGACTTCAGGGCCTGAACCAGCATGCTGTCAACCCATTCGAACGTGCCACGGCTGTGGCCACTGGCTGACTGTATAAGCTTCACCCCAAAGCTTCGGAACTCCTCCACAAGTTTGGCAAACTCTGAAATGCCACAGTCATAGCACTTAATTTCAAACCAGGGCAATCAAAAACAAACAAAATAAAAAACTAAGAGCTTATTAAAAGAAGGCTGGAAATGTATGGCTCAGTTCTTAAAAGTTTCATAATAAGGTAAACAAAGGGATTTTTGTTTTTGTTTGAACAAGTAAGAAAATTAGGTTT
The DNA here is from genome assembly GCF_014754425.2 of Oryx dammah. NCBI lineage: Eukaryota > Metazoa > Chordata > Mammalia > Artiodactyla > Bovidae > Oryx > Oryx dammah. The sequence continues at coordinate 47,937,701 of NW_024070188.1, read as the reverse complement.
GGGAATAGAACCTACTTCTTAAGGGCTCTCTGAATGAATGGCTAGATAAGAGTTGACTCAAGGGTGATAGAGAAGGTAAATAATCTTTACCTGTTTTAATTTCTCAAATGGCGGAAGGATAAAGCCTTCTACTTATTACTGCATTTATACCATATGAAAGTGCTATAAGTTTGCACAATGTAATTAATGTCATCAAACCAGGCTTCCTTTATAATGACCACATCACATATAGTAACAACTGGTATTTATTTACTCTACAGTTTATATAGCCCTTTCCTGGAAATTTTTCCATTAGTCTTCCTTATTAGAAATTGATTCTAACCCTTTTTCGTATCACAAGGTAATATATTTCTGCTTCTAGCCATGAAGGATTAACAAGGTTTAGACTTAACCTCACAGTGTCAACAACTAGAAAGCTGGTAAACTATATGAATCACAACTACTTTCAGACACTAGAAAACAGACAGCACAGAACAGTGACACCTAAGGGAAGGAGGCTCTATAATAGACTGGCTTTCGGCCTGAAAGTAATTTCCAGATAGCAAAGGGAGAGGAAACTCAAACAGATCTCGAGATCTCACTGACTTGAGGACACAAACTGAAATTGAGGGAGATGGAGGCAACCTGAATGAGAGGCAGGATACTCAAAAGGAAAAAGTTATTCAAGGAAAGGGCTCCAGAAATCCAGAAAGAGGTCCCTGGGCCTTTGGCTCAATAATAATCTCCACGTGCAAGGGAAGGCTGAAATTCCATGTGTAAACAATTCCAAGGAAAGAACTATTACTGGGGAGCTGTGAACTGAACGATTCCCAGAGTTCACACAGGGCTGAATAACACTCCAGTTCCCACCAATCAAAGCAGAGACCCCATGGAACACACAGGACCTTCAGAAGAGATTACACAGGGCCATGCCTCAAGATGGGGGCTAATTTGACTTAGCATGCATACACAGGTTAAGAGTTTAGGGACTCTTAACTTCTAGGTAGGACTTCTAGGTGGCCCTAGTGAAAAAGAACACGCCTGCATGTAAGAGATGCAGGTTCGATCCCTGGGTAGGGAAGATATCCTGAAGAAGGAAATGGCAACTCACTCCAGTATTCTTGCCTGGAAAACCCCATGGACAGAGGAGCCTGGTGGGCTATAGTCCAAGGGGTTGCAAAGAGTCGGACACGACTTAGCTAAGATGACTCTTCCTAGCACAAGAGTCGACAGTGACTTAGCACGTAAAGGAAACTCTGGCCTGACCTTAAACAGCTTAATAACAAGCTTGAAAAGATAAAAATGATCCAAAAGCAACTCAACATCCTTACCTGCCACTCAAAGAAACCCTCAGAACACCAAAACACAGCACTCAGCAACTTGAATAAAAATGTCCAGAATCTAATAAACATGACTAGACATATTTTCTGGTTTTTTAAAGTCACTAGATGCTGCATTCTGATGTCAATAGAGCTATTATAAAATATTCAATATATATAAAGATTTTAAGGTAAAATATGAAACACCTAGAATATATTTTAAAAGTCATACATGTTTATCATAGAAACATTAAAATAGAAATAGTTTAAAAAAGAAGCTATTTTCAATCAAAAATAAAATAGTAGTAGACAAGTTTTACAGCCAGCCTATTAGACTCTATTGATATCCCTAAGAAATTACTCACTATGAAAATAAATCCTAAATAAAAAGCAGTATTGAGAATGGGCTGTGAGAACTTACCCTAGATATTTAAATTTTAACTGACTTACAAAAGAAATATATACACACCAGATTTCAGGTTTTGAAGTAAGAGAGGCTTGGAACCAAAACCGAGTCCAAACACATCATAACAAGAAGACACTGGGCAGGTTAACCTCTATGAGCATTTATTTCCCCATGTATAAAATGGAGTTATCTTTCCTTGTAATGTGGTGTTGTGAGGGTTAAAAGTAAATATATTTTATATAGTGTCGGATATTCGGTAGGAATTCAATGGTGAGTTTACAATCTCTAACAGTTAAAGAATATAAAGTGATATGGGGGTGGGTCTAGCCACTAAGTCGTATCCGACCCTTGCGACCTTGTAGACTGTATCCTGTCAGGCTCTTCCGTCTATGAGATTTTGCAGGCAAGAATACCGGAGTGTGTGCCATTTCCTTCTCCAGGGGGATCTTCCCAATCTAGAGATTGAACCCTGGTCTCCTGTATTGCAGGCAGATTCTTACTGACTGAGCTACCAGGGAAGCTACAAAATAGTGATATACGACTTCATTAAATATATCTAATAATTAATTTGAATGAATGAGTAAAGAATTTCAAATTCAAATGGTGAGTTTGAATTGGAACATGATAGATCAAATAAGTAATGAAATCACTGTCTTAACTAAGAAAGTAAATGATTTGACCCAGAGCCACAGATACAATGTTGATGCAGCTAAAAGAGGGTGGTCATTTCTTCATCCCTAGGGAATCCACTATTCCTAGGGAATAACTAAGTATTCCTTATGAATAACCCATTATGAGCAGGTTTTGGAAATAAAGGATGGCAATCTTAGTGACAGGCTTCAACTTTTAATCAGTTCTCCCCTACCAGCCAAAAAGCTGCACTACAAGATGGGAGCTGAATGCTTCCAGATCAACTGAGGAATTTCTTCCACCTTCTATACAAAATGAATAAACACATCCAAGCTATTAATTTAGATATTATTATAATTATTAATTAATAATTCTTCAGTTTAAAAATACTCAATTTTTTGAGAAATTATTAATAAGTTTAAAAAACAGGCCGACAAAAAATAAAACCAGATTTACATGTGGTTGATTACTCACGAAATAAGTTAAACTAAGTAATCAATTTCTTTACTTTGCTTAGGATCACCAATTCTTAATAGTTTACATCAGCTTCACTTTACTTTCGAGGAAACTTTCTATTTCCAAACCTTGACAATCTAATCATCAAATTCATTTTAAAAATTGTGGACATTGCACATACAAATGTATTACCTCTGGGTGGACATTCTATGGGCAATGCCAAATGATGATACACACACCCAAAGAGACATACCTGCCTTGGAGTAGGAGTTGATTTTGTTGTTGAGTCTCTGCATAAGCAGTAACACTGCTTCCAGCTTGTTGACAATATCCATCGTGACACCTTTACCACCTTCCCCAAGACACCTGGGCTTATACGTCAGAAGGAAATGACTCCAGGCTCGCAGCACTACTTCTGCGTCGTCGGCACTGACAAGGAGGCTGTCCCTTACCAGGGCCCTGACTGTGCCCTCCACCTTCTCAAGGAGCTGCCTCCACGGCCGGATAAGATCGACCTGCAATTCCCAGAGCACGTGAACGCAGCATAGTCAATGGCCACTGCTACCGCAGCAACCCCGACACAGAAGCCCGCACTGTTTAGCGCCCTGCCTAAAAATACAGGGGCAGATCAGTTACCTGCTCAAATCCGCCCAGAAGCTCCGTAGTGTCCATCGCGCTGTTCACAGCCATGATCTTCAAAGTGTGACCAGTAAGGTGTGCCAGGAGCTGAACCAAGCTGGTCTTGCCCACTGAGGCTGGCCCCACGAGGATGACCATCCAGCTCATTTGTACACACTTCATCACTGACTCCAGTGACTGTAAAGACTGGTGCAGGAGCGACAGGGGACGGCAGGTCGGTGGAGGAACATAGCTGCCACGGGAAAGCACTGAGTAGCCCAGCTGCAAAAGACAGCCCAGTGAGACTTCACAAGTGTGCCTGGAGTGGGAGCCAAAGCCAGAGAGGACTGTGGAAGAGCATCAGCCTCTTTGCCTCACCTGAACATCATAGGGAGTGATGTGCAACAGCCTGGTTCCCATGTACGGGTTGGAATTTGAATTAAACACATCCTTGAACACAGCAATGACCTAAAGGAAGATGATGATAAAATCAAAATGCAAATCATTACATCAAATTCTGGGCCAAACCTTCCAGAATAAACACTAGTAAATATGAACAGCAATATGAAAATCACAATATTGTGAGTTATTACCCTTTTGAATTTTCCTATTAAAAAAGATTGCATTTATTTAATTCTTCAGAAGGAAATAAATGGAAGCTCAAGAAAAGGGTAATAATCTCAAATTATGAGATTCCAGAGAGAATATACCATAAATTAAAACAGAGCCATGGAAACTACGGCAGATCTCAAAATAAAATATTAATTTGTTTTCAAGAAGGTAGAAGACAGAAGCATGAAGTTTATGGAGAACAATGGCCATCATTTCCTGATACCTGCCAGGTGCCAAACATTATATTAGGTGCTTTAATAGATTATTTCTGATCCAAATACCCTCTCAAAATATTTCTATTTCCATTTTATGGATATGGCAATTATATTCACACAAGTTATGTGATTTGCTCATAGATGGTAACTGAATTTAAATATAAGCCTGTCTGACTGGAAAAGCACTGTTATCCCTCTAAATATTTATGCAGAAAAGCATTATTTCTGTATTTACATTTATTTGTCCCTTCCTTAGCAGTAAGACTGTTAAAAACTTTTTGCTAATAGTATTCTTTCTTGCATTTCTTCTAAAAATCTAAGAGATGAGGATGTATAAAAATCACTAATTTAGCCCACAGCAGCAGCAAAGATTCCTGCCACCCAAAGTATTTACGATAAGCAGTGCATTCAAACAAAATAGCAATACTCATACTAATCAATGTACACTGGAGTGAAAATAAAAATAATAAAGACAAAGACATGATGAGTGTTAAATACTAAGAGCCGAAAAGCAGCACAGAAGAAAATGCTCCCTCCTGGGTCTGGGTAATTTTTGACCTTATATTTCACTCTAAAGCATACCACCTCCTCTCTCTGATGCTATACCAGAGTTAAAAACTACAAACTACTTTCACAACCTTTCTCCTTCTACTATTTTTCTTAGCTTTTCTTTTCCTCTCAGAAAACGTTTGGTCAACTAAAACAACTGAATTGAAGGCGTGGTGGAAACCTTCCACACCACCCTACAGTAACTCATCATCTGACCAACATCAATTACTCAACACTGGCCAGTCTGGCCAGTTAACATACTAGAGTAAGTTGATAAAGAAATTAAAATACCAACTGATGATAGGTGAATTATATAAAGTTGCATTAATTAAAAAAAAAATGAACTGAATATTTTGTCCTAGTATAAAGACTGAAAGCCACTCGCATGTAACACATGAGTTGTAGATGCTGGGCTGGATTCTGGATATCACATAAACAAGGATCTGTGCTCTCAGCAGCACAACCTAAGTGTCTGAAAGCCACATGTGCCATGGTCAGCTACATCCTCACATTTCTGTTTCTAACTCACATGAATTTGTAAACTACTTTGTTACTTTGCTTGTGAGCAACTGTGATACAGTAGAAGAAACAGCAAGCAAAGTGGAAAGGTCTGGACTGGAGAGCTGGCTCTGCCACTCAAAACACGGAGACTCCATGACTGAGATTTGGATCCTCGTCTGTAAGAGGTCATGACAGCGTTTCCTAACTGCAGCTGTTGTGAAACTTTCCATGAACTGCATTTTAAATACCACAAAGCAAAATTCATCCATTATTACAGTTTACTAAGCGAGGAATTCTGGTGTTATTTTCTCCTTATGAAGGGGTGCTTTTTACTTTCATTTAGATACAGAATATCCTCCCTTTTATCTATTTATACTTTCTAGATTAAGTATCTTGCAATTTGACATTTATTTAAAGGTAGAAAACCCTCTTCTGCTACTTGTTATCACCTCTCTCCTCCTGCTTCTCATCTTTGTGCCTGGAACCAAAGTGATGAGGACCAAGCCTTTATTATTGCAAGGTGATACTGTCTGAGAAGGTAAGCGATCATGGCAATGTTGATAGGTAAGCAAACTGTGTCCTCTAAAGCAAACTACACTATGACACTCTGAGACAGATTAAGTTTTTGTTTCTGCCCTTAATTTCTAAATTTCCAAGCCGCGTTACTGAGTTTGGTACTGTTGATGCAAGTACATCATTTCTCTCCCTCAGGGAGAAATCAAAGAAACACAAAGAGCAAGCATGAAACTCACCTTTTCTTTATCTTCCTTGGTTCTCATTCTCTCACCATAGACCAAAAACACATGCTGACCAGGATCGTAACACCCAGGGGACTGGTCAACTAGCATCAACTGACACCAGCGGAAAAGGTCGCGGAGGTTGAATTCCCAGGGTCCTCCTATTTGCCCCCATTTCTTCTCAACGGTCACTTCATGATCAATCTGAAAAGAAAACACCCTTACTGGGAAGCACCTCCCACGACTCGGGACTGCGTTAAGTACTATCAACACAGTGCAAGTGCACACATAATCTGAAACAGATTAACAGGCTGGATCCAGATGTCTCCTCCCGACTCAGGCTTCTTGATGCCAGGAATACCCTGTAAGCATTATAAAAATGATACATGCAACAGGCCTGAATTACTGTAACTCTCAAACGAGTAGCTTGCCTTCCACTAGGAACTTTTAGAGTTCTATATGATTTATATCAGTTGCAGAGACTGGTAATGAGGTAGGTATTCCATATTGAGAAAACGGTGATTCAAATAAGCCAGAAATATAAAGAACAATTAATGCACATAGGTACTTACTTGGTTGTTGAAAGCAACCATTTTTTTAACAATATTTTTGTCGATGGCTGGAAACAGAGTACTGGCAATGAACTCCATGTCTATTACGGTAAGAGGATCCACAAAGACCTAGAAAATCCAAAAATAACATGGGAAAAACACCTCATTTTTCCTTACCAAACATGACTGCCATGACATATGCAGTATTTTTATTTAATACCAAAGGAACAATGCCTTAGTAATATATATATCTCCGTTACAGAAATTTCTTTTCTTGCATTCTCAGGGTATGGAATCATATAAAATCTTTAAAATACAGAGCAGAGGGTTTTCTTGTTAGCTTCATTCTAATGGTTTAGAGAACGATACCTGCAATTAATATTTTAAGAATCTTTGTAATTTTAATCTATTATGTAAAATTCTCTCAAATATCTGGATGGTAAGTATACAACATTCATTTTTAAATTTGGTCAAATTCTCAACAGCTTTGAAATTTTTCATATAAACTTCTTAAAGGATACTTAGTAAAGTCTTAATGACCAAGAAAGGAACATTAAAGAAAGCTAACATCTAGAGGCATTTCCAAGCCACTACTTTGAAAAAAGATGTTAAAATAAGTGTATGTACACACACACACTGCTGTGGCAATAAAAAAAGATACAACTATTAATGGTGATTAACTTTGGTATGGAAAATATTGGATTTTTTATTCTTCATGGTAGTTTTTTGTACTTTTCTGAGATTAATGCACTATTTTCGTTATAAAATAATTTTTTAATGTTCTTAACAGATGCTTAAAAAGATTGGCCTTAATCCTTGGGCACAGTAATAGAATCCTCAAGATGGTGGTGATCTTGCTTTCCTCCAGCTGATAACACATCAGGTCCTCTTAAACCTAAGATAAAGGACTCACACCAGGAGAGAAAAGATGAGAGCAATCAGTCCCACTAACAGCCATCACATCCAGACATGAAATCGAGAAGTAGACTATTACACTGAGCCTGTCTCATCCTCCTAGGGGGCACCCTCATAGCTATTATTACCCCTGGGACCACCTGTGGTTTTTGGGCAACAGTAAATCTTACCTGAGTGAATCTATTTAGGAAAGACCTGGGCAAGCCCTTCCTTCCGCCTCCTTGTCTAAAAGGATTTTGACAGCCAAAAATCTTGGTTTTCTCATGCTGCACTTGAAAGCTCATTCCTAACTCAGGAACATAGATTTCTCCTCGGTGGTCAAAACAAGCATTGAGTCCTTCCAAGACTGACTGAGAAGCCAGGTTAAGCTATTTGGAGAAAAAAGTGCATATTTATTTTATATGCTATTCAGCTAGAACAAAAAACACAGGAATAATACACATGAAAAGTAGTCTTGTCTTCAACAGGGATAGGGACAGAGTTCAAACAACACTGGTAACACTGTGTTTGTTAAGCTGAAATGACATGTATTCAGTCTACTATTAATAGTTCATCTATATGTTAGAGAAATTTAGGGTGTATAAAATGGCAATAATTTTTAAGTAAACTGAATAGTCAGACTAAATTCTTTAAAAGCAGTTAAATTAGTCTCAAAAATTAGGCTGTATCTGTTACCTGCTCCTATATTGGCCTGCTTTATAAATTATAGCTTACCAATACAAAGACATCTCATGCTTAAATATCCGGGAATTTTTAAAAGAAGCTAGCTAGCACTTTACATACTTAAATAAGTAAACATCCTTTCTCAATCAAGTAAATCTGAATAAAATCTCCAAACGGTTTTCAAAGTCATGATATAAACCACATAATGTGGATCTAATGATGCCAACAGTTTTGTGAATAACAAGTATAAGGATTTGTGTGTGTCCCAGAAATGGAAAGAGCTGAATGGAGCTAACCTCAGCTGAGTTAGAGGTCAGGGATGTGAAGTATTGGTGGTTTTTAGATAACATGGAAAAACTCAACTGTGAAATGTGAATCAATAAAATGCAAATGGGCCAAGAATCAGATTATATTAGAATTTCAAGTGCCACGTTTACACAAGCACTCAAAGCACAAACTCTGCTATATACCCTCATATGGGTCAAGTTCTAAAAGCTGCTCTTACACAATGACTTCAAGTCCAGGTTGCCTAGCATTCCCTACATGCATTTCCACAAAATATGATTCAGTCAACAGTCTCAAGCTTTGAAACTAGGCATTCTTTTTTTTTTTTTTTGGTTAATGCTTATCCTATGATGTATCTTTCACCCAAAATTCAGCAGGGGGTGGGGGGAGGGGGGTGGCCGGGAGGGGGGGGGGGGGGGAGGGACGGGTGGGGAGACCGGCAAATCTGTCCTTCTCTTTAATCTCTTCTCAAGATGAGTAGGAAGCAGCTCAGTAGAAAAGGAATCCCATGGCAGTCCTGTCACCGCAGACTCAACGGGGTATGAATCTAGGGAACCTGTTGGGGCCTGTGTCAGAAGTGATCTGTGGTACTTTCATCACTAATTATCATTTAACCTGCACCACTACTTGCTCGCCCTTTCCTGAACACACCAAAGTAACTCAGTTCTTTGGGCCACCACCTTAAATTTTTTATTCTGTGTAGCACATCTCCCTTCTCTCTCTAGCTGCCTGTCAGTTATAGAGACCCAGCACTTATGTGTCTCATGGTGCGCTCTGTTCTTCTGGTCACTGTCTACCCCCGACCTGCACGTGTTAACACTGACTGCTTTCTCACCAGAGTTTTGTGTGGCTCTTCCTACTATAACCTTCCCCAACCTTTCGGCTGAAATGAAGTGGTCTGGCACTATTCGTAAACTATGTTTATCTCTGAAAATAAACAGAAACACAGCAAGCCTACCACAGACTAGAGAATAAAACTAGTGGAGAGGCACTGTTTTTCTGGAGGCTAGTTCCCCAAAGCAGGAGAGTCTGTAGGTGATATGCAGAGGGGCTACTGTATGTGCTTTTCTATTCTCCTTACTTGTAAAAGAAATTGCAGAGTATTCTTTTCACTGGAGAATTTGTTTTTACTAGCCAACAACGTGATCTGGTGCAAAATGCCCTCAAGTTATGCAAACTCTGCCCTGCTCCTCACATGTCTGATCCTATCTGCTGGCCTGATGGGCTGTCCTCTCACCTCATCCAACACCACCCAATGGCCTGCCTTCAGGGCTGCCAGCAAGGGGCCATCACGCCAGGCAAACTCTCCTCCCTTGCCACCCTCAACAGGCAGATCAGCTCCAAAGAGGTCTGTGATGTCCTATGAGAAGAAAAAGAAGTGAGGGAAAGCCAATATTATATAAAAAATTAACTAGATCCCAAGACCCCAAATCTAAAATGATACTTAGGTCTCATGCCACTTCTTATTCTTATACCCAATAGAGAACTAATCAATTTCACAATCAGGAGCCCAGGAGCACCTTCTCATCACAGCACTCTAAGAATCTATCAACTAGAGTCCTAGATAACAGTTTTCAACTTTGGCTGTGCTTGAAAACAAACTGGTGAGCTTAAAAAACACCAAAACAATGCCTAGGCTCTGCTCCCAGACCCTATCCCAGAAGATTCGAATTTGTCATCTCTGTCCCCTAGTTTCATAAGACTGTTTAAAGGTCATTTTATCTGTAATTAATTTCTTTAGAAAGGACAAACAGGTTATATCACAATAAATACCAAAGTGGGTGATTCTATCTCAAAACAGAGTTAGAGTAAAGCATCTAGAGAGACTAATACTACAGGTGTCATCTATTAATGAACATGGATGGAGGGAGAATAAAGTTTGTTGCTGCGATAAGATCATGTTGCTGCGATATTCATCACCATGAAATATTTGGGGCTTTGATAACTTCATAATTATTTCTGACTAGGAAACACTATAATGGATAAAGATATCACCCCCTATACTTATCCCCATCAGCTGCAGCATGATGAAGCTTACCGTCTGCTCTGACAAGTTGATTCGGACAAGCGTGTTGCCTGAAGCCCTGGCTAAGGCTCCCACCAAGCTGGTCTTGCCCACACCAGGGGAGCCCTCCAGTAGGATGGGTTTGTTCAGTTTTGTAGCTCTTAAGAGCCTCTGGGCATTCATAGCTGTGGTGCCTGCACTGAGTGCATAGTCGGCGATATTATTCCTGTGCAAGAGAGGGCCTGAAGGGGAGAAACGTCACATATAAGCTGGACATCACACAAAATCATATATATATATATATATCAATTGGAGATTAGAAAAATCCACCAAGTAGACTGTCAGTCAGTGAAGTACCATCTGTGGTGAAAATGCTTAACCTTATTTCAATATATTTCCTCACTTCTGGGTTTATAAAGTGCCTTCCAACAACAACCAGCAGTATACTTTTTTCATCTGTGATGACCACACTTATCTCTATACACAGGTCAGAACTGCAAGCATGCATCTTTGCATATTTCCTTTCACAACCTATACCTGGAATCACAACTCCGTGTGCTTGTACAATTTACCCTGTACTTGTATTTTCCTAAAACTCAAGCAGAAGCTAGGCATACAGGCCAGATGGTTCCACATAAACAATTTCATTCAAGGTTTTAAGCCACCAGATAATTCAGGATGCATCTTGTAGCTGAAGTGCAGGACTAATACCAGTCTTATAGGGCTTAATATTTATGCACTATGTCTTCTGGAAGAAGTTTCAGACTGGTACATCAGTTTGGAGTGGAGCTAGAAAACTATTTATTTTCTCAGCTATGAAAGCAGAAGCAAGGACTATCCAAGTCCCAAGCCACAAGCACTCAGCTCCTACATGAGAGAACTGAATACCACCATGATGGCTTCGGGAAGGGATCTAATAGCTAGATCACAAGGGCCACATCAGAGATGAAAACAGTACCACTGATGAGGGAGAGGGAAGGGGGCAATGTTCTTCAGCCAGGAAGCTGGGCTGGTTTACTTCATCACTGAACCCCCACAATTCTGTGTATTCTTGGAGCCCAACAATTATTAACACAGAGAGGAAGGAGGGACAAGAAATAAGTCGCTCAGTTGTGTCCGATTCTTTGCGACCCCGTGGACTCTAGCCCACCAGGCTTCCCTGTTCATGGGATTCTCCAGGCAAGAATACTGGAGTGGGTTGACACTTGCTTCTCCAGAAATGACTCTGCTAGAGAAGCAATAATCCGAAAAGTCATGAGTACCCTAAAAAGATATCTAATATAACTACTTTATTTAAATATTTGACAGAGACAATCTAATAAGAGCAAGGATTATAACTTAAATCCACGTGCATTTCCCACTTAACCACTCATTTACTCATCCATCTCTCATTTTCTGAATGTCTACGACTGTTAGGCTACATGACAGATGTTAGGGACAGGAAGGTGAGTGACATAATGCCTGCCCTCAAGGGTACACAAAACTGTTTTTGTAAAAGGTGATAAGGTTCTATGGTTGAAACATTATGGGCTGAATTACCACGTTAGGAAAGGTCTTATTTTGAGCACTAATACAAGAATAAGTGCATTTTATGGGACAGTTTATTCATATATCAGACTGTATTATCTACTTTTGCATGCCAGTTATATATATTTTAACCACCCACACAATAATGATCATACCAAGTCAGATTCTAACTCAGTTATCTAGTTCCAAAGTAATCATGAGTATGATACACTAAAATTAAAAGTCACAATAAAAGTCAACTATCTACGAACCACAAGAGAATCTTCATTTATTTACGATCATTCTTACCCCTTGGTATAAAAAATGGATGAATTCCCCACAGGTTATCTAACCCAGTGAATTCTTTGTCTTTGAGTCTGTCATAAATCTTCAATTCGTTTTTCTGACTTTCTGTAAGTCGGCCTATCTTGGAAAGTTTCTTGATTAGGAATTTCAGACATTCTCTGCGAGCCAAGAGTGCCGTACCAAACCCAGAGGAAGTTACCCCTAGAAGAAAGAGTATCAGTCCATCAAATGACAGCAGGGTACCAAGTTTTACAACCATGCAGCCAGAGTTCTAGGTGAACTACAATAGCCAATGTAAGCAGCCCTAAGAAGTGTGACTCCCTGCTCCCCCAAAACCATCAGATCATCAATTCAACAGCACCTTATTCAGTAAGCACTCCAGTAACGCCGTGATAAACTAGCCTGGAGAAGACAGCAACCAGTGTGGTATTACTTTTAGTCATGTGGGCTTGTATTTCTAATTTTCACGGCTGAAAAAAGACTTAAATATTACATTTAATAAACTGTAGTAAACTTAAAACTACAGGATTCCAGCCGATTAACTCTAAATGATTGTGTTAAGAAATACCATGTTAAATTCTTCAAGAGCATTACCAGTAGTCTTCTACCAGAATCACTATTTCATGCTTACTAATTCCTGGTCTGTAAGCAATGAAAAGTTTTCTCCACTCTTTTATAACAATCGCCTCCCAAAAAGAGTAAAATGAGAATCACTGTGAGTCTTGGAAATGTTAACATAAATCTGTACACAACCCCTGGCTCAGAGGTCTGGGCCTGCTCCATTTCATGGTCCCCTCTTGCCTAACCCCTTGTTCTCACCAGCCCACATACCTGAGCCGATTCCATCTATGTACACTAGGCATGCGGCGTGGACAAAAGACGTCACCGTGGAGATGGTCTCCTGTCTTTTCAAAGCAGCTTCCTCCCCCATCGTGTTCATGAAGTTGACCCAGGACAGGATATCTCTGATACTGACCACACACCTTCGACCAAACTCCTGGTGGGTCAGCCAGTCAATGAAATCCAGCATCACCTCAGCTATGTCAGCCCCTAAGACACAAGGAAGCATAGAGGTTTGGAAGACCTATTTAGGAAGACTCCAGAACGGGGCTTTGCAACCTGGGGCCCATAGATGGTCTTTTTCTAAGAAAACGAGGTCCACAGCTTTAATCACATTTCCATAGGGTTCAATGAACAGCATTCTACCCCTACCCCCAAACAAACAAAAAACCAGAAAGAAAACTTGAGAATTAAAGTCTTTAAGAATGTGCCCTGAAAACTGCTCCAAGAAATAAGGTATTCATAAACGTCAGTCTCAAAGCAGCAGATATCCTTTCACATTCTTTAAGAAAGAGGGGAAAGTGATCCAGACACTACTTGGATTAGGGCATGTATTAAGGCTCAGACCAGATCTAGGTCCTAAATTTTGTCTGTTTGATGCCAAGAATATGGATACATCAAGGCAATCAAGGCTCAATTAACAGAGAGAGGGGAAAAAAAAGATGTTTTGGCTCTCCTTGAATATTCTAAGAATTGTTAAACCTAGATTATAAGTATATGGTAGGTTTTAAAATACTACTCTATTTCATTTATGTTTGAGAATTTTCATAATAAAAAGAAGTTTTAAAGTGAAATAATATGTTAGCTGACAACTACTGAAAAAACGCAGCTGAAAATTCTACAACATTTTCTAAAGGTGGTAATACTAAAATTTAAACCACATTTTCCTGGGAATTACATGGTGGTTCAGTGATTGATCCCTGGTTGGGGAACTAGGATCCCACAAGCCACATGGCACAGCCAAGTAAAAAAAACCTGTATTTATTTCTCTTATTTTTAGCCAACAAATATTATATATTTTATAATAACCAATCTTATTATAAAGATAGCCAAAGGGTGAAACCATCAGAAAGCTAAACTTTAGTAACCCTGGTGAAGGAGCGATACTTTAGTAGAAGGCACCAGGCTAGAATTTTCCTTAGATCTATTCGTTCCCATTTCTCCTTAGAACATACCATATGCACATACTACTAATGTCCTACTCCCTTCGTTCCAACACACAACTTCTCTGCCCCACTACCACCCCACACACCTGAATACTCTCACCTTTATGATCTGTTCTACCCAGAGATAATCCTGGACGAAGATTACGGCTGATGATCTGAATTAAGTCTTCACGCCTTGTGCTTTGAGGGCACCATATTTCCGTAAAGCGGTTTCTTAAGGCAGGAGATAGCTACAAAGAACACAAATTCTAGTGTGAATATCTGCGAGGAAAGTTAGAAAACAAATCTTTTGAATGTTGGCTGCAAATCTGTCAAGTACCCGGAGCTTCTTTTCTTACCTCTTCTACTATCTATAATTTATTGAACACCTACTTGTCCTGGCTCCTAACACATGTCATCTCATTAATCTCCACCACACTCCCTAAACTCGTATTCCCATCACTTTCTTTATAATCATGGTAGAGAACTTCAAGGTCTCATGGAGTTCGTGCTCCAAAGAGGATTCCAGCCCCAGTAGATGACTCCCAAATCCCAACCCCTTCCCCAAAGCAGAGGCCCTTCCCTTTACTTTCCCTTCAGCTACTTTAACCAGTGGCTTAGAAGAAGTAAATGCTATCCTCCCATAGGGGAGAGCTGTCTGAAGTAGAGGGAGAAAACTTGGATATGGCTCAAAGGGAGTGAAAAGGTAAAGAGGTGAATATTTACTGCCTATATGACAATGAAGAGTTTAGTCCTCCAGTCTCAAGAGCCTTTGCCTCAGTCTGGATTCTCTTACCCTTCCCCTAAGTTAGATAACCCTCATTCACAACAGTGCACCAATGATTTCCTTTTACTGGACAACTGGATCAACATCATACTTTTGTCTACCCGGCCGAGCACAGCAGGACCACATGCTGCTCAGCACCATCCTGGCTCAGCCAGGCCCCAGTTCCAGGATCCCAACTCTATCTGAAGTAAGGCATCCAAACCAAAAGGCAGCTTTCCCTTCGGTAAAAGTTGGCAATCTCTGTCCAAAAAAACTCAAGCAAACCTGCCAGGCAAGTTAACACACACAACTTTGAAATCAGATCTTTCTGTGTTATTTCCACTTGCCAAGAAGCCTATTTTCATATTTTGTTTGAAACTGTGACGTATTTTATTTCTTCTCAGTACATTTCTCAAAGCACAGCTCTTTTTTCTCATACTACTGAGGAAAAATAGGTCTCAAAAATCAATTTCACATTCCAGGGGCCCACCAAGTTACCGAGAATCTTAACAGCTTTTACTCCTGATCAATCTGTTTCTTCTCACCATCCTGACCAACAATCAGCCCACCCCTCCCTCCTAATCTGAACAGACCAGGGTCCCAAACACAATGCAGACTTCTCACTGAAAGGCTTCACGAGCCTGAGAGCCATGGGGTTCGGGGTGCTCCAAGCTAACTGGACCCTCACACCACTTTCTTAACAGAAGACACTGCCCTCACCCTCTCCTTTACCAAGTTTGAGGGTGACCCACACAACCCCTGAGACAACTGATTCGCTCCACCTGCCAAACTAGGACAGGATCCCAGCTGCCACTGCTTTCATGCCACTTTAAAATTACTCATATCCCCACCCCCGTGTTTAACAGAGGAGACTCTAGGAGCAGAACCTGAGAATAAACTTCAGTTTCAACTCTTCTCATCCGTCAAACTAGCATAATAACTTCCACACACAGCTCCCATGAGAATCTGTTACAATAACACATGTAGAAAGCCAGGCAAAGTGATTGAAACAATGAAATTTCACGCACATACCAAAAGGGAAACGTCAAGTAAGGAAGTGTTTGATCTGTTAGAATTATTTTTCAACCTTATAATGACTCTGAAATATCGTTCTGGGTTTTTTGTTTTTAATTCAGATTCTACGCAACATAAAATTCTAGATGAATTTTTACATACTATATTTGTGGGTGCCAGTGAGCTGAGGTCAAAAGGCAGGAAAAAATGATGCTTTAACAACAGTTTTACCTCTTTTTTTCCAAAGTCGCCCCCAGGGTTCATGGTTGCCAAGATACGGAATTTCTTCCCAGCTGTCAACAGCTCTACCTCATTATCCTTGTCCTCAAGGTTGCCTTTTTCAGCTAATAACAGAGTCTTTTCCACTTCAAGGACACTGGAAGAAAAATTGGAGAATTTAAGATCAGAAGAGCCTTCTGTATTCTCTTTTGTGGTCACAGAGTTCTTAAAAAAGAAAAGAAAATCATCTTCTCTGCTGAGCTTTCACTTTAGTTAATGGTCTCCTATGACAAACTTCAAAATTATTTTTACTAGTTATCCTAATTCCTGTGTCATGGAACAACAGTTCTGATCAAAAGGAAAAGAATTTTTTCTACTTTAAGCCCTATTAAGACATTTGTTTTAAAGATGGGTGACTTGTGTGCAAAGATTCATGGCAGTATTATTCATAAGTGGAGGAAACAACCCAAATACCACCAAAGGTGAGTGGAAAAAAAAAAAATCCAGTGTTATTATCAACATAGTGAAGTACTATCAGGAATAAAAAGGAGCACACTAATGATGTAGGCTACACCCATGGATGGACCTCCAAACACTGATGCAAAGTGACAGAAGAGACGACTTATATGAAATGTCTTGACAGGAAGCAGATTAGCAGATTCCTGGAGCATGAGGGAGCATCAAATATAAACTGTAAATGCAAAGTAGGAGTCCTACTGGGATGACAGAAGTGTAAACTAGATTGTGGTGGTGGCAAAACTCAGTAAATTTACTAAAACTTATTGAATTATACATTTAAAACAGGTACATGTCATGATGTGTACATTACATCTCAATCAAGAAAAACGGTTAATCATCAAGATCCACACTGATCAGAGGTCCTTTTGTCTAGTTATTCTGCTATGTCCATTTCTCCTACTTTTAGTAATACATTTTTTTTCTATCTCATGATTGAATATGTACTTTAAATAATGCTTTATTTTTCTAAACATGTGACCAATCTGCTGAGTCTTAAGGTCTCAATGACTGTTGCATCTTACTATTTTCACTGCACAACAAGACCTTCTGTTTTGGTAATTCCTGGTCAGCAGCAATTTTGTTTTACTGGTGCTTTGTATCTGCGCAAGAGTCATGACAGACGGTTGGTTCCCACAGTGGCTACTGCTTCCAGGGGATTTTGTCAGGTGAACCACCCTCACTTCCAGTGCAGTCGCTGCTGGCACTCGGTCATCAGGGGTCCATCCAGCAGGACACGTGGGGTGGCCAAGATGTCCTGCCTTGGTTGCTGGGGCTTCATTCTACCGGACAGGATATTCCTGAAATCTCATGCATCTTTTTCTTGTCATTTAAAAAATTTCTGGAAGCCATGTTCCAAACAGGCGAGTTCAGGTTTTACTTTTCTTGTTCTGCCTAAACTCTTTCACAGTCCAAAAAGCAGGTTTCTGTAAGTTTATTGAAGGCTTTAAGAAAATCCTTGAACTGCTTTATCTGATCAGATTTTGGTACTCGTGCAGCCATATTCTTTGGGAATGTTCATTTGTCACTTTTTCTGATGCATGAGTTTCCTTTCTCTTCCGGAAAATGTGCAGTCCAAGCTTTGCTTAAATATTTCCAGAGAGGCCTGATTTCTTACTTAAGCACAGGCTCTCACATCCAACACCAATATGAGGCTGGGGGCTGTGCAGCCAGTCAGGTCTGAGTGGAGGGTAAGGGTCCTGTCCTGGGGTACTGAGAGGCCTTACAGCAATAATACCTAGGATTTTGACTCTGTTGAGAAAAAAAAAATCAATGGCCATGTAATAATTTGCCTTAAAAAAGGATTCTAACTTGGACTCGTTTGTTTTAGCCCTAGCATCCCATAGTCCCATCTTTCTGATTATTAACAGCTAAACAGAAGAACTAGGTCTCTTAAAGAAGAAACTGAGTGCTAAGAGCAATTGCTCACCATTGTTTTCAAACATTTTCAACAGACCTATGAAGAACATTACCGTGCACAAGGATTAGTATCTATAAAACCCAGACCAGCAAAAGCATCAAACACAGGGCAAACCTCTTACACGTGCGTACCTGTTGAGTCTTTCCAGGACAGAGTCATCAGCCAGCGAGATCTCATCTAAGAGGAAAAAGCCATCCTCCTTCATGGCCAGAACCAAAGGCCCATCATGCCACTCGAAGAGTCTTGATGTGTCAACTTCCTCCTACGATTTGGAAGAGAAGAGGGTTAAAGAGTAGGTAGCTCCACAAGGCAATACACACGTAGCCAGCACACATCCTCTAGTGAAAGGTCCTTCTGCAGAAAATACAGGTCAAGGAACAAGGGACAGAACTTGTGTGACAGGGTGCTCATGGAGCCCCCATGTAGACCAGTGAAAATATGAAGATAAGATACATATCAAATCTGGAATCAAACACCCCACCATGGACAAAAAGCCCACAGCTGACTCCTGCACAGAGCCAACTTCAGTTTTTTTGATGAACGAAACATCATCACTTGCTCTGGACACACCTTGTCATTTGGCTTCTGTCTCACCGGCCGCAGCCCGCCCAGGAAGTCTGAGGTCTCCATGTGTAAGTGGCAGTTGACTGAGTATAATTTCTGATTTGCCAAGGCTGCAAACACCTGACAGATAGTAGTTTTCCCACACCTGTGAGAGACACACACCAGATTAGCAAGGAGAGTGGATTTCAAATACACCTCTACAAACACCCCAAGGAGCAAGAGAGAGGAGCCCTGGGGAGAGCCTCACCAAAGCCACAGAGACTGCTGGTCAACACAGGGCCTCTGCCCTCTGCCTCACAGAGCCCTTCCCCCAAACATCAGCACCCTATTGACTCTCTCATCCAGAAGGGCAAGTGCTGCATGAACTCTATGGAACAGAACCCTGTCTCCTGACTTTACCCCGTGTCTCCAACCAGCAGCACTGGTTCACCGAATTCCAATGCTCTTCCCACCAGCACTGCCAGTCGCCGCATGCCCTCGGTCCACACGATGTGGCTGAACTTAGAATCCAAGGTGGATATCGGAGTAGACAATTTACCTATCAAAGGCAGAGTACACGTTTAGGTTCTAATATGAGTACAACTCAATTCATTTTCCTTGGGATATGATGGCTTACTCACTCAGCAATTTTAGGACATTTTCTTTGGAGAAGAGCGATTGAGGACATAATTTTTTCTTGAAATGTTTCTCAAGGACTTCTTGAATCACAACCACCTCCTCCTGCTTCCTGACTCGGCCTGCCAGAAGCATAAAACCTTGAAAAAAAAAAAAAAAGGAACCGTTGAGTGTTAATACCAAGCAACACTGAGAGTATGGAGCATTAGCTGCTGTGAAGAGGAAACCTGAAGACCTACTTTGGAAAACAAAGAGACCCTACTACAACTAACTGTTCACTCCATCAACACGACCTCTAGGTAAATCTAACACAAATGAACTTGTGGGCATTAAAAGACATTCAGGAATGTTGAGAGCAGCTTTGTTTCTAATAGTTAAAAAGTAGAAATGATCCCCATGCCCATCAACAAGAGAATGGATAAACATATATCTCCACACACTGGGTTACCACACAGTAATAATTTAAAAGGAATGAAGTCCTGATACACAAAACAACATGGTTGAATCTCACATTAGGTTGAGTGAAAATTCGCCAGACACAAGAGCACACACTGCAGGATACTGTTTAGACCAAGCAGAAGCTCAGGCAGAATCTATCACTGGTGACAGATGTCAGAGGAGTGGTTACCTCCAGGAGTTACGACTGGCAAGAGCCATGAAGGAATCTTCTGAGGAAGTATTAATAGAAATATCCTAAATCTTAGCTGAGGTGGTGATTTACATATGTATATCCACATATATAAAAACATATTGAGCTTTATATGAAATAATATAGCACCTCCCCCATTTTACTGTTACATGTTGTTATACCTTGATGGGAAAAAAAAAAGTTCCTTCCTCTATTCTTTACCAGTTAAGAAGATCAGATGCAACTCTCATGGGTTAGTTTTATTTCTTCTCCATGCTTATTCAGTTCAGTTCAGTTGCTCAGTCGTGTCCGACTCTTTGCGACCCCATCAATCGCAGCACTCCAGGCCTCCCTGTCCATCACTAACTCCTGGAGTTCACTCAGATTTACGTCCATTGAGTCAGTGATGCCATCCAGCCATCTCATCCTCTGTCACCCTCTTCTCCTGCCCCCAATCCCTCCCAGCATCAGAGTGTTTTCCAATGAGTCAACTCTTTGCATGAGGTGGCCAAAGGACTGGAGTTTCAGCTTCAGCATCATTCCCTCCAAAGAAATCCCAGGGCTGATCTCCTTCAGAATGGACTGGTTGGATCTCCTTGCAGTCCAAGGGACTCTCAAAAGAGTCTTCTCCAACACCACAGTTCAAAAGCATCAATTCTTCGGCGCTCAGCCTTCTTCACAGTCCAACTCTCACATCCATACATGACCATTGGAAAAACCATAGCCTTGACTAGACAGACCTTTGTTGGCAAAGTAATGTCTCTGCTTTTCAATATGCTATCTAGGTTGGTCATAACTTTTCTTCCAAGGAGTAAGTGTCTTTTAATTTCATGGCTGCAGTCACCATCTGCAGTGATTTTGGAGCCCCAAAAAATAAAGTCTGACACTGTTTCCACTGTTTCCCCATCTATTTCCCATGAAGTGATGGGACCAGATGCCATGATCTTCGTTTTCTGAATGTTGAGCTTTAAGCCAACTTTTTCACTTTCTACTTTCACTTTCATCAAGAGGCTTTTGAGTTCCTCTTCACTTTCTGCCATAAGGGTGGTGTCATCTGCATATCTGAGGTTATTGATATTTCTCCCGGCAATCTTGATTCCAGCTTGTGCTTCTTCCAGCCCAGCATTTCTCATGATGTACTCTGCATAGAAGTTAAGTAAGCAGGGTGACAATATACAGCCTTGACGTACTCCTTTTCCTATTTGGAACCAGTCTGTTGTTCATGTCCAGTTCTAACTGTTGCTTCCTGACCTGCATATAGGTTTCTCAGTCAGCCTATTAACGACTCACCAAGACCTCTCAAATCAGAAGATTCTGAACGGCTTTCATGGAGAGGAGCATACAAATTTTTCCAATTGATTGTACCAAAATGACCAAATCTGAGTCTCAGATGACAGGACTGCCTTCTCTTAGAACTCTGGTATTATCTAATCTGTCAGTTTTCTCCAAGTTTCTAAGGCATAAGCAGGATTCTGCATGGTCACCACACTGTAGGTAAATGGTGCACAAAGAACCACCAACCTCCTGCCTAAACTCCTAATGGCACTATGTCCATACCCTGACTCCCACAGGTGGCTACATGAAGGTACGAGTGAGAAAACCTTAGCAACCAAAATGTAACAGAACAGAGGCCTTGCAGAAATAGGATGCTAATAACAGCAGTCTAGACTTGAGGGACAAAGGCTCTGTTCCTGCAATGCCCAGTAAAATGTATATACACTGACCACAATTCGAGCAAGACTTGTTTTAACAGCATAGCTTGTGATCTACCCTAAGTTAACAGTCGGAGAGCATGTGCTGAGAGCGTACCATCGTTGGCTAAGTGCTGCAGCCAGTCATACTCCTCCTCCGTCTGCTCAGCCAATCTGTACCGCTCAGCCCACCGAAACAGATCGCGGAGGGTGATGAAGCCTTGCTTTCCAGCAAACACTGAAGAACCTCTGCGATAGGACTGTTAGAGCACCAAAACAAATGAAAAAGGGTGATGGCAAGCACAAAGTACAGAATTCCTAACAAATTTAGGCTCCCATAGGAAAAGATTAATCACATAGGAAAAGATTACAAAAAATAATACAAGTAGCGGCCAACATGCAGGAAAAGTAATCCCACAGTGTAGGACCACAGTAGGAAGAGTGAAAATTATTAGCTTTTTAGGGAGTGATTAAAAAATGTTTAATTCTGACAAAAACCACTTTTAACCCCCCAAAATAAATGGGATATTCTTAAAAGAAGAAAAAGAAAAAAAAACTTGTAGCTTTGTAGAGTTCACAAGAAAAGTCACACAAGGATGGATCTCTTTAGTTAAGTCCATACAAGGATTATTTTATCCATTTAAAAAACAAAAACTGCACTTTGTCAATGCCAAATTCCAACCTTAGTAAATGTTTCAATATTATCCACAAGTAGGGAACATCATCATACACAATTATCAGAAAAATTTTAAAGTTATTAAATTGCCAAATTATAAAACAAAACCAAAAAAATGAATATTAATGGAATGCATATTAAAGATAAGATCTTTACTCTGAAAAAAAATAATAAAAGGATGGACGGACTGCTGTTTCTACCCTAGGAGGCCTCAGATTCTATTTACCAAATCTGACCAACAGAGTCCATTTGTCATTAAGTGATGGAGAGGTGAATACCTGAAGGTCCAGCATGACTTTAACCAACTTGCTGCAATAGGACGGTGGCAAGCTACACCGCTTATGCAAGATTGTCTCCAACTCAGAACTAGGCAGTTCATCAAAGTGCAATTCCACAAACCGATTCCTGAAGGCTCTAGAAAGCACCTGGGAAGTGTGCAGAGAACAACATGATAAAGAGGGCCCTTGCATCAGATTTCCAAAATGGAGGCTCTGTTACTCACTATAAAAAGAAAAATCCTTCAAAAGAGGTAAAAACATAGTCTGACCAAGAAGACTTACATGATGTGGTGACAAACAGGAGTAAAGGGGCAAGTGCTACACACCTTTCTGCCTCCGTAGAGTCCTGGGGGATTCTGGGTAGCAAAGAGCATGAAGCGAGGATGTGCTTTGACAACTTCTTGTGTTTCTGTTATAAGCAATTCACGGTTATCATCCAGCAGTCTGTTCAGTGCCTCTAACACATCGGTGGGGGCCAAATTTAACTCATCTAAGATGATCCAATAGCCTTTCCTCATAGCATCAATAAGAACACCTTAGCGGAAACAAGAAATGAGAATCAGTGCATAAATTGGTCCAAAGTGTTATATACCAATCAACAAATCCTAGATTATCATTAAATTTCAAAGCAAATTACTCTCTGCAGCTAGTCATGTCCCAAAATAATTTGTGGTGCTAAATACCAAGGAAATATACACTCTTCAAAACTGGGCCCTAGTCCTGTCTACAGTTGACAAGCTGAGTGTGGCCCAAAGGAAGCATCAGCCCTAACCATCACCACTTATCTGTCATAGAGCCCAGGGAGGAAGAAAAACCAGCCGTTAGGGAGTCCATGTGCCTCTACTGAAAAGACTAAAGACTGCTTGAGGAAATCCATGGAACAGAATAATAAGCCTACCTTCCTTAAACACAAGCTTCCCTGAGGAGTCAGATGTGTAACAACCGATATACTCCTGAATATCCGTGTGCTCGTGGTTGTTAATACGCACGCAATGGTTACCAGTAGCTGCGGCCAGCCACCGGATCAGGCTTGTTTTACCCACTGATGTTTCTCCCTGAATCAGCACTGGATAGGTTCTTTAAAAGATCAACCAGTAAAGCAATTTAGAAAAAGACAAAAACCAGAATCAAATCATGTAGCATTTTAAAAAATGACTACAACATTTAATATCCTAAGAGAATGTTTTTATACACCTATGCACTATGAATGAAATATTTCTTAAGCCCTGAGCAGTTTCTATATAAAAACAGTTACTGAGAAACTACTGAAGAAAGTTAATTCCAGTCCCTCTTGCACTAGTAAGAACCTGTGAGTGGGACTAGCTACTACTCACTTAACAAATAATAGGTGATGAGTATCCATCAGCAAAATACTACAAGGCAATCTTAATAATGGTGAAAATTATCTGCACAGGTACTGCTCCCACCAAATGGTACAACTATAAATGGTCTTTTATGCCAGGTGAAAAGTGGCAGGATTGACTTTAGAAAGTGATTATTGACTCAGCGAATGAGTAACAGGAAAGCTCTTTGAAAGTTAAGGAAGCAGGACTGGACTTTGAGCAACGCCTATGCTGGTGAGACATGAGAGCCGTGAGAGGGAAGATCCACACACCCTGCAGAGACCACTCGGGCTATGTCTCTCAGGTTCAGCTTGACGGAAGACGTGAGGATGTATGTCTCATCTATTGTAGGCTCCTTGTCTCCCAACGAAATCCAGTAGCTTTCCACCTGGATAAGCCTACCTCCTTTCGGTTCTGGAATAGGCTGAAAGACACAAGGGTCAGAGAAATAAACCACAGTCCCACGACAGCTATGGCATTCTCTCAGAGAAGGGTGTAGAGTGGGAAGTGAACTGTCACCAAGGATGCTGCCTTTTTCTGGATGCTTTCAACACTAAAATCCACAGAAGAACATGAAAATAAAATTATTTTGAGGGATGAGAACAAAATGGTGACATGTACTGGTCTTAAAACTCAGGTAGGGGTAGGTAGATTTGGGGGGAACTTAAAATAATTTCTCAGATAGTTTATGACTCAGCTCTCTTCTCTCATCTGCCAAAATTCTCACTCTAATCTTTTGGTCAAAAATATGTGTTTCATATAAACCACATTCTCCAAACAAGGCCAGTGTTGTACTGCGGTGGGGTGGGGGTGGGGGTGGGGTTTCATCACTAAATTCTGGATCCCCTAGAAGACATTAAATATAAAAGCAACCCCCAGAGAAACTAATTTGTTAAGAATAATATTGTAGTA
The DNA here is from genome assembly GCF_014754425.2 of Oryx dammah. Classification (NCBI taxonomy): domain Eukaryota; kingdom Metazoa; phylum Chordata; class Mammalia; order Artiodactyla; family Bovidae; genus Oryx; species Oryx dammah. The sequence goes on along the minus strand of NW_024070188.1, from coordinate 47,912,821 downwards.
AAGGCACAATCTTTTGAAGATGTGGTGGAAGTTAAGCTGATTTACACAAAACGACCATTTCTGATCTATAAGAATGGCAAAGTGGTAGTCACAAATATAGCTACAGAAAAGTGCTCTTTTAGCCTCCTGACTTGAAGCCATAATTGTAGGCACTGCTTTTAAGGACTCCTCAGTCGGGCAGAAGAATAGCAAGAAAAAAGAACTGTTAAGCCTCCATCATGTGTAACCAAGAGGAACACATACAAAAAATAAGTGCAGGGGAATTGTATTGAGATAACCAAAGCAAGCTTGAGTCTTTTCTCAATGTTTTCACAGTTCACCCAAAGTATATATTCATGTGTTACTTGTATAATTTTTCAAAAGGAAAAAACATTGAATCCAAGTACTCCGAAGTCCCAATGGCCCTTTCTTCCTAAAGTGAGAGCAACTGACATGTGAACAAGACATTTCGTGAGCCAGTTTCTATCAGCCTCCTTCAGTCTCATGCATTCTGTGATTCCCTTTGTTGAACTGAAACGGTAATCGTGTGTAATAGAAAAACGAAAAGGAAAGGGGGAAAAAAAGTCCAACCGCTGATCAAAAGAGAGGTGTGCGAATAAATTATGGTGTAAGCTTCTGATGAAATGCTAAGTGACAACCAGAAAGCATGTCACTCACAGTGATTTCTGGTAGACATAGAAATACATCTAGGATATAGTCAGACTAAGAAAGAAAATACAGAACATTCTTATGCAATGGTCTCCTTTATAACACTTATATTAGATATATACAGGCATATTCTAAAGATTTTCCAGGTTGAATTCTAGACCATGGCAATAAAGTCAATATTGCAATAAAGACAGTCACACAAAAATTTGGTTTCTCAGTGCATATGAAAGTTATGTTTACGCTGTACTACAATCTAGTAAGCATGCAATAATGTGTCTAAAAAAATGTACATACCTAAATTTAAGAATGCTCTATTGCTAAAAAATGCTCACTATCAACTGACAACATAGGGTTGCCACAAACCTTCAATCTGTAAAAACTACAGTATCTGGGAAGTACATTAAAGCAAAATGCAATACAGTGAAGTATGCCCATATTAATCTACCTTAGAATTCTTATTAGAATTTAGCTAAAGCGACACACACACACACACAAATATAAGAATTTGATATATAAAAATTATTTTAACAAATTATATATATATATATACATATATGATTTAGAAGGAAAGGACAATCTATAGGGCTTAAATCTCCAAAGAGTAGGATTACCATGACTTTTCACCACCTAAGGTACTATCTTAGATACTAAGATACTATCTAATGTTTAAATTTTGTGGGATAAACTGATTGCTTTTATAAATAGAAACAAGTTTTGCATTTAAAAAAAAACCTAAACAGCTAACAATTTGATATTTCTGCCTTTCATTTATGTTATATCAAAAATCAAAAAAGAGGACTTTCCTAGTGGTACAGTGTATAGGAGTCCACCTGCCAAGGCAGGAGACATAGGTTCAATCCCTGGTCTTGGAGGATCCTACCTACTGTGGAGCAACTAAGTCCACACACCGCAACTACTGGGCCCATGCTCTAGAGCCCACGCGCCTAGAGCCTGTGTTCTGAAGTAAGAGAAGCCACTGCAATGAGTGTGCACTGCAACCAAGAGTAGCCCCTGCTCACCGTTACTAGAGAAAGCCTGCACACAGCCACAAAGACACTGCGCAGCCAAATAAATGAAAGTTTAGAAAAAGACTGAAAAAGAACCTACCTGTTTCAGCAGACTTTTTACGTTGCCAGAGACAATGTGTTGACAAATGAGCTTCTGAACCACTGGGTGTGATGCCCTGTCAAGTTGTGTTAAGAAACCCAAACAAAAGCCCTAGGAAAAAACACAAATATACACAACAGTAGTTATCCTTCTGTAATAAGAGGCCAGCTTATTCCAAGAACACAATTCAATCTCTCGAGTGGTGTTGGTGCACAGAACAACTTTTACACGTGTTACAACGGTAGAAAAAGGCAGATGGTTAGGCGAGAGTTCCGGGATGAAACATTCTGGGCTAGTCTGACTGAAGCACACAGAGCAGGCACCTGCATCCCCAAGCCTCCCTCCCCAGGGCATGCCCACCCCCCAAGCTCCCCGCCACACAGGCTGTACACAGACCTCATAGAGCGACCGCTGTATGTTGCCACACGGATTGGAAGCTGCAAATCGCAGGGCCCTACACAGAGTCCGAAGGCTGTAGTGAGGTCTGTGGCCCGTCCCGTCCACCAATTTTGTTCCAGACTCTTTCCTCACAGTGGTGTAGAAGCTACAAAGAGAATGCAGTTCAGATTTATTTCAGTTACCAATAAGTGTTATTTTGCTGTTGTTCCTGTTTCTTCTACAGAAGGGCCAAGAGTCATTTTTATAGATTAAGTGGCCAAGCTTACATAAACCTTGCCATCAAAAAATAATAAAATGAAGATGGATCAGTTTCCTTCAGGATGGAAGAGGACAGGTGAGAAATCTCTGACTCTTAAGGAAAAGACAGGGAGATTTAAGAGGTACTCAGCAAGAATCTTTTGAATCCTAACACAGGGTTCCAGAGTTGGCTTTAATATGAGAGTCAAGTGAAATCCCTGTATAAACTCTAGTGGTGATGGCCAAGCACACAGAAAATAAAAGTCGTGGTGTTTTTTAAAGTCTACAAATATGGCTATAACCAACAATGACAAAGCTGTAAAAAGACTGATAATCGGTGACCATGTCTATTTTCATTACCACATACTTTAGACGTTCGGAAGATGACAAGATGGAAGAAATTTCAGATGGAAACATCAAATGCAAAACTCAGAAATTCATGATAATTCATAAGCAGAGACCACAAAATCAACGGTAACCAAGTGTGTGTCAGAGATAAAACTCAGGTTCTTGCCCAAATGGGATCTGGCTTGCCTCTTTTCAATCTAGCTAGATATCCTTTCTTTTGTAGAAAGAATCTACATTCCAGTGTGAGTTTTTATATATGGAACATGCACCTCTTGTACTATTAGGACTTATAAGAGCCACACTGCTTTATCCCCAGCTTTCTGAATATCTGTACTACTTCTTGGCTAACAAAACTCAGATTTTAAAATGTGGTGTGATAAACCATTCCAAAACCCTTTGACAAATGTCTCCTTGACTAACCTATTTAAAACAGGGCCCCACGTCTTATTTTCTAACTGACATTTTATGTGTTATTTTTCTTCACTTATCACAACCAAAAATAACAGTACATCTCTATTTATTGGTTATCTTCACCTGCAGAATTAAAGCTCCATGAAAAGAACAAAGATTCTGTTTTATTTACAGCTGTACTCCTAGCACCTAAGCAACTCAATAACTGTTTGTATTTAAAGAAAAAAAAAAAGGAACAAAGCACAAAAAGCAAAGTAAAACACTAACATGATCTAACTTCAAAACCTTCACGTAATGTATGTTTCATTTTAGAGGACACAGAGAAAATTAAGTGACATGCCCCAGGTGACAGAATTAGTTTCGTAGAGTCAGCACTAGAATCCAGGGTGTCTGACACAAAGACTATACCCTCTCCAAATGGCATGCAAAAAAGAGGAATGAGACTCAAAAGCACCAAGCCACTCTATAGATCATTCAGCTAAGTCGTATTAATTCCAAATCAGACCCAATCAATTATATCAAGCTTTGCCCACTTCTATGGCTAACATGCACACTGCACAAAGGATTTCACCAAGGCAAATCAAAATACTATTTATAGCTCTTCAAAGAATTTGAATCTTCCAAGGACTCAAAACTCTCAGCTGTGAATACAGAAGTAATTAGGAGAGTATTATCTGTTACATATTTTCATAGGCAGTGATTTATAAGCTCTGTATGTACTACGTTGGCCAAAAAGTTTGAGTTTTTCTCTACCATCTTAAAGAAAAACCCAAATGAACTTTTTGGCCAACTCAATAGCTTCCTTAGGAAAATCCAAGGGAGTCCATAGTTTCCAGCTTTAAAAATAAAGTCTAAATAATCCTTCCATCAGTCTTCTCTTGTTAGAAGCAAAAGAAGAAAATTTATATGCACGAGACACATTTTTCTGTTCAGAGGAAAAGTTTATAAAGAGAAACCTGAGAGAACGCACGTTATGATTCCTTGCACTGTGTTCTTATTCACACTCAAGCCTTTCAGATAATCCACAATAAGAATCTGTAAGTCTTCTTTACTTTCTAATTCTTCTACATAAAGTTCTGTGAACCTGTAAGACAATTATTCCATTACTGCCATATTGAGGAAGTTAATACATCTATCTTAACAAACAAAAACACAAGACAAAAGTTATGTCAACTCATTTTACCCACTTGTAATATGAATTATGAAAGCCTTTCAACTTGGGATACAGATTGATCATAACAAAATAGAAAATAACGTAACTGTTACCCAAAATCTACACTATTTAACTACTACTACTGTGGGACGAAAATCAAACAGGCCTTGCAAAAACAGTTACAAAAATAAGGCTTATTCTTCCTTATCCTTGGGCTTCCCAGGTGGCACAGTGATAAAGAATCTGCCTGCCAATGCAGGTGACACAGGAGACGCAAGTTTCATCCCTGTGTTGGGAAGATCCCCAGGAGTAGGAAACGGCAACCCCACTCCAGTATTCTTGCTTGGGAAATCCCATGGGCAGAGGAGCCTAGCGGGCTACAGTCCATGGGGTTGTAAAACGGTTGGACACGACTGAGTGACTGAACACACATCCTTATTATTCTTAATCTCAGAATGTGTTCTTGATCACAACTACATGTAACAAAGAGTACATACAACAACAACAAAGTCCCCTCAACATCAAAAAATAATAGTTGTAGCAAAGGAAAATACAACTCATGGTTGATAAAATTTGCCCGAGTTTTTATATTATTACTATTTTATTATTTTATTATGTGGGAAGAGATTTAATAAAGTTTTAACACTATTTTAAAACTCAGACTCAACAGGTTACCAACAATAAACAAGCTCATATCTTTTCCCAATGCTACATACATAAAAATCTTTCCCCTGTTACTCAGTGTTTAAAGATGAAAACTGAAACTTAATGTCCTTTTACAAATCATTAGCCTGATCCAAAAGGACTCATCCTAAGATGCACCTTATATGAGATACTGTTATTTCCTTATATGAAGGTTTTCTAATAGCCAAAGGGCTATTTGAAGAAGGAAAGATTTTTGTTTTCAACAATATCCATGAGTCATCAAATGGATTAACTAACATTAAATGTCAAATTAACAACCCAAAGGAAAAAATTCCCTAGTGTTCTGGAGTTTTCTGTATTCCTACCACCTATAGAAAGAAAAATATGACAAATAAGATTCCTCTATCAGCAGTCAAGAAATTTCAAGCACTGTTATGAGGGTTGATTATGTTACTACTACCAATCAATAAATCAAGAGAATTGAATTTTAAAACTGTCTACAGTTACCAGGCCATGTCCCCTTACCTGTTTCTTATTCCTGGTGGGAGATTTCTTTTGCCTACATCAGTTGCTGGATTCATACATGCAAACAAACGGAAGTCAGGGTGACGAACCAGTGGTTCTGTCAAAAGAAAACTATAACTTCTCAGTAACTTGTAACAGTAAGTGATGGGGGAAGACTAACTCCACTGAGCCCCCGGGTGAATCACTCTGTCTCAAGGCTCAGCAAGGGTGGTACTACTGGCTGCTCAACCATCTCTGCCTTTGGTGAAACCCCACTGAGATCAGTTTCCAGATCTGTGCATACAACCTAATTTTAAGCTGCCATTCCATCTCTTATGGTGTGGCTGTCCATGCTATTTATGTTTCATCACCTATTCACCTGTGTGTATTTTGTCACTGAGTGAGCATGCTTTATTACCCACTATCCAAATGCTTTGACAAATTATTTTATTTTTTTCATTCCTGTAACACCTAACAGAAAGACTCTGCATAAAATTACTATCTACAGAATAAATAAATCACACTGAGAGGCCCATGCAATCTGCCTAACTGAAAGAACACTACTTTGAAGAGGTCAAAAGGCCTCGCGTCAAGTCCAGCCACAGGAGGATCAAGAGCTACCTGTGTCTCCTCGATCCAGCAACACCAGGGAGCCAGAGGAGCCTTCAAGCAAACCACTCAGACATTCTAAAGTTTCTGGAGCAGCCAGGTTAATCTCATCCAACAAAATCCACTCTCCTCTCTTCACGGCCTGAGCTAATGTACCCTAGAAGATGAAATCAAATGTCAGGGATCCATTTCAGATGCAGACACACTCACCAACAGCAGTTATGAGAGCAGGGTTAGAGCAGAGGCAGGGGCAAACTGCTCCTGCCTGATGAGCTTATGCCTTGATGCCAATGGTGCCAACTGGCTGCCAGAGCTAAGGTCAAGTTAACTTTTTTCAAATGTCCAAAAAGGTCAAAGAAATATCTTTGGGCCTAAGAGTGAGATGCAATAACCTAGACCACTGCATTATGTGGGTGGTGAGATAAATAAAAACCTACAATGTATTCAGATGTTTAAAAGCATCCAAATGGCTACTAAAAGCAACCAAAATAAACACAGGGTGAGGCTGTAAGTACACCAAGAAAAGATAAATGACCAAGAGTGTGCAGTAGTTGTAATACAGAGTCTTCACAGTTTCTGAAGAATGTCAAAATGAACCTCTCCTCCTGATTTTATCTCTTGAAGTTCTATTTTCAAAAGCACTGAAAAATAAACCTTATAATCCATTCAACTGACATATCAGAAACTGAACTGTTTTAGTGTTATTTAAGTGCTTTATACTTTTGCTTTCATGGTGATCCTAATAAAGAATCTTCTATAAGTAAAAAAAAAAAAAAAAAAAAAGACCAAATGTATGGAACTTCAGTGTGATGCCAAGTCATGAAATAGGTATAAATCCTATTTTGACAGCACTTGATAATTTCATTGGTTATTTTAATAACAATTATAAGATGAAATGCTGATGCGTAAATTCTCCACAACAACAGATATATGGTTGAGGAACCTCTCTCTCATTAAGACATCATCTCAAGTAAGATTCTTGCATCACCCTTAGGGTGAGAGGTCTGAAGACTATCGCAATTTTAATAAAAATATTAAAAAACTTAAGTCACAAATATTCAATTACACTGATCCTGCAAGGTCACAGGACAGAAAACAGTACAACTACTCATGCACTGGAATAAAAAATGTAGCTACACATGAATGGATCCAAATTCGCCTCCCATCCACCAATACAAACACAGCTACAAAACAATAAAAAAAATTCATGAATTATCCTCAACTGCATCTTACAAAATAATAATGACAGTGCTCATGAACACACAATTTTGGGCTTCCCTGGGGGCTCTGTGGAGAAGAGTCTGCCTGCCAATGCAGGAGACACGGGTTTGATCCCTGACCCGGGAAGATCCCACATGCCACAGAGCAACTAAGGCCTTGCACCATAAGTACTGAGCCTGCGCTCTAGAGCCTGGAAGCCACAGCAACTGAGGCCTTGCAGCTAGAGCTTGTGCTGCACAGCAAGAGAGGCCACCGCGATGTGGAGCCCGAGCACTGCACCTAGAGAGGAACCCTCATTGCTGCAACTCGAGAAAAGCCCGGGCAGCAGTGAGGGTCCAGCACAGCCAAAATTAATTAAAATCTTAAATTATATAAAAAAGACTTTATCACATCTATAAAAAGACATTTAACACCCCCCCAAAGAATTCTTTCATTAAGTGTTTACTGTTCTAAACAACAAGCCCTAAAATGTCAACATGAGGAGAAGACAGAACAGTAGCCTCTTTAACTTTGCATATTGCATCAAATCAACATTCCCTTAACCTAAACAATCAAAGCAAAATACCTCTACAAATGCAAACAATAGGGCATTCTCAGTCATTTTCATCTGTTGTTGGGCATGGTTGAGTCTAAGACCAAATGCTTCCCACTTCTCTTTTAGTAGTGACCCTAGAGAAGAATAAAGACAAGAATTAAAAATACATTTTGCATAATATATATAACTTAAAACACCACATAATTAACAAAAGACACACAAAAATCACATCTTAGAAGTGTAAAAAATTAAGTCCAAACGCTTACACAATGCCAACCATATGCAGCCACCATACTAGCCAGTTCATTTATATGCATATGCATTAGATAACTCATTTATTCTCACTATTCCCACATTATAGATGAGAAAGTAGAGACTAAACCACGAAAAGCCCCATTCACTGTGGAATCCAGTTTTCTGGAAATAACCTCTTCTTCTAAGCATACGAGACTTACTGACCACCAAGTGGTACTTGTACATCAACACCACCAACCATTGACTTTTATAGAAATCTTGCTGAATCCCAGGAGCAATAATACTTCAGAATTAGTCATGTTTGCCCTAAATCCCAGCAATCCCTAATTTGTATTGCATCATTCTACCCCAAACTCTTCTCCTAATTCTGCTTGTTAGACTCCAGCCATGACCTCCCACTAGCAGCCTGGGCTGCCACCTACCAGTCTCACTCTCTGTCCCATCCTTGTTGACAGCTGACTTGTGCACATGTTGCATTAGTTTCAGGAGATCTTGCCACCGTTTCTGCCTATAACACGTCTGAATGTGTCCCAAGAATGTAAAGTTTTGCTTCTTCGAAAATGTCTGAACAAAGAGTTCTTCAAATGCCTCCCGTAAAGGCAGCCAAATAAGCTTATGGTCCACTGGCTTGTAACTGAAACAAAAGGCAGATTTGTGATTCACAAACTTCTGAAGCTAACAGAAACGGGGAAGTATACCTAAGAAAACAGGAACAGGTGTTAAGATTTCTTCTACATCAAAATCAGAAACAATAGCAAAATACTTAAAATCTATGTTAAATTTTTAAATTATGATCTATTTTTTCCCCATGTGTTTGAAGGGTCTACGCTAAAGGTAATCATTAGATAACCAAATTATGAAAAAATTTGAAGTTCCAAACTGGGTAGTGAGAGGCATGTCATTTATTTTACTAACACATTTAAATAATCATCATGTATATTTAATGATAAATCATATTTTACTAAGAGTAACCAAAATGTTTTTGAGATATTTTAGGAAAAAATATAATATCTGAAATTGATTTACTTAAGCATCTTGTACTTATTTTAAGATCATGCCTTGTCAATGGTGGAGTGGAGGAAGAGACTGCTCTCAAAGAGATTAAAAATTGGGGGAGGGGGACAGTAAAAGAAAAATTTTTTTTAGACATTGCAATGGTTTGTGACCCTCCAAGGCTCAACTATTTATTTCTGAGTATTAAGATTCCTTTTTATTTCTTAGCATTTTATTTTTCTGGTTGGGAAATTAGGGAATTCATTCATTTAAATTAAAATTTAATTTACTACTAGGGGTGGGGAGAAGTTAATAAGAGTCAAGAAACACTGCTCTGGCTAGATTTAAGGTAAGTTGCCCAAGCAGCACTAATCATTCTGGAAGATTAGACAAGATCAAGCGTACAATTTTCTTCAGCCTAGGATACTAAATACTACAATTCAAGGATGATAACCTCAATTTTGTTTCCAAGAAATATAATTTGAGAACCGAAACAGTATCAAAATGTTTCAAAACAAGCAAGTACAATTGGAGAATCATGGATACTATTTACTCACTGGCCTGAGGAGGAACAATGAGACAAGTGAACCCAGTGCCCTGAAACTGAGCATCTACATGGAAAAGTCCGATTTCAGAGGAAGTATGAGAACTTCACAAACTTAACTTCGCTTCCCAGTAAGCACTGACCCATTAATTAGTAAAAACATTCCTTTACTCCATTCATTCCACTGAGATTTACTGAGCACCTCTAGGGTTCGGCACTGAGTAAACAAGACCCACCAGCTCTTGCCCCTCAGGAGCTTACAATCTAACCAAAAAGACAATAGAGGAAGATCCCTACTAGTATAAAATATCAAGTAGAAACTGGTGTGCCAGTAGATAAAATGAAAGCAGAGGGGGTGAAAGAAGGATTTTAGTACTTTAGCTGTGATGGTCAGAGGAGGCTGTGTTAAAGATGGGAATTTGAAGACAATCAAACAAGAAAGGGTTTGGCTAAGTAAATACCCCTGGGTGGCAGGGGAGGTGATAGAGGAGACAGAAACACGGAGGGCAGTGTGGCTGGCAAGGCAGCAGAGCTGAAGGAAGGAGAGAGAGAAGTGCCCTGGAAAGGCGATAAAGGGCTTGTAGTACCTTCCACACGGACCGAAGTCAGTGAGGAAGAGAGTGATGTAATCTGATCACACTATCACAGAATCACGTCCATCTACCAAACGGAAGAGAGGCAGAAGGAGAAGGAAAGATGAAAGCCCTACGCTGGACTAGGCAGAGGACGATGAGCCAGAATGTCAACAGCGGAATGTTGAGAAATTAAGCAAAATACAAATGCTATTTAAATAAAATAGCTAGTCTTAAAGATGAGGATCCAAAGCTAACTGAGGCAGCAGAGTAATGATTAAGAAGGTAGATGCTCAGGCAGACAGCTGGGTTCAAGTCACAGACTAGCCATTACTTTGAACAAGGCACTTAATCCTTGTGAGCCTCAGGTCCCTTATGTGTAAATGGGAATAATGAACAGGTTGTTAAGACGGCTGAGTGAGTGAACAGGTAAAAACTCAAAAGAGGGCCTGGCACAGGAATGCCATTGAAGAGCAACCTGTTACAATTACTACAACTAGTAACTAGATCAGTGAACTGAATTCATGAAAGAAATGGCTTTATATTTCAAATTAGTCTGGGCTCCTTAAGAAAAAAGCTCGTTCATTTAAAATTGAAGGCATATTGGCTGGTTAAGTCAATAAATGCTTCAAATGATGGCGAAAATGAACATACATATATACAGCTTACTGAAAATAAAAATAAACTAATGAAAACACTCAATGGAAACCAACCTGTCACAGGGTGAACTGATGAATCAAACTATGAACTGAGACTAGAATTTCCAAGGTATCTTTTGATACCTCAGGTTGCCTCAGGAGCAACTTGAAGGCCAAGAGAAGGAGGTCTAGAGCACCTGGCCCTCATGGACAGTCACTCAGGGTCCACCTGTTACATACATGGTACATGGAGACCACAAACGAGTTCACTTGAAAATGACTAGAACAAAAGAAAATGACACTCCAAAATGACCATACATGAAAGAACATCAAGTGCAAAAGAAACATGGAACAGCGCGTGATGAGTAACTGAGAAGGCAAACGCTTCCCCTCGTTTGGGATCAGGATTCTGAGAACAGGCACCTGTGCCCTGCTATCTCCTGTGCCGTTTCCTTCATGGATGATGCTTCCTTGGGGGGCTCAGAGGAGAATGCAGGTTGGCCATTTTATTTCTATTTCTGTAAGATCTTTAATTTTCCTCGCATTTCTCCTTTCCATCATTGTTGACTTCTCCAAGGACCCCTCCTGTTTCTCCTTCAGAGGCTGCCCCTCCCAACTCCATTTCCAGCACTGTGAACCTGCGTTCTGTGTCTTGCCAGTTAGTGCAGACTTTCATTTTCTGGAATGGTTTTATCCGCTTCATCTAAGTCCTCTGTATCATCTACTCTTTTCTACAGAGTCCCATAAGCTTTCTCAACCCAGTGCTGTTGGAATTTGGTTGACTTTCCTACTCTCAGGTAATCTGTAGGTCTATGTGCTATTTACCAGAATCTACTTTAAGCAGAAGGACAAAAGTGAGTTAAAAGTGAGGGGAAAGATATACCACACTAACGTTAATCAAAAAAATAAGTGGGTACATATGCAAACAAAACTCACAAGGCAATCTGCAGGAATGTAGCTCAAGTGCCTGATGGCCTTGAAGGCCTTACTCTTAAAAAATGTATTTATCCTTAATTATAACTTCTCAAAAAAACAATCAAAAGGATCCAGATTTGCAAGTCAGACTAATTAGGACTATAAATTTCTTTTATCTTTCACCATAGTATTTGATAAATGCAAAATGTTTAATAAACAAATTATTAATACAAAACATAAAACCAGTTTCATAGTTAGATAAAACTAACCACACATTCCCAAAATAGAACTATGAAGGTTTCTATACCCCTTCTCCCTACCCCTCCTTTGTCTTCCATATCCTTGCCTTTTAATTAATAAAATCATTTTTGTTCTTCAAATGTTATACACAAAGACTCTTAAGCAGTCATTCATACATCTAAGATATATATTAAAAGATGTGATTTACACACCACTTGTCAGTAATACAAAAGGACAGAAGATAAGGCATACTTCCAGCCATACAAAAACTGAATTGTATCTAAGTTTTCTTTTGATTACTGATGCTAACCTACTAGGTTAGGATCAAAATAAATTCCAGCACCAAAAATAAAATTCCAGTTACCACATTCTGATTTCAACCTTTTGTATTATCAATTGCATCAGGGCACAATGTGTACTCCCTACATTTAAAACTACTTGCATTTAAAAAAGAAAGGAATTAAAGAAGAAAACACTATTTGCAATGGCTGATATAACACTGCTGCTGCTGCTAAGTCACTTCAGTCGTGTCCGACTCTGTGCGACCCCATAGATGGCAGCTCACCAGGCTCCCCCGTCTCCGGGATTCTCCAGGCAAGAACACTGGAGTGGGTTGCCATTTACTACAAATTCTTAAACGAGACTGATACAGCCTATGTTCAGTTAGTATAAGAACAATGCCATCTGTGTTAGCTATACTTAACTGTAGGGCATTACAGAATACAGAGTAGAAATAGACAGTAGTACAGACATACTTGGGGAAGGAAATGGCAACCCACTCCAGTATTCCTGCCTGGAAAATCTCACGGACAGAGGAGCCTGGCGGGTGACAGTCCAGGGGGTTGCTAAGAGTTGGACACGACTGAGCAACTAAACAACAACAACAGACATTCTAGTTAAATAACAAATTCCATTTATTACTAAGAACACACTGCAAGTACCACAACGAGGGAAAGGGGAGACTGTCACTTAACTGAACAGAAGTAATATAAAAGCAAAGCAGAAAAGACCACTGAGGAAAAACAGTGAAAGAAGAACTGGAGTAAGAGAGGTTAAGTCTCAGCTGACAGATTTTAAGAGTATAGAAATTTAAAATACATTGTCAAGGTATGTGTAGAGCAGAATTTAAGGGCCTGGACGGTAAGAAAATGAGAAGCACAGAAGGAAGCAGGATTCTACACTAGTACTCCACCCAGAGCAGGAAGGTATAGAGACTGGAAAGAGCAAAAGTAAAAATAATGCTACAGTATAAAGTGCCCTTAAAAAAAAAAAAGTAAATAAAGAGCTTCTCGTAGATACCATAAAGAGAAAAAAGAACAATAACTTCTATTGTTCTATGCTTTTAAGGATTTGTGCAAGCAACTGTTTAGAACTAATGGGACAGATCCTAGTATCATTCAACATAAGGTATGCCAATAGCATCTATCAGTTTTACAGCCTTCAGCACATATTAAAGTTGTTCAAAAACTAACATATTCAGAAACATCAAAAGGAAGAAGGGCATTTAATTGACCACAGTGAAGTTCCATTTAACCAAAGATAAACAAATTGCAGGAGAGTCTCGCTTGAAGGCAGCATAGCTCAAGAACATACTCTTCAGGTAAATATTACTTAACTGCATTCAGTTCAGTTCAGTTGCTCAGTCGTGTCTGACTCTGCAACCCCAGGGACTACAGCACACCAGGCTTCCCTCTCCATCACCAACTCCCGGAGCTTGCTCAAACTCACGTCCATAGAGTCAGTGATGCCATCCAACCATCTTATCCTCTGTTGTCCCCTTCTGCTCCCACCTTCAATCTTTCCCAGCATCAGGGTCTTTTCAAATAAATCAGTTCTTCACATCAGGTGGCCACAGTGTTGGAGTTTCAGCTTCAGCCTCAGTCCTTCCAATGAATATTCAGGACTGATTTCCTTTAGGATGGACTGGTTGGATCTCCTTGCTATTCAAGGGACTCTCAAGAGTCTTCTCCAATACCACAGTTCAAAAGCATCAATTCTTTGGCACTCAGCTTTCTTTATAGTCCAACTCTCACATCCATACATGACTACTGGAAAAACCATAGCTTTGACTAGACAATCTCTAGCAATCTCTGCTTATTGATATGCTGTCATATGGTCACAACTTTTCTTCCAAGGAGCAAACATCTTTTAATTTCATGGCTGCAGTCACCATTTGCAGTCATTTTGGAGCCCCCCAAAATAAAGTCTGTCACTGTTTCCATTGTTTCCCATCTATTTGCCATGAAGTGATGGGACCTGATGCCATGATCTTAGCTTTCTGAATGTTGAGTTTTAAGCCAACTTTTTCACTCTCCTCTTCCACTTTCATCAAGAAGCTCTTTAGTTCTTCTTCGCTTTCTGCCATAAGGGTGGTGTCATCTGCATATCTGAGGTTATTGATATTTCTCCCGGCAATCTTGATTCCAGGTTGTGCTTCTTCCAGCCCAGCATTTCGCATGATGTACTCTGCATATAGGTTAAATAAGCAGGGTGACAATATGCAGCCTTGACGTACTCCTTTCCTGATTTGGAACCAGTTTGTTGTTTCATGTCCAGTTCTAACTGTTACTTCTTGACCTGCATACAGATTTCTCAGGAGGCAGGTCAGATGGTCTGGTATTCCCATCTCTTTAAAAATTTTCTACAGTTTGTTGTGATCCACAGTTGATTGCATACTCACCTTTATATTCCAGCCCCCACCCCACACCCTCAGCAGGATCTCTGAGAGCAAGAACCTCAAAAACTCTTTAAAATGAAGAGAAACATCTACATACCCAAGAGTCCCTTAATAAACCCTAATAAATATCCTGCTGGGGTAGGCACGGGGCGGGGGGGGGGGCAAGTCGTTGAACATTCTTCCAAGGTTAGTATTGAGCTTAATAGGAAAGAAGTGTTTCTTACCTCAAGCAGTGAACACAAAATAACAAGGAAAAGGTTTAAAACCATACTTACCCTCCCAGCAAATCTGCAGTGTCACTTTGCTGATTCATATTGACAACTCTCAAACGGTGGCCTTTAAGAAAAAAAAGGGTATAAAGAGTTATTCTGAAAATAAAATGAGGGGTCAGAGGAAGTGCGCATTAAAAGATTTGCCCATGCCTGTGTTCGTACATCCTTAAGGATCACAGTGGATATTGTCAGTCTTTACATTTTCAGAATCTTGACTGTTCAAAATTTTAACCTAACCCAGAGAGAATAAAAGATTCACTGCTCTAGCATCAGGTAACTGAAAACAACAACAAAAAAATCCTTCAGTGAGTCAATGTCTATGAATTAGAACTAAATAAATATCTAGTGTGAAATATTAATTTAGACATCAGAACAGGAATGAGGCAGTTCTGTTTTTAAAGATGATCAATGTGTTTAACTAAACACAATACAGGGAAGGATCCCATCTGCTTCAAACCAAAACCAAAGCACTATGTATGTGCAGGCCATAGATTAGAACTGAAAAAAAGTTAATACCAACATGTTAATAGTAGTTATTTCCAGGGGGAGAGATTACATTGTTTCCAAGGAAAAAGATTCCAGTGCTTATCTCCAGGGGAAATAGAGCTGTGGCACTTCTTAAGTTCCAATATTCTTTGGACTCTAGTTTTTAAAAAGGCAGTCGGTATGAAATGAAATGTCTGTTGTCTAGGGCAGAGTGCATCCCCTCCAGGAGTTACCTGTAATGTGAGCCAAATACTGGACTGTGGAGGTTTTGCCAGTTCCAGTTTCTCCCACCAGCAACACAGGCTCCCCTTTGCTGACACACACCGCGAGCTGCTCGATAAGGACAGAGGATGGCCTCACAGCAGCAAAGGCGAACTTCTCCCTGGGGAGGTGAAAGCACGTAAGCAGCTGGAGAGGCAAGCTGCAAGTGTCTCTCAGCGCTGTTCTGAGGAACCAGACTCGACAAGCAAGACAACTTGAGAAGGGACTGTCTTCACATTGCATGGGATAGTGCGCAACGTAAGAATTGCAGAATTCATTCTATAAACATGGAGCATTTACATACCCAGTACTTCACTAGGCTCTAGAAATTCAAAACACCGACAAGATAAAACATCTGCACTACCTATGTCATCTTGGGCAAATTACTTAACCTCTCTTAGCCTTGGTTTCCTAATCTGTACAATCTGGACAACAACACTTACTAGTTGCAGTAAGTCCCCCACAAATTCATGTCCACCCAGTACCTGTGAATGTGACCTTATTTGGGAAAAAGGTCTTTATAGGAATAATAAGATAAAAATCATATTTTATTGGACTTAAGGGCTGGTCTTAAATCCAATGGCCCATGTTCTCATACAGAAAGAGAAATTTAGAGACACAAAAAAGACACACAGGGAAGAAGACCATAAGACAATGGAGTCAGAGACTGAACTGAAGCAGCTACAAGGTAAGGAACACCAAAGACTAGTGCACGCCATCAGAAGCCAGGAAGAGGCAAGAGCCTTCAGAGGGAACGTGGCCCTGCTAGCACCTGGGTTTCAGCCTTCCAGCCTCCAGAACTGAGAGGAAATGTTTATGGCAAACCATCAAGTTTACGGCCCTAGTGGTACAGAACCCACATGTCAAAGCAGGAGACACAAGAGACCCAGGTTTGGTCCCTGGGTTGGAAACATTCCCTGGAGAAGGAAATGGCAACCTACTCCAGTATTCTTGCCTGGAGAACCCCATGGATAGAGGAGCCTGGCAGGCTATAGTCCATGGGGTGAAAAGAGTCGGATACGACTAAAGCGACTGAGCATGCATGCATACATGAATCAAGTTTATGGTTAATTTGTGAGGAGAGTCCTAGGGCGCTAACAAACACATTAATTCATAGGATTACTATAACCACATGCAAAAACATGCAAAACAGCACTGAGCAAAATGTTAGGAATACAGCAAATATTTAGTAAATGGTAACTAGATCTCAGAAACTTATACAATTCCAGCCTTCAAGGAATTAAAAGACTAATGTTAGGACCAAGCCTGCCTTCCAAGTGATGCTTACTTCACTAAATAAATACGTTACAATGAATAAAATCAAAGATACATTTTTGCTGGTCCCAAATCTCTAAGGACCCTCATCACCACCCTCCACCTCCTAATATCCAGTTTCACAGGACACATTTTGGGAAATCACTGCTCCTTACCAGTCTAGCACACTGGAGAGATTACAGTTCAGACACATGTTTTACTCAGAGGAAAGGGTCAGGACCAAATGCTCCTTGCACCAAGTTCCCAATGACCCCACAGTGCTGAGCTCAGCTTGGAACCCTGATTACCTCTGTAGGTGGACAGCTTCGCTTTGTTTTCGTAGAAGCCGCACTCGACCCACTTGCACATCAAGCTCGTTGATCACAATTTCTGGTTTGTAAAGTTGACAGAAGAATTCTGCCTATGGGAGGGTAAAAGATTTCCCTGAGTAAAATTCTGCATACTCTTCAAACACTTAAATCATGAGGCTTACTGTGCCCCCTCTAGAAGCACTTTTGGCTTCCGAGATAGGCAAGTTAGCATTTAATTTTATTTTAAAATATTTTCCAAGTTTCTGTTTTTAAAAACACTGATTATGAATGTTCCCTAACACTACAATTTATTCATTCAAATAAGCCTCTGTCTACTTACATAAAGTGAACAGTCAAGAAAAGCTATACTCCTAAAAGATACTTCTAAAAAAAATCAAAGTAATTTTTCTTCAGCTATGTTTTCTTCACAACAAACTGTGAAAAATTCTTCAGGAGATGGGAATACCACACCACCTGACCTGCCTCCTGAGAAATCTGTATGCAGGTTAAGAAGCAACAGTTAGAACTGGACATGGAACAACAGACTGGTTCCAAATTGGGAAAGGAGTACGTCAAGGCTGCATATTGTCACCCCGTTTATTGAACTTACATACAGAGTACATCTTGTGAAATGCTGGGCTGGATGAAGCACAAGCTGGAATCAAGATTGCTGGGAGAAATATCAATAACCTCAGATATGCAGATGACACCACCTTTATGGCAGAAAGTGAAGAACTAAAGAGCCTCTTGATGAAAGTGAAAAGAGAGTGAAAAAGCTGGCTTAAAACTCAACATTCAAAAAACTAAGGTCATGGCATTCGGTCAAATCACTCCATCGCAAACGGAAACAATGGAAACAGTGACAGACTTTATTTTTCGGGGATCTAAAATGACTGCAGCCATGAAATTAGAAAACGTTTGCTCCTTGGAAGAAAAGCTATTATCAACCTAGACAGCATATTAATAAGCAGAGACATTACTTTGCTAACAAAGGTCTGTCTAGTCAAAGCTATGGTTTTTCCAGTAGTCATGTATGGGTGTGAGAGTTGGACTATAAAGAAAGCTGAGCACCAAAGAAATGATGCTTTTGAACTGTGGTGTTGGACAAGACTCTTGAGAGTCCCTTCAACAGCAAGGAGATCCAACCAGTACATTCTAAAGGAAATCAGTCCTGAACATTCATTGGAAAGACTGAGGCTGAAGCTGAAACTCCAATACTTTGGGCACCTGATGCGAAGAACTGACTCACTAGAAAAGACCCTGATGCTGGGAAAGATTGAAGGTGGGAGGAGAAGGGGACGACAGAGGATGAGATGATTGGATGGCATCACTGACTCTATGGACATGAGTTTGAGCAAGCCCTGGGAGTTGGTGATGGAGAGGGAAGCCTGGTGTGCTGCAGTCCGTGGGGTCACAAAGAGTCGGACACGACTAAGTGACCAAACTGAACTGAAGCTTTGGAAATGCGAAGGCTTATTAAAATATTTGCTAAGACATCGTTCCAGTCCTGAATCCAGAACCTACATAATAACATGCTCCTTAAACACTGGAAAATAAGGTGCACGTGTGAGAAAGAACACAAGGCAGCTCACTTTAAGAATGCGGACCACAGGGAGAACTACTTATCCAAGAGACAGTGAGTTTTATGTCCATGAGAAGCAGCAATGAAACTACCAACTTTGCAAAAGCTTTTCTAGGTAAGGGCCAGAGACCAGCCAAGTAAGCTAAATAACCCAACTTCCTTTCAAGAAGGAAGTAGAAATATCACTACATACCTTTTTCTTGGAAATGTTCAATTTGCCTCCAATGACTTCTGCCATTTTCAGTTTGCTCGTCTGCTTAGAAAGCACTGCTGTGAAACAGTCCAGGGCCTATTAAAATAACCAAGGCAAATAGCAACTGACTTCTTAAATAATACATTAATGACAGAGCACTGCTGTCCAGGCCACAAAAGGAAGGAACATAAAATCTAGCAGGAACATTTCTGCAAGAAAGACTGAAAGGAGAGTACAAATAAGGTACCAACCTTAGACTTAAAGATGTTACCACAACAGAGACAGGACACCAAAAATGTTAAGGCTTTATTATCAAAATATTGGTTAATTAGGAAAACACACACACAGAGCCCTGAGTTAGCAAATGTAAAATTCAGGCAAAAATAGCAATTAGCATTAATCCCTAGGTGGGTATATGATTCTGTAATGGAAAATGATTCTCAGACAGTGGAGATAACACCGAAAGATTACTTCTGAGCTGTAAAGGGAAATTCTTGGTGTGCAATAAAGGAATACTGTCATTACCCTAACCCAGTACTTAGCCGCTACTGAGAAGCCAAGATACATGTCTTCTGCTGTAATAAGAATTTATCTGGTGTTTGTCCCTAATTCCTACACAGCCTTTCAAAAATTCTGAATCGCCAGGACTAAGGAGTGTCTTCTGTTATTCACTAGTCTTCATGGGCCCTACTGGGTTTATTATGCTAAGCAAGGTAGCTCCAGATGAGCCCTTCCTTATCAGAGGAAACGGCCAGGTGAGAAAGACCAAGCTCGAACAGGAGAACTGAAACTTCCATCTTCCAACACTTGGAGAGGGTAGAGGGGCTGGCGGACAACACGATGTATGATGAAGGTGGCACACCCTGCCTCCAAAGGTGTGCCTGTGTTCAGATCCCTGGAATCTTGCCCTATGTGTCTCTTTCATTTGACTGTTCCTGAGTAATATTTTTAATAATAAAACTGTAACCTGTACAGTAACTAGAGAGCTTCCAAAGAATTCTATGAGACAATCACTGTACCTGAGAAGTTTGTGGGAACCCCTGAATTTACAGCTGATTGGTCCTAAGTGTGGGTGGGCCTCCAATACTTGTGGCTGGATTCTGAAGTGGGATGGTCTTGAGGAGGACTCAGTCCTTGAACCTGTGTAGTCTACACTAACTCCAGGTAGGCAGTATCAGAACTGGACTGAATTACAGGACACCAGTTGGTATCAAAACAGAGAAGAAGCAACCAGATAAAGCCAAAAGGTGAAACATTCTATCAAACAACTGGCCTGATCTCTTCAACAAGGTAGTGTGGGGTTTTTATGAGGGGCTGGGGGGCGTGGCTCTAATACAGTAAAAGAGTTTTTAATTCCATACGCATAGACAAAGATGTACAAGGAGATACACCAAGGTATTAATAGTACAGGGGAATCTCTGAATGGGAGAATATTTTTTACCATTTGTTTCCCCATATTTTCTCATTTTTACTTCTACATTAATAAAATATTATTGTTGTTTAGTCACTAAGGAATGTCCAATTCTTTTGTGACCCCGTGGACTACAGCCCAGCAGGCTCCTCTGTCCATGGGATTTCCCAGGCAAGAATACTAGAGTGGACTGCCACTTCCTTCTCCAGGGAATCTTCTTGCCCCAGGGATCGAACCCGTGTCTCCTGCACTGGCAGGCAGATTCTTGACCACTGAGCCACCAGGGAAGCCCATATTAATAAAATACTTGTACACAAATGTTCACAGCAGCATTATTCACGAGAGGTGAAAACAACCCAAATATCCATTAACGTATGAGTGAATAAATGAAATGTGGCATATCAATACAATGAAATATTACTCAGCCATAAGGAGAATGAAGTACTGACTTATGCTACAGCATGGATTAGCCAAGAGCATATGCTGAGTGAAAGAAGATAAAAGGGTCACCTAATGTATGATTTCATTTATATGAAATGTCCAGAATAAGCAAATCTATAGACAGGAGGTAGATTAGTGACTGTCAAAGGCTGCAGAGAGAAGAAAAATAGGCATGATGGTTGATGGTTACAAGGTTTCTTTTTGAAGTGATGAAAATGTTCTAGAATTACTTAGAATTGCATAATTCTATAAATATACTAAAATACACTGAATTGTACACCTTAAGAGAGTCAATTTTATGGGCTGTCAATCACACACACACACACACACACACACACACACACACACACACAATAACATTCTAAAATAGAGACTAAAGAAGATTCTCCCCATGCCAGTTTTATTTTAAAAGTACAAAACAAGATTATCTGTAGGAAGATGAAAAATATAGGAGGACGGGAAGGAAATTTCACTGGACAGAAGGAGATTAAAGGACTGGCACACAGCACTTCAGGGTCTGGCTTGATTAAGTGTGTGCTCTGAATCAGGGTTCTTTCTACTTAAAGTACCTTCACCAGAGATACTGCTCACCACAACAGGTCACTATCCTTTAAAGCCTCAATCCTAGCTGACAGACACGGTAACACTTTAAAGTCAAAACGGGTCAATGTTTTAAGAGCCCAAAGATCTTCAGGCGGTACCACTTTTATTCTTAACCAGGTGGAAATAAATCTCTCTCAGTTCTTATTGAATATGGCAGAGCTGTAATTCAACAGCGCTTCCCTCTTGCACAACACACTTTCCCCCCAGCCCAGCATACAAGAACAGACTTTATAACCCACATATCTTTCTCTGGACTAAAGTTAAAAAGGCCCTGCTGGGGCAAGTGGTGGGATCAGACAAGTACAAATCTGTCAAATAGACTAAGAAATTATACATAGAAATTAATACTAAATATCTTAGAAACTCTTTTTGCTTTACAATAGTATTACCACCTGGGGGATTTTTTCCTTTCATTTAAGCTTTAATTTCAGCATCTGCTTTACTCTATTTCAAACTAGACTTATTTGAAATTAGGGGTAACCCATTTCAAGAGTCACGAAACATTTATCATGCTCACTTAGCTCTAAGACAACTTTAGTTCAGTTTTAACTAGCTAGAGATATACACAGTACCTACACCATAGAAAAACTTTCTGATAATAGTCAAGAGACAGAAAATAACAGTGGAAATTAGCAGTCTTGCAGAGCACAGAGAAAATAAGCAGGAAGACTATATCTTACCTCTTGAAAAATATTTAACGATGCTGATGAAGACAGACTGTCAAAGCTGTGGGCAATCCTATTACACCAATTAAGTAGATCCCTTTTAAAAAAAAAAAGGTAAGAAATAAAAAAAACACAGGTCAAAGATATCAAAGGTATCAGAGTTTACTTAGGTCTGGAAACGTCTGACCACAAAGACGCTCCCTTTTTCTGGCAACTGAATATAAACAGTGTTAAGTCAGGAAAAAGTATAAGTGGATCCTTTCCTTACCTCTACCAGGAAGCAACCTATAATTCATTTCTCCCCCATCCATACCGGACAAGGTAGCAAGAGACAGGAGCAATTAACTCTCAGAGCAAACTTAAGGGGAGCTGCCCATTCCCAATTCTCACTTCTCAAAGAGCAAGTCAACCACTGCAAATGTAGCTCAAAGGAAGAGAATTTACTATATACAGCAAAACCCAAAAATCTTATTTACGACTCCATTTGTTCCAACAGGACATCCAGTGAAAAAACGATGTCAGTAGTTTTCCAACTTTTTCCACTATTTCCGAATTTAAAGTTATTTGTTAAACTTCCAATTATAATTCCTAGGGATGCAATGTACAGCATAATAATTATAATTAACACTGCTGTATGTTATATATGTGAGAAGGCAATGGCAACCCACTCCAGTACTCTTGCCTGGAAAATCCCATGGATGGAGGAACCTGGTAGGCTGCAGTCCATGGGGTTGCTAGGAGTTGGACACCACTGAGCGACTTCACTTTCACTTTGCACTTTCATGCATTGGAGAAGGAAATGGCAACCCACTCCAGTGTTCTTGCCTGGAGAATCCCAGGGACAGGGGAGCCTGGTGAGCTGCCGTCTCTGGGGTCGCACAGAGTTGGACACGACTGAAGCGACTTAGCAACAGCAGCAGAATGTTATATATGAAAAGTTGTTACGTTATCACAAGAAAAAAACTGTTTTTTACTATTTAACTTAGTATGTGTGAGATGATGGAGGTTCACTCAACTTGTAGTCATCATTCCATATGCATGTAATCATTATCCTATATGCCATAAACTTAAACAGAGCTGTCAGTTATAGCTCAATAAAACTGTAAGAAGAAGAAAAAAGTTATTTTTTAAAGCTAACATAATATTATCTTCATAAGCCTTCCCATTCAGTAACTATAGATCTCAAACAGATTAGAGGCTGCTGCTGCTGCTGCTGCTAAGTTGCTAGTCGTGTCCGACTCTGTGCAACCCCACAGATGGCAGCCCACCAGGCTCCACCGTCCCTGGGATTTTCCAGGCAAGAACACTGGAGTGGGTTGCCATTTCCTTTTCCAGATTAGAGACTGAGAACGTCTAATTTCAAAATCAGACTTCTTGTAACCATTCAGTTTGAGCTGCTAAGAACTTCTGAGAGAAGCAATTTTTAAAATACCAACCCAAAAGCGTTTAGCTCAATACCTGAGAGACAATTCTCTTCCCTCAAGGCTTAGTCTCTTGTTTTCTTGTCTTGCTTCTGGAACCTCCTCTGGTGCCTGTTCCCCGCCAACAGAACTTTCGCTCAGACAGTGATGCTTCTCTCCAATAAGCTGGAAATAAATATCAAGCAGGTGATCGGTTGCTGCTGCTAAGCTGGGATATCTATTTTGAAGAACCTGACAGAGGAGAAAAAATGCAAAAAAAAAAAAAAAAAAAAATTAGCAGCAGACAAAGTGATTTTTAAAAGCACACCAAGAATGAATTTCTCTAGGAGATCTGTCATCTTGAGCAAGTGTAAGAACTTCCACCTTCACCCACTACCTCCAACCCCCCGAAGACTGTGACTTCTTCCTGCCTAGAACTGTTATCTGGCAATCTCATGACCTATCACACAGCTTTGGGTACAGAAGCTTGATGGGAAAGACGTCTCAAACAACATGGGCATCCAAAGCCCATGCACTTCAAGTACTACATACTCCGATTGTTTTAAAGACAATTGTAGTACCATCATTAAGTCATTTCTCAGCCAAAAGCACAAATGAAACAGTTTAGTGGGAAAGGAAACAAAGGTTTTTTTTTTTTTAAGTAGAACACAGCAAAAGGAGCTAGTGTTAAAGTCCTGATAAAAAGTAGTTTTTATCAGACAGTAGAATTTAGAAAGCAAAAGATCTAGTCCAATTCACTTCAATAATTATTAAGAATTTTGTGCAGCATTAATACTTGGTGGCCATAATATTATAATATTTATGATATGGATTTGTTAAGTCTACTTGAGAAGAAAAATATCATGTATGTATTAGAAATATTATTAGCTAATATATTTCAATTAGCTTAAGAAGTATACCATGATTCCAATTTATATTAATATATGAAATATCAACATATTTTATATATATTAAAGAGGTAAAGTCCACATATTTACAAAGATAAAGAACTAAAATCTTTTAATAGTGTCACTGAGTATTAGATCTCACAGGTTTTAATTTCTTCATAACTTTCTGTTAAATTGGAAGATTTTACAAATTTTAATATTTCAAATGTATTAAAAATTAAGTAAAGATAGAAGTGAATAATAAAATCAACAAATTCATTTTATTTGCTACACATGTGGATCTTTCAAAGAGAGAATAAACATGTTCTGTGCAGACGGAACATTTTCAAAACTGACCATATTTATGGACTGTGGCTACCATAAACAAAATACATACTTCCATCACCCATAAAACAAAACAAGAGTTCCCTTGTGATCACACCCTTCCCCAGCACCCCTGTCCCTGGAATCTTGAACCTGATTCCAATTAGCACAGTTCTGCTTTCAAATTTCTCATACACATGGCATCACACAGGATGTAGCGCATAGTTTGGCTTCTCTTACTCAGCATCATGGTTTTGAAATTCACCCAAGCATCACTGTATGTATCAGTAGTTCCTTCTATTTCACTGCTGAGGAGTAATTCTATCATATGAACATGTATACTTATGATCATGGTGAGGGAAAAAAGCTATTTTTACTTGAAAAAAACTTAGGTTTAACACTTTAGTAGGGCTCGGTTATTTGGGAAAAAAGATCTGAACAGTGATTTATTTATATGTACCAATCAATTAGTCATTTTCTACCTCAGACAAAAAATATCTTTTGTTATTACCATAAATGTCAGAATATAAACAGAATATCACATGATAAACTAATCTGACATGATATGCTTATCAATATTTAAATGTTTGAAAACGAAACATTTAAAGAACTATAACAGCAAAAAAAAAAAAAAAAAAAAGAGGGGTATTATGTCAGAGCAATACAACAAACACATGAATTGTGAGGCATGGACTGGATGCCAGGGACACCAAAGCTGAGTAGGTTCCTGGAGGAGCTTACAGTTGAGAGCACCAAGAGAGGGAGAGAAAGACGTATAGACACGCAATTACACAACTGAGAACTACAGTGAGATAAGAAACTCACAAAGCTACAGAGATACAAAAATCACACCATCAAGGCCAGGGTTCTTAGAAATCATATGAAGGCTGATCCAGCAATTGGTGCCCTCTGAAAACCCCTCTGTTAATAAACACTTAAATGCTATTAATAGATAAAATATTTGAAAGGGTTGTCTGGTGCCACTTATTTATGTAAAAATTTACACCAAGAAAGAGGAAAGTGACCCTGCCATGCCTGAATGTTCACTGACAATACTTATTTGCTACTGTCCAAAGTGAAGTGCTGGGAGACAGAAAGCTGCCCAAGTGAGAAGGCAGATGCAGAGGAAGAGAGAGGCTGGCAGCGTAGAGTGAGGCACACTGCTTAGGGGTCACAGAGAACCAGGGATACTACAAAGTGAACTAATGTATAAAGCCTTTCACCAAGTCATCTCAGTTTCCATTAAGGTCCAGATGGAAATGCACATGAAGTTGTTAAGTGTGAATGATACTAGTTACAATCAACTTAGTAAAAATAAAAAGATCCTTTGAGGACAACTGGGGAAATTCTAATGTGGTCTGAGAATGAAGTGCTACTGAGGAATAATAATTCATTTTATTGGCTATAATACTGATATTGTGGTTACATATGGAAATGCCCTTAGAGATGCATCAAAGTATTTAAGGGTGAAATGCTGAGAGGTTTGCTTTCAAATATATTAGCAAATAAAAAGTACTAGATGAGGTTAATATAGTAAAATGTTAGCACATTAACTGTTAAATTTAGAGTGGTGAGTATTTTTGTGACTCACTGGGCTATTTCTCTTCTCTGCATAGTCTGAAACTTTTAAAATAGGAATTCTCTGGCGGCTCAGTGGTAAAGAATCTGCCTGCCACATGGGTTTGATCCCTGTGTTGGGAAGATCCCTTGAAAAAGAAAATGGCAACCCACTCCATGATTCTTGCCTGGGAAATCCCATGGACCTAGAAGAGACTAGTGGCTACAATCCATGGGGTTGCAAAAAGGTGAACACGACTTAGCAACTAAACAACAACAGAGCTGATTCACTTCTTTGTATAGTGGAAACTAACACAACACTGAAACTTAACATAAATGAAAAGTGAAAAAGAAAAGCACTGATACTTTCAAATAATCACATACCTCATTCAGTTCTGCCTTATCCATATTATCCAGGTGAATTTTGGTCCAGTATTTGTCTAGCAGAGTAGCATGACTATTTAGCGGTCGATACCAATTTCCTCCACAGCTCAACAATCTGTATTACAAAATGAAAAGCAGAATCACACAAAATTCCTAAGTTTTAATCTTGAATTATGCCCCTGGTTACCCCTTGCTATACATTGTGTCACATCTAATAAAGCTCACAATTCCTTCTGGTGTCAAGACACTATCATGCTAGGCTTACAGGGAGGATGACAATGAAATGCTGCCACTGACTCGGCTTTGACTATTTTCCTGGGGAGAGTAATAGCGCTTTAACCAAGTTATTTTCAAATTACTGCAAACAGTCCTATTAGGCATTTTGATCTCAAAAACATGTTTCTTTTCATTAAGATGTATCTTCAGGAAAAAGAAAACAAACTAAGACCCATAGCACTAAAAATAAGTTCACTGCTTATTTACCAAAAGCTACAGTACCTAAAACTATTTAAAATACCCAGAAGACAAGGAATTGAACACATATTCTGGGCAAGCCACAGGCTTACACTTAAGCCATTAATTTAATCCTCATAACAACTGCCCTGAGGCAGTTGATCTTCTTTTCCTCTAACTGCAAGGAAGAACCATAAGGAAGAGAAAGAAAAATGTCTCTTGCTCACTCAACTATGACTACAAATGGCAAAACCAAGAAATGAACTGAAGTTGGTGTGACATCCTTGTATGATGTCTCAGGACTTCCCAGGAAAGAACTTCACTATCACTGTGAATATAAAACAGGTTCTATTAAAACTATCAGGGTCTAGCAAGGTGCTCCTTGAAGACGGTTAGATCAGCTCTGCATTCCATCTGGGAGTGAATGTTCACAGAGGTACAGTATACACTAACATTATCACTAAACACAGTGTAGCATTAGTTTCCCTCTTGGGCATTTTAAGATCTTGGAGAAACTGTACAGGTAGTCAGGTAGTAGGAAATAAGCCACTGCCTTCACATTATTTTAAAATGTAGATAAAGACATAAACATAAGTTTCTTTAGGTTTTATTCCTTTGTTGATGCTTATCTTCAATTTATTTATTTAAACTGCTTGACGTCTACATGGCTTCATTTCCATCAGCGCCACCATCATGGTTGGGCACTCCACCATGTGACAGGTCTTTAGTGCAAGTCATTTCACCTAAACTTTACAACTTACACCAAGCTGTAAAGCAGGCATTATTGGTCCCATCAGAATCAGCCAAGCAAGGTACATACAGATACAAAAAGTCAGTGTCAGGATTCAAATCCAGGGCTATCTGACAACTGTCATTTCTGATTATGTTTGAAAATATGAAAACAAGGTTTTGAAGACTGGTTTTATTTTCTAAATTAATTATCTCCATGAAAAACAGTCAGGAATGAGATGGTTGGATCTGTTCCAACTAACCTTGTTTAAACACCCAGAGAACTCTATTCCTGGACTTGCATACTCAGCACTCTAGCATGTGGACTCATGAGCAAGAGGCTCCATCGTGGAAACAAAAGGGTTAATAGGACATACCTCCTGGTTGCAAAGAACTGAAATCCAGGAGTCACCTTCACACAGTCACCTTGGCCAGGAATCAAGAGCTCTCCATTCTCCAAGAGAGGGATCAGCACAGAAATCTAAATCACAAAATTCCAGGGACAAAGCTATAAAGACAGAAGTAGCAAAACAAAAACAAAACCAGCCCTCTAACCAAATGACAAACATATACTTAAAGGAAATGCTACTTCTCACAGCATAAACTGGGGTCAAAGCAGGTGGGAATACTGGAGTGAACTACACTCCAGCAGAACAACTTACTTGTTCAGCATTCACTGGGTGCCTACTATGGACCGGAATCAAGCAAGACACTAGAACTCCAGACACGACTGAGGCATTACAGCCTCGCGTCTGATGGGAGGTAGCTGGCAAACTACCACACAGCCTAACTGGTGTGACCCCAGGCGACGAACAAAACACCACGTGAAGACAGGCTGTCGATGAGTGTGGAGTGGATTAGAAGCAAGGCAGTGAAGCCACCCTAGAGGTAATGCCATTCACCGAGTCTTAAAGTGGAACAGGAATTAGTCCGGTTTGGTGGGAAAGGAATGGCACAATCACTCGAGGCAAAAATATTATAATTAATAAAAACATACATGCCTAAGAGTGTGGCCTGAGAAGATTCTGTGATGGTTAGGGCAGAATGTGCACGTGAAGTAGTGAAAAAATACTAGGCTTACGAGACAGAGGATAAAAGCCCTTCTGTGCTGAGCTAAGAAGTTTGAACTTTTTCATGAGAGGATTTTATTCAGGAGAAAAAAGCTTTATTTTACATTTTAGAAAATGAACTGTAGAACAATATGGAAGATAAACTGAAAGAAAGCCAGCCTGGATGGAAAGAAGTGAAAAAACATATCAGTCAAGTAACAAAGGCAAGATGGCAAGATAGATTAGACAGAGACAAAAACAAGAAGCCCTGTGCTAAGGCAGCAGGCCAGGGGGGAACAGAGTAAGTGATAAGGAAAAAGCACTCAGCAACATCAGACTGAGTGAGTGGGAGATGAGAGGAAGGAGACAGCAAAGTTCTGGCTTGGCTATTATGTGGCAGGAAAGGTTGTTCCGGGAAAACAGCAGACAAGGTCCATTTTGAACATCCTAAACCTGCACCCACTAAGGAATCTAAGTAGAGATTTTCTGAGAAAAGTATGGACTAGACATATGGATGTAAGGGATGGGAGTTTAAGGACGAAGTTTTGAAAAACAAAGTAAGAAGAACAAAGAGCCAAGAAAGACGGTTCTAAAATATCAACATAATTTTATTAAGCATCATTAATTCATACATGGCTAGGAGTACAAAGGGAAAGTAATAGAGGGGCAACTCCAAGGTAACAGTGAAACTTCAAACAAAAGATAACAATCCTGAATGAGATCTATAAAAGCTACCTTGAAACAATAATGGGTTCACTACTAGCTGAGTTCTGGAAATAACAAAATAATAATCAAGGGGAAGGTGTATTTTTGAGTAAATACAACTTTACTATAATGGTAAGTTTAAACAGACTCAACTGAATAAACACACCCTCTGGAATGAAATGTAGTAAGAAAAGGGGAATGGAACACAAAACGGAACTCAAAGACTTTTCTGATGTACTAGACACGACCCACGTAATGACAAGTAAGGACAAGTCAGAAAGCAACAGTTTAGTCTTGAATCTGGACTTGGTCATCAAAGCATGTACTTGGCAATGGGACAGGGACAGACACCTATGCTTCATCATGACCTGAATGGAAAATCCCTTCTGTTCATCTAACTTTTTTGGCTCAAATTCTATGATTCATAATCCTAATGACTTCTCAGGTATCCTGAGGTCTAAAAAAATTTGTCCAGGAAAGAGAGCGCTAGAAAGGGCTAAGACTCAACAAATACTTTTAAGTTGGCCTTGTAATTTATAATTCAGTTTCATTGTAAAGTCTCCTTGGTAGGAGCCATGCCTGGCTTATCAAGAAAACTAAGTTCCAGCCCTATAAAACCTAGCATTAAAATCTTAGAACATAGTGGTAACACTAGGCCAATAACCCCATTACATCTTTACCTCAGACTCTGAAATACACATGTGTCGTAAGACACACATATTTATAGCCACCCTTTCCCCTTCATATCTCCCTAAACCCAAAGACCTGCCCCACCTCTCCTCCTTCCTCTGTCTCCTCTTTCTCTAATGCAAGAGGGTAAAGTCCATATAGAGGTAGCTTTAAGGTTCATGTTAAAGAAAACTAAAACCAATCTTGGGAAAATCTGCCCACAGAAAGATTGTTTTCATTTTGCAATACATTTTATTGGAGTTGGATGGTGGGGGGGATGTCATAGTTCACAGAATTCAGAAGAAACAGGGACTGACTGCCTCCATAGCTAAATTTCATACACACAGAAAAGTGATCTTTTTAAAAAGTCGGAAATACACATCCAGTTTATTTTCCTTAATTGAACAAAGACAAGCAGGCGCTTGTAACATCATCTTTTCCTTCCTGTGTCCTCAGCTCACTACTCTACAAATGCCACAGCTGGGGAGTGGGCTTCAAAGTTCTCAATGTATCTGTATCATGCATAAGATGTTTCCCACCGAGCCTATTCTTAGAAAGGCTGTGATACTGATCACATTTTCAACTAAATGAGGAAAAAAATATACTGAGAAACTAATCACACATTCAACTATTAAAGGAAACAGGATAAGCAGAATTTTACTGATTTTCTATCAAACAAGAGATCAGCCTGGTAATCCAAGAACTCAAATAGATTAGGTGGATAATCAACATATCATCTCTAATGAAATAACCTGTCTTGTTTAAATAATGCCCCAGAATCACTATTAACACAATTTGAAGACAAGAAATTAGTGAGTTACTGTGGAGATGACGTACCACGTCCAAGGGGGCATAGTCAATATCCTCCAGAAGGATCCAGTGTCCCTTGGTGGCTGCCTGTGTCAAGGTCCCAGGCTGCCACACAAACTCCCCTGGGACATCTGTGCAGCGATACATTCCCAACAGCATCTGCAGAAAGAAGATGAAGTACTTACTGAAAACACACACCTGAGGTGCCAGTGCCACATCCTAAGATTAGTTCCATTAAACTTCTACAGGGTTATAATGGGCACCTGAGGTTTTATAGCATGATCCCCTCTGTTAGGAGGAATATCAGTTAATTTCAGTTTCTTAGCAAAAACAATATTTTAAAGCAAATATTCAAAGTATGTTCACCCACCAAAATCTGCCATTTCTTAGTTACCTTACTGTCAGTCTGATCTCCAAGTTGGACTTTGAGAAGTTGAGGGGGCTTCCTTCTACCTGTCATTGCAGCTAAATGTTCAACTAATGAAGTTTTGCCACATCCAATTGGTCCTTCTAACAACACAGCATTCTGAGAAGCCACTGCCATAGCCAGGGTCTGAAGATTTTTGCACACTGAGTCAACCAGCACGTAAGACCTAAAGGTCAGCTCCTGTTCACGAGAAGAACTCCTACTACCCGCCTAAGGAGACAAGTGAGAAATAAAAGGCACATCAAGAAGAGTCTTTCTACCAAAGGGCACAGGTTAATTTCTACAACTGACTTTTACATAAACCTCTGCCAGTAAATTAGTAGTACAGGATCTACAATAACAAGTATGTATCAAAAGTAAGGATCAGGCTTTTTCCCTTTCCTATCTCTCATCCTAGGGAGAGGGGTGGGAACTTACTAACAAATATAAGAAAACCTCTCCCAAACCAAAAAAGGTGATACATAGTGAGAGAGAGCAAATCTCATCTATCATGACTGGATTTTCATTTTTCTTCCTCTTACCATATTCTAGGATTTCATGTCTAAGATCAAGAATGCACACAATACACTTATTAGACAATCATGGAAGTAAAGACACTAATTTTTTTCCAGGTACAATAAAGAATACCAGGGATTTAATTTTTTTTTAATTTATTGAAGTATAGTTGATTAACAATGTTGTGTTAATTTAGCTATATAACAAAGTGATTCAACTACACATATATACATTGTTTTATACTCTTTTCCATTATGGTTAATCACAGAATACTGAATAAAGTTCCCAGTACTATATATCCATTATATAGCCTGCATAACAGAAATATACACACTTACACTAAACTACGGGCATACCTCAAAGATTTTGCAGGTTGAATTCCAAACCACAGTAATAAAACAAATATAATAAACCAAGACACAGAAAACTTTCAGTTTCCCAGTGCATATAAAAGTTATGTTTACACTATACTCTGGTCCATTAAGTGTGCAATAGTTTTATGTCTAAAAAACAATGTATATACCTTCATTTAAAAAACATTTTATTGCTAAGAATGCTAACCATCATCCAAGACTTCACTGAATTGAAATCTTTGCAACAGTGGCAAAGATCATCAGTCACAGATAACCATAACAAATATAATAGTAATTCAGTTCAGTTCAGTTGCTCAGTCGTGTCTGACTCTTTGGGATCCATGAATCACAGCACGCCAGGCCTCCCTGTCCATCACCAACTCCCGGAGTTCACTCAAACTCATGTCCTTCGAGTCAGTGATGCCTTCCAGCCATCTCATCCTCTGTCGTCCCCTTCTCCTCCTGCCCCCAATCCCTCCCAGCATCAGGAGTCTTTTCCAATGAGTCAACTCTTCGCATGAGGTGGCCAAAGTACTGGAGTTTCAGCTTTACCATCATTCCCTCCAAAGAAATCCCAGGGCTGATCTTCAGAATGGACTAGTTGGATCTCCTTGCAGTCCAAGGGACTCTCAAGAGTCTTCTCTAACACCACAGTTCAAAACCATGAATTCTTCGGCACTCAGCTTTCTTCACAGTCCAACTCTCACATCCATACATGACCACCGGAAAAACCATAGCCTTGACTAGACAGACCTTTGTTGGCAAAGTAATGTCTCTGCTTTTCAATATGCTATCTAGGTTGGTCATAACTTTTCTTCCAAGGAGTAAGCTTCTTTTAATTTCATGGCTGCAGTCACCATCTGCAGTGATTTTGGAGCCAAAAAAATAAAGTCTGACACTGTTTCCACGGTTTCCCCATCTATTTCCCATGAAGTGATGGGACCAGATGCCATGATCTTCGTTTTCTGAATGTTGAGCTTTAAGCCAACTTTTTCACTCTCCACTTTCACTTTCATCAAGAGGCTTTTGAGTTCCTCTTCACTTTCTGCCATAAGGGTGGTGTCATCTGCATATCTGAGGTTATTGATATTTCTCCTGGCAATCTTGATTCCAGCTTGTGCTTCTTCCAGCCCAGCGTTCTCATGATGTACTCTGCATAGAAGTTAAATAAGCAGGGTGACAATATACAGTCTGGACGTACTCCTTTTCCTATTTGGAACCAGTCTGTTGTTCCGTGTCCAGTTCTAACTGTTGCTTCCTGACCCACACATAGGTTTCTTAAGAGGCAGGTCAGGTGGTCTGGTATGCCCATCTCTTTCAGAATTTTCCACAGTTTATTGTGATCCACACAGTCAAAGGCTTTGGCATAGTCAATAAAGCAGAAATAGATGTTTTTCTGGAACTCTCTTGCTTTTTCCATAGTAATCAAACAGTTTTAAATATTGCAAGAATTACCAAAATGTGACAGAGAAACACTAAGTGAGCAAATGCTGTTGCGAAAATGGCACCAAGAGACTTGCTCAAGCCACAATCCTCCAGTTTGTAAAAACCAAAACAAACAAAAAACCATGCAACATCCATGAGTGCAATAAAGCAAGGCATGCCTATTTAATTAAGGATATTTTTATATTACAATAATAATAATTATTATATATAATACATTACAATAATTTATAATTTAATTAATAATTAAGAAATAACATGGTATCTGGGAGTTACTTCGAAATAATACGGTGTGAGGAGTGTTCAGAAATATAAATGCAACATAATTGACCATGAATTTATAATTACTGAAGCTGAATGATTACATGTGAATGTATTGTACTACTATTTCTACTCTGGAATATGTTTAACATTTTCCATAACAAAAAGTAAAATAATAATCATAATCATAACGCACCCAGTATGTTTAATGGGATGGGGGAGCCTGGTGGGCTGCCGTCTATGGGGTCGCATAGAGTCAGAAACAACTGAAGCGACCTAGCAGCAGCAGCAGCAAGATGAAAAGTTCTGGAGCTTGTTTGTGCAACAATGTAAATATACTCAACAATACTGAGGAGTACACTTAAAAATGTTAAAAGATGGTGAACATTACATTCATTTTACCACAACTTTTTAAAAATTTAATAATAATCTACCTACTGATACAGAAAAAAAGGATCTCTTGGAAGAGTGCAGTGATTATGAACTTTTAAGGAATGATAACTTCTCAAACAGAGCTTGTCCCCTAAAGATATGTAAGGACAAAATGAGATTCAGGGCTGGAAGCTGCTGAACTTTTTGCGGAGCTGTTACTCTCAGCAGCTGGCAGGCTGCGCTGTAGCTCCAGGCTGCACTTCTGCCCCAGTGCTCTGCCACTGCCATCCACTGTCAAGCCCATCCCAACCCAAATCCTTCCCTGTGTTAAAGTGCTAATGCTCCAAACCTAACCTATATTGTTGTTGTTCGTTGTTCACTCACCAGGTCACGTCCTGACTCTGCGATTCCATGGACTGCAGCACACCAGGCTTCCCTGTCCTTCACTATCTCCTGGAGTTTGCTCAAACTCCTGTTCACTGAGTCAGTGATGCCATCCAACCATCTCATCCTCTGTCTACGTTAGGATCTGTCTACATTAGGAGAGTGGTTAAAGATGGGTGGGGAAGTCTTCCTGACCACAGGGAAATACCAGGGGCTTTGGAAATACTGCTGTCTCAGTGCTGGCAACGCATATCTAGTTTATGAATTATCATGCAGCTGTACACTCAAGAGGTGCACTTTTTTCTAATCCTTTTCATTGTACTTCCCAGGTACAAACTGATGGTCAAGCAATGACCCAGAACTTGTTCCAGGGAGAAAACTAGGTAGATCTGATGAACTGACTAAAGACTGCTGGGGAAAAACAGAGTGGCCTTTGAGCCACTTTCTTGGAAAGGTCATTTACTATGGCAGGGGACAAGTTCACTGCAGATGCAGGCCTCCCACACCATAAGCAGAGAATATTGTGACACAAAGAGGCTGCTGGCAATAATACCCGGGCCAAGCCCTGTCTCTGCCAAAGGGCAGCCCAAGGGCCCTGGACAAGTCACTCTGCCTTGTGCTACGAAGCTTCATTAGTATCTGACTCTTTGCCACCCTATGGACCATAGCCCACCAGGTTCCTTTGTCCATGGGAATTCTCCAAGCAAGAAAACTGGAGTGGGTTGCCATACCCTTCTCCAGGGGATCTTCCCCACCCAAGGCTTGAACCCACATATCTTAAGTCTCATGCATTGGCAGGTGGGTTCTTTACCACTAGCGCCACCTGAGAAGCCCCATTCTGCCTTAGTTTTATATAAATATGGCATCACGGTGTCCAACTTCAAACAGCTGCTGAAGCAAGTAAACAAACAAGTCATATATGGAGGAGTTTTGCTCAAGTTAAGAGCCCGATGCACAGGCATCATCATGATTTCTAATTCCACACTAAACAGGGACAATGGGACTATCAGAGAGGAGGGTCCTGGGTGAATTCTCTACTCTCTCCCTGAATACTTCTCTAAGTGGAACAGTAATTTGGCAAGCTCAATTTTGCTCACACATGAAACACAAAGCCCAGCCAAGGAAAAATACACACTCGGTGGAAGAGGGCAAACCTACCACTGATGTAAACGTACCTGCTCTTCGGGGGCTGGTGGTTGCCCAGGCAACACCACACCACAGACAGCAGTGACCCTGGAGGAGAGGTCTGCTGAAACAAGGTGTCCTGTGGAGTACTGCAGCTCCTTATCCTTCCGCCAAAGGGGTGTGTCTAGATTGGCCAACACCAAGGCCTTCTCCAAGTCCTGCAGCTGGGCCTCCTCAAGTAACCTGAGGGAATGAGGAGCTCATCAATGGCTCTAATGCCCAGTAAAGCCACGCAGACATCTCTAGGAATGCTCTTGCTTACCTTAACCTGAAATGGATCAGTTCTTCACTATTAAAAATCTTCTTAAGGAATGATAACTTGTGCTCTTCATTCATACAGGTGACCAAAGCAAGACAATTGGCTGTGTACCTGGAGAAAACCAAAGTATATAAACTCAGGATCTGCAGAGGAGTCTAAAGAATAAAGAAAATTTACTAGCCAACTGAACACCCAAACAGGAAATCTTATGGAATTTAACACAGGGAAAGGTAGAAATCACAAATCGGGCACAGTGAATTCACTTGAAGGAACATAAGAATAATGGAATTCCACTCATATTATCTGATTTCCCTCTGAAATGACACATAAAAGGGAGCAAAAACCCCAAAGGCACCAAAACAAAAACAACATATTTTAAATGGTTTCCTTTTCCTCCTCACGCACACAACTCCAGGGTCTTGCAACTGTCCCCATACTAGAAGAACAGGAACAGTCCACCAGCTACGTACCAGCGGACCAAGGTGTCATGGCTCCTGAGGAGTGGGACACACACACTCCAGTCCCAGAGGTCCCGGAACACAGACTGCTCTTGCTGCAGAAACTTGTAAGCTGCCTCCATTAGGTCCCGAAGTTTCATCCGCCTGCGCCCATACCGGACTGGATTTGCATCTGAACTCTCTAGGAAGAGCCTCTGAAAGACTGGAGACGCGTCCTTGAAATACCTCAGGGCAAACCTTCAGAAAGAAAAAGAGTTTTTAATTGGTTGGTAAGAATATTATAGCGTGTGTATATATATATATATATATATCCATTTTTTAATGGAATAAAACGACAGAGTGTAATGGTAACTCTCAAGAGTTTACAAGCCAAAAAGAGATGAATGCTTAAAGCCACCTAGTTCTAAGATTGTATTCTGCTTGAGTTCAGGAACCAGAATTGCAGCATGAGATATCTAACAGGAAACAAAAACCACAAGAACTTATCACAAGTGTTTACTACTGAAAATACACTCATTTTCAACAAGTATTTATTGACTTCTCACTATGAGTCAGGCACTGTTTCAGACACCGTGTTAAGTCCTGGAGGTACAAAACTAAGCAGATACCTCCCCTGAGGGAGCTTGCTATCTAGGAAGGAAGGGAGTCACAGAAACAAAGTGAAGCATGAACATGAATTCAACGGAACCTGAGAAAGTCAAGAAGAGATGCTTTGGTTGCATCTTAAAAGAAGAAGAGGAGATCTTCATGAAACACAAAGGTAGTAAGACATACAAAAGCTACAAGACATACAGAAAATAATAATGGCAATAGTAAGTCCTTCTATATAAGTAATTACTTTTAATGTAACTAGTTTACTCCCAATCAAAAGACACAGATTGAATGGATTTTTTTTTTTTTTAAAGCATCAGACAATATGTTATGTACAAGAAACCCACTCTGGATCTAAGGCAACACATAGGCTGAAAGTGAGGAGATGAAGAAAAAAAAAATCTATGCAAATGGTAACCCAAAGGGAGCAGGAATGACTATATTGATATCAGTCAAACAGGCTTTATTTTTTTTTTTCAAACAGGCTTTAAATATATGGAATAATAAGAAAGAAAATCAATAAGGAAACAGAGAATTTGAACAACACTACAGAGTGAAGGGATCTAACAGGCATGTACAGAATACTCTACCCAACAACAGAAGAATATATATTCTTTTCACATGCACATGGAACATTCTCCAAAATAGAGCACATGTAAGGACACAAAACAACTCTCAAAAGACTTTAAAGTACTGAAATGACACAATACCTTTTCTATAATTATACAAATTACAATGGAATGAAACTAGAAAGCGACAGCAGAAGGAAAACTGGAAAAAACTCAAATACACAGAAATTAAACAACACACTCTTAAACAACTCATGGATCAAATAAGTTACAAGGAAAATTAGAGAGGACCTTGAAACAAATGAAAAGAAAAATACAACACACCAAAACCTATGGGATACAACAAAAGCAATGCTGAGAGCAAAGTTTATAGCTACAAACGTGTATACTTAAAAAGATCTCAAGCTAACAACCTAACTTTATACCGCAAATAACTTAAAAAAAAAAAGAGAATAAACCCAAAGCTAACAAAAGAAAGGAAGTAACAAAGCCTAAAAGCAGAGACAGAAACTAGAAAAGCAACAGGAAAAAATAATCAACAAAACTAACAATTGGTTTTTGAACAGAACAAGAAAAGTGATAAACTCTGAAGTTAACTAAGACAAAAATAAAAGATTCAAAAAACAACAATCAGGGGACTTCTCTGGAGGTCCAGTGGTTATAAGACTCCATGCTCCCAATGCAGGGGGCATAGGTTCCACCCTTGGTTGGGGAACTAAGATCTCACAAACAAAAAAAACTCACACACACAAAAAACAGCAGTCAGAAATGAAAGAGGGGACATTATGGATGCCACAAAAATAAAACAGGTTACGAGGAATACTGTGAGGGAATTTCCTGCAGATTGGATTCTGCGCTTCCATGGCAGGGGGCCATGGGTTTCATCACTGGTCAGGGAACTAAGACCCTGCATCCCACGCTGTGTGGCCAGAAAATAAAGATTCAGTTGTGGCTGGGAAGGGAGCCATGGCAGGAGTGTGTGAAGGGGCAGCAGTGTTGGGGGGAGGCCTGCAGGGAAGGGGGAAGGTGGGCTGGTGTCAGCAGCACATGTGGAACCAACAAGCAGCAGCAAACAAACAGGCAGACAAGCAGTAACCAAGGCATCAACCTGATCCACGAGGCCTCTGAGGATAAGGCGACGTGAACAGAGTGGACTGGCAATGGCCATAAGCCTGTGCGGCAAGCGAGGAAGAGACTGTGGTTCACTGGAAGCATGCAAAAAGAGGCCTGGTTGATATTCCCTGCTGAACTTAGTTGACTACAGTACCCTTTTCTCTAGAGACCCATAATTTTTAGAGAATGCTCTAAAATTCTGATCTAACCAATGATGGATAGACCAGTAAAGCACACTTAGCCAGAGAATCACAAAATCAGATTCTTCCCTAGAGAAAATTCGAGAATATGGAGAATGATCTCTTTCCAAGGATAAGACCAAGAGTTGTAAGGTCTAAAATGCAACAAGGAACACCATTCCTGTTAAATATCCAGCCTTAGATAGGTCACTTACTTGGGCAACTCGTCACACTCTTTCATGCATCTAGAGGGAAGACCTGGAGTTCAGTTCTGGCCCTGACATTTAGAACAACTTGGTTCACTCAGCTAACCCCTCTGAAGATCTGAAATGGAACTAACAGAGCCTGAATAGGTCACAGTACAAAGATCGAAAAGATAATGCTTATCTACTTACTTTAATATCCTAAAGCCTATATAAACATACATTATTACTAAAATACCACCATTCAGTTCCAAAATTCACACTCCTAATTCCCATAGCAGATCCACAAAATTTTCATGCTCAAGAATGTTAATGTCTTATTATACATCAAAAATTCAGAAAACAACCTATTTGCCCAACAAAGGGATAAGAAGTGATAAAATACTACACAACTTTTTAAACAGTTTTATTTACTGAGGCAAAGATAGCCATATGTGACTAAATTTAAAAACAAGATTCAGGTTAAAAATTATAGTATGTATTTTTATTAGAATTAGTATGTAACCAAATGTTTTTTAGTTATATTAAAATTGTATTTTAAAAATATGTGTACAAATGTTCTAAAATTTGCTGTGGGAATGGTTGCATCTATCTGCAAATATATAAAAACCCAATGAATTGTACACTTTTGTGGTATATAAACTATATCTCAATTAAGCAATTTTTAAAATATATGCATATAAAAATCGATGTGCACACTCTCAGATGGGTGTAACTATAAGAAAAAGAAAAGGGATTTGGGAGGAAAAATACCAAATTAATAATACCAAATTATCTCTGAAGAGAATTTCAGGGTGAAGAGGCCCTTATCCATGGGGGATGTGATCCAAGGGCCCTGGTGGATATCTATAACCACGGATAGTACTGAACTCCATACACACAGTTTTTTCCTATACATACATACTTATAATAAAGTTTAATTGTTTTTTACAATTTTATATTGCGTGTTACTTGAATATAGTGCTTCTGTAATCAAAAGATCATATTCTCTTTCTCAGAAGAATGCTACCAGAATTCTCAGAGGGAGAAAGGAAATTTAAAACAAAGTATGTGTTGCCTTTCCAGCACTCCTGAACACGGTTTTGAAGCAGAGGAGTAGAAAAGCGTAACTACTTTTGGTTCCTCCTTCAGTTCTACGCACGCCTGATTTCAGCATGACGGTCCATATGTATACAGCCCTGTGCACACGAAGCATGCGTTCCCACAGCATTCTATCTGCTACTGTTCACAAAAGACCATTACTAGGCCCACCACTGCTCTTCCCAGTCAAAGCCAGAGCACTGATGTGGGGCCACATGTCCAGGACAAACTGACAGCAAATGAGAAACTGAAGCCAAGAAATATACCTAGTGCAATTCAAATCAACTTGGGTGATTACAGTAATCCCCCTTATCCATGGGGGATGTGATCCAAGACCCCTGGTGGATATCTGTAACCATGGATAGTACTGAACTCCGTACACACTGTTTTTTCCTATACATACATACTTATGATAAAGTTTAGTTTATAAATCAGCCATAGGATATCCAAATTGTCAGTATCACTACTCTCCTGCTTTGGGGCCATTAGTAAAATAAAGGTTACTTGAACACAAGCACTTCAACACCACAGCCCAGGTGGCTACTAAGTGACAAGTGGGTAGGCAGCAAAAAAAGCCGGGATATGCTAGAGAAAGAGATGCTTCACGCTCCAGGCAAGACACTACAAGATTCCATCACACTACTCAGAACAACATGCAACTTGCAACCTATGAACTGTCTCTGGAGTTTTTCACTTAATTTTTTTGGATATGGTTGACTTCAGGCAACTGAAACCATGGGAAATGAAACCACTGATAATGAAACCACAGATAAAGGAGGAATGCTATATTCTTTTCCTCCTGGGAATATAAATATAATCATTAGCTCTAACATGCTGTTCAGATCAAGTTCTGTATAGTCAACAAATACATGAATGAGGATGAGTGGGCAACACCACAAAGTAAGAAAAAAGAGCGTGGTCTTTGGAGGCAGCTAAACCTAGGACTGAATTCCAGCTATGCCACTTTCTAGTAAGGGGACTTAGGGCAAGTTATTTACGAGTGGTTGTTCTTCATCACTAATGAAAGACAGCTTTCACAAGATTTGCAAGCCATGGCTGAAAGGACGATGTGTTAAAAGGACTCGCAAGAACCAGGGAGTGGGAAGAAATAAGAAAGGGGGAGAGCAAACTAAAACAAAAAGCAAAGGACTAAAAGATGCAAAATATGAGTAAGGTACAATCAGAACTTAAAAATAAGGTTACACTCCTGAGAGAACACTAAAGGGGAAAAAAACATCAACACATAATGTGTGCATTGGGGGCTTCCCTGGTGGCTCGGCGGTAAAGAATATACCTGTCAATGCAGGACACACAGGTTTGATCTCTGAGTCAGAAAGATCTCCTGGAGAAGGAAATGGTAACCCCCTCCAGTATTCTATCCAGGAAAATCCTATGGAAAGAGGAGCCTGGGGTCGCAAAAGAGTCAAACACAATTACGTGACTAAACAACAACAATGTAGTACCTTAACCATCTGAAATCATTTACAAAGTTACAGCTGAAGAAATCTGGGAACACAAGAATCAAGCTAGGAACAGGACTAAAAAATATTTTTTAAAATTAGAACTTTGAAACCAAAACTAGTATATCAGAATAGAGAAAGCATCAACAGACCAAGAGTGTTCTCAGAGTCCTGACAGAGAATCTGCCAAAGAGTAAAACATGCACTGAAGGACTGAAGATGCAGAAACGGTAATGAATAACAACAAAATGGTAATTATATGAGGTAATGGCTGTATTAACTGTTACTGTAGTAAATATCTTGCAATATGTATCTCAAATCTCCACAGTGTACACCTTCAACTTACACAAAAATGTTCTATGTCAATTGTATCTCAATAAAGCTGAGGGGGAGGAGGGACCAGTAATGCATAAGCAAGGGAATAAAAAGAAAGACCTTGTTACTACTGAGATACCTGATGGAAACTCCAAATAGGTAGGCACTCGCCTCAGAAAGAGGTGTGAACTGGAAAATGAATGTCATTACAATAAGAGGAAGTCTGATTGGGTTCCTCCCCTCCAGTCTCTCTCATAGATTTTCATCCCCATCCCATCTC
This sequence comes from Oryx dammah, assembly GCF_014754425.2. NCBI lineage: Eukaryota > Metazoa > Chordata > Mammalia > Artiodactyla > Bovidae > Oryx > Oryx dammah. The sequence continues at coordinate 47,870,297 of NW_024070188.1, read as the reverse complement.
TCATCTCTTCATTCTTCCCTCCTTACTCTTCCTCCACAATTTGACAGTAGGAAATGCTATTTCCAAGAGGATAACACACTCATTTTTCTTAATTTAATGACTTCTTGCTCCCCTTAAGTATTTGGCTCACACCTCTATTAACATATTGCATCCTGTTGTTTCCAAGTACAGAAACTCATCATGTGTGACTTGCTCACTCCCACCATGTGACCCAGAGCTCAAAAGGAGGACTCCTATATTTATCTACTGAATGACTGACTGCATCCTATCTAGATATATTAGGTATAACCCTAATACATTAGGTAATTTCCTCCAGAGGAAATTTAGAGCACAAGTGAAACTAATCAGCTACATTTTTTTAAAACTAAAAATCAAAATCCCGTTCCACATCACGACCTATAGTTCATTGTATGTCCTTCCTGACTCATCATTCACACACATTTACACATGGTGCTTTTGTTTTTCTTTTTTTGCTTGTCTTTAAGTTACTCTGTGCTGTTGGAGAAGACTCTTGAGAGTCCCTTGGACTGCAAGGAGATCCAACCAGTCCATTCTGAAGGAGATCAGCCCTGGGATTTCTTTGGAAGGAATGATGCTGAAGCTAAAACTCCAGTACTTTGGCCACCTCATGTGAAGAGTTGACTCATTGGGAAAGACTCTGATGCTGGGAGGGGTTGGGGGCAGGAGAAGGGGACGACAGAGGATGAGATGGCTGGATGGCATCACTGACTCGATGGACGTGAGTAACTCCAGGAGTTGGTGATGGACAGGGAGGCCTGGCATGCTGTGATTCATGGGGTCGCAAAGAGTCGGACATGACTGAGCGACTGAACTGAACTGAAGTTACTCTAACACGGGCACGTTGTATAATTTTTGGAACAAGGTGGGAGCATAAATAAAACCTATTGCCTTGGCAAAATGAAAAGAAAAAGTAGTGGTGCCTCACATTCATTTGATAAGAACAAATCAGATGTAGCTACTCTATCATTTTAGTGATTCTCAAACACAATCTGAAAACACTCTACCACTAAGGCTTAAGAGAAGTGGGAGTTCAGTTACTCACAGGTCAATCCTACCGGGTAAGCAGAGAACAGTCAGCACATCTTGTGAAACAGTACCACAGTCAAGTACATCTAAGTGATGAAAGCAGCCAGTGAGGCTGCAATCTGGATCCTCAATCAACCCAGAGAGGTTCCTGACACCACGTATGATGGTGATCTTTAACTCTGCTCTGTATGTTTTAGTTTCCTCAAACAACTAGGCCCATTTTTTCCTCCTCTTTTAGAAAAGCTCACACAAATTACGGTTCCCTAAAATCTTCATTTCTTATTCCCTCATCAAAGGATCAGACTAGAGATTATACTTGCAGGAAAGCCATACTTGCAGGAAACGTATTATGTTGATAAAGACTAATAAGAAGGGCTGCTCTACTGCATGAAGTCAGATACGAGAAAAACAATGTCACATGATATTGCTTATATGTAGAATCTAAAAAAAAAAAAAAAGGTACTAACGAACCTATTTGTAAAACAGAATTTGAATCACAGATATAGAGAACAAACATGATTACCAAGGGGGAAAGGACGTTGAGGGGGATAAATTGGGAGACTGATATTGACGTATATACAATACTATATATAAAACAGATAATAAAAACGTACTTTACAGCACAGGGAAGTCTTTGATATTCTGTAATGATCTATATGGGAATGGAGTCTGGAAGAGAATGGATATATGCATGTATAGGGCTGATTCGGGCTTCCCTTGTGACTCAGCTGATAAAGAACCTGCCTGCAACATGGGAGACCTGGGTTAGGAAGATTCCCCTGGAGAAGGGAATGGCTACCCACTCCAGTATTCTGGCCTGGAAAATCCCAAGGACTATCCATGGAATCGCAAAGAGTCAGACACAACTGAGCGACTTTCACTCACACTCACTTAGCTGCCTCTTGTGACTATTCCACACAAACCTATCAATTTGAGAGAACCAGGTGCAGTGGCATGTGTCTATAGAACCAGCTAGTTGGAAGCTGAAGGAGGAAGATGGCTTGAGTGAGGAGTTCTGGGCTGTGAGACACTCTGCCCACTGGGTGTCCACACTACGTTTGGCTCACTGGGATGATCCCAAGGGAACAAGAGACCAGCAGATTGCCTAAGGAAGGGTGAACCAGCTGGACAGACAGGAAGTGAAATGAGAAATGCATTAGAATCCAGTTCTAACACAACTTATCACACTTTGGATGTGAACAGATTTATAGAAAGTGGGAAGAGACATGAGAGATCTTATAACCCACTCCCTACAGCTGCTCCAGCAAGAATCTCACACATCTGAAGTGGATGCTGTAAGAGCCTCAGCTAAAACTCATTTAAATCCATCTTATATGCCTTTCTTGCCAGATGACAGAATCCTTGAGGGGAGGGGAGATATCCTGGTCATATTCTCCAGACCTATCTTGATGACCAAGACTTCAAACCTAGTAAATGGTCACTGAATTGAGCTGGATAAATGGCTTCTTCTGTGACTATTTTTATAAAACACTCCTTTCTCCCCTTTCTGTATTTCCCCTCCTCATCTGAGCTCAGACTCCTCCTTACTTCCAGCAGAGTGTGGGGTCTACCATCTCAAGGAGAAACATGAAGAATAAAACCGTTACTCACGGGAGGACATCAGGATGGTTACCAATGAGTTTGCTCATCGACACACAGAGCCGTTCGTGTAAATCATGGTTGACTTGGCCTCCGGCTTTAATGCCTTCAGCATTCCTTTCCAACAAATCCAAAAGGAGAGGGCGCAGCTGGCGGCCAATCAGCACAGTACAGTCCTTATCCAGAAGTAACTGTGCTAAGGAATTCAAGATACACTGGCGATCTTGAGGTGTCCACACCTGAGAAAGGCAAAACAAATTCATTTGTTACTGCTACAGAACAGAGTCCTAGCTTATATTCAGTTTCCAGACTTCATAACAGTTTATTTTACAAAACACAGTGGGGTTTCTTTGCAACAGGACTAGTGAATTAAATGTAAGCTGAGAGTCGCTCAGTCGTGTCTGACTCTTTGTGACCCCATGGCCTATACAGTCCATGGGATTCTCCAGGCCAGAATACTGGAGTGGGTAGCCTTTCCCTTCTCCAGGAGATCTTCCCCAGCCAGGGATCAAACCCAGGTCTCCCACATTGCAGGTGGACGCTTTACCAGCTGAGCCACAAGGAAAGCCCCAATCAAATGTAAAGGCTGTAACAAGTAAGTTTCAGCCCACTGGGGTTTGAGGTAAAAGGACTGACATCAGGATTCCATGTAAAATGCTCGACAGCTTCAGCTTCCTTGAAAAAGAATCAGTTGCAGAGTCATAATGGTTTCCAGGGAATCCAGTCCTTCCCCCAACTCCTTTGTCTGGAAGGAAAACAGTAGTTAAATGAGGAAAAAGTACAGTTAGTATGCACAACTGCCAACTCTCTTGAGGAAAGAATAGATATAAGAAATCAATTCCTGGAAATGAATGAAGATATATCCCCATGAAGACATCAGACTTTAATTAATAAACAAGACAGGTCTAAAGCAGACAGGCACACTTTGATATACAAGATGAAATAAACCACAGAGTTCTAGTGTTTGGGACCAGAAGGCCCATGAACATAAAAAGGAAAACTGAAAAGTATGAAAAATGTCTCATACTGCTAGTGTGTAAGCAGTTCTGCACAACCCTTGCCAATGTGACAGTGGGTTTAAATTACCTGAGGGGCATACCCTCTGACCCACCAAGCCCAATGCTATGAATTTACAGCCTAAAGAGTTTGATACTAAATGTTTATCTATAAGAGTACAGCTGGAACACAACCAAAATACCATATTCAAAAATACTGTAACTTTTTCCAAAGTTCCAAAGCTGTTCTTGTATGTAGTATTAATTTTATTTCTTACTAGTTTTTTACTGTATGAATGTACCACAACTTGTTTATCCATTTGCATGCTGATAGATATTTGCACTGTTTGCACCTATCCTCAATAAACCGACCATGAACATTCATGTACAAAAGATTTATGGACATATTTTCGTGACTTTTATTTTCTGGCCATGCCATGTGGCAAGGAGGATCTTAGTCCCCAGTCAGGGACTGAACCTTGGCCCTCAGCAGCGAAAACACAGAGTCCTAACCACTGAAACACCAGGGAATTGTCTAAATTTTGATTTTTAATTTTAAAAAATATTTAAGAAATTTCTTGGGCTTCCCTGGTGGCTCAAACGGTAAAGAATGTGCCTGCAATGCAGGAAACCTGGGTTCAATCCCTGAGTCAGGAAGATCCCTTGGAGAAGGGAAAGGCAACCCACTCCACTATTCTTGCCTGGAGAACTTCGTGATCAGAGGAGCCTGGTGGGCTACAGTCCACAGGGTCACAAAGAGTCAGACACTCCATGTTTAACAGAAGTTGTTTTCCAAAGTATTTGTAACATTTCACATCCCCACCAGCAATGTCTGAGTGCTTCAGCTGCTATATAAATTCACAAATACACAGTACTATCAGTCTTAATTTTAGCCGTTCTAGTGGAGGTGAAGTGGTATACGGTATAAAGTGTCTAACAGCCACTCATTTATCTTCTGTGATGTAATTTGTTCAATCTTTTACCCATTTTTAAATAGGGTTGTTCCTGTATTAACCATGATGGTTTCTGTAGATCCTCTATGTCAGCTTGAGGAAGTTCTGTTCTATTTGTACTTTGTTTTTCTCCTGAATGAGCTTTGTTAATTGGCATTCTTCCAACGTCCTTATCATCTAAACTGTCTAATATATTGGCATAACATTTCTCATATTAGTCACTTATCTTTCTATTCTTTTTAAAATCTGTAATGGTGGCCTTCTTCCATTCCTAATAATTTGGATTTTTCACTTTTATTCTTGGTCAATCTTTTCAAAGAATCAACTTTGGGTTTCAATGGTTTCCTATACAGTTTATCCATTTCCTATTTCATTCATTCCCACTGTTAGCTTTATTATTTTCTTCCCTCTATTTATTTTGGATGTAATTTCCTCTTTTTTTAGTATTTCACAAGGTGGAAACTTAAGAAATATCATTAATTTCAAACCATGGTTTTCTTTTATTCATATATTTCACGTTATGAATTTCCTTCTAATTGTAGCTACAATCCACAAATTGTTTAAACTGTAATACAGTTCAAAATTTTTGATTCTCCCAGAGATTTATTCTCTGATCATACGTTTCTTTTAATTTTCTTACTTAATTTCTAACATTTAGGGATTTTTCCTTATTTAACATATTATTTAACTTATATGCAGAGTACATCATTTGAAATGCCAGGCTGGATGAAGCACAAGCTGGAATCAAGACTGCCAGGAGAAATATCAATAACCTCAGATATGCAGATGACACCACCCTTATGGCAGAAAATAAAGAAGAACAAAAGAGCCTCTTGATGAAAGTGAAAGAGGAGAGTGAAAAAGCTAGCTTAAAACTCAACATTCAGAAAATTAAGATCATGGCATCCAGTCCCATCACTTCATGGCAAATAGATAGGAAACAATGGAAACAGTGAGAGACTTTATTTTGGGGGCTCTAAAATCACTGCAGATGGTGACTGCAGCCATGAAATTAAAAGATGCTTGCTCCTTGGAAGAAAAGCTATGACCAACCTAGACAGCACATTAAAAAGCCAGAGATATTACTTTGCCAACAAAGGTCCATCTAGTCAAAGCTATGATTTTTCCAGTAGCCATGTATGGATGTGAGACTTGGATTATAAAGAAAGCTGAGTGCTGAAAAATTGATGCTTTTGAACTGTGATGTTGGACAAGACTCTTGAGAGTCCCTTGGACTGCAAGGAGATCCAACCAGTCCATCCTGAAGGAAATCAGTCCTGAATACTCATGGAAGGACTGATGCTGAAGCTGAAACTCCAACACTTTGGCCACCTGATGCGACAAACTGACTCACTGGAAAAGACCCTGATGCTGGGAAAGATTGAAGGCAGGGGGAGAAGGGGACGACAGAGGATTGGAATCATCGACTCGATGGACATGAGTCTGAGCAAACTCTGGGAGTTGGTGATGGACAGGGAAGCCTTCCATGCTGCAGTCCATGGGGTCGGGCAAAGAGTCGGACATGACTGAGTGACTGGACTGAATTGAACTTAAGGATTTTTCCCAGCATTATTTTGAGGGTTTCCCCCACTAATTTCATCTCATTGAGATAACTGAATATGCCTTTTATGATTTCTTCTAAATTTCTTGAGATTTAATAGCCCAGCTTATGATCCATCTTGGTAAATGTTTCAGATGTGCAGAGCATATATTCTGAAATTATTAGGCACAATACCCAATAATGCCAATTAGGTCAAGTTTGTTGATAGTGCTCAGGTCTTCTGTATCCTTACTAAATTTCTGCATTTGTACTATCAAGTACTGAGGTTAGAGGATTAAAACTCTCCAATTATAACTGTGATTGTCCATTTTTCATTTTCAATCACTTTCTGATTCATGTATTTTATCATCAGATCCATGCATATTTAGGTTTCTTTCTTAATTCTGAAATACTGACATTCAGGGTTGGATACCTTCCTTGCTGTGAAGGCTACCCTGTGTATTAAAAGATGTTTAGCAGCATTCCTGGCCTCTACACTCTGCTGCTGCTGCTGCTGCTAAGTCTCTTCAGTCATGTCCGACTCTGCAACCCCATAGATGGCAGCCCACCAGGCTCCCCCGTCCCTGGGATTCTCCAGGCAAGAACACTGGAGTGGGTTACCATTTCCTTCTCCAATGCATGAAAGTGAAAAGTGAAAGTGAAGTCGCTCAGTTGTGTCCGACCCTCAGTGACCCCATGGACTGCAGCCCTCCAGACTACTCCGTCCATGGGATTTTCCAGGCTTTTCCAGTACTGGAGTGGGGTGCCATTGCCTTCTCTACACTCTACATGCCAATAATATTCCCATTATAGGTTGTGAAAATTTTTAAAACGTCTCTAGATTTGCCCCAGAGAGTAAAATTCCCTGAGCTGAGAATCACCAGGCAGGGGGGAAAAAAAACACTTCAAAAAAGAAAATGGAAATAAGACTAACAGAAAATCAAGTTTCTTAAAAAAAAAAAAATCATATGCTATCTTAGAAAGTTTAGATTTTGATTCTGGAGATAATGGAGAGCTTTTAGGCAGAATAGTGATAGATTCAGATTTGTCTTATTAATGATAACTTATATTAAGTGGCCAGAATAGGATGGGAGATAATAGCTAAAAGGAACAGGGGCTTCTTTTTGAAGTAATAGAAATGTTCAAAAATTGGACTGTGATGTCAGTTGCACATACCTGTGAATGGAGCAAAAGCCACTGAACCATATATGAATGAATGAATGAATTATATGGCAAATGAATTATCTCTCAAAGCTTTCTTAAAAGTTCTAATTCTAGCTCACAGGTATTGATTACTTTCTATGGGCCAGGCACTGTGGTAAGCTCCTCAAACGCATCGTCTAGATTTTACAATCTTATTTACAGCAATAACAACAGCAACCACTTTTATAGACAACACTTACTGTACCCTAGGCACATAACTCTCATAGCAACCCATGAAGTAGGTAACACTATCCGCATTTTACAGATAAGGAAACTGAAAAATTAAAAAAAGGGATAAGGTCATAAAGCTGATAGCAGAACCAGGAATCACATCACAGGTTCCAGAATCTCTGCTTTTAACTACTCTGTAACTATTTAGCAACTATCACATGGTAACTATTTAGCAACTATCACAGGTAATACCTATCAAGAAACTAAGACTTACCAGAGTTGAGCAACTTGTGGAAGGCCCCCAAAACAATGGTAACACACTCCAGTATTCTTGCTTGGGAAATCCCATGGACAGAGGAGTCTGGTGGGCTACGATCATCCATGGGGTCGCAAAAGGGTTGGACACAACTTAGTGAGTAAACAACAACAAAAAGGAAAGAAAAGAGGACTTCCCTGATGGTCCAGTGGTCAAGAGTCTGTGCTTTCACTGAAAAGGGAGTGGGTTCACTCCCTGATACGGGAACTAAGATCCCCATGCCACATGCATTGCCAAAACACAAAACCAAAAAAGGAATCTGATCTGCACCCATCCTTCAGTCCCACTACCCACACATGCTCTCAAGCACTCTGCTCTTCCTCAACATAGACAGTGATCAAGGACATAAGATGTGATTCTGTGATTTATAGTAAAAGAAAAAGAAAAACATAGTCTTCAAAACCCCACACCTGTCCAAGTACCTAAAACTCTGGGAATTTCCTGTGATGAGAGAAATATGCTACAGTAACACAGTAAATTTTGGAAAGAGGCTAAGCTGGGAGCCAATCACTTGATTAGAGGATTAGAACTTTCATCCCCATGCCTTGACCTCTGAGGAGGGCAGAGGGGCTAGAGATTAAGAGCTGAATCACCAATGGCCAGAGATTTAGTCAATTGTGCCTGTGAAGGAAGCTTTCATAAAAACCCCATAGAATGTGGTTCGGAGAGCTTCAGGGATGGCTATCCTGAAAAGTGAAATATTTCTCCAAGTTTTGTGAGCTGCTCTAGCAAATTAATCAAACCCAAGAAAGAATTTCTTGGAACCCCCAATTTATAGGCCAGCTGGTCAGAAGAGCAGGCAAGGGTGGGAGAAATCTTTTAGGGTTAAGCCTTTACTCTGAAGGAACTGACTCTTTCCGCAGGTAAACAGCATCAGAATTGAGTTAAATTGTAGGACACCAGCTGGTATCTGAGAATTGCTCAGTAGTGCTAGAAAGAAAACCCCCGTGTTGGAATTAAGAGTCAGAACTGTAGGATGCTAGTAGTTGTAAGGATGAAGAGAAAGACACAATTGAAAGATTCAATACCAAGGAAGGGAAATCAGGAGGACTTGGCTATATGTGACAGAAAAGGAGCAAAAAGAGTTGAGAACACTCAGTTTTCTGTAACAAGGGACTGGACAGAGAGACGGGGGTGTCACCAGCTGAGATGAAGAACAAAGGAAGCACATCCTAAAAATTTATTTCAGATCCCAAACTCCATGAGAAGTAAGGTTTCAAAATCTTTCCTGGGAGTTCCCTGGTGGTCTAGTGGTTAGGACTCCATGCTTCTACTGTCCAGGGCCCACGTTCAATTTCTGGCAGGGGGAACTAAAATCATGAGGTTCAGTGGTGGGAAAAAAAGGTCTCTCCAGTAAAAATCACTGTTTCACCCAAATAGGAGAAAAATAGGATGACAACACAATCAACTCTGAGTGAAAGGCTTGAAATCACTACTGAAAATAAAAAGGAGCAAACCTGAAAGACATTTCTCAGATTGGATAGAATCTGAGACAGGGGAAAGACAAATGGAAAGCACAGGTGGCCAGAATCTTCTTAATTCAATTGAACTTTCTAGTAGCTTTCAAGTCCCTCAACATTACTATACACAGTCTCAGAATCCACCTGAGTGATTCCCACACTTCAAAATCTCAGAGTCTCTTTTTTTAAAAAGGCTATGAACCATTTCCTCATTTTACTCCCAATACATAAGCACTAATTTTCTATCCAATTACTGTGAAGAACCATAAACAAACCTCCTGCTGTCAGTGGTCCATGATCCCCAGCTTCAGAACTTCTGCTTTAAATGCAAACCCACTTACAGAAGAATACTTCTAGCCATAATACATAGTTCAGGAGCCTGTCACCACAAGCTCAGTTCATATAAATTGATTTTTTCATTAGACCAGCCCATCAAAATTCAGTTTTCTTTCCAGACCTCTCCCTTAATGTTAACAATCCCTTCCTTGGGGGAAATCACAGGCCAGATAACCCCAGGCATATCTTCCACTCCTCCCTCCCCTTTGCCATACGTTTGTGGGCCGTTTGACGGCCCACGTTCAATTTGTCATCAAACAGACATGTCTCTCTGTTAGCTCCAGGCCTCTCCAGACTCGAAAAACTGCTGTTGCTTCCTTAGCAATAGGATGTCTATCTTCTAGATACAGGAGTTAGGGGGAAAAAAAAAAATCCCCCCTACTCTCAAGCTCACAGGTGTGGTGGGGAAGCATAAAATAGAAAGTTAAAACGCCAGGTGAAAAAATGCGTGATAAGGATCCTCAACTCAGATAGCAGGAGGTCAACGAGAGAAGGCTCTTAAAAGGCCAGAGCACCCATTTTCCAGAAAACTAATTCATAATTCCTGTGGCTTATGAATTATGCCCTCGCTGTCTCGCTTGGCCCATCAGTTGTATTCTGTTTATGAAAGTCTCCAAAAATAGACACGAAGTACCTTGGGGGTCTGAGACCATAACGAATTTATCTGTATCCGCAAAGTGCCACACTGTGTCTTACTCCCAGCAGGAATACAATCAATACTTCTCAGCGGGCAGGAAAGTCAGAACAAGGCAGAAAGGAAATATCCACCCAAGCTAACAGAGGTGGCTGGACTTGTCGGCATGCTTAAATAATACAAATGTCAAAAGGGCAAACACGCAACCTCAACTACCAAAAAAAGAAACACAAAAAACCACGTTTTTCTCTGAAGGTCACGTTTGGCGCACGCAGCCAGGGTTCTGCAAGGAAATAAATCGGTGGAGAGAAGGGAAGACTCTCCCACAGAAAAACAAAAGGCTCCTTTCAGGCTCTCAAATGAGCGCGGACGCCTCCGCCACTGGCCAGCCTTGGCGAGGGGGCCAGAGTGACAAGACACGGATCTCCGGTCCCCTGCGTCTTCGCGCAGGGCCATGGAGCACGCGCCAGGCGGTGAGGGGACGGCCCAACTCTTTCCCTCCCGCTCCTTCTCTTACCTGCTTGACCAAGAACCTGCCCAGCTCGCTGCGGCTCTTCTCATTCTTGGCAGCGATTAACCGCAGCGGCGCGGCCGCCACCTCCAGCAAGAGGTGCTCCATGATCACGGGTCCTCCGCCCCGGGCGGCCACAGGCGCTCCTTGCTTCGCGCTAAGAAGCCCCGAGCCGCTGAGGTCCCGGCGCCGGAACTGCCACCAACTACGTCTCCAGTGAAAGCGGCTGCCGCTGCTTCGCCAGTACCTAAAGAGCGGCAGCAGCACACGTGGGGGGAGCACGCGGCGCTCTGCATCATCAGTCCGCGACCGCACCGATCGCGGCCCCGCCTCCTCGGCACCGGAAACGCGGGGTGTCAGTATCTATGGTTCCGGCATAGACTCCATCAGAAATAGCTTTTGCTGGTGGAGGTTAACGGTTACAGTGATGGTTGATCCGGCGACAAAGAGTGGCATGACAGCAATTCAGGAGAAGCTAGGGGGCCCTTAGGGCCGTGTGCCTACGATCCTCAGCCCGCCATGCCTCTTCTGCCTCAGCAGGCAAAAAGATCAGCTAGGAATGAAAAGCAGATTTACCCCCTCTAAACTCCCCTTTTAGACGGTTGGCCTGTGGAAATTCACACACAAGTGTAACAAGCATAGATAGCCCTCGCAGCAGTCTTATAAATACTGGATATAAGTGTTAAGATGGGTGATAAAAGAAACTTTCACATGTTGAGATACAGAAAAGTCATTTTGGGTTATACATGAGTTAAGGAAAATAGCCTCTTTTTGGCCTATCAAACAAATTGTATATGTGCTTTAATTATTAAAGAGAAGAGCACACTGACAAGAGGTAAAGAATGTCCATGTTAAAAATAAAGATTAAATGCCTTTCTTTCTGGGAGGCTAATGCTGGTCCTACTTTGATGATGATTTCCTTTTCCAGGTGCCAAGGCCATAGGGACTCTCATATACTTGCTGGTGTGTGTGTGTGTGTGTTTTAAACCTTGAAGAAATGTAATGTCTGTGTGTGTGTGTTTTAAACCTTGAAGAAATGTAATGTGTGTGTGTGTGTGTGTGTGTGTGTGTGTGTGTTAAACCTTGAAGAACTGTAACCCTGTCTTATTTAATGTTCTTTGTTTTGACAAGGTATAAAATTGTGCTGGAACCCATGCTTCTCTGGAGCAGCTTCACAGAGTAATCTGGGAAGCTGGCTTCTGGGCTAGTCCTTAGTTTGGCTGAAATAAAACTTGTTTCTATTCTTATTATAGATCATTGATAATTTTCATTGACATGGGAATGAAATAAAGTATGGTATATAGGACACTGAATATTCTGAAGGCACTGTGAAGAGTGGAGTAGAAGAGTACATAAAATTAAAAGTGCATTTATGTCAAATTCATTCATGAACAAGCCAAAATAATGACAAAGTCAGACCAGTGATTGCTTTTGATTGCAGGGAACTTCCTAGGGTGATGGAAATATTTCATTATCTTCCCCCGTGTGGTGGTTACTCTGATAGATATAAAAGCCATAATTTGCTTTTTTCTTTAAAATTGAGGATATATGTCAAAGTACTGTGTTCCAAGGTCTTCTCAGGTGGCTCAATGGTAAAGAATCACCTGCCAACGCAGGAGGTGGGGTTTTGATCCCTGGGTTGGGAAGGTCCCATGCAGGATGAAATGGCAACCCACTCCAGTATTCTTGTGGAGAATCCCATGGACAGAGGAGCTTGGCAGGGTACAGTACATTAGGTCACAAAGAGTTGGACATGACTGAGTGACTGGACACGAATGCACTGTATTCCAAGTTTCCCTGGATTTTCCGTTCTGGGTGGATATATTACTTTGAAATGCAGATAAGTTTACCATATTCATAGACCTTTGATTTTAAGTTGAAAAGACAGAGACATTGACCAATGTTAAAAGTATTACAATGTTTGAAAGAACTTGAGGTTTCACTACATGTTTAGGTACTTATGTAATACAGAAGAATCTTTTGTATTCTATTACAAGTTAATCATAAAAGAGATGTTGCCTGTAAGTTTAAATTATAAATAATGGTCCATCTCTGGGAACCCTGCTTCCAGGCAATGAGCATTAAGCTAAGATACTGTTTTTTAGCTCATAGGAAACATGTTGACCAGACCTACTTTTGAATGACTATAGAGAGGAAGAAATGAACACATCCCCTCCAGAGGCTGATGGGAACCAGGAATTGTTTGACTTCACTCCCTCCCCTTTTAGTATAAAAGGAGCCTGAATTCTAACTCGCAAGATGGTTCTTTGGGGCATGAGTTCACCATCTTCTCTCCTGGCTTTCCAAATTAAGTTGTTATGCCTTGCTCCAACAACTGGTCTCTTGATTATTGGCCTGTCATGTGTCATAGTAGTATGAGCTTAAACTCAGTAACCCCTAGGAATGTTTTACTTGTCAGTTTTTGTGTTTGTCCTACAAGTATGAAGTGTTTAAAAAACAGATGAAATGCTTTACATTTAAATAGCGTTTAAAATACTGAAAGGAGTTTAACTATATGCTGTAAATGGGAGCAATTACTAATTTAAATTCATCAAAGTCTTTCTCTGGCCTTCCATTCTCATATTTCATGTAACAATTTTAATAAAACTCTACAGTTTTGTTCTGTCGTTGCCATAATTGTTCCAGTAATCTAATTATTTATAACAAATTATTAAATTATACTGACTTAAAACACCAACTATTTTACGTGTGTGTGTACTAAGTCACTTCAGTCGTGTTCGACTCTTTGCAGCCCTATGGACTATAGCCTGCCAGACTCCTCTGTCCATGGGATTCTCCAAGCAAGAATACTGGAGTAGGTTGCCATGCCCTCCTTCAGTAGAGCTTCCCAAGCCAAGGACTAAACACATGTCTTCTGGATGGGAAGGCAGGTTTTTTTTACCAATGACTAGCGCCACCAATACTTTAAAACAGGGAGGTTCAGGAATTTGAGCAGGGCTCTGCTGGCAATTCTTGTCTTCCATGGGATATTGACTGAGGGCATTCAGTTGTATTGAGTTAGTCAATGGCCTAATCTGGTAGGTCCAAGATAGGTTCACTCACACATCTTGTATCCTGGCAGGGAAGGCTGGAAGGCTGAGCTCAGCTGGAACTTTAAGTTGGAATGCTTACATGACCATTTGAGGTTGAGAAGAGAGAGATCTCCAAGAAGCCTGGATAGAAACTGCAAGGTCTTAGAAGTCCTAAAACATCCCTGTCCTTGCATCGTATGGTCAAGCAAGTCGCTAAAGCCAGCCCAGATTCAAGGGACTGGGAATTAGACTTCATTTCTCAATGGAGGAGTGGCAAATAATTTCCAGTCATCTCTAATTACCACAGCTGATGCACTTTTTGAGATTTCTAACAGAATTTTCCAGAGCACTTTCATTTGAATTATTTGAGTAACAGAATTTTTATAATGCTAACACTGGAATTGTTAACCCTAGCCTCTTACCCACATTCAGGATACTGAGTATCTTGCACTTGTTCCTTTGGATAGATTCCCCCTCTTTCTCTCCTTCTTCATCCTCCTCTCTGCCCTTTGGTGCTGACCTGTTCAGACTACAAGGAGTTTGAGTCTTAAGTGTGTTCATGACATATTGCAATCGAGGTATCATTGCTTCCAAACCCTTTAAGGAACAGAAATAAGGAATATGTATTTTAAAAAATCAAGAGCTCATGCTGACATTTCCAATTCATGTAAAATAGTGTAAGTTTTCACCCCTAATGTTTTTTATTTTATCCTTTCAATAAATATCTTAATTCCTAAAAATATTAAAATATTACATATTTCTTCCACAAGATACAAAAATAGTTTCAAAATGACAACATTAATACTAACAATAAAACTACTCCTTGAGTTATAAGATTTCTTTGCAGTTCTTTTTGTCCTTAGAAATATATCCCACTCATGATATACAGTCAGAGCACCATAGTCATACGTCACTTGAAATAATTGTTTTGTCTATGTGGTTATATTTCTCTTGTTTACACAGTTTCATTATTTAGATTTATTTTCCATTTAAATGTTTTTTCTTCCTGATTTAACTCAATCTTTTAATATATGAAACTCTTCTATAGTTTAAAAGTTTATAAAAAGGCAAACTTAACACTTTAAATAGGTAAAATATATGGTATGTGAATTTTATCTCAATGAAACTGTAATTTTAAAAAAGGAAGAAAAACCATGCATAACAGTTACATCCTTTATGGAGTCTGAACTCACAATTGGAAATCTTGCTTAAGTAAAAGCAATTTCTGAAGAAGATGTTTATGTAACTAGGAGATAAAGGGGGATAAAAGTACAATGAAAGAATTAGAAAAAGAATATACATATATTTTACTTGGTGTTTACATAGCAACACTTGAAGGATTAATTAGAACCTAATTAAAAAAAGGTACCATACGGTACCTGAAGACACCATTTAATATTTTTATGTGGAAATAATTTTTTATTTAAGTAAAAATACTTAAATGGTGGCTTCCGGTTCCATATGGTATGTTTTTTATAAGGTTCTAAGATTAAACTTCACTGACCAGGGAATAAACTCAAGCCATAGCAGTGAAAGCACAGAATTCTAACCACTGGACCACCAGGGAATTCCCCAAGCAAATATTTTTAATCCGAATACTACTTTCTGTTCAATGTAAAGTATTTAAGAGCGTACCAGTAACAATGAGAGACTTTGTAAGGCTTAAATTATAAGGTTATTCTTTTCTGGAAGATAACTTTGCTGGAAACCTTTATTTTTGAGGCACATATGTTGTGTTCTCCAGAGAAGGCAATGGCAACCCACTAGAGTACCCTTGCCTGGAAAATCGCATGGATGGAGGAGCCTGGTGGGTGCAGTCCATGGGGTCGAGACTGAGCGACTTCACTTTCACTTTTCACTTTCATGTATTGGAGAAGGAAATGGCAACCTACTCCAGTGTTCTTGCCTGGAGAATCCCAGGGATGGGGGAGCCAGGTGGGCTGCTGTCTATGGGGTCGCACAGAGTCGGACACGACTGAAGCAATTTAGCAGTAGCAGCAGCAGCATGCTATGTTCTCAGTAATTTTTTTTTTTTTTTTGATGACTGCCATCAAGTACTCATGCTGAAAACCAGTATTCAATCAGTTGCTGCTTTATCACTTTCATCTCCTAAATAGTCTAAATCAATTCCCTAGGCTACCTTCCATCTGCCTCATCTTCTCTGGATCACTGCAACAGCATCTCAAAATCCTCCTTCTCAAGGCCAACAGAGCTTACTGAATGTAAATCAGATCACCAGCACCCCAAGCTTAAAAACCTTTGGTGGCCCGCCCATGCCTCATCTTTAAAAGTAAATCCCAAGCTCTTCGACAAGTTCTTATGGGGCTTCAAGGTCTGACCCAAGCCTCTCTCTCCAGCCTCACCTCACCCTTTATGCTCCAGCAACGACGTATGCCTTGCGATTGCACCCCCTCTACCCTCCCAGTTTCCACTACCTGGAAAGCTACCTGGCTAACTTCTCTTCAGAAGAGACGGCGGTTGGGGGAGAATCTAGGAAACCAGTATTTTTCCAAAACATATTCACTCAAATGAGGACTTTTTGAAAAACTTTATTCGCAAGTTGTTAAAATGGACAAACAGGAGGAAAGGACTCGGGATCAAGATCATATCTCTAGATGAGGTAGCAGCGGAAGCTGGCTTTATTTCCCCACCGGTCAATGGCGCAGGGCCAGCCTCTGGGGGTTACATCCTACAGGTGCCTCGGATGCCCGCAAGTTCTAAGAAATAATTCCGGCAGCCTGACTCTAAAAAGCACTCCTCTCTCTCCCATCCCACTTGACTGGTATCCCCTCGATACCAACTCCCCGGGGTAAACTGCTTATCCTTCAGTCAGGTGTCTGAGGGCAGTGCACAACAGGGCTTACTCGTCGTCATCACTTCAGCGCCCAGCACCTGTTTAGCACGCGGTTGGCAATCAGTCGAATTAATTGAACAAAGAACTAAATAAATTAGTCGAATTAACAGAACAAAGAACTAAGTAAATGACAGTGCCTTCTCAGCGATTATTTTTCCCTTTCATTAAAGAGCTCCCAGACGCAGCCCTACCTCAGCCAAGGTTCTGCCCCTTCCGTACCGAAGCCCCACCCCTTCTCCCCGGCCAGGGCAGGCCCCGCCCCTTTGCCTCAAACGAGAGTTTGGCGCCAACCTTGTTTTTTTTAATCCCTCCCAAAGGCGGGAACTATTAATGTGCGCCGGAGACGTGCTTTGCGTCCGATCCGATTGGCCGTGGGCGCTCAGTCCCGCCTCCGGGTGCTAATAGCGAGCTGGCATTGGTGGAGATGCCAGGGAGACCAGAGTGTCCAGAGAGGATCCCAGGCTGCTTTGGGCCAGGCGGGGCGGGTAAGTTCTTGTGGGGGTCCGGTCTGCGCGGAGCTTCTGGGAAGAGTTTGCATGGCGCGGAAGTCCCCTTAGCGGAGGCTGACTGCGTCCGGAGAGTCAGGGAGTTGAAGGGAGCAGCGGAATTGGTGGGGGTTGGCGTGCGTCTAATGTCCGGGGCCCCCAGGAAGCCGCGTTCCTCGGATGCAGCTTCTGGGCTTTCACTCCAGATCCCTCTGTGGTCCTTCGAGAGAATTCGGGAAGGGGCGGGGGCGAGGACTAGCGCAGGTAGGAATTGTCCTTTCGACCACTCTTCCTGCCCCTCCCCTCCAAAACCTATCTCTCCTTGAAATTGTCCTTTCGACCATTCTTCCTTCCCCTCCCCCCCCACCCAAACCTATCTCTCCTTGGAATGTACTCGTTCGGATGCGATTCTCTGGAGGAATGGGTCTTTCCTGTGTCTGGTGATCATTGGATGTAGTTTGTTTCGGCCACTGTTACACCCGGAGAAGTTGTTTACCTTAATCTCTACAGGTATGAGAATCTTTTCCTAACACAGAGTAGACCCTAAATCAGATGTGAATGTATAATTCGTAGAGTTTCAAGATTTGCACTTTAGACATCAACTTGCCATTGATTCTGATTCTTCCCTGCTTTCTCCCATTCTTTACAGCTCCAGCTCCAAACCTTGTCTGTCTTGAAGGCTCCTCCCCCATCTTACTCAGGGCTCTTTTGATTGGCGGGGGGACAGAGGCCTTCAAGGGAAGAATCCCCCTACCCCAATTAGTTCTAGCGTTTCTTGCCATTTTGCAAGAGATCACTATTTAAAAAAATTGTTTTGATATTCTTCTCTCTAATGAATATTCTTTTTGTCATCTGGCTTTAGAGACAGCTGAGTTCTAATCCCAGGTCTCCCTTTACCAGCTGTTGGACCTTGAAGCAAGTTTCTCTTATCTATTTCTGCATCTGTAAATTGGGAAAATAATAGTCTCTACCTCATAGGACTTTGGGAGGATTTAAGATAAATTAATAATGTATTTAAGAGCATTTAGGTCAGTGGCTGGCACATAGGGTACAGTATGTGGTGTTTGTTACTCTTTGCCCCTTACATCATTTTAGGGATCTTGCTGTATTAGGTTAAGCCTTTGCTGTGAGCCTAAAAATACCCTTTCCCTCTCCCCTGACTCTTTGTCTACAGATATTTTTGTTTTTCTCTACAAATGTTTATTTCATTCCCTTGATTTTTTTTTTTTCTTAAAGGAAACCTCCTTCAGACTGTCTCTTAAAGACCTCCTATCACAAAAGGCTAGGTGATCCTTCTCTCATCTGCTTTGCCTTCACATCTGAATTCATTGGGATTGTTCCTCAAAAGATTATGAGTGAGCTTGCAATGCTTTTCTTTCATCATCATGGTTCTCAACTTTAAAAAGTTTGTCTTTACACTTTGGTGCAACTCTCCTATCAGAAACAATTATCTTTGTATATTGAGACACTCATTTGGAGAAAGATGAGAGCAAATGTGAAAAATCCTTCTTCCCAAGAGATACTGATACATAATTCCTTGTCTTCTGTTTCCTGTCTTCCTTTTCAAGAGAATCACTGGTCTTTGTAACTTCAAGAGTGATCTCAGCTATAGTGGTTATGTCTTTTTAATTGATGAAGTATAGTTGCTTTACAATGTTGTGTTTCTGGTATACAGCAAAGTGATTCAGTTTTATATATTCTTTTACTCTGTATATTCTTTATCATGTTATTTTTCATTATGGTTCATTACAGGATATTGAATATAGTTTGCTGTGCTATAGGACCTTATGGTTTATCTATTTCATATATAGTAGTTTGTATCTGCTAACCCAAACTCCTCATTTATCCCTTCCCTGTACTCCTTTTCCCCTTTGATAACTATAAACTTGTTTTCTGTGTCTGTGAATCTTTCTGTTTTGTGAGTAAGTTCATTTGTGTCATATTTAAGATTCCACGTGTAAATGATCTCATATGGTATTTGTCTTACTCTTTCTGACTTATTTCACTCAATATAACAATCTCTTGGTCTAGCCATGGTGCTGAAGATAGCAATATTTCATTCTTATTTATGGCTGAGTAGTATTCCACTGTGTATGTATACCACATCTTTTTTATCCACTCATTTGTCAATGGACATTTGGATAGTTTCTAATCTTGGCTATTGTTCAGTTCAGTTCAGCTCAGTCATGTCCAACTCTTTGCGACCCCAGGAACTGCAGCATGCCAGGCTTCCCTGTCCACCGACTGTGACTTGGGTTGAGTCTACCCAAAAACCCATGTCCATTGAGTTGGTGATGCCATCCAGCCATCTCATCCTCTGTCATCCCCCTTTCTTCCTGCCCTCAATCTTTCCCAGCATCAGGGTCTTTTCAAATGAGTCAGCTCTTCGCATGAGGTGGCCAGAGTATTGGAGTTTCAGCTTCAACATCGGTCCTTCCAAGGAACACCCAGGACTGATCTCCTTTAGGATGAACTGGTTGGATCTCCTTGCAGTCCAAGGGACTTTCAAGAGTCTTCTCCAACACCACAGTTCAAAAGCATCAATTCTTCAGCTTTCAGCTTTCTTTATAGTCCAACTCTCACATCCATACATGACTACTGGAAAAACCATAGCCTTGACTAGATGGACCTTTGTTGACAAAGTAATGTCTCTGCTTTTTAATATGCTGTCTAGATTGGTCATAACTTTCCTTCCAAGGAGTAAGCGTCTTTTAATTTCATGCCTGTAGTCATCATCTGCAGTGATTTTGGAGCCCCCCAAAATAAAATCAGCCACTGTTTCCAGTGTTTCCCCATCTATTTGGCATGAAGTGATGGGTCCGGATGCCATGATCTTAGTTTTCTGAATGTTGAGCTTTGAGTCAACTTTTCCACTCTCTCTCACTTTCATCAAGAGGCTCCTTAGTTCTTCATTTTCTGCCATAAAGGTGGTGTCATCTGCATATCTGAGGTTATTGGTATTTCTCCCGGCAATCTTAATTCCAGTTTGTGCTTCCTCCAGCCCAGTGTTTCTAAACAGTAGCAATTATGTCTTGTCTTCTGTATTATATACTGTTTAGACATCTTGTCCTGAATGTCCTACAGATAATTCAACATGTCTTCTTTGGTTCTCCATTTCAGTTAAAAGCATGACTACCTTGTTATTGAAGCTAGGAATTGAAGAGTTGTCTTTTGCAAATTGGGATTTTGATTATTTCAGCAAATATTTTTTTTATTACCTACCAACCTGTCAGGCTCTATGCTGAGAGCTGGGGGTACAATGGTAAACAGAACAGACCAGGGCCTGGTCTTGGTGAAGCATATAGTCTAGTGGATGAGACAGATATTTCTCTAGGAGTCCCACAAAAATGTAATCGTAAACTGAAAAGAGGCCATGTAGAGAAAGGACACAGTGTTATACGAATATTTTACAGATGGTTAAATTTAACAGGGGCTTCCCTGATGATTTCGACAGTGAAGATCTGCCTGCAATGCAGGAGACCCAGGTTCGATCCCTGGGTTGGGTTGAGTCATATCTGACTCTTTGCCACCTCGTGGATTGTAGGCTGTCAGGAGTCTCCTACATCTCTTGCATTGCAGGTGGATTCTTTACTGCCGAGCCACTGGAGAAGCGCTTAAGTCACAGTATCAAGAGGAATTGAGTGAAGAAGGGCAGTGAGAAAAGAGCACTCCCTGCTGAGGCCCTGTGGTGGTAGGAACAGACTGTGATCTAGGAGCTGAAGGAAGGCCCTTATGATCAGAGCAGAGACTCCTGGAGAGCGGGGGAGAATGGTGCAGACTAACACTGCAGCTTCCCCAGTGGCTCAGTGGTAAAGAATCCGCCTGCAGTGCAGGAGACCCTGGTTCGATCTCTGGGTCAGAAAGATGTCCTGGAGAAGGGAATGGCAACCTACTCCAGTATTCTTGCCTGGGGAATCCTATGGACAGGGGAGCCTGGCAGGCTGCAGTCCATAGGGTCGCACAGAGTCAGACATGGCTGAAGCGACTGAGCACACAGCACACAACACTTGGAGGAGTGGGCAGAGGCTGGTTCACTCAGGGCTTTGTAAGCAGAACTTTCTAACCTAGGATCAGCTGGAAGCACTGAAGAGTTTTAAACAAAGGAGGGAACATGATCATATTTGCATTTTGAAAAGACAACCCAGGCTGTGGTTTTGAAATGGGCAATATTGGGTACTTGAATAGGTGAGTGCACGCTAAGTTGCTTCAGTTGTGTCCGACTCTCTGCGACCCTGTGGACTGTAGCCCTCCAGGCTCTTCTGTCCATGGGACTCTCCAGGCAAGAATACTGGAGTGGGTTGCCATTTCCTACTCCAGGGGATCTTCCTGACCCAGGAGTAGAACCTACATCTCTTATGTCTCCTGCATTGGCAGGCAGGGATCTTTACCACCAGCTCCATCTGGGAAGCCCGATACATCAATACATTTTTCCTTAAATCTTTTTTATTCTGTCCCTAAAATCTCTGAGATCTGCTTCTAATCTTTATTTCCACTGTTAATAACTTGCTGCTAAGTCGCTTCAGTCGTGTCCGACTCTGTGCGACCCCATAGACGGCAGCCCACCAGGCTCCCCCATCCCTGGGATTCTCCAGGCAAGAACACTGGAGTGGGTTGCCATTTCCTTCTCCAGTTAATAACTTAGGCACCCCTCATTGTCTCCTGTATGGTATAATAGCCTTTGCTATCTGCCTCGCTACTAATATTTTCAATACTCTTCTTGCTAGAGTTGAATGTCTGAAATGCAGATTTTTGTCTTTGAAATGCAGATTTGATCATTATATTTCTTGGCTTTAAAAGCTTTTAGTGGTTCCCTCATTCTATGGTTGAAGAAGTCCAAGTATTTAACCAGACTTTCTAAAACCTCAGTTCTCACATTCTATTCTGTGTGTGGGTATTCAAACCCAGGCTTGCTTGTGAACTTACTGATAGATATTGTCAGGAAGTGTGTTTGCATGCAGGAATTCAGTTTCACTGAACCTTGGGATTTTGGAAATCTTGGGGTAGTGAGTGAGAGGGTCAGAAGTATAGGTGCCAGTGTCTGTTGATTTTATTCAGTAGGTGTTGGGAAGTAATACGAAGTTTTTGAGGAGGAAATGAGATGAACAGGATTGCTTTGGAAGAACTAACTCAACAGTTGTGGGTAGCATGTGTTTGGAGAGTGAAGATAACTAGGTAGCTATAGTAGAGGCTGAAACAAATTTCTTTAGCAAGAACAAAGAAAAAGGGAGAAGCATCAGTCGGGATGCTACTCAAAGAAACAGCGATATCAGAAGGTGACAGATGTTCATGGAAAGTTTTTTTTTTGGTTTGGTTTTGGACTTGGTGAGCTTGGACTTACATGAATGTATTTATTAACTTTAGCATCTTATTGCTGACTCTTGGTTTGTATTTTAGTACAGACAGTTCCTAGTTTTCAGGCACTGAAGGAGCAGCAGAGGAGTCTGATTTGGTATCCCTGTTTTTTTGTAGCAGCTCTTGCTCTCTATCCCAACTTCTTTGTGTTTGCCCATCAAATGTTGAATCCAGACTTTGCTTTGCAGTTGTAGAAAAGAAGACTCTGATGTCCAGAAGCTTGTCACCTTAGAAGAGTATTCAGTTACATTTTTACAAGAGCCCAATAGCATTTAGAACTAGTTATGTGTTATTAAATTGTAACTACAGCTCTGTGAAGTCTTCCCTGTGAGCTTTTCATGATAAATAAGACTAAGTAGTCTTTTGAGTGAGAGCCAGTGAATAAACCATGAGCTTTAGTTAAGGGTCTTTTGGTTGATTTCCTTGTTTATTCAGCACACCTTTATTTTCATATTTATGTATTAAATGCTGAGAATATAGAGATGTCTAAAACTTGATCTCTGCTTTCAGGTTGCTCATTATTCTGTCTAACTGCTGTCCAGTACACCAACCTCTAGCCACGTATGGCCATTTAACTTTTTT
Source organism: Oryx dammah (assembly GCF_014754425.2). Taxonomy (NCBI): domain Eukaryota; kingdom Metazoa; phylum Chordata; class Mammalia; order Artiodactyla; family Bovidae; genus Oryx; species Oryx dammah. The sequence goes on along the minus strand of NW_024070188.1, from coordinate 47,847,227 downwards.
TTTTCTTTTCCCTTGGCCATGCTACAAAGCTTGAGGGATCTTAGTTCCCCAACTAGGGATTGAGCCCCCGTGGCCCCTACAATGGAAGTGTGGAGTCCTAAACACTGGACCACCAGGGAACCCCCTCTTTAACTCTTAAGTTAATTAAAACAAGCTACAATTTAAACATGAGTCTCAGTGTGTTAGGCCAAGTAATGGATTCACCATTATGCCCATGTTCTAATCTTCAGTTCAGTTCAGTCACTCAGTCGTGTCCGACTCTTTGCGACCCCATGAATTGCAGCATGCCAGGCCTCCCTGTCCATCACTAACTCCCGGAGTTCACTCAGACTCGTGTCCATCGAGTCAGTGATGCCATCCAGCCATCTCATCCTCTGTCGTCCCCTTCTCCTCCTGCCCCTAATTACTTCCAGCATCAAAGTCTTTTCCAGTGAGTCAACTCTTCACATGAGGTGGCCAAAGTACTGGAGTTTCAGCTTTAGCATCATTCCTTCCAAAGAACACCCAGGGCTGATCTCCTTCAGAATGGACTGGTTGGATCTCCTTGCAGTCCAAGGGACTCTCAAGAGTCTTCTCCAACACCACAGTTCAAAAGCATCAATTCTTTGGCGCTCAGCCTTCTTCACAGTCCAACTCTCACATCCATACATGACTACTGGAAAAACCATAGCCTTGACTAGACAGACCTTAGTCAGCAAAGTAATGTCTCTGCTTTTGAATATACTATCTAGGTTGGTCATAACTTTTTTTCCAAGGAGTAAGCGTCTTTTAATTTCATGGCTGCAGTCACCATCTGCAGTGATCTTGGAGCCCCCAAAAATAAAGTCTGACACTGTTTACACTATTTCCCCATCTATTTTCCATGAAGTGATGGGACTGGATGCCATGATCTTCATTTTCTGAATGTTGAGCTTTAAGCCAACTTTTTCGCTCTCCACTTTCACTTTCATCAAGAGGCTTTTTAGTTCCTCTTCACTCTCTGCCATAAGGGTGGTGTCATCTGCATATCTGAGGTTATTGATATTTCTCCCGGCAATCTTGATTCCAGTTTCTGTTTCTTCCAGTCCAGCGTTTCTCATGATGTACTCTGCATAGAAGTTAAATAAGCAGGGTGACATATAATATACAGCCTTGACGTACTCCTTTTCCTATTTGGAACCAGTCTGTTGTTCCATGTCCAGTTCTAACTGTTGCTTCCAGGCTTGCATACAGATTTCTCAAGAGGCAGGTCAGGTGGTCTGGTATTCCCATCTCTTCCAGAATTTTCCACAGTTTCTTGTGATCCACAGTCAAAGGCTTTGGCATAGTCTAATCTTAGGAACCTATGAATATGTTGCCTTACATGGCAAAAGAAAGTTTGCAGGGAATTCTCTGGTCGAGGTTAATAGAGAAGAGTGTTAGAATCCAAGGTATGGGTATTATGTGTGCTTATTGCTCCTTTGATGGTGGAGCAAAGAAATATCAATACATGTGTGTCTGGTAACTCATGTATATACATGTACCTATAATTATTTCTATATCTAATCATCTGTATCTATGTTGAGTTAAATGTGTGTTCTTACTGATGTTTTCAGCTATAATCTATTACCACAGGGGTCATTTTAGTATGTTTTCTTGCTTTTCTGTAACCTTCTGCTTCAGTAGCAAGAAACCTGGCTCTCACTACCACCCATTGATTATATCATTCAATTCCAATATACATATATAATAGATCGGAACTTTTAATTTGTAGCCTGGTGGGAAGCAACTTCATCAACCAGAAGACAGTGTTTATACTAATTGAGATTTTAATGCTATACCATCTTCCATTTGGAGGGATAAATCTAACTTGTCCTTAGTGTACTTTTGGTTTTGTTTTTTGTTTAATGTCTTGCTGGATGCAGTTGGCTAATACTTTTAAAAGACTGTTTCTATGTTCATAAGAAAGATTGACCTATAGTTTTCCTGTCTTGTAATTTTCCTATTTTGTCCTGTTTTTGCCCAGTTTTGATGTCTAGACTGTACTAACCTTACAAATCTTGTCTCTCAGCCTTTCCCCCCCACCCCCATTTGTTGTCTGGAATAGATTTTATCTCTTCTTTGAAGGTATGATAGAATTACAAGTTTCTTTATCAGTAGATTATTGTATTAAACTATTTAATCATTATTTAATCATCCTAGATTAACTACTGTATTGAATTATTTTAAAATGTGTTCATATTTTCTGTTTCTTCTTTAGTCAGTTTTTTGACAAGTTACATTTTTCTGAAAAGCTATCCGTTTGATTGAACTTTCAGATACATTTTGTTGATAATTTAATCTCTGCTGTGTGTGAGACTGTTGTGCGTGTGTGCTCAGGCACTCGGTCGTGGCCAGCTCTTTGGGACCCCGTGGTCTGTAGCCCGCCAGGCTCCTCCGTGCATGGGATCTTCCTGGCAGGAGTACTGGAGTGAGTTGCCGGCTCCTTCTCCAGGGGGTCTTCCTGGCAGGAGTTCTGGAGTGAGTCGCCGTTTCCTCCTCCAGGATCTTCCCGACCCCGGGATCGAGCCTGCGCCTCCTGCAGCTCCTCCTCTGGCGGGCGTGTTCTTTTCTGCTGGACCGCGGGGGAGGCCCTTGTGAAGCCATACTCCTTCTCTATTCCTAATGTCTTTTCTTTCTTTTTCTTTATTAGTTTTGTCAGGTATATGTCAGAGCTAGTATTTATTTTTATTCATCTTTAGAGCTTTGTTTCTTTTCATTAATTTATGTTTTTTTATGTGTTTCTTTCAGTTTACTTTGTTCTTTTTGTTGAGTTGGATGACCTAATTAATATTTTGTCTTATTTTCCTATAAATTTATTTCGTGCTATAACTTTTCCTCTAAAAGTACTATTTTCGTTGTACCCCACAAATGTTTTGTAGTATATTCATTGTTGGTTAGTTCTGTGTATTTCCCAATTTCCATTAATATTTGTTCTTTGCCCTATGTTTGTGGTTTTTGAAAGTAATTGGGAAATTTGAAAATGCACTGTTAATTTCAAATTTTATTAGTAAAAGCATATCTGTGAAATTTGTTGAAACTCACAATATGTTGCCCGTTTTTATAAATGTGCTTGGAAGTAATATAAGTTTAGTAATTTAGTGTAGGTAATATAAAAATCATCAGATCAGATCTCTGAATTTTGTGTTCAGAGTTGTATCTTTAATTCTCTTTTAACTGCTTGATTAGCAGAGTGTGTTAAAACCTTGCCACATGGTAGCTTTAAAAGAGAAAGCGTATTAGAAAGAATTGTTAACAGCGAGTTGGAATTGGTTAGTAAAGAGTTAAAGATGACCCTAAGAAACAAGGAGTAGCAGATACAGGATCAGCCACTACCTTTAGGACTGAGATAGTTCATCCAGAGAAGACCCATCTCCCCATCATTGGAAGGAGTGTGGCCCGGGCTAATTGAATGGATTAAAGAGTTAAAGATGACCCTAAGACCCTGTAGAAATTGCTAAGTGCCTTGCTGGTGACAGTGCTTTGAACCTAGCAGAGGAGGTGCATAGGGAAGCTCCTAGATAGTGCTGGCTGTTGGGTGCTGTGGGATCCAGAGTTGGAGAAGCTGCCCTCTCCATAAGCTTATTAAAAGAAAGCTATGTCCTGCAGGAGTCCATTGTAATAGCAACCTTATGTATAGGAGGCAAACATGTAGAAAAATTGTGCCCTTGCAGAAACCTAGCACTGGAGAAGCTGTGTACTGTAGGTATTGAATGCTGGGGAACGCTGGCTCTGTAGGAACCTGGCCAGCTAGACACACTGAAAGTAGGAAGAGAAACCCACTTCCTTTCCAGGGTCCCTTCAGCCCTCTCTACTGACAAAACTGTACATAAGGCTAGTTAGCAAAGAAATATTTTCAAGGCCTACCTCTATTACCACACAAGGGTAGATAGGGAATAAAGAGACATCATAATTCCCACAATTCCTTAAACTTTATGTGTATGTACATATATATAAATAATTCTCAGAGATAATTTTGAAGATCTCTTAGTGCTACATCTACTGTTACTAATAAATGAGCAGTCACTTTCCTCTTAAATTTTAAAAGTAATTAAAAAATATATATTTTATTTGGTGGTAGGGGCCAAGAAAGTAAGGTTTGCAGACAGTGATCCCATAAACAATTGGAGAAAAGTTTAAGACAGGTGAGGGCAAAAACTCAGGATTTTTTGGATCTCTTGTATTTGCCAATCTTAAATAACCAAGACAAGTAAAATCTTTTTTTTTTTTTCCTTTTTAGAGTAATAACTACCAGTAGTAAACACTGAAACTGTGAAATGATATGCAGTGAAGGCTTTGATCTGTTTGATCTATTTAACCAAGTCATCAGATTAATTGGTTACCATTTTGTGGAAAAAAAAGATCCATTGAGTGATGCTTCCTTCAGTTTGCAGCTAGTAGTAGGTTACTGCCAGGAAACCTGTGAGTTTCTTCTTCATCAGTTGGATGCTGCTTTACCAAGAGTTATGTGTTACTTGCCAAACGTGATTATGCCATTTTTGCCTCTTATAATTATTGTGCAGGCTATATACCCAGTTGATTAAACATACACATATACCTTGATTTTATTTAAAGGCATAATATACAAATTATATCTCTTGTGGTAGAATCATGACCTTTTCTTTGAGTATACATCCAGTGACTAGAGCTCTGACTTCCTTGTACACCAAGAAGATGTTGCTTGGGATTTTCATTTGAGTAACAAATTCTATACTTCTGAGTCCACCTGAGTCCACAGACTAGATTTTCTCTTCCAGTATTTTGGATTATGTCACCCTTACTTGATTTGGCAGCAATTGTAAGTGTCTTGCTTCTCACCTTTTAGACTCTCTAGAACATTCAGCCTAGTTTTCCCTGGTAAATAGCTGAATAGTAATCTCACTCCAGTATTCTTGCCTGGGAAATTCCATGGACAGAGGAGGCTGGCAGGTTATAGTCCATGGGGTCGAAAAGAGTCGGACATGACTTAGTGACTAAAACAACAACAATCATACTTTTACTTAGAAAAATAAGGAGATAAACATAATTGGATTTGATAATAGAGGCACCTGGTTGTTGGTAGGTTATCTCAGTTGGTGAGAGCAGAGGTATGTAGGCGCAGATACCCTGAATAACCCCAAATAGCCATAGTGGCATAGTTCTTTGACTGTGGGCAACATTCATGTATCTTACAGGCAGAATGGAGAGCATCAGATAAGTTAGTGAATGTCAGATAAGATTTTTTTTTTTTACTGCTTTGGATTCTTACATTGCTTCCAGTCTCATGCTCTATCGAATACTCCTGTATATACATTTTTGTAATCATGTGCTTGATATGTCTATAGAGCAAATTACTAGACATGAAATTATTTAAATTGCATTTAAAAACTTGATAGCTGTTGCCAGATTACCTCCTTAGAGTTCGTACCAGCGTACGCTCTATGTATGAGAGTATATGTGAGTATTGTTTAGTTGGTAAGTTGTATCTGATTCTTTTGCAACCCCATGGACTGTAGCCTGCCAGGCTCCTCTGCCCATGGGATTTCCCAGGCAAGAATCTAGGAGTGGGTTGCCGTTTCCTTCTCCAGGGGATCTTCCCAACCCAGTTATCAAACCCACATCTCCTGTGTTGGCAAGCAGACTCTACCACAGAGCCCCCTGGGAAGCCCATGAGAGTATATACGTCACTTTTTTCCCACACTTTTACCAACCTAGTGTAGTATCAAACTCTTCGCAATTTGCCCATCTTACTCCCTTGTTGGTAAAAACACGTATGTCTAGAGTCTCATATATATCTAAGATTACCCCCAGGTTTGATGATTTGTTAAGAGGACTCACAGAACTCACCATATATTTGTACTTACTTAGTATGATAGTTGGGAGAAGGCAATGGCACCCCATTCCAGTACTCTTCCCTGGAAAATCCCATGGACAGAGGAGCCTGGTAAGCTGCAGTCCATGGGGTTGCAACTGAGCGACTTCACTTTCACTTTCCACTTTCATGCATTGGAGAAGGAAATGGCAACCCACTTCAGTGTTCTTGCTTGGAGAATCCCAGGGACAGCAGAGCCTGGTGGGCTGCCATCTGTGGAGTCGCACAGAGTCGGACACGACTAAAGCGACTTAGCAGCAGTATGATAGTTGGCTTATTTTAGTATAAAAGTTAATTTATATTTTCGTCTACTTTATAAAATTGGCATCATTTACTTTGTGATACGGGTTAACCATATCAGCAAGTTTAAGACTTTTTGTTTTATCGTTTTAGCTTTTAGAAAATGCCAGACATTAAAAAAAAACCAGCAGAGTGAACTCTGTCATTGTGTCCAAATTTGAAAGTTATTTTTTAACTTAAAGCTTAGTCTCTGAATTGTAAGGTTGATTTTAATGGTGGAGAATATTTCTATTTAATACCTTAGATGGCGACTATCAAAAAGAAATAGGATCATGGCAGCAGATGATGACAATGGTGATGGAACAAGTTTATTTGATGTCTTTTCTGGTAAGAGCTCATTTTAAATCTTTCTAAATTTATTTAATTATAAAGTAATGTATTTATTCTCATTGATAACACTGTCATTATCAACTTTTTCTCCCCACACGTAGATGAATACAATAAAGTGCTTGGCAAATAGAAAGTGCTTAGTAAGTGAGAACTTTCTTATTTTATACTTTCAGGCCTCTTAAATATAATAAAATTAACAACTTTGCCAGTATAAGCAGTAATTATTTTTTATTATCATATTAAAAAATATAAGGGAAAAAATATAAGTAAAAAAAGCTGGCTTAAAACTCAACACTCAAAAATGAAGATCATGGTATCCAGTCCCATCACTTCATGCAAACAGATGGGGAAAAAATGGAAACAGAGACAGACTTTATTTTGGGGGGCCAAAATCACTGTGGATAGTGACTACAACCATGAAATTAAAAGACGCTGGTTTCTTGGAAGAAAAGCTGTGACAAATCTAGATGTGTGTGCATGTTGTTGCTTCAGTTGTATTCAACTCTTTGCAACCCCATGGACTGTCGCCCAACAGGCTCCTCTGTCCGTGGGATTCTCCAGACAAGAATACTGGAGTGGGTTGCCATTTCCTCCTCCTAGGAATCATACCCACATAGCTCCTGGTTGTCCTGCGTTGCAGGCGAATTCTTTACCATTAAGCCACCTGGGAAGCCTGACAAACCTAGACAGTATATTAAAAAGCAGAGACATCACTTTCCCGACCAAGGTCCATATAGTCAAAGCTGTGGTTTTTCCAGTAGTCATGTACTGATGTGAAAGTTAGACCATAAAGAAGGCTGAGCGCTGAAGAATTGATGCTTTCAAAATGTGGTGCTTTAGAAGACTCTTGAGAGTCCCTTGGACAACAAGGAGATCAAACTAGTCAATCCTACAGAAAATCAACCCTGAATATTCTTTGGAAGGACTTGATCCTGAAGTTCCAATACTTTGGTCACCTGATGCAAAGAGCCAACTCATTGGAAAAGACCCTGATGCTGGGAAAGATTGAGGACTGGAGGAGAAGTGGGCGACAGGATGAGATGGTTGGAATGGCATTATCGACTCAATGGACATGAGTCTGAGCAAACTCTGGGAGACAGTGAAGGACAGGGAGGCCTGGTGTGCTGCAGTCCATGGGGTCACAGAGAGTCAGGAATGACTGAGTGACTGAACAGTGAACAAGGGGAATTCCTTGGTGGTCCAATGGTTAGGACTTGGTGCTTTCACTGATAAGGTGTATGTGTTTTTATATATATATATATATATATACACACACACACACAAACATATATATATATATACACACACACAATTTACCATATATATACTTATCATATATATATATATATATATATATGATAGATACTTATTACTCTTGAAATTGATATTTCCAGTAAATGGAGTGGTACTTGCTTATTGTTGTTTTGGGAAAAATTAACAGTCACAAATAGATGATTAGTTTGAAAGAGATAGCCAAGACCTAATAGTAAAATAAGCTCATAAAATGGAAATATTTTTAGTAATAGACAGATTTTAAACCTCTAAATCCTGACATAACATTTCAGTTCTTTGGTCTTACTTATAATTATGCTATGACAATCTCATTAAATTTTTTGAGGATATAGTTGTATATTGATTGATCAGAATTAAGAATGCTATAGAATGAAAAGGGCAGTTGTAAAACATGTCTAGTAGAATTCCATTTTTGCTTGAAGGTGGTTTAGTCACTAAATCGTGTCTGACTCTTGGACCCCATGGACTGTAGCCTGCCAGAATCCTCTGTCCATTGGATTCTCCAGGCAAGTATACTGGAGTGGTTTGCCATTTCCTTCTCCAGGGTATCTCATCGACCCCAGGTCTCCTGCATTGCAGGCAGATTCTTTACCAACTGAGCTATGAGGAAAAATATGTTTTAAAAAATAATATCCATAGACATGAATAGATTCACATGGAATATGGCCGTCATCACCACTCTGGATAGCATTATTTGTTTTTTGCTGATGTTTTTTCAAATTGTTATGCTGCTATATATTTGTCTTACGATATTTTTTCTTTGAAAAATTCTAAACCAATTAAAAAATGGAAAGTATAATATAATGACCACCTTTACTTTTCATTTAGATTCATAAGTATCACAACTGTTAACTCTTATTTTGAAGGACAAAACTATCTTGTTATTCTCATTTGCTGGAAATAGCTGTTTTCATTTCTGTATATTGCTCTCTCAAGTTTTTGTCCACATGCATACATTGTTTGATAGTCACATACACAGTGTACATTTTTATTTTTACTAGTTAACATGATTTCACAAACATTTTTATTCCTATAATATTTTTGTACTTGTCTTTTATTATATCTGTAATTTCAGACTTATAGAAAAGTTGCAAGAATAAGAACATGCAAGGAGCCTTTTACCTATGCCAGTGGCTTTAACACTGTGTACATACTTTTTAATTTATACACATACATACACACAGTTTTTTCCTGACCGATTTGATAATCAGTTGTATACATTATGGTCCTTACAATCCAAACCCTTCAGTGTATATTTCATGAGCAAAAGTTGGTTTTCTTACGTAAAGACAGCATAATCATCAATTTCAGTAAATTTAACACTAATGCTATAATTTTATTTAGTCTACCATCTTTATACCAGTTTTATCAGTTAATACAATAATGTCCTTTATTGCTGTGATTGGATTTAAACCTATCATTTTAAAAGTTTAGTTTGTCTCATCAGTTTTTTTTTTCTTCTGATTTTCTTGCCTGTTTCAAATATTTGAATATATTTTAGAATTTCATTCTGATTTACAAATTAGCTTTTTGGTTATGCCTTTCTGCAGTGCTTTTTATGATTGGTTGCTCAAGGGACTGCAATATACATCTTTAACGTTTTATAGTCTAGTTATTAAAAGGTAAGAATCTTTATGTAAGATGTAGAATCTTGTACATATAGTTGCATTTGACCTCCTTCCATCCTTTTATGTTAAAGATGACTTGAACCCCGTGATACAGTGCTGTAATTTTTATTTTAGCCTGTTGTATGTGTCTTAAATAAACTAAGAGGAGTTAAAACCAATTAGGTGAAATATTAGTCTTTCGTATTTACTCAGTTATTTACCATTATTGTCCTTCTAGTATCCTCTAGTATCCTTCTAGCATCACTTTCCTCCCCGTTGTCTCTTTTCTTCTGGGACTCCAGGTATATAGTATGTGAGAACTCAGGATATTCTATAGGTTAGTAAGTGATCTTTTTTAAAATATTTTTTCCTCTATTCTTGCAACTGGATAATTTATTGATCTGTCTTCAAGCTCACTGCCTCTTCTGTTGAATCTTTTTACCTTAGGTATTGTAGTTTCAGTTTTAGAATTTTCATTTGGTTTTGGAGTTGTTTTTATTTGTCCTCCAAGATTTCCTTTGATAAATATTGAATTGCATTTTGGACATTGTAAATGTTCAAGATATATGATTCTGTTATAGTCCTCTGAAAAGTGCTAGTGTTTTTAATTTTAGCAGGCATTTATCTTGACTGAACTTGATCTTTTGTCTTCCCTGTGGTGAACAGTAGCTGAAATTTCTGTTTAGCTACAGAGATTTTTTAGCTTTTAGCTGGACTCCTGGGAGTTTTAACCTTTTCTTGTGTTATTCAGATTTGGGCACAATTTGGGGAGTCCTCTGTGGCTCTTTGGATTTCCTCTTTCTAGCTGCTGTTATCACCCCCAAAGTTTTTTCTCTAGTTCTTCAAGCTATTAGGACTGGAAGTGTCCATCTGAGTTTCTTTGCCTACTGTGGCTCCAACTAGGGCTTATCCTTGCACAAAAACTTGTTAAAAAAAGAAAAGGGGGGTAGGAATTCATTATTTCTTTCAGTGGTCATCTCCTCTCCAGTTTTTGCTTGCTTTGGATTGCTCTTTAGTTCTTCAGATAGGTTTGTTTTTTTTTTAATTTAGATACAGTTTACATATAATAATTTCAGATGTACAATATAATAATTCCATATTTGTATACATTGTGAAATGATTGCCACAGTAAATCCAGTGATAGAGCATTAACTAAAGTTAGCTTTTAATATTTCGTTTAGAGTTTTTATTTTTGCAGGAAGATTGTTCTGATACTGGATTGGGAATCTTCTGACTAGTATGGTTTTTAAAGTGAGTTTTTAAGTCTATATCTATTTACTGGATGTTACTGGATTGGGAATCATCTTACTAGTATGGTTTTGAAAGTGAGTTTTTAAGTCTGTATCTGTGTACTAAGATGTGTATGTTTATAAGGATGTACAAATGCTTCTAAACAGTTTTCTTTTTTGGCACAAGACTGATACTCTTTTTCTGGTCCTTCAGAGTAGAAATGGAAAAACTTCACTAAGTACATAGATAGAGTCAGTTTTAACCAGTCTTTGATTTTTTTTTTTTTTCCCAGCTTCTCCTCTTAAAAATAATGATGAAGGTTCTTTGGACATATATGCTGGGTTGGACAGTGCTGGTTCTGGTATGTAAATTCTGTAACAAAATACTATGTCATTTTATTTGGTCAGTCTGTTGGAAGTGTTTATTTTGTTGTTACCAATTCCTGGCATAACTCATAGCTTCTCAACAGTTTGCCTTTTCTTTGAAATGATTGTCCTCAGGTAACTATTTTTTACCCAAATCTTTATCAGTGAAAAAATTAGCCCTTAGGTTTGTTTCTCATCTGGGTGTCAGATTTAATCGGACCTTATGGAAAAGTATTTTGTACCATTGAAAATAAAGCTGGTGGTGGTGACTGCATATATTACCTCACACACTGTTACAGGCTACGTGATATTCAGTTCAGTTCAGTTCAGTTCAGTTGCTCAGTTGTGTCCAACTCTTTGCGACCCCATGAATCACAGCACGCCAGGCCTCCCTGTCCATCACCAACTCCTAGAGTTCACTCAGACTCACGTCCATCAAGTCAGTGATGCCATCCAGCCATCTCATCCTCTGTCGTCCCCTTCTTCTCCTGCCTCCAATCCCTCCCAGCATCAGTCTTTTCCAATGAGTCAACTCTTTGCATGAGGTGGCCAAAGTATTGGAGTTTCAGCCTTAGCATCATTCCTTCCAAAGAAATCCCACGGCTGATCTCCTTCAGAATGGACTAGTTGGATCTCCTTGCAGTCCAAGGGACTCTCAAGAGTCTTCTCCAACACCACAGTTCAAAAGCATCAATTCTTCAGCGCTCAGCCTTCTTCACAGTCCAACTCTCACATCCATACGTGATCACTGGAGAAACTCCATAGCCTTGACTAGACAGACCTTTGTTGGCAAAGTAATGTCTCTACTTTTATGTGATATTAGAACTTTTGAAAAGGTAGGTACTATATGTATTTTCAAATGAATCAGTACAGGTATAATATGCAGAGTCTGATGACCTAATTGAGAAAACTTTTCTGCAATCAGATTTTTCAAAGCTTCAAACAAATATGATCTTTACATCTGATTTGTTGATGAATTTGTTTTAGGTAAAGTGGTTCTCCAGTTCTAATCTGAAATTAGTATAGATTTAGATGAAATACAAAAGATGAGGAAATGTATAGCTCTTTGGGTAGAGGTAGACACTATATTAAAACACTTAACATGTATATTTTTCTTTTTTTACCCTAGTTTTATTGAGATATAATTGACTTATAATATTAAGTTTAAGATGTATAGTGTGTCGATTTTATCAACACTTAAATATTGTTCACTTAAATATTGTGAAATAATTACCACCATAGCATTAGCTTAACACCTGTATAGCATCACGTGATTACCATCTCTTTAAGATTACTCTCAGCAATTTTCGATTATATAAAATAGTGTTATTAACTATAATCACTATGCTATACATTATATCCCCACAACTTATTAATGTTATAGCTGGATGATAGTTTGTGCTTGTCCACAAACCTGAAAAAGTTTGATCAATATCTCTTTTCCCCACCCCTGGCCCTTGGTAACCATCATTTTTAGTCTCTGTTTCCATACGTTTCAGTTTTTAATTAAAAAAAAAAAAAAAAAAATTTTTTTTTTTTTTTGGCCCCTCTGCTGGGCTCATGGGATTTTAATTCTCCTGTCAGGAATGGAAACCCTGCCCCCTGCATTGAAAGCATGTAGTCTTAACCTGTGGACTGCCAGGCATTTCCCTTTATTGAAATACAGTTGACTTACATTGTTTTGTTAGTTTCAGGTATACAGTAATGTGATTCAGTTATATAGATAGAGACATATTCTTTTTTTGTATTCTTTTCCATTATAGGTTATTACAAGATATTAAGTATGGTTGCAGATTTTAAATTCAGGTTTTTAATTCGATTTCTGTGTGTGCTATATAAATATAAGGGTCTACTTTCTTTCTTTTGCTTGTGGCTGTCCAGTTTTCCTAATACCACCTATTTAAGGGACTATCCTTTCCCTATTATATATTCTTGGCTCCTTTGTCATAAGTTGGGACCATATACGTATGCCTGCCTGCGAAGTCACTTCAGTTGTGTCTAATTCTTTGCGACCGTACGGACTATGGTCTGCCAGGCTCTTCTGTCCGTGGGATTCTCCAGGCAAGAATACTGGAGTGGGTTGCCATGTTCTTCTCCAGTGGATCTTCCTGACGCGGGATCAAACCCAGGTCTCCTGCGTTGCAGGCAGATTCTTTACCACATGAGCCGCCTGTGACTGAACATGCCTGTGTTTATTTCTGGGCTTTCTGTTCCGTTCCACTGATCTCTATCTTTTTTTTCCCTCCATGGAGGTATTTTCTGGTGTGGACCGGAAACCTTGCTAGACAAATTGTAAAAGAGCTGTAGCACTTATGTGTTTGTTCTCATTCCTATAAAAATACACTTTTGATTACTACAGTGTTGTATTATAGCTTAAAATCAGGAAGTGTGATGCCTCCTCCCTTCATCTTCTTTCTCAAGATTGCTATGGTTATTTGCAGTCTTGTGGTTCCATACATATTTTAGGATTGTTTTCCCATTTCTTAGAAAAATGCCATTGGAGTTTTGATAGGATTTTATCGAATTTGGAAATAGTTATTTTAATGGAAGAGTTTCTTGTTTGTTTTAGACACTGCTTCCAAATCCTCTGTACCATCCAGGAATTGTTTGGATTTATATGAAGAAATCCTGACTGAAGAAGGAACTGCAAAGGAGGCAACATATAATGACGTATGGATTACCAGAATTATGAACGATGGTTATTTTGTGCCTTGATATCTCCTGAAATGCAGGCATCGGCTAACTTCTGGATAGGCATTCTGTGTTTGAGAAGTAGCTCTTAGACTAAAAGAACATTTACATCAGTTTCTGCCTTCAGATCTGCTTTAAAAGAGTGTCTTCTGAATGTTTGCCTAAATGTAGTTATAATTTTGCTTGATTAAATTTAAGTGTCTATACAAAATCTCAACAGGTAAATCACTGTGATAAAACATTTTGTCTTTTCATGGTTTGTACTAAATTATAAATTGTCCCAAGACTTCATGCAGGCAGATTTCTTTCTACCTTATTTGAATTTAAAGTTTGGAAACTGAATGTTAAACTAAAGAAAATAATATTATTCAGGCCCAACTTAAAAACCAGTAATCTAACTAAATGCCTGTTAATAGAAATAGACCTCATTTACTCTATTTTGTGAGTTGATTTGCAAAATTTTAAATATTTTGAAATGTCATTTAAGTTAAGAAAATAATTTAAAGTGATGCTTGATCTTTTTGTATCTTACAGTTGCAGGCAGAATATGGAAAATGTCAGCTGCAAATGAAAGAGCTGATGAAAAAGTTTAAAGAAATACAGACACAGGTAGAATTATAATGAATATTTTATTTTTGCCTTATTAGCCTTTAAAATAAAAATTTGGTAACATTCTTTGTTAGAAATTAAAATGCTAAAGAGTTGACAGATTATAAGGAAACTTTTTTTCAAAGTATTATGTGAAATAGCAAATCTGGCCAAATATGCATTATTTCCTATGTCAGTGAAACTGCTTGATTTGTTCAATGATATTGTCCAATGATTAAATAACTGTTGCTAGACTAGTTAATAGTTAAAGAATAGAAAATTTTGATTGTATCACGTGGTTTAAAAGAATGGCTTGAGGAGCCAAGATTTAGAATGACTGATAGGGGAAAATGGTGGTGCCCTCACAGTTTTTGCCTCACAAACTTTTTTTGTTATCATGCTGCAGAATCAGGAATATTCTGTTCTGATTTTTATTTTTTGGTAAAGTTGTTTCTTTTCCCTTTCTCCCAGAGAGCCAGTCAGTCCTCAATTATTCTTTGTTCACCTAAGAATTAGTATATTATTTCAACTTAAACTTCTAGTTATTAAATATAACACAAATTTTATCGTTTCCAAAATAATGACCCAGGCAGAACTTTTTTTCTGTTTATTTATTGGTTTTTCATTTTGAACCCTCTTTTAAATTGTTTCATTTTAAATAGCCTTTCTTTGGTGCCAGTTTCTTCTCTGAATCTCGAACTCCCTATTTGTATAATGAGCATCACTCTATTCCTCCTATGACTATTATGAGAATTTCATAAGATAAAATAAGTCATGCCTAGCATGTAGTTAGCATTCAGTAATCAATAGCTATTATAAGTAGTGGTTTATTCCATAGATACATACTTTACTAAATATATTTTATGGTGTTTAGAATTTTAGTTTAAAAAATGAAAACCAGTCTCTTAAGAAAAATATCTCAGCACTTATCAAAACTGCCAGAGTGGAAATAAACCGCAAGGATGAAGAAATAAATAATCTTCACCAAAGGTATGATTGAGGGATGTGGATATGTTTGTAAATTACATGAATATTGATATGCGGAATATTTTTAACTTTGAAAAGATAATGAAAATCATGCATTTTGTTAAATTTTTAAGGTTTCACTGAGAGGAGCTAATATTCTAATAGTATATTGTCATAATGATTTCTGTATGATTAGTAATAGATATTGCCACATACCTCTCTGAATGTATCCAGTTTTGTAATATACTGGGATCTTGTTCTGATATTCTTTGATCCTGAGAAGATGATGGTGTATGTCATGGGTTCCAGATGGGGCTCACCAAATTACTAAAATACAAGGAGGATGTTTGTGTCATACATTCTATCATAGACAACTCTTAAAATATCTCTCAATTATATATTCTTTTTCCTCTGAAATAGATTTTCTACTTAATTTCTCTCTCTCCCTCTCTCACTTTTTTTTTTGGTTGGAGCAGTATTCGGCTTCAGAGAAATTCATCTCTTCTCCCCTTGATAGTCCAAACCTCCAAAACAGTTATCGAAATTTGCTATCTCTGTTTCTCCACCTTCCATTTCTCCTCACTCTTGAACCCAGTCCACTCTGACCTCTTCCTCCTGTGACTACCGCTAAATTCATCATATAGTTTTGACTTCTCATTTTAACTTGTCTTTACACACAATTTGACATAGTTGACCCTTTTTTCTTGAAATGGTTTCTCCCTTTGGCTTTCATGACCCTTAGTTTTCTTCCTAACTTGAGACTTATTTTTTAGTGAAGTTGGCTTTCTTCAAAGCTATGTCTTTACTTGCCTTTCTCTTTCAGTATTTTCTTTTAATGTAATCTTACTTGTACTAGTCAGTTCCATTTATAAGTAGATAACTACTCTACATCTGTACAAAAGTTTCAAAGTTACCTCATCCAAAACTGAATTTAAGATTGAACCCATTCCATTGTTCCTTGGTCAGTGGATTCCCCAACATTTATTCAGCTGGTGCAAGCTAGAGAGACTGAAGGATAGAATGACCATTTAATTTATTGCCTAAACCAGGATACTTTTGAGAGTAGAAGGAAGTGCTGTTAGTAATTACACTGCTATTACCTGGCAAAATGGGACTTGCAGGCACCCTGCCTTGGAGTCATCAATGACACTTAGCTCTTTGTCATCCTTCAGATCCAAATCCATTACCATGTCCTGTTGATTTTTATGTCTATGTTCTCTCAACTCATTTCATTTCTGTCCCATTTCTGTCACTGCTACCCATCACCTCTCAGCTAAACTGGCAGTGGTCTTTGTGCTCAAAACTGTTTATCACCTCTTGCTCCGTCTAGCCTCTGGTTTCTCACTTCTTAATGCTAAAGCCACAGGATACTTTGTAAAGGACAATTTAGGTCATCTATCACAGAACTACCCCATCCCACCTCTTTTCCTCTTTTTTCCTGCCACTCTTCCCTCCCCCCCTTCTTTTCTTTCTCCTGTAGCGAAGGAAATCTGAACGACATTGGCAAGTGCTGGGAGAGAACTGAGAGGTCCTTCAGGCTTTATTTGAGCAAAGCAAATGAAAGAGAGTTCCTTATTTTAAAAACTTGTCCATTACATTGGAAACTGGTAAATTCTTACTACTTTTTCTTTTTTACAAAGTAAAATTAGTTTTGCCAGTATATGGGGCCCCAATTTTAAAGTGTATCACATGTGATTAAACCTTGGATTATTAAAAAGGAATTAACCTTGTTTTTGGTGTTAATTTCTATTTCTCAATAGACTGTCGGAGTTTCCACATTTTCGGAATAATCATAAAACTTCAAGGACATCAGATCTAGTTAAAACAAAAGATCTTAAATCCAGATCTCCCCATTTGGATGACTCTTCAAAGACTGATCACAGAGTGAAAAGTGATGTTTCTAAAGATGTACATTATAGCACTTCACTGCCAAACCATGAAAAGGAAGGAAAATCACACTGTGAAAAAAAGAGCACTTTGCATTTGCCTACATCTGTTGAAAAACACTCCACCAATGGCATTTGGTCACGTTTCCATTATCAGGTTGGTGAGAGTAGTTCAAATGAGGATCATAGAAGAGGAAGGAAAGATAGTCGACATAGCCAGTACAACCGGGGGACTGACAGAATACGAAAAGACTTGAGCACTAGCTATGGTGATGGTGAACCGAGGAACACAGAGGCCAGTCAAAGGCTACAAGGACATCCTGAGAAATATGGTAAAGGTGAACCAAAGGCTGAAAGCAAAACTGCAAAGTTGAAAAGTAACACAGATATAGATTATAAAAATGAACGCATCAGCTCTTCTTGGGAGAAAGAAAGCTCTAGAGACAAGTTACACACTCGACTAGAATCTCAAAGTGACAAAAAACTCGAAAGACAAAGTGAAAGATCACAAAATGTAAATAGAAAAGATCTTAAATCACAAGACAAAGAAGAAAGAAAAGTTGATCAGAAGTCGAAATCAGTAGTAAAAGGCCAGGATCATTGGAGAAGATCTGAACGAGTGGTGCTTCCTCATTCCAAAAATGAACCAGCAAAGTCTTCACACAATTCAAATAAATACCATCTAGAGGAGAGAAGAGGCTGGGAAGATTGTAAAAGAAACAGGGCTGTAAGTAATCATAGTTTTCAAGAAGGAAGGTGTCCGTCTTCTCTTTTAGCCAGTAGAACTCACAAACACATTGATTCCACGGAAGTTGATGCTGTGCACCAACGGGAAAATGCACCTTTCAGAGCAGAAAGGCACAGAACTGAAGAAAAGAGGAAAAGGGAACGAGAGAACAAAGAAGAAAATAAGCATATCAGAAATGAAGAAAGAGTACCTCCGGGACATTTGCAGAAGACTAACAAAGAAACTAAGAAAACCACCGCAGACTTAAAGAGACAGAATGAGCCAAAAAATGATAAAGGGGAAGTCTCTAACAATGATGTTTCTGTAGGAGCAAATAATAAGGAGCCAGCAGTGAGAGCTGAGAGTGCCGCAAACGAACCACAAAACAAAGACTTAAAGTTGAGCTTTATGGAAAAATTGAACTTAACTCTTTCTCCTGCTAAAAAGCAGCCTGTTTCTCAGGATAATCAGCATACAATAACTGATACTCCCCAATCCTGTGACATATGTGATTCTGAGTCATTGGTGCAGGCTAAGATTGTGACGTGTGTTCCCTCTGTCAGTGAACATATCACAGAGGAAACCAAATCTGAGTTATTGGAACCAAAGGATGCTCTTACAGCAGCATCTCAACCCAGGACCAGTATTTCAGAACAGAAAGTAGAAGAAAATAGTTTGTCTGTTGCATCTGTGGAGAATACTGTGCCTTGTGACACACCCATATGTGGCACAGAGACTTCCTTCTCAGCACCTGTGGAAATGGAACCATCAGAATCTTCATTGTCTTCATCCACAGAAATGGAACAGACTGTTAATGGTGCCAGGACAGCAGTTCCTGTGAAAATAGACACAGCACAGACAAGTGTTTCTCAGAACGTTGGCTTGGAATTGGATAGCAAAAGAAACAATGACTTAAATTCTTCAGAAATGAAGGAGGCTTTTTCAACAAATGTGACCAAATCCAGTGAAAGCATTTTGCAGCCTTCAACTGAAGAAACTGGCATTCTGCCAACGGTCCTTTCAGAAGGTGGTACACCAAATCTTGAGCCTTGTCTTGTAGACCCACCACTAGTTGAGAATAAGTCTTGTCATTTGGATCCTTGCTTACCTAAAGAGACTCCAGAATCTTCACTTCAGCAGACTGAGTTAATGGATGACACAATGGAAGTTGGTGAAACAAACTCAGTATATCATGATGATGAGAACTCAGTTCTGAGCATTGACTTTAATCAGCTGAGACCTATTCCAGAAGCCATCAGTCCTCTGAATAGTCCAGTGAGACCTGTAGCAAAAGTTCTTAGACTAGAAAGTGCATCTCAAGTTCCATTATATAATAATAGTCATAAAGGTAATACTTTATATTATCTTCTATAGTTTATCTTTATGTGAGAATGTAAAATACACCAGCAAGATGAATTAATGCTCTTTATTTGATAACATAACTAGCGTTTAGACCTCTGTTGTTAACAGTAATGTACATTGAGCCTTAAGCCTAGATTTAGGTAATGCTTATTTATACAAAAAAGAGAATGGTGGGACAGATTGTTTCAAATATTCTTTGCCTGTTTTCAGATACTTTCTTCTTGTTTAAAAACCATCATCAAATGGCATAGAGTAGGTGATGCTGCTAACATCAAGAAACGAACAGTTGGTTTCGCTGGTTACCCAAATGATCAAACTGTGCACTATCATTATTATCAGTCACCTTCTCAGACCAGTAAAGATGAATCATATGATAAGTGTTAGATGTTAACATTCTGCTTTTTTTTAAAAAAAGCTATTAAATAATAAATTGCCTCAACATTTAATTTTTTGTTATATTTAACGTGGAAATGTTAAACGACAAACACTCATTGGTCGTGTGGCAATACCATGCTTTTCTCTTTCACAGATGTGTTTCTACCAAATTCAGCTCATTCTACCTCCATGAGTCAGTCTGATCTCAACAAGGAAAATCAAAAGCCAATATGTAAATCTGACAAATTTGCAGAAGCAGACTCACACAAGAATTCATCTTTAGATGAATTAGAAGAAGGAGAAATTATAAGTGACAATGAAAAACCTGAACCACAAAGAAGTTTTGACAAAAGTGCCAAACCAAGAGCTTCTACAGAAGTACAGAATGCAAAAACTAGCCCAGAGAGTAGGAAAAGCTCTGTGCGCTTGGATAAAGACAATAGGAAGATATCCTCTATGAAAATGCATCAGACCAAAAGCAGATGGAATAGAAGACGAAGTGAGTCTAGCAGATCTTCAAAAACAGAGAAGAAAGAGAGGTCAATGAGTACTTCCAGCCTGGAAAAAATAGTTCCAATCATAGTCACGCCCTCTTCTGTCCGAGAGATTATGCATATGTTACGAATGATAAGAAAACATGTAAGGAAAAATTATATGAAATTCAAGGTAAAATTTTCATTAATACAATTTCATAGAATTATTGAGTCAGCAATTTTGAGTTTTACATCACTAATTAAATACCTGGACTTGTCCAAAATATCTAAGTCAGTGACTACTTTACAGAAGAACCTCTGTGATGTTATAGAATCCAAACTCAAGCAAGTTAAAAAGAATGGCATCGTGGATCGTTTATTTGAACAGCAGCTGCCAGATATGAAAAAAAAATTGTGGAAATTTGTAGATGAACAGCTCGATTATTTGTTTGCAAAACTTAAGAAAATCTTTGTAAAGTTTTGTGACTCCATAAATGTTGGCAGTGATAGTGACGAAGGAAAGCTTGAAAAGAAAAGTAAAGAGAAAGCACGATCTTCACACTGTCAGAAGGGGAATATAAACAACTTGGGCAAAGAAATGTTGAAAGAGAAATCCCCCAAATCAGAAGATTACGGTTCTTCTAAGTCTTCAGTAGGTTGTAAAAAATCTGAGGAAAAACATCAAGAGCAAAAGAATGCCAATATTAACACAGTAAAGCATGACATTAAAAAGACTGCTAACACTTGCTTTGATAATATGAAGAATCCTCAATCTGAAGAGCATTCCTTGGAACCAAACTGCCTGAGCACCCCAAAGCCAGGAAAAATTGAAGGTAGCACCACAGAGGATGCCCAGACATCCCAGCTCGCTCCTTTGAAGCCAGAACGCAGTTTCGAGATTCTTACTGAACAGCAGGCGTCTAGCCTTACATTTAATTTAGTGAGTGATGCACAGATGGGAGAAATATTTAAAAGTTTGTTGCAAGGTTCTGATCTTCTGGACAACAATGTTAACTGTAATGAAAAAAGTGAGTGGGAGTTAAAGACACCAGAGAAACAGCTGCTAGAGAGTCTCAAATGTGAATCTATACCAGCTTGTACAACTGAAGAGCTCGTTTCAGGGGTGATTTCTCCCTGCCCTAAGATAATTAGTGATGACAACTGGTCCTTACTGTCATCTGAGAAAGGTCCATCTCTGTCTTCAGGGCTTTCATTGCCAGTTCATCCGGATGTGTTGGATGAAAATTGTATGTTCGAAGTGTCCACTAACATAGCTTTAAGTAAAGATAATGTATGTGGTTCAGAAAAGAGCAAGCCCTGCATTTCTTCCATACTTCTTGAAGATCTAGCCGTCTCTTTAACAGTACCATCGCCTCTGAAGTCAGATGGCCATCTCAGTTTTTTAAAGCCAGAAGCTTTGTCTAATTCAACACCTGAAGAAGTTATTAGTGCCCATTTTAGTGAGGATGCCTTACTGGAGGAAGAGGACGCATCTGAACAGGATATTCATTTAGCCCTGGAGTCTGATAATTCAAGCAGTAAATCAAGTTGTTCTTCATCATGGACAAGCCGGCCGGTTGCTCCAGGCTTTCAGTACCACCCTAACCTCCCCATGCACGCTGTCATAATGGAAAAGTCCAATGATCACTTCATTGTGAAAATTCGGCGTGCAGCACCATCTACCTCCCCTACTCTTGTACAGAATACAGTGGCTGATGAATATCTGCCGAGAGTGGAAAAGGAAGCTGATGAAGCAGTGAAGGAAGAATATGTTTCATGTCAGAACAGAGTTTTTAAATCTGTGGAGGAACTGAAAAATTCCAGTAAGAATGTTGATGGTAGATTAGTTCATGAGGAACAAGACTGTGTGATACAAACAGAAGTTCCTGACATATATGAATTTCTTAAAGATGCTTCAGGTAAAGTGAGTCAAAGTACTGAAGAGGCTGAAGAATGTTTCAAGTTGCATCAAGTATGGGAACCAAAAGTGCCTGAAGGCATTGAAGAATTGCCTCCAGTGGAAGAAATACCACATTCTGTTGAGGATCATCTTCCAAGCACATGTATAGACCTCACAAAAGATCCAGTCACCGAAACCAAAAAGTTGGGGGAATTTGTAGAAGTAACAGTTTTAAATATTGATCAGTTGGGGTGTTCTGGAAGTAGTATGGATCAAAATGCTCCAGTATTAGACAATATGCAGCCTGAAACTGTTGATACTTTTATTGATTTGACACAAGATGTTTCAAGTGACAGTAAAAATGAAGGTAACCATCCTGCTGGAGTTGTTGAAGACTTCGGGTGTCCAGTGATATGTGTCGATGAAGATAACTCGAAGGAAGAAAATGTGCAGGTGGCGAGCAGGCCTCTGGAATGCGTCATTGAGGAGGCCTGTATCGATCTAACCTCGGAAGCTTCCAGTTTGGGTGAAGTGAAAAAGGATGATTTAAACTCAGAGTCAGCATTAAATTCCAACAGTTCAGAGTTGCTTGGGATGTTGGATAACCCTCACAAAAAGAGAAGAAATCTTTCTGATCTAAATCCTTCTTTTCAGAAAAAACAGAGAAAGGAAATAGACTTAACCAGTAGAGAAAAGACCAAAAAAATTACCCAAGACTCTGGTGAGAATGTTAATGCTCATCGAAGGAAAGCCAGTAAGAAAAAGGCCCCTTCAGTGACTAAAGACCCCTCATCATTAAAGGAAAGCCCAGAGACTAAGGATACATCAGCAGCGTCTGCCACTTCTTTTATAAGCCTTTCTGCAAAGAACGTTATTAAAAAGAAGGGAGAAATTATAGTTTCGTGGACAAGGTAAGAATCTTAAGAGACTATTAAATCACCAGGAAATTTTGAGACACCAGAAATCTATCATGTCATAGTTTTATCCCAACTTAAAATAGGGAAAGAGATCACTTCAAACGTGGCCAAGGTTGGTAGAAAATAAACTCTAGGATACAGCCCAGCTGTACTGTAGAACAGTCTAGAGCAGTGGTTGTTGACCAGGGATGTGTACTGGCATGATGGACAGAACTTTTCGCTATGTTTACCTCACTTTTTCAATGAAAAAAAAAAAATCTTTCACTCGTAAGAGACCTAGTATACACAAATTCTCTTTAGAAAGGAGGAATGACAGGTGGTGAATAGGACAAAAAGTGTGCGTGTTTGTAATTTGAGTTTTCCCCTGAAATTAGAAGTTTCAAAAAAAAGTTTTATAAATTTTGTTGTATTTTAATATGAACTTTAAAAAAATGCAGATGTAAAGACCGCATTTCATATGTAAAGGCAACCACAGTTGTGAACCATTAAGCTAGAGGAACATGATCTCCAGACTGGCCAGAGTATATAATGATACTGAATTTTCTTGAAATTGGGATCAGTTTTAATACCTCAGTCCTCCATGCTTTCATTTCAGGTAACCGGTAGATGGTAAAATCTCAGAGATTGTAGTAACAAACATTGGTTCAGACCATGTAGAAAAAGCAGAGCTCTAGGGATCAGAAGATCTG
Organism: Oryx dammah; assembly: GCF_014754425.2. NCBI lineage: Eukaryota > Metazoa > Chordata > Mammalia > Artiodactyla > Bovidae > Oryx > Oryx dammah. The sequence continues at coordinate 47,823,680 of NW_024070188.1, read as the reverse complement.
AATACTATATTACTTTTTGGTTCTTCTCACCTGTTGAGTCTGTGATCACGTTTGGGCCCTAACTTTAGTACTATTTACACACTACAGGTAGAATTTTAAGAAAAGCTTTCATTTTTGTCATTAGAAAATACATTAGTGTATTTGTTTTAGAAAATTTGGAAAATATGTATGAACTCAAAGATTAAAATCGTCCATAATCTTATCTCTCAAATAACCACTGACCATTATTTAAGTATATACATTTTCCTTTTTTGATGAGTTTTAACAAAAATGCCAGTTCTTATTAGTAGATATTAAGAAAGTGAACTTTTTTTACCTTTTTGTTCTACAAAAACTAAATAACATTTTTTCCCTTCAGAAATGATGACCGGGAAATTTTATTGGAATGTCAGAAAAAAGGGCCATCATTGAAAACATTTACTCATTTAGCTGCTAAGTTGAATAAAAATCCATATCAGGTAACTACCCAAATTTTATGTCTCTATTGTTTCACAGATGGTACTATTCTAAATACTTAGATTTTCTTTTTAATGTGTTTAAAATAAATAGATATTTATTAGCTAATATCTTTAAAAGTATTACTCTTTGGAGAATTCCCTGGTCATCCAGTAAATAAGACTCCATACTTTCATTACCAAGAGTGTGGATTCAGTCCCTGGTTGGGGAGCCAAGGTCCTGCAAGCTGCACAGTGGGGCCAAAAAAAGTATGGTTCTTCATGTTCTTCATGTAGAACTGTTAAAAGCTTGGTGATTGTGGAAGAAATTTAAAACAATCCTAATTCTTTTTTCTGTCATTTTACCGTTTACTTATTTGATCTCATGCAATTTTGTAATGATACTTTCTTGCTTAAGAAAGTTTAATATTGAAAAGTTAAATAGCAGTTACCTTTATTATGAAGATATTTTGTTTTTCAAAGCATTACTTTACCATTATTATTAAGGGTAGCTTTCTCTGTCTTTAAATGTTTTCTTTTTTTTTTTTTTTCACAAATCAGAAGGCTTTTATTTTTTTTATTTTTTAAAAAATTTAGTTATTTTAGATGTTTTATAAAAATATTCATCAAAGATACAAAAATATATTATTGCAATATTTACAGTTAACCCCCATTTAAAATTTTTCAGGTCTCAGAAAGATTCCAGCAGCTAATGAAGCTCTTTGAAAAGTCCAAATGCAGGTAGTTAATGGTTACACTGCAGGAGGCTAGTAAAGTAAGTGTTTGACACTGTACCTGTTCGGTTAATGGCCTGTTGAAGATGTAAGTGGTGGGTGAGAGCCATCCAGTTGAGCTCATGCTTCAGACACAGGTTGGAGGATGATTGCTCATGAAGTCTTCGTAGTCACCTATCTTAGAAGGTGGGACATGCTCAGTGGATAGCCTCTCTCCTCCACCTCTGTATGCTCATGAGTCTAAGGCGGGGGCAAATCCATCTGATGATTGATTACAAATTTTTATAGATAAAGAAAAGAAAACATTCTTGAATAGCAGTGTATTTCATAGCCAGTGAAGTCTGTGCAGTCACTGTAATTTAACATTTTTCTTATTTTTAATGGAGTGCTAAAATACTTTAAATACAAAACATACATTTAAAAACATGAAATCCATTGTCATCTGAAGAGGTGACACAATTTACCACATTAAATTATTAATAATGTACACAGACAGGTTTCTTTAAGCCATTCTTGTACAGATTTATTAAGGCAATACATATCAGTTTTTTTCTTTAAGACCTAGGCCAGTTGCCTAACTATTTTGGATTTTTCTGTAAAGAAAATTGTAAAGATATTTAACAAATCACTATTTTTCAGTTGATTTGTAGTCATAGTTATTTGAATCCAAAACACGCAACTTTATAGATAAATCTTAATAAAAACCATATTTGTACATTGATCTCATTGTGAGGGTTCTGAATATTTTTGAGTTATAAAAATCTGTTCCTAAACTTAGTATAAATTACTATCTTTTAGATAATCTGTTAATTTCAGTATCCTCTTAGGGGAACTAGTTTGTTAATGAAATCTTCAAAAGATATTTAGTAGTTCATGTGAAGTTAAAATTCTATATATGTAATTCAGAATGTAAGATTGAATAATGGGGAATTTGAAGAAAAAACTTATTCTAAAGAACCTTAAAAAAATCGTTTGATGTGAAAATTGCCTGATTATTTTTCAGATTCATTATAAATAAATTTTTTCACTACGTTTAGGAGATTAAACTGTGGTTTTATCTGAACGTTGTCATAAAATATGACTTCCATTCTCTTTTTGAAGATAATGTCCATTCACGAAAGAATTAACTTGTATCTGGAAGTGATGTTTATTAGTTTGAAATTTCCAAATTCCATTGCAAATGTACAATTTTATCATGGATTTGATACTTGACATTTTATTTGCTTGCATGATAGCAAAAATAGTATGTTATTTCAGTCCGAGTTTGTTTCTTTGCTGATTTTTTTTCCTTCAAATACTATAGTCTCATTAAATTCTTGTCAAAAGGAGAGTGTAATGATAAAGTTACCAACCTGATTCTGCTTGCAACAAGGGAGACCCAGGTTCAATCCCTGGATTGGGAAGATCCCCTGGAGAAGGGCATGGCAACCCACTCCAGTATTCTTGCCTGGAGAATCCCATGGACAGAGGATTCTGGCAGGCTGGAGTTCATGGGGTTGCAAAGAGTCTGATATGACTGAGTGACACACACACACAGACACACACAGACACACACACACACATTGTCTAAGTAGAACTCACTTGAAAGAACAGTGAATCCCATGGACAGGATTCTGGCAGGCTGGAGTTCATGGGGTTGCAAAGAGTCTGACATGACTGAGTGACTCTCTCACACACACACACACTGTCTAAGTAGAACTCTGGCAGGCTGGAGTTCATGGGGTTGCAAAGAGTCTGACATGATTGAGTCACACACACACACACACACACACAGAGGCTGGAGTTCATGGGGTTGCAAAGAGTCTGACATGATTGAGTGACTCACACACACACACACACACACACACACGCACACTAAGTAGAACTCACTTGAAAGAACAGTACTTTATGAAATGATCATATCAGAAAACAGAATCATAACTTTAGCATTTTCTTATATTACAGATAAGTTGCTGAGTTTCTTGGAGTCTTAATTGATATTGCATACTACACAAAAGCTTGGAATTCTTCATGTTTTTAATGGAGCAGGAGAGGGCAGTTTTATGACATATTTGATTACCAGATAATAATCTGCATTTGTTATTACTTGCTGACCCTTTACTTCAGGCCAACATGGTCAACTTGTTCCTGACATCAGTCCAACTTGCTCACCTGTTACTGGTCAGAATATTTATTTTGTCCTCACAGGCAAAATTTATTTCTAAACAGGTTACAATTCATTATTAAGGTAAAAGCAACAATGAAACAGTACTGAAATCTTAGTTTTGATATTTCAAAGAAATGACTTTCTTTTCTAGATTTTTAAAAATAGTTTTGTAGCATTTTAAACTTAACGATTATTTAGTTTGTTTCATCCATTTTTATTTGCTTTTGTAATTGCCTGTCCTCATTTTGTTAAATTGTAAAATAATTTAAATAGTGTATCTGTAAATATGTATAATTATAATGATGTAAAATACTTTCTTTGTGTTTATATGTGTGGGTGTATACACACACATGAATGGCTGTGCCTAGCCAAGGATTTTTTTATTTGTATAAAACTTCTTGTATAAAGTTTGCTTTCATTACCAGTAATGTATAAATAAAACCATGTAAAGTTCTGTTATATTCTGATTAGAATGTTTCTTTTATTGTGTATTAGAATGTTTCTTTTATTGTGTTTAGATAGTAATTAAAATGGAAAAAAGATAAAATGCTCAGGGGCCTTTGGGGTTATTTTGAAGTGGTTCTTGGTGGGGGCTTGGCTAGCTAAATGTGCTGGAGTAGATTCATTGGAGCAAACCAGTTGCTTTTGCCTGCTTTGTCACAGCAGGTACGGTACAGTGAACAGTGCCCCAGGGGTCCTCACAGACAAAATCAGGGCAGTGCAAAAATTCCTTTTGGGTGAAGATCTGGGAATAGCAGGTAAGGATTGCCTAACTATGCATTATTTATCCATCCCTCTCTCTTCAGACTGGTGGTACTGGTAGGTTACAATCTAGGCTTGGGGCTCTGAAGTTACTGAGGAAATTGCCATTTCTCCCAGTTTCTGCAGGGGAAGGAAGCCCTGATCTGAACAATTACTTGGTAGCTAACAAACTGAAATAATGAACTGTGGTTGTATAGTTCTAGGGCTGTCTGCCATAAAGCTTGTCCTTTCCCCTTTCTTTCAATCCCCAGCATAGCCAAGCCCTCAGCTGGCCTTTAGCCCTTCTTCAGTGCATACTGTCACTTAGAACCCTGACCACCGGCTAAATGGGTTCACAAGCCAAAGTAAAGAAGCAACTAAGAGATACCACTGAATCACAAGAAAACAAACTGGATTACATAAGACCATAAAGATCTAAGATAAAGCCAGTAAACACTAAAAGGAAAAAAAGATTTTGGCAGTGTGGTATAAGAAATAACCAAGTAGAAATATCAAAAATATAATATTTAAAATAAAGGATCAAAGGGAATGAAAACAGAGTGGATACAGATGCATCACTACGAACAAAGCTAGTGGAGGTGATGGAATTCCAGTTGAGCTGTTTCAGATCCTCATAGATGATCCTCTGAAAGAGCTGCACTCAGTATGCCAGCAAATTTGGAAAACTCAGCAGTGGCCACAGGACTGGAAAAGGTCAGTTTTCATTCCAAACCCAAAGAAAGGCAATGCCAAAGAATGTTCAAACTACTGCACAATTGGACTCATCTCACATGCTAGCAAAGTAATCCTCAAAATTCTCCAAGCCACGTTGCAACAGTACGTGAACCATGAACTTCCAGATGTTCAAGCTGGATTTAGGAAAGGCAGAGGAACCAGAGATCAAATTGCCAACATCCAATGATGGATCATCAGAAAAGCAAGAGAGTTCCAGAAAAACGTCCATTTCTGCTTTATTGACTATGCCAAAGCGTTTGGCTATGTGGATCACAACAAACTGGAAAATTCTTCAAGAGATGGGAATACCAGACCACCTGACCTGCCTCCTGAGAAATGTGTATGCGGGTCAAGAGATAGCAGAACCAGACATGAAACAACAGACTGCTTCCAAATCAGGAAAGGAGTACATCAAGGCTGTATATTGTCATCCTGCTTATTTAACTTGTATGCAGAGTACATCATTTGAAATGCTGGGCTGGATGAAGCACAAGCTGGAATCAAGATTGCTGGGAGAAGTATCAGTAACCTCAGATACTCAGATGACACCACCTTTATGGCAGAAAGCAAAGAAGAACTAAAGGGCCTCTTGATGAAAGAGAGGAGAGTGAAAAAGTTGGCTTAAAGCTCAACATTCAGAAAACTAAGATAATGGCATCTGGTCCCGTGATGGGAAACAGTGAAAACAGTGAGAGACTTTATTTTCTTTGGCTCCAAAATCATTGCAGATGGTAACTGCAGCCATGAAATTAAAAGATGCTTGCTCCTTGGAAGAAAAGCTATGACAAACCTAGACAGCATATTAAAAAGCAGAAACATTGCTTTGCCAACAAAGGTCTGTCTAGTCAAAGCTATGGTTTTTCCGGTAGTCATGTATGGATGTGAGAGTTGGTCTATAAAGAAAGCAGAGTGCCGAAGAATTGATGCTTTTGAACTGTGGTGTTGGAGAAGACTCTTGAGAGTCCCTTGGACAACAAGGAGATCAAATCACTAGATCCTAAAGGAAATCAGTCCTGCATACTTATTGGAAGGACTGATGCTGAAGCTGAAACTCCAATACTCTGGGCCACCTGATGTGAAGAACTGACTCATTTGAAGAGACCCTGATGCCGGGAAAGATTGAAGGTGGGAGGAGAAGGGGATGACCGAGGATGAGATGGTTGAATGGCATCACCGACTTGATGGACATGAGTTTGAGCAGACTCTGGGAGTTGGTGATGGACTGGGAAGCCTGGCGTGCTGCAGTCCATGGGGTTGCAGAGTCGGACGCAACTGAACTGAACAGATGCGTGAATTAGTGAGTTGAAAACTCGGATTGTCGGATTGCTGTCCAGAGGAAGCAAAACAAGGTAAATAGAAAATACGAATGTAAAAGTGGGATGAAGGACAGAAGTAGATGTCCTAACATTCAAGCAACACACAAGGTCAGAAGAAGAAAAAATTTTAAAGATTGAGACGCCATAGGATGCCCAATGGCAAAAAGTACCCCACATCTAGACACATACTGAAATTAGGAATATTAAAGATAATAAGAAAAATCTAAAGACTTTTAGACAGTAGATCATTGTGCAAAGAATAGGAATCATATTGACCTTACTCTTCTGAAGGGCAATGCTTGCTATAAGAAAACTGTTTTTAAAGTATTAGAGCTAAAATTTTATGTTCATTTATATTGTTATTCACATGTGAAAGTTTAGTAAGATTTATCACTCAAAGATCCACATTGTAAACATTTTTGGAGAGAGTACTCCACAAAAAAAGAAAAAACAAGTGCAGAAAATGTTTCAAGAGCTAGGGGTTGAGTGAATTACCTGATACCTTGGTTATGTGTGTATAGGCAGACCTCAGGGATATTGCAGGTGTGGTTCCAAACCACTGCAATAAGCAAGTCATGAGTCTCAGGGGGGTCTTGCTTCTGCCCACGGGAGTTTATATCACCAGGTGTGAAAAGGTGGCATTGTGAGTACTGGAGACCATTGAGAGCACAAAGGTGGAGGCTATGGACCTGTGCCGCTTTCTCTACCCTGATATGTTTATTCTCGCTAACCTTTCTGTTCCCTTGTTTCATATCTGAGTGTGTTTTAGGCCTACTAGTGACTCCACAGATTCAGCTAAACTTTTGGTGTAAAAGTAGGACCTTTGAAAAAAAAAAAAAAAACTTGTCTTCTATGGCAGTGAATTCTCAGCCTCTGGTATGCTAATTTTTGCTGAACCCTTGGGCGAATTTTAATGAAGCTCAGCCCAGTGGTGCTCCTATGTTTCCCACAGCTGTTACTGACCTCATCAGGACATTTCAGTTACTTCTGTGAGGTTTGTAGAGTTATTCACTCTGCCTGTCTTAAAGATAATTCACCTCATTGCTCAAAGTCTTCAAGAGTAAAGATTGGATTGATTCATATGCTGAAGACTTTTTAAAAATTCAGATGTATGGTTGCATTTATTTTTTTTTCTTTCTAGCTTGAATATTTATTTTATTGAGTAGGTAACACATTTAGAGAATTCTATGTAAAAGTATTCATCTCACCTCTTCCTCATTGTGTTCCCTTCCCTTCAGGCATCTAATGTTAGGACTTATTTTATATACCCTTATAAATGTATGAATTTAGTATTTTGATTCTGGTAAAATGCATTTAAGCTTTTAAATCCATTGCTGTGCAGGTGAACTTTAGGAGTAAATGTCAAGGGCTTTCTTGGACAATATACCCAATACTAGGCAAATACACATATTAATACATTGTGTGATTTCACCTCTAGTTAATTCTGTCAGTTTGTACTTGAGGCTAGTGTGCCAGGGTAGTGGAAATTTAACCTCCCCACCTCAACCTGTCTACCTTTCATAATCATCCTTTCTTTAAAACTAAATATATAGGCAGATGATACTTAGGAATGATTTTATGTACTGTCTATATATTATATGGAAAAGACCAAGCTTAGAAGTGTGCCTCAGAGCTGTGACTTGAAGCCATTCTTGTGTTCTAGTGACAACATTGCTATCAACTCCTCTAAGGTGACAGTAAAATTATGTACTTGAGATGTGACGAATGGAAGATTCTGCAGGGCTGGGAGTTAGAAGATCTGGTCTCTGTTTGCCTTAGGCAAATCATTTGACCTCTCTGAATTAAAACACTTTACAAAACTTTGACATGGGTTTCTAAGGTTTTCAGATTCTCTACTGGAAAAAATAAATTTTTTCCTGAGCTGCCTGTTTGAGCCTAATAGAATATTGCTAGAACACATAATCTACAGACAGGCACAGCCCCCTCTTGGTCGTCTGAAAATGTTTAATTTCCTTTTGAGCTATTTCTCCTTTCAGCATGACATGATTTGCAAGAACACTTGGGGTTTGATTGTCACTCTATTATTACTTGTTCCCATTTGGTGAGGCCAGACTTGCCCCAGGCGGCTCTTGATGAAATTGGACATGACCCATTGATCTGTGACATCGATTCACAGAGCAATCAATTGACTGAAAGAAATGCACCAAAATTCAAATCACAGTAATCACCCACAAATGAAAAAGGAAAATTTTCCTTTGTTTCACTTTTCATTTCCAAATATGGTACACCAGGAGGGGCTCCAGCCCTGTGCCAATTAGGAAAAAACAAGAAAATTTAAAAGCACCAAAGGACACCTTGACCTCAGGGGAGGACTAGGTTAGACTCCATTGATCAAAATTACTGAGCTTATTCTGAACTGGGCCCCACAGCCAGCAGGTCAGAGCCTTTATATCTACAACCAGCAGCAGTTCCACTAATTAGCCACACATGGTCCAACTTAAAGGTTCTTGGAGCCCAGTCATTTTTTATCTACTCCTAAGGTAAGTGGTAAATATATAGTACCTCTTTTGTTTGTGAGAAATACAGGAAATTTCTGTGGGGATACAAAGGTAATATTTGAAGTAAAATTCACGAAAGGAGCACCAGCTTCTTTATATTTTATTTGATAATGAAAGAAAATTCAAGAGTATTACTTAGACCTGAGGAAACATATTTGTCTAAAGGATCTCAACTCTTGCATGCTAATAGGCATGATTGTTTTTCTGTTTAATGTATTTCCTATTTCCAGTTTTCTTCTTGCTATTTAAAAATACTAATTTCTATGTTTTAAAGAGATAGTGGCAAAAAGAACATTAAATAGTTTAGGATTTCTAAATCGAGAATAGGTAATAAAATGAGTTAGCTTTTTCACTTTCAGGTTTTCATATAAAATAGAAGCTCTAGATTTTTTTTTAAGTGCTAAAGGAGTTAGTTTTTAATAACAATGGCCAGACAATATTAAAGGAATAATTATGTGAAAGGACTGAAACTCTTTAAGAGAGGATAGAGCTTAGTAAATTATTGTTTCAGTTAATGAGGCAATAGTCCAAAATTTTATAATCTAATTTTTATTTGCAAGTGGTAGATATGACTACATTTTGAATTTTTGAATTTTGAACAAGTGTATGGAGTAAAATACTAGAGAAGGAAATGGCAACCCACTCCAGTGTTCTTTCCTGGAGAATCCCAGGGATGGGGGAGCCTAGTGGGCTGCCGTCTATGGGGTCTCACAGAGTCGGACACGACTGAAGCGACTCAGCAGCAGCAGCATGGAGTAAAATAGAAAAGACTCATTAATACCTCTTCTAGATTCTGACAGGTACCTAGTGCTTTTAAAATTTTATTTTAAAAGATGTTTATGCATATGTATGTACATACAGGTATGCATTTATATAAATGTGTGTACTAGATGAGAGTCAGTCATGCTTCCTTAGAAGCGTCTCCTTTATCTTTTTGCCTCTGCCTTCAAGCTCTTCCTTCCACCCTCATGTTCTACAGACCTCCAGTAACCTATATGAACTTCCTCATGTGTGCCTTCTGGGTCTTCTCTCCACACTTATATATATATATCTCATATACATATGCGTACATATATGTGTGTTTATAGGATTTTACTTTATTCAGTGAGCTACAGATGAATGAATTTGGAAAGAATTGACATCTTTATAAATGTTTAGTTTTCTAATCCCTGAGCGTGATCTATCCCACCATTAAATTGATTTATATAAATAGTGGTATTTGACATTGTCAACTATTCTCTCCTTGAAACTCTGTTCTGCTTTGGTTTCAGTGACTTCACCCTTAGTTTTCCCCCTCTTTCTCATTGGCCATTTCTCATTTTTATTTGTAGACTTTTTTTCCCATGCTGTTTCTCAGGGTTCTGCCATTGGCTTATTTTTTCTTTTTGTCCCTAGGTGATCTCAACCTATTCAATGATTATTTACAAATGCTTATTTATCTGTAGTTTGCATTTTTGTTGTTATTCTCTAGAGCCAAATACCTTCTGGACATCTCCACTTTTGCTATTCAGTTTTGTTGGGTAAAATCTAATTTTTTCCTTAATTATAATTTCTGGTATTGATGTACTTAAAAAGCCTCCTTCTAATTCAACATTATAGGACATTCTCTTACATTTTATTTCTATACTTATATGGTTTAGTTTTTTTACATTTAATACTTTATTCCATCTGGAATTTACTTTTGTGTTTGGAGATAAGTAGGGAAAATATAACAATTCTGTGGGTTTTTTTTCTCTCATATTTTTGATTTGATATTCATAACTTTTTCACTGTCCATTTTATATGTTACTGGGAATTCCTGGTGACTACTGTGAAGTCTGAATGAAGTATGTATTGTTCATTGTTGAATTCCTTGGTATCAAGCACAGTGCCTATATGATAAATTATATTACACATTATTGAATAAATGAATTGTGGAAGGAGAGAATTGTTTCATTATCTGTTTAACTTAACAACACTTACCTGTTTTTCCTCTCTTTCATATCTGGAAGTCCACATTAGAAGCCTGTAGACTCTCAAGTATTTTAACCTCATTGAACCTTGAAAAACATCTTGTGTTTTTCAAGGTGAACCCAATGACCCATTCATGTCAGCTATGCTTTGATTCTTTCGCAGCTCCCAAGCTTGCTAGCAAAGCAGTTATATTCACTTTTCTCCTAAGTAAGCAGAGCTTCCATGAAAATCTTCTGTTCCAGATATGGCTTTGTAGATCTAATCATATGTTATTGCTGGTACTGCTTCTGAGCCTGCTTAATCTTTACTGCTACCCTGTGCCAGTTCCTGAGGGTTTATTTGGCTGAGTTCTATTCTCTCTACTTGTACTTTCAGTCTTGCAGTAGGAGCCATTGATAATATATAATGAGGATCTGCTTGGTTTTTCTGTTGATGATTTTTCCAGTGATAGAGTCAAGGAGCTGAGTCGTTAAAAAGAAAAGATGATTCAGTTCACTTATTTATTGATGCCTTCATATGTCAAGGTCAAAATGAAATAGCATCTCTGTCTATAAAAAGAGTACCTTTTCAGAAAAGAGAACATAAGACAACTATCACAAAGCTCATTTTAGGCACGGTACGAAATGAATAATACAAGCACTAGTGTTGTATGAATTCAGAGATGGGAAAATCACTGACTTGAGATGGCTGAGGAAGACTTCCTAAAGAAGTTGAGGCTTATTTAAGATCATGTAAGGCTGCCCTCTATGGGGTCGCACAGAGTTGGACACGACTGAAGCGACTTAGCAGCAGCAGCAAGATGTATGGTAAATATGGCATCTTATGTGTTAGAAAAAATGAGCAAAATTATGGAATAGAATGTATTGTACAAATATGGCCAATGAGTATACTAGAATGACAGTCAACTTTGTATAGGAGAGAAGACTATAGGAAGGAATTGGGTTGGACTGGGGAGGGTCTTTAGTATTTTTTCCAAAACCTATTCCTTAGAAATATTTCAATAAGCATGAACCATAAGTATTAGGGCTGGAAAATCCTTCATAGTTTTATTGACATGAAGAGAGGACCTGCTGTATTGATCGTGTTTTTATATGTTATACCCATGGATTCTATTAATCTTAGTGTTTTCTGTATGTTTCAGACATTAGTCTCTTACCATGGGGGATTGGAATTTATTGGGTGGCATCTTAGAGGAAGTTCACTCCTACTCAACCATGGTGGGGAAAATCTGGCTGACCATCCTCTTCATTTTCCGAATGCTGATACTTGGTGTGGCTGCTGAAGATGTCTGGGATGATGAACAGTCAGCATTTGCCTGCAACACCCAGCAGCCAGGTTGCAACACTGTCTGTTATGATAATGCTTTCCCTATCTCCTTGATCAGGTTCTGGGTTTTACAGATCATTTTTGTGTCTTCTCCCTCTCTAGTATATATGGGCCATGCACTGTATAGACTCAGGGCCTTTGAAAAGGAAAGGCAGAGGAAGAAGTCACAGCTTAGAGCCCAGATGGAGAATCCAGAGCTTGAATTGGAGGATCAGCAAAGGATGGATAGAGAACTGAGGAAATTAGAGGAGCAGAAGAGCATCCAAAAAGTCCCACTGAAAGGATGTCTGCTGCGTACTTACATCTTACACATCTTGACCAGATCTGTGCTGGAAGTAGGGTTCATGGTAGGCCAATATATTCTCTATGGGTTTCAAATGCACCCTCTTTACAAATGTACTCAACCCCCTTGCCCCAATGCAGTGGATTGCTTTGTGTCCAGGCCCACAGAGAAGACCATTTTCATGCTCTTTATGCATAGCATTGCAGCCATCTCTTTGTTTCTCAACATACTGGAAATATTTCATCTGGGCATCAGGAAAATCATGAGGGCAATTTATGACAAATCCAGCAGTGAGGGCATTGAGGATGATAGGAGACCTCCATTCCATTTGAAAAAATATTCAGTGACCCAGCAGTGTATGACTTGCTCTCCCTTCCCTGAAAAAATCTCCCTACTTCAAGCCAACAATCAACAGCAAGTGATCCGAGTCAATGTGCCGAATTCTAAAACCACTTGGCATATCCCACAGCCCAGGCAGCTTGATGTAGACCCTTGCTATAGCAAAAAAGACTGGGCTGAGAAGAATCAGCACAACGGACAGCTCCATGTCCACAGCCCATGTCCCTGGGACAACGGTGCTAGAATTCAGCACCCAGGACAGCAGCCAGACCATTCTTTATTTGGCTTGCAGAATATAAGACCTCACTCCTGGCTAGGTACAAAGATGGCTCCTAGGCATTGTCCATCACATACAACAGGACCCTGGGAGCAGTCCCAGGACCTACAACCCTCAGGGGAACCTCTTGCAGACTTTCACAGTCACTGCAGACATAGCGATGGCAGCATGACAGACAGCAGGGTCCAAGAGGCAAGAGACAGATCTTACCCTGGCAGTCGCAAGGCCAGCTTCCTGTCCAGACTGTTTTCTGAAAAGGGACAGCTGTACAGTGACTCAGGAAGCTCCAGTTCTCGAAATAGCTCTTGCCAAGGCTTTCCACACCGGGAAAACAGCCCCTCACTTCTGCCTTCAGCCCCTGGCCGAAGAACATCCATGGTAAGTAAGGTCAGACAACCTGACTGATCATGGAACTTTCATAAGAGGTGTCCCCCTCTGGTCCCTTAGCCTTATCTTCCCTTCTTAGCCTTCTCATCCCTTCTTAGCCTTCTCTTCCCTCCTTCTTCGTGTGTATATGTGTGTGTTGAGAGAGAGGGAGAGGAGGAGAGGGAGGTTAATTTATGGAGAGTTAAATTCATTCAGTACATTCAGTTAAGCTCAATTCATAAAATAAGCTTATTGAAAACTTTCTATCGATTAGTCTTATAAGTCCTGGTATATAAATGAATCACCATCTCTGCCATCAAAGCTCTCTGAGCCTGTATGGGAAATTAGGTAAACATATAAATGGTCAAGTGAAATGTGCACGTTAGAGGGGGTAGTGAGCAAAAGAAGGAGAGGTCAGTTCTTTACAGACAGGTCAGGAAAAGCTTTATAGTTGAAATTACTTTTGAAATGAGTCTTGAGAGATATGAGTTTCTCTAGACCTGAGAGGACTGGGGTACATGGAAGAAGGCTATCTCAGTACAAGGAGAACATGGACAAAAGCTGAGAGGTGTGATAAAGCAGAGCTGTCTGGGGGCCATGTGTGTCTGGAGCACAGGGTAGTAAGGAAAACTTCAGAGATAAAGAAGACTGGAGAAGGGGGAATGGAAGCTTTGCAGGGAGGCAATGGAGAACCCATAGTGCTAGACAATGCGTAACAGAGGAGTGCTTGGAATGGAGTTGCACTTTATAACATAATATGGAAAATAAAAATCAGAGAAGGGATCATTTATAACCTGAGTTGCCCTTGTCTCACTAAGGAAGGAGGGTATGCTCCGTTGTTTTAATAATTCTGGCATTTAAAAGTCATATACAAACATTTGTGACATATTCCACAAAGACTAAAATCAATATTGTATTGATTTTAATTCTGTTTTCTGAAAAGCCACAATGGAATAAACATTCCCTGGCTATCATAGGGCACAATGGATATTTACTGTGGATTCTTCTTGATTCTGGAAAAAAGAGTGACTCATGTTTTACCCACTGCTTACTTCTAAGAACTTTTTTTTTCCCCATTAAAAAGAAAAATCCCCCATTTAATAGGGGAACTTCTCAGCTGATTTGCTTTGTTGAGCCCATACACTTGCTTTTTCCTTTGTTTCATTCTTTGTGTTAATAATAATTGAATCCCTCTACACCAGTTTCATATCTTCTATGAATTTAGAGATATTATGTTACTGCACTAATGCCTTAACTTGAGAAGGAATCATCCTACCTAGACTTTTTCCCAAAATGCTTTTTTTTTTTTTTCAAACTTATACTCATTTCTTGTCAGTGACCAGCCATCTTCTCAGGAGGTTGATTATATTTAGGATCATTGTATGGGTACTTGGAACCCTATGCCAAATTATGGGAGGGTTTTCAACTCTGGCTTGAACTAGTCTTCTGGAGCTTAAAAAAAAATCTCCAGCCCAGGACCCATCCAATTCCAATTAAACCAGAAGCTCTGGAGATGGGATGCAGAATCAGTGTTTTTAAAACTCCCTTGGTGATTGCAATATGCCACCAGGGATGAGATTCACCATCTTAGAGTAATCTTGTCAGTGGCCCCTGCTTCTTATCTGCTTTTGTGAAGCCAGTATGACAATTTTCATCATTTTCTCTCTCGTACCTCCTTCCATGTGAGAGAAGCCTTTGTATTGGCAGAGAACTGAGGGAAGAATGGCAGTGTTTACTTGAGGCAGATTTTCTTCATCTCAGATTATCTTTTGGGAGAGACAGGCCATGCTGCAGAGTTTGGAGAAAAGACGATGAGGGTGACAGGCCCTCTTTCTATTTTCATCTTCCCCTTTCTTCTTTGTTATGTTTCTAGGAATTATAAATAATGCCTCTGGTCACAGAGCTTTCCTACTAATGGTCACTTTCCCCCAAGCCTCTTTCAGAGTTGACAGGCCACTGCACTCCCAAGATGGTAGGGAGACTTGGAGATTGAGGTCACAGCTGTCAACTCCAGACCACTGTGGCTGACACATCATACTTACTGCAAACAGAGGGAGCTTTCATGAGAAATTAGAGCAGTTGGGACTTCCGCAGTGGCCAGTGGTTAAGACTCCACCTTCCAGTGCAGGGCAGGGGTTTGATCTCTGGTGGGGGAAATTCGGTCCCACATGCCTCATGGTGTGGCCAAAAAAAGGAAAGACATTAGTGCATCAAGCAAAGGATTGTGAGCATCCACTTTCAATATATGGACTATAAACAGTTTTTGACACTGTATTAGGTCCCAGAGAACTGAATTTTTCAGGGTCAATCAGATGCATTCTGATTGTAGCAGTTGGTGTTTCAGAATAAAATGAGTTCAAGTAGAGACCACAGTTTCTTTGCCACAAATTCCCCTTGCAGAGAATTGTTCTGAAAAAGAAATCCACTGTATTTTAAAAGGTCAGGAAAACCACCTGTAAGAGCCATGATTTATACTCCAAGACATTTTGCTTGCCATCACCACTCAAATCCCGTAGTTTCTGCAAGTCTAAGCCTGTTGGTTATTGAATAAGTTTCTATCAAGTTTGATTCTTTAAGGATGGAGTTCACTGGGCATGGAGAGCAGACTTTTAGTCCTTTTAGTCTGGCCCAGTGAGCATGGGGAGGAAGAGTGGTTGAGTTTTAGGAACCCATGCTCCCCTCTGTAATGGAGAGGGTATGGAATGGCATTCATCAATGAATGCCTTCACTTGTCAGAGGTGCTGTGAAGTAGTCATTCTATTGCCCAATTCCACTTTAAATCCGCAGAGAAGCTTTGAAAAATGGTGTAATAAGAACCTCTGCAGAAAGAGCCTGAGTACCAATATTTCTAAAGCTCCCCAGTGATTCCAATATGAACTACCACTGTAGAGTAGGAAGATTTTGGCATTAGAAAGATTTCCCTGTGAACACCTCTGATCTTTTGTGATGTTCAGTTCAGTTCAGTTCAGTTGCTCAGTCATGTCCGACTCTTTGCGACCCCATGAATCGCAGCACACTAGGCCTCCCTGTCCATCACTAACTCCCGGAGTTCACTCAGACTCACATCCATTGAGTCAGTGATGCCATCCAGCCATCTCATCCTCTGCTGTCCCCTTCTCCTCCTGCCCCCAATCCCTCCCAGCATCAGAGTCTTTTCCAATGAGTCAACTCTTCGCATGAGGTGGCCAAAGTACTGGAGTTTCAGCTTCAGCATCATTCCTTCCAAAGAAATCCCAGGGCTGATCTCCTTCAGAATGGACTGGTTGGATCTCCTTGCAGTCCAAGGGACTCTCAAGAGTCTTCTCCAACACCACAGTTCAAAAGCATCAATTCTTCAGTCCTCAGCTTTCTTCACAGTCCAATTCTCACATCCATATGTGACCACAGGAAAAACCATAGCCTTGACTAGACGGACCTTTGTTGGCAAAGTAATATCTCTGCTTTTGAATATACTATCTAGGTTGGTTATAAGTTTTCTTCCAAGGAGTAAGTGTCTTTTAATTTCATGGCTGCAGTCACCATCTGCAGTGATTTTGGAGCCCCCCAAAATAAAGTCTGACACTGTTTCCATGGTTTCCCCATCTATTTCCCATGAAGTGATGGGACCAGATGCCATGATCTTAGTTTTCTGAATGTTGAGCTTTAAGCCAACTTTTTCACTCTCCACTTTCACTTTCATTTTCATCAACAGGCTTTTTAGTTCCTTTTCACTTTCTGCCATAAGGGTGGGGTCATCTGCATATCTGAGGTTATTGATATTTCTCCCAGCAATCTTGATTCCAGCTTGTGCTTCTTCCAGCCCAGCGTTTCTCATGATGTACTCTGCATATAAGTTAAATAAGCAGAGTGACAATATATAGCCTTGACGTACTCCTTTTCCTATTTGAAACTAGTCTGTTGTTCTGTGTCCAGTTCTAACTGTTGCTTCCTAACCTGCATACAGATTTCTCAAGAGGCAGGTCAGGTGGTCTGGTATTCCCATCTCTTTCAGAATTTTCCGCCGTTTATTGTGATCCACACAGTCAAAGGCTTTGGCATAGTCAATAAAGCAGAAATAGATGTTTTTTTGGAACTCTCTCGCTTTTTCCATGATCCAGCGGATGTTGGCAATTTGATCTCTGGTTCCTCTGCCTTTTCTAAAACCAGCTTGAACATCTAGAAGTTCATGGTTCACGTATTGCTGTTGGAGAAGCCTGGCTTGGAGAATTTTGAGCATTACTTTGCTAGCATGTGAGATGAGTGCAATTGTGCGGTAGTTTGAGCATTCTTTGGCATTGCCTTTCTTTGGAATTGGAATGAAAACTGACCTTTTCCAGTCCTGTGGCCACTGCTGAGTTTTCCAAATTTGCTGGTATATTGAGGGCAACACCTTTACAGCATCATCTTTCAGGATTTGAAAGAGCTCAACTGGAATTGCATCACCTCCACTAGCTTTGTTCGTAGTGATGCTTTCTAAGGCCCACTTGACTTCACATTCCAGGATGTCTGGCTCTAGATGAGTGATCACACCATTGTGATTATCTGGGTCATGAAGATCTTTTTTGTACAGTTCTTCTGTGTATTCTTGCCACCTCTTCTTAATATCTTCTGCTTCTGTTAGGTCTGTACCATTTCTGTCCTTTGTCGAGCCCACCTTTGCATGAAATGTTCCCTTGGTATCTCTAATTTTCTTGAAGAGATCTCTAGTCTTTCCCATTCGGTTCTTTTCCTCTATTTCTTTGCATTGATCGCTGAAGAAGGCTTTCTTATCTCTTCTTGCTATTCTTTGGATCTCTGCATTCAGATGCTTATATCTTTCCTTTTCTCCTTTGCTTTTTGCCTCTCTTCTTTTCATAGCTATTTGTCAGGCCTCCCCAGACAGCCATTTTACTTTTTTGCATTTTTTTTCCATGGGGATGGTCTTGATCCCTGTCTCCTGTACAATGTCACAAATCTCATTCCATAGTTCATCAGACACTCTTATCTATCAGATCTAGGCCCTTAAATCTATTTCTTACTTCCACTGTATAATCATAAGGGATTTGATTTAGGTCATACCTGAATGGTCTAGCGGTTTTCCCTACTTTCTTCAATTTGAGTCTGAATTTGGTAATAAAGAGTTCATGATCTGAGCCACAGTCAGCTCCTGGTCTTGTTTTTGTTGCCTGTATAGAGCTTCTCCATCTTTGTCTGCAAAGAATATAATCAATCTGATTTCAGTGTTGACCATCTGGTGATGTCCATGTGTAGAGTCTTCTCTTGTGTTGTTGGAAGAGGGTGTTTGCTATGACCAGTGCATTTTCTTGGCAAAACTCTATTAGGCTTTGCCCTGCTTCATTCCGCATTCCAAGGCCAAATTTTCCTGTTGCTCCAGGTGTTTCTTGACTTCCTACTTTTGCATTCCAGTCCCCTGTAAGGAAAAGGACATCTTTTTGGGGTGTTAGTTCTAAAAGGTCTTGTAGGTCTTCATAGAACCATTCAACTTCAACTTCAGCTTCTTCAGCATTACTGGTTGGGGCACAGACTTGGATTACTGTGATACTGAATGGTTTGCCTTGGAGATGAACAGAGATCATTCTGTCGTTTTTGAGATTGCATCCAAGTACTGCATTTCAGACTCTTTTGTTGACCATGATGGCTACTCCATTTCTTCTGAGGGATTCCTGCCTGCAGTAGTAGATATAATGGTCATCTGAGAGTCACGATAAAGAGCACTCTCCTGTAGCTCCAGGTGCTGAGGACCTTTGTACTTACTAGTCCCTCTGCCTGCGTTGCCCCACCTACCCAAGAACCTCAGTGTAACTGATGGTGTGAGCTGTGTGCTAAGGTCCCAGGGAGCACTCTTGGGCTGTGATCATGGAGGGGAAGTTAGAGATGATGAGGTTGGAATGGGCAAGAGCTGATATGTCAGACTTTATAAGCCATGGGAAGGAATTTGAGTTGGATAGCACAGGAATGGTGGTGGTCTGATATGTACATACATGTATATATATATTTTATTTATTTATTTATGTTTGGCTGCACTAGGTCTTTGTTGCTGTGTTTGGGCTTCCTCTAGTTGTAGAGAGTGGGGGCTGCTCTCAGGTTGTGGTGTGCAGGCTTCTCACTGCAGTGGTTTCTCTTGTTGCAGAACATGGGCTCTTGGGTACGTGGGCGTCGGTAGTGGTGGCACATGGCCTTTGTTGCTGCAGGACTTGTGGGATCTTAGTTCCCAGACCAGGGATTGAACCCATGTCCCCTGCATTGGCAGGTGAATTCCTAATCACTGGACTACCATGGGAGCCCATGATACACATATTTTTAAAATCACTGTTTCTAATGAGTCTATTGTAGAGATGCTGTGGTCTGAATGTCTGTCTCCCCCAGATTTGTATATTGAAACCTTATCCTCCAGTGCAATGGTGTTTGAAAGTACATTTGGGAGGTAATTAGATCATAAGGATGGAGCCCTTTCAAATGGGATTAGTGCCCTTTTAAAGAGGGGATCAGATAGTTCCCTAGCCCATCCATCATGTGAGGGTACAATGAAAAGATGACTGTCTATGAGCCAGGAAGAAGGCTCACACCAGACGCTGAATCTGCCAGTGCCTTTGTCTTAGAATCCCCAGTCTCCAGAAATATGAGCAATACATTTCTATTCTTTTTTTGTTTTTAAATATTTGTTTATTTTTGGCTGCATTAGGCACTCAGGACCTTGCATTGTGCACTTGGGCTTCTCTCCAGTTGTGGCATGCAGGCTCAGTAGTTGCTGCGTGTGAGCTTAGTTGCTCCGAGGCATGTGGGATCTTAGTTGCCCAACCAGAGATCAAATTCATGTTCCCTGCACTGGAAGGTGGATTGTTAATCACTGGACCACCAGAGAAGTCCCTAAATTTCTCCCCAGTTTAGGGTATTTTTTTTCTATAGCAGCCCAAATGGCCCAAGACAGGGGATAAAAGTGCAGTCAGAGAGACCAGCTCGGAGGCTTGCATAGTGCTCAGGTAAGAGGGGAGCGACTCATTCCAGGAATACTACTATTAATGGTTTGAAAGAAGAGTCTTTTTCTTTTTTCTTAGTTTTTAAATTAAAGTATACATGTTCACTGAAAAACATTCAATCAGTATAAAAGAACACCAAGTAAAATGTGAACCTGACTATGTGAGGGTTCATCTCTCACTCTCAGCTGGACTTAATTCCCATTTCCATCCACCAAAGGCCATCACTGTGAACAGCACAGGCTGTGTTCCCCTACCTCCCTCACTGCATTCATAATCTGTCTTGGAGTACAAAAATATGACCACATATATTTGTTATATGTTTTCAAAAATATAAATGTGATCCTGCTATAGAGATGTCTCTGCCATTTGCTTTTGCTTAATTAATGAGATGTCTCAGGAACTCATTTCAGTACCCATGGAGATGCCTCAGTTGGATATGCTTCATGCTTTTCCATGAGCTAGGTGAACCATAAGATACTTAATGACAACTTAGCCATTCTAACTTTTTTCTACTGCAAACAATGTTGCAATGAATGTTTCATACATACTTTGATAGGTACCTAGAAGTGGAATTATTGGTTTTAACAGGCTTGCATATTTTACGTTTTGATAGATGCTTCCAATTTTTGCTCAGGAAGGACTATGCCAATTTATCCTCTTTCCAGAACATTAGCACTTTTTCTCCACACTCAGACATTATCTATCCCCACCCTCAGTCTGATAAACTAGAAATGTTTCCCTTTGTTTTACTTTGAATTTCCATGATCACTAGTAAAGTTGTTCCTATGTTTATTAGCCATATGTATTTCTATCATGAATTATCCTTGTCTATTTTTCTGTTGAAATATTTGTTTTTCCTCTGATTTCTAGGAGCTCTTTTATGGTATTATATTAATGCCTTGTCAATATACATATTGTAAGATTTTCTCCCAGTCTGCTTATTTCTTCTCATTGTGTATGGTGTCTTTAAAGTTTTAATATTGTACTAAATCTAAAATCTCTGTGACTTCTAGGTTCTTTGCCTCATTTGAGAAGGTCTTTTTTGACACAGCATTATCAACACGGGTAATTAGATGGATGTTTGGAGGGTTGACTGTTATAATTTATTGAACCTTTTACTATAGAAGTTTTCTATAATATGTTAGTTGCCAAAGAATCTAAAGAAGAGGGAGAAAGTCTCCCATTTTATGGAGTCCCTGATTCTGGTCTAGACACTGCCATGGGTTTCCGCATTGTGACCCTGTGATTATTCCCATTTAAGAATAAGGAAGTAGATGACTTGTCCAAGTCATGCAATTAGGATGTGGTAAACCACAGTCTTTGGGACACAGCAGGAACATAAAGGAATATTTATTGAATGAGTGAATGAGCTGGAATTTTACCCAAAACTTGTCTGGCCCAACCCAAGTTCCTTTTCCCATTGCTGCTTCCTGCTCTCCCTGTGAAAGTGATAGTCATTCAGTCATATCCAACTCTTTGTGAGCCATGGACTGTAGCCCTCCGGGCTCCTCTGTCCATGGAATTCTCCAGGCAAGAATACTGTAGTGGGTAGCCATTCCCTTCTCCAGGGGATCTTCCCGACCCAGGGATCAAACCCAGGTCTCCTGCATTACAGTCAGCCTAAGTGTAGCATATTTTTAGGATAGATTATAACAAAATGAATTGTCTACGTTTGGATCCATGTTCCCATTCCACATTATTGCAAAGTCAGGAACTCTGGTTAGTTGTGGAGGGGACAAAGATAGAGACTAGGAAAATGTTGGCCTTTTAGTTTTAGACCTGGATTTTGGATACAATAAGCACAACTGGAAGAGGAGGAGGAAATGGCAAGTGGGATTCAGATCTTATGCTGCAACGCTGTCTGGGAACAGAACCTCTTACCTGGACATTCTTCTCTGGGGTGATGTGGGGAGGGGACTATCTTCTGTAGAGGGTTTTGTTTGGATTTGGGATATTACACACAGAGAGTCTTGGGTGGGTGGGCAGGACTAGCTTTTACTAACCCTTCTGAATCTATTTTGTTTGTTTTGTTTCAGAACATGCTTCTAGAACTTTCATCTATTATGAAAAAATAATCCATGCCTGGGATCAGAAAAAATGAACCGAGGAGAGAGCTGGCATTTGTGAAATAAAAGTTGTATGTCTGTGAGCTCAAACTGCAGGAGAAACTCAGAACCATCCCCTCTGGAACCCCTGGTCAGGCAGTGGCTCTGCATCAGAAGCTCCCAGCTGGGCCCCCTGACCTCTGAGATCAGCCTCTCACTGCCCTACTTGGCTACACTTCCTGAAGCTGATCTGATGCCTCACCAGGGAGGCACTCTATTCCATCAGAGGAAATCTAGGGGTCAGAGCTGCCACCTGAATGGAGGAGAAGTAGGATGTACTACGCGCCCAGCCAGCAGCCAACTCTGCAGCAGCAGCAGTTTGGACCCTTGACCATAGGTCCAGAGCAGCCTGGGAGCTCTGCCTGCAGCCTGGGCTCAGCATACTTCCTGTCTGTACATGGGAGATAGGAGGGGAGCTTTTTGTTTTCTTCCTCTCATCAGCTCATTTCTTGGGGATGAAGCAGCTGCATCTTCGTACCTACATGCTGTGACATAAAATATTGATGACAATACTGGTGAACAGTGGCATCGCACGACTTTATCCTTCTGTTGGACTCACACATCATCAGTGGTGATGCCATGACTGTGGGCCAACAGGTGCTGGTGGGATCTCATTACTGACCTCCAGAGGAGAGACTGGAGTTGGCACCACTTCCTCCTGCACCCCACCCTCCCAGGGGTCCCGAGCCATCCAGCAGAAGGCACTGAACATTTATAGAGCACTGAGGCTCAGATGGCTGTGATTCCACGAACTCTCCAATCTGTGAGGCTGGTTGGCTGAGTTCTGAGAATCATAAAGGTGGGGTGAATTCCCAAGGCAGGAGACACTTAGCTCCTCCATCCTCCGTCTCATGGCCAGAGTCTCCTATCTCTGGCCACACACCTTCTAACAAAGGTTTCAGGTTATCAGGAGAATCAGTTTGTTCCAAAGGCACAAAATCCACACTCCTTAGCCTGCACGTAGAGCCTTCAAGGGCTGGCTCCTGCCTCACATTCATTCCCTCCCTCCTGGTATCTCCTGTACTCTCTGAGTAAAGCAGATTGCCCTCCCAGTGTGATGGACCAGCAGCCAATCTGTTGAGAGCCTGCACAGAATAAAAAGGTTGAGGAAGGATAAATTTGCTTTCTCTACTTGAGCTGGAATGTCAGTCTTCTCCCTTGGACTGGGACTTACATCATTGACTCTACAGCTCTCAAAACTATACCACTGGCTTCCCTGGGCCTCCAGCTAACAAAAGGTCTAGATTGTGAAATTTCTTAGCCTCCATAATTGTATGCACCAATACCAACAAATCATCCAGTCAGTCAATCAATCAACCTGTATCTGTCTCTCTAATAAAATCTCCCATTGGTTCTGTCTCTCTGGAGAACGCTATCCTGGATAACTGCCTGGGGTGTTGCCGAAGGGAGCTCAGCACTGACAGGGGCTGGTCTGTGCTTCTAGCCCAAATGGCTCCTGAGTCTTCTCTGTTCTGAGTTTGCAGAGGAGGAAATGAGGTGTGGAGATGTGAATAAGTGTTTGGTCTTTTCTGCAGGGAGTTGGTAGAAGAGCCTGTGAAGACCAGGAGGATGAAAATGACACCAGGGCCAAGCCCAATTAGGTGCCATTTTCAGGGGCATTCCATATTCCAGGTGCTTAAGTCGCATTATCTATGCCCTATATAACTGTATAAAGTTGCTGTTTGTCCCCCTTTTATAGATCAGAGAAGGCTGAGAGAGATCAAGTAACTTGCCCCATAGCTAAATTCTGGCTGAAGTCCCTGCTTTACAGCTGGAATTCAAACCCAATTCTTGTTGCTTTAAGGCCCATACTCCCCGTGCTCTCTCTCACCCATAACCATCAGCAGCCCCTGCACAATGTTTTATTGACGCATCTGTCTCCTCAACTAGCCTATGAAAACTTTAAGGTTAAGTCTGTGCATTTTAAATCTTGGATGCCCAGTATGTAGCCCAGTGGTGGTTGAGCGAACGTATGTTTATGTATAGATGCCAAAGACCAGACACTACCCATCACTTCCAACTCTCCAGTCTGTTCCTTATTCCCTGGTGTCCTGTCCTTTCTTATCAACACATTAATTATGAGAGACTCAGAAGCCTACACGGCACTGTTCTCCACTTCTCCTGCACCCCCCCACCTTTTTTTGTAATTTAAATTTTCTTCACTCTCCAAAGCCTTTATCAGGTCATGAACTGTACTGCACAAATAGAGATTTAAAAAAAATAAAGTTAAAATGACACAGTGTAAAATGTAATGCTTCCAGTAAATGCTGCTGTATCTCTGAAGGTTTCCAGCCATTGCTTTAGGATGAAAGTCAGTGCCTCAGGGGTACACTTGTCTTCAAGGGGAGAGAGTGAAAACTAGCCACTAAGAAACAGCCCTGCCTCTTTCTGGTTGAACAGATCTTCAGCAGCTAGTAGATGTCCAGATACGTAGGAGCAGGGGTCGGGAAGGGGACAGAAGGGATGATGCTCTTGATTCAAATGAAAGGAAAGACACTTCCATAATGGGATGTGGGAAGTGCAGCTTTCTCCGTCTCTCTGGACCTTGATTCCCTGATACCAGGAAGTATATTTATTTATGCCAGGAAGACAGAGGTGCTCAGTGCAGAGAACTGGAAGCCCACTCCACTCTGGACACCATCACAAGCTTGTGGGAGACATGGAGTACGGTCATGGTAATGTATCCTAACTGAGGGGCCGGGGTGATGAGCTGCAGAAGAGTGGAAAGTTCTACAACTATTTCCAAGAACTGCTCAGTTTTTTTCCAAACAACATGCACTAGACCTGCTGGCAGGGAGAAGGCAGACTGAGACTCCTCACTGTGCTCTAGAAGTAGATTCGATTCACACCTAAGGTGCACATTCCAAGTAGGGGAGAGAGGGGCTGCCCTCACTCCATGTTCCCAATGCAGGAGGCCTGGGTTCGACCCCTGGTCAGAAAAGTAGAGCCCACATAACACAATTAAAAAAAAATACGACCCTATATGTCACAACTAGAAAGATCCTTTGTGCTACAAGACCAGATGCAGCCAGATTAATTAATTTAAAAAAAAAAAGTAGGAAAGAGAATGACTGCTGCCCATCTGGGGCTGGGTGGTGTTTGAATGCTTCCCTTCTGCAGGATGTAAGAGCCTTATTCTGTATCAAACCACAGTGGTCATTCCCTGCCACAAGCCCTAAAGTCAAGTGGAAAGTGCAAATAATCGTTGGTTCTAAATGAACAGGTTTTCCTACAGAGGATTTTGGGATCATGACCCACCCTTTCCCCAGAATGGACTGAATAACTTCATGCCTTCAGGCAAAGGACTCTTCTTAACCTCTAACACCTGATGCAAAGAACAGACTCATTTGAAAAGACCCTGATGCTGGGAAAGATTGAAGTCAGGTGGAGAAGGGGACAACAGAGGATGAGTTGGTTGGATGGTGGCACCGACTCAATGGACATGAGTTTGAGTAAACTCCAGGAGTTGGGGATGGACAGGGAGGCCTGTCATGCTGCAGTCCACGGGGTCGCAAAGAGTCAGACACAACAGCAGCTGAAATGAACTGACACCTGAGATGTTTGGACCATGGTGATTTCACAACAGAGAATATTTGCTAATCCTGTTAGATGCTCCCTGAAGCTCTGACTCAGCGGGGAGCCCATGGAAGGAGTGGAGTTTGGCAGCTGGTAATTTCTGTTTTCCCACCTGGCTAATGGAGTTGGGCACTTCCAGAAGCTCAGATCCCAGCAGCTCTGCTATCTCCTGCTATCTATCATGTGACTCCATCCTCACTGCCAGACCACTCATGAGTCCAGCGTACTCAGGTCATCTGGGCTGCCCGCCATTCAGTATCTCACCTTCCCTTTACAGCAAAATTCAGACTCAAGTGATCAAATATTCTTTTCTGGCTTAGCTGTATTTCTGCCCTAACCACAATTCTAAACTCTCTGCCCTGCAATTCACTGTATCTGGCATTGGTTTTTCCTTTTCCCCATTTGCATGCATTCAGCTTTTTATTTTCACTTAAACCTATTCCTATGAGATATAGATTCACATGCCTTAGTAAGAAACAATATTCTTCACCCAGCTTCCCCCAAAGGTGACTTTCTGCATAATGGTAGGACAATATCAAAACCAGGAAACTGGGTTTAGTGCCTTCTGTCTACTCTCAAAGGCATTAGGGATTCTTTAAATTGAGAATTGAAGAATCCTATTAGCATTATCACATTTTTAAGATTTCTTATCAGATTAATCAGGTAGCAGGAAAGGGCCCAAACAAGGAAGAGGCATGGCCTCTCTCGAAGGAAACAGTTCTGAAGGCCTCTGGCTCTATAATCTCCAACACAGCGATCAGAGAAAATCAGTTTACAATGCGTAATGATATGTCTTTATTTCATCAACAGAAATGGTGTCTAGACAAAATTCAGTTAACACTAGCAATTCGAGTGAATTTTTTTTTGCACAATAGTGTATTTACAATGAGTAAATGAAGTTTCAATTCATTAGTTCATAGCAATGCTTTTTTTTTTCCCAAAAAAAGGTAAAAATTCTTAGTTACAGAGAATAAGCATCAACAGCCATTTCATTTTTACAATAAAAACCACAAGAAAAAACCACAATCACTTAGGAAATAAAAAGACAAGCCTAAGAACTAGTACAACAAAATGATGCATTGAATTAAGTTACATTAATCGCATAGAATTTGTGTAAAAAGTATGTAGAAAAACACCTGATGTAACCTGTTACAGTCGTTGACCAGTTATGAGAGGTACAGAGGGTTATACAGGTAGATATGTGTGAAAACTGTCCGTATTGTTCGACCTGGGGAGGAAGAGGAGAGGGGCAGTAGCCCCTTGCATACACTGAGAAAACCCTGTTTTGAAAATGGCCTCTGGAGTTTGTAAGGCATAGATTGGAGGTGCACTTGCATTAGACTGGTTCTGGAACAAATTCTCACAGGCCCATAGGACCTCACAAGCAAAGGTGGCACTTGTCTTGAATGGCTCACCGTGTCTAACCAGCACCCAAGGCTCCTGAACGCCTGTGGAAGCGTCCGGATCACTCACTAGAAATGGCAGGTCTTTTACGTCGGGGCGTGAATGGGCCTCTCAGCATTCACACGTGCACAATGCATTGTTAGGACTCACGTGGAGGTCACCCCTCTGCCTCCAGGCATGTTTTGGTAGAAGACTGAGCATCAAACTGTAGAAAGAAAAACCCTCTTTGTCCAAATCCCTTCACTCTTTCCTGTCCCCACAGGAGCGTCTGGTGCAGCAGTTGAGTCTACCTCAAATGCATACTCTGGGTGCACTTCTGTGTCTAAGGAGGCCACTGTGTTATCTGAGGTCAGTCCACTGGAATGGAAAGGAAAGTCAAGGTTGGTTGTCCATTGCTGGAGAGTGAAACGTACACACCGTGTCGCAACAGGAAACCAGAGCTATGAAGGTGGGCCTCTGCAACCGAGTGGGTTTTCTTCGCAACATGGCAGCATCCTTGTCATATGACAATGAAAATGCACTGATACTCATTTGCTATAAATACTATCTCCCAAGGTGGAGTTTAGGAAAATACTATACACTTACTTTTCTTTGCAAGAAATGTTTTTGCACTGTCAGTCGAATAATTTATCCTCCATCTGCCGCAATAGGTTTTATCTATGTACAAAGACTGCTTGCACACACTATTTGTGTACAAATATATTTTATTCTGCAGCATCTGTCTTTGATGCTTGGGTCAGGAGATAGCTTGGGCAGTATTCGGCACACACAGCTTACACACAGAATGCCTCTAGGCACATAGAATGCCAGCACAAATTCCAATTCCACACAGGCTTCCCAGTGAGCACTGACTTGCCAGTAATGGAACCCACAGCAAAATCCTCAGTTTGGGGAAGAAAGACTAACTCATAATCCAGTGAATAGCTTTATTCTTAAAAAAAAAAATTGTGTTTCTTTGCCTATTTATAGTGATTTGAGGACAAAACTTCATTCTTTTTGCCCTCTTGATCAGCAACTCTTCTAACAAATGTTAAGTACTAGTGGTGCAGTTTGAAGTCATTTATTAAGTGGCTCCTAGTTGAAACAGGGTATAATGTACAGAGCTAGGGAACCAATAGGGAGTCTAAAGAGCTTTGCAGGCTTTTACTCATTTTGAGAGGATTACGCTACATAATCTAGCACATGGATCAGCTTGAAGGGGCAAGTGGGTTCTTCAAAGCTGTGTATTTTCACACCTTTGTCTGTTCATTTCTTCTTCTTTAATGGCAATCATAAAGCATTTAGAGAGAAAGTGTAGGTTTAGACCTTCTGACAATAGCACTGGACTTCAGTGTGCCCACCTGGTTTTTAGAAGTCCCCTCATGTGAATTCTGTCGTTGGTCCCTGTCTTCCTTTTCAAGGAGAAGTGGCAGCTGACATACTAATCATCAGCCTTTTTTCTTTTTATTTTTTTTACTTCCTTGGGAAAGCAACACAAGGATTAAATCCAAAATCATAGTGCATCTTAAAAGCAGCATACCTTTAGAAATACAGGTAATAAATTACTTGTACACTATACAAAATACCCTTCCCTACGGCAGCATCACCTCTGATGCCTGAGTCATTAATAAGGGAAGCCAGAAGAGGAGGAGCAGGTGGCCTAGTCACTTTTCCAGCTTTTGTTTGTTTGTTTTTGCCATGGTTTTGTTCCAGAATCAGTATGTCATGAAGTTATTTTATTCAAGGCACCCCCAGATAACGCAGAGAAACAGACATATACAGCAAAGCATGCACCTGCCCAAGCTGGACCAATCTGAACGAAGTGAGGTTGTCTGGAGACACAAGTAGAAAAAGGGCAGATCCGAGGGGAGGACTAGTTCTAGGCAGATGTTAAGTAGCCACAGGAACACCTCCATTGTCCCTGCTGCAGCAGCCCATGCCCACCCTGGCCACCTGGAGACACAATTTCCTGTCACAAGGACCCCCCTGAACATTTCATGGCTGGAATATAAATGCCAGAGTTCTTTATATCTGTAAGGATAGAACCTTCATGGTATAACTAGATGTCAGCATTCCACACAAACACTATTCCTTGCTGTTAACTTGCTTTTCTCTTTCATAAAAGACTCGGGTTGCACTAATGGATCCCAGGAAAAGGAGACAGGCTGGTTTTATTTTATTTTATTTTTTTTAAATATTTTATTTATTTATTTAGCTGCATCAGGTCTTAGTTGTGGCCTGTGGGCTTAATTTAATGGCTCCACGGCATGTGGGATCTTAGTTCCTCAACCAGGGATCGAACCCATGACTCCTGCAGAGGAAGCTGGATTCTTAACCACTGGACCACCAGGGAAGTCCCCCAGGCTGGTTTTAAAACTCCACTTGAGGCAACCTGGACCCTGGTCCCCAGCTAGTCCTCCCTTTGAATCAACCTGGAAATAATCTTGACAAGCACATGGTTCAGACCAGTAAGAGACACAGACATGTCACATCAACAACTGAAAAAAGCCAGTCGCTGTTTCTGGTGGACAGTGAACCAAATTCCAACAACTTGGTCAAATCTCCAAGAAATCGAAAGACAGTTTTCTCCAGCAGTGTTTTTAACTGGTTCCCATGTTAGGCGTGGCGAGGGTGTGGTTAGGGAAGAGGAAGACATTTGAGGCAGGGGCTGGCCAGAGGAAGCCATGGGCTGAGTTGCAGGGAGAGAAATACAGGAAACCCCCTCCCCAGCTGGAAGCCAGCAGCACAGGACAAAGGAAAGGGGGGTGTTCAGAACGGGGTCAAGACGACCAGATGCACATGAGTGGGTACCAGGGTCATTCACAGCTATGAGCCAGTTTGGACCTGGTTATGATATGAGCAGAAAACATTCCTATTTTAAAAGAAGAGGAGGTCACTTAAAAAAGGCAGCAAGAAAGTTAAAAAACCAAAAAAAAAAAAAAAACCCAAAAAAACCCTTTTAGCCAACTCTTCCACCAGAACACACACCTATGATGGATCACGGCATTCACATTGAGTTAAAGGAGACCTGTCCCCAGTTTCCCCAAAGGCAAACCTCACAGAGAAGCACAGAACTAGGCCAAGAAATTCCAACAGCCACAACAGAAACCGTAGCTTCGACTCAGAGCAGGAGAAAAATGTATCTTAGACGAGTGCAAACACACACACACACACACACACGAGAAAAAACAAAAACCCAGAGGCAGGTTCTAAAAGTGGAACTATTTTCAAAGAAAAGCCTTTTTTTTTTTTTTAAACCCTACCGCATGAACCAACAAATTTCTGGCATTCATACATACTTAAACATTTAGCACTAATATTTGTACAGAAAAAAGTTAATAATACTAAAACATGTTACTATGATTTCACTTTTCGCCTACATCATATACTAATTTCCCCTTTCACATGCAGCTTTAATATCGTCCAAACAATGGCACAAATGAAGAAACAAAATCAACCATCTAGTCCCCACGGCCCACCACCCCATCCCCACATTAAACTCTTCGGGACTCCTCCCCTCAGCCGAGCTGAAGGACCCACAGGAGAGCGGGTGCTGACCTCTCCCCCAGCACAGGCTTCAAGGGGTCTGCACCTCTTCCTGTAAACGCAGCCAGGGGCCCACACGCCCCCTGAGCCAAGGGAAGCCGCTCTCTGTGGGTTGCAAGCCAACTAGTTTTGCAGCAAAAGAAGAAAATCATCATTAGGAGAGAGTAGGGAGGTGCGTGGTGGGGGTAAGGGGCAGGTAGGGCTCCTGGACGCATCCTGTCCAAAGCCTCAGAATGAAATCTGCCTTCAGACCAAGAGAATTGGTGGGAAAACCTCAGAATGCAACTTAAAGCATTTGGAGAAAGAAGGGAGAAAGAAATGCTTTTGTCTGTGCCAGAACAGACTTCAGGCTACAACTGTCCTACTCTCTCCTACTCGGGCGGGGCCAGCAGCATTAAACCCCAGGACAGCCGCATAAAGGTGGGACCCCCAGGGTGATGACTCAAACCCCCTCAGGTGAGTCCCGGGGGAGGCAGGTCGGGGCTGGGTGGCCAAGCAGCCAAGTCCTTTGAAGGAGAAGTTCCTACTTGTCCTATACATCCAGAGCAGGCA
Organism: Oryx dammah; assembly: GCF_014754425.2. NCBI lineage: Eukaryota > Metazoa > Chordata > Mammalia > Artiodactyla > Bovidae > Oryx > Oryx dammah. Next base: position 47,792,393 of record NW_024070188.1, on the reverse strand, counting down.
GAGGCCTGGGGCAGTGTTGAAATGAATGGGACTTACTCCCTGGCTGAGAAACCAGTTCTAACTTGGTATCTGGGAGCCAAAGCCTGCCGATTTCCGGTATAACATCACGATTCCCGCTGTTTCGATGCACTTTCCAGTGAGATGTCCAAACTCTTTCCCCACTTAGAAATCTGAACATCAACTCTGAACTCTCTGCATTTTAACTTTGCTTAGGAAAAGGTGGGGAGGAGGTGAGATATAAAAATATTCAAGCAGATTATTGTCTACATCCTAGGATGAATTCATTATTTGGCAAGATTGTTTTTCCTACATAATTATCACCTGAGTGCTTTTTTTTTTTAATTAGCTGTTTTACTTTTTGAAGTAAGAGCAAAGAATATACAGTTTACTTGAGTTATACTGAAGTGACAACTTCATTTAAGAAAATAGGTTTGACCCAAAACTCAGTGCAAGTGGCAAAGTTGACCTTGACTGTACAGTATCCGCAAAAAAAAAAAAAAAAAAACAAACAAACCCACGATACTCAACTGGCGCCATCTGACAGTGCCCAAATCAAACCAAACCAACAGAAAATAAAAGGTCTGAAATAAAATGTCAAAGAAAGCTTCCAACACTGAATTCTGTCCATAAATAAGCACAACTTGAACTGTGAAGCAAGAAAAATGACCAGGTTAACAGTTACAAACCGGTTCTAGCATCAGAGACAAAAGAAGAGGAATGTTGGAACCTGTTTATAAACGAGAAACCAAGTTTCCAGTTTTAGGATGAGAAAATTGAGGCATGCAGGACTTTTGCATAAGGAGAGAGAGAATATATTTCATATATATTATATATATAATATGTACAGTCTAGCTATAAAACTTTGATGTGTATAGAAGCTGTCTTCCATGAAAAAAGTTGAACATTCAGAAGAAATTCCTGAGATAGGGTTTGTGACATGGGCCACTGAGAAAAGAAATCCGTGGTTGGGTCCTAGAGGTGTTATAGTCTATCCCTGTAAAGACTGAAATGAACCCACAGACAGACAGCGTTGCCACTGTCGTCTTTCCTTGCCTGAACAAGGGGTAGCACCATTGTGAAGGTAACTATGTGTCGCTCCTGCTTGAAGGGAGGAGAGAATACTAAGAAACAGTATTGCTGCTAAGACCGCTGTAGTGTGCACCAGATTCCTTCTCGGTTCTTCCAGACGACAGACGAACAGCACTGCAAGCTGACCCAAGGACAGCTGTGTGGGAGAGGGCTGAGAACTCGGGGACAGGCCGTCACTGGGCGTAATCTTTCCTGGGTTGTTCATCCGTTGTACACTTATCAGTCATTTCCTGGCAGAAGTCCACGGTCACCGTTTGGCTCCTGGGTTCCAGGGGAGGCCCTCTCTCAGAGAAGGTCCCTGGGTCAGTGCCTTCCAGCCTCCGAGCAGAAGTACAGTTCTCTGAGGCGTTGCTGGGGGCCCAGGGTGGGCCGGGGGCCGCTGCCCCCTGCTCCAAGCAGCAGGGTGCACTTTCCCCCACCGCGCACTGAGGGGCGGCAAGGTTCTGCTCCACACTCAGGGGCGCAGGGTTAATACTGGGGGCTGTGGGAAGACCCACGGGTCTGAGGACAGGGCAGTACCGATGCAGGGCCTGGATTTGCTCAGGGCTCTGGATGTCTCGGCAGACTTCCTGGGAGAGGCAAGAGAAGTTGTCCAGCAGTTCTCCCATGCATGCTTTCAGCTGATTCCTCTCTGACAACAGCTTCTCTTTCTCACACACCTGGTAAGACAGGAAAAAGAGGAGACCTGATCCAGCCTGAATGGGAGGAGCTGAGACCCTGTGCTCTGTGGGAGGTTCCTACTTCAGTTTTTTGCACCCTACATTAGAGCGTAACTCGAGAGTGACTGGGGCTTCCCCAGTGCCTCAATGGTAAAGAATCTGCCTGCAGTGCAGGAGCCACAGGAGACATAGGTTTGAACCCCATGTCAGAAAGATCCCCTGGAGGAGGGCATTGCAGCTCACTCTAGTATTCTTGCCTGGACAATTCCCATGGACAGAGGAGCCTGGTGGGCTACAATCCATGGAGTTGCAAAGAGTTGGACATGACTGAAGCAACTTGGCATGCATGCATTCATGAATGACTAGGTCAGAATCTAGAAACTTAAAAGCTCCCTATCCAGGGAGCCAGGACCCATATTTTCACCATGTCTCCCATCTGAGCAGCCCGAGATGTGCCAGTGTTCCTGACACCTTCCCTGTGGCAGCTCTTCATCCTTCTCTGAGGCTTAGCCAAAAAAGTGAAAGTGAAAGTGAAAGTTGCTCAGTCTTGTCTGACTCTTTGTGGCCCCATGGGCTATACAGTCCATGGAATTCTCCAGGCCAGAATATTGGAGTGGGTAGTTCCCTTCTCTAGGGGATCTACCCAACCCAGGGATTGAACCCAGGTCTCCCCAGTTGCAGGTAGATTCTTCATCAGATGAGCCACCAGGGAAGTCCTGGCCAAGCAACCAGCAAAGTCTCCACCCACCAGAAAACTGTAGACAGTCAAGGTTCCAGTTTCCTGGTATTTGGGGTTTGAAGAGAATCAACTGAAAAACTCTTCAGTTCCCAACTTTATAGTTGAAAATCTCCCCTAGATACATTAGGGTTTGATTTCTGAAGGTCAAAAATAATTTAGCTGACCAATTCCAACTATAAGACATTTTGTAAAAAGGCAAAACTACAGAGACACACCAAGAAGGCAATGGCACCCCACTCCAGTACTCTTGCCTGGAAAATCCCATGGAGGGAAGAGCCTGGTAGGCTGCAGTCCATGGGGTCGTGAAGAGTTGGACACGACTGAGTGACTTCACTTTCACTTTTCACTTTCAGGCATTGGAGAAGGAAATGGCAACCCACTCCAGTGCTCTTGCCCGGAGAATCCCAGGGACAGGGGAGCCTGGTGGGCTGCTGTCTATGGGGTCGCACAGAGTCAGACACGACTGAAGCAACTTAGCAGCAGCAGCAGCATAGAGACACAGAAAGATCACTGTCTGCCAGGGGTAGGGGCTGGGGAGGGAGGTAAGAGTAACTGAAACACAGAGGATTTTTAGGCATGGGGACATGTCACTGTCACAGAAAATACGTATCATTATACATTTGTCCAAACCCACAGAACACACAGCACAAGAGTGAGCCCTAAGGTAAATTACGGACTTTGAGTGACTGCAATTGATCAATACAGACTCACCCACTGGAACAAACACATCACTCTGAGAAGACTATGAGTGAGCAGAGGGAAGGAGCAGGTGGGAACTCTTATTTTCCCTTCAATTTTTCTGTGAACCTAAAACTTCTCTAAAAAACAAGTATATTAAAAAAAAAAAACATAAAAATTGCAAAAAAAAAATTCAGCCACTGCAGTTTCTTATGGTTCACCCTATATCAGCACGCTCTTAGCCTTTGCAGCAGACGGACTAAACGCAACGGGTCCTCTTACGATGGCTGAGGACTGTGTAGTTAGTCTCAAGTACCCAGTCTCTCTGGACATGGAAAGTGCCCACAGCGGTGCTAAGACAAGCTTAGTGTACTAGCCCAGGGTTCTGAGATGTTCTCCTCAGAGAAAATGCCACATAGACTCTAGTGTTACTAAAATTCATCACCCTATCAGAGAGATGAATGTGGTCATAACTATCTGTGTATGGACAGAACATAAGGAATCTCCCTGAGACGCACTGCTGTGAAATGGATGGAGAATCAGGACATTTGAAGGGGTGTGAAGTGAGCCCTGACCCTTTGCAAGGGTATGCTGAGGGCTGAGGAGTGGATGAGAGAGGATGGGAAAGAGAGAGGGAAGAGAGAAGAGAGAGAGCCAGAGATCGATCAAGAGAGAGCGAGAGGAGAGTGAGGCAAACCTATGACCACGGGGTCTCCTTTACGGGAGCTGTACGTGCTGAAACATGAATGCAGTCTGGCAGGCAGTGTGGGCATGTGTGTCGGAGATAGAGATTTACACGGGGAAAGGGCACGGGCTAAAATATTTATACATTTATCAAGAAAACATGTTTTAAAGATGAAAAATAAACAGATGTACAAGTGCAACTCGAGAGAGAAATACATTTTGTGAGTTTGCAAAAGCAGAGTGAGAGCCATGAGGGAGACCAGTGGGAGTGAGTGGGCGGGACCAGCCTGTGGACACCGCCCCCCCGGGGGGCTGGTGGAAGTGGAGGTACAGAATAAAACACATCCGGAGGGCTCCCAAGGAAAGGACATCTTACACCAGTAGCTGTGCAACTTGGACCTCCTTCCCCGGACCTGCAACTCAGCAAACTGAGAGGCAACACCATCCCCGGAAAGGATCTCGGTCTCAATTCTGCCACATCTTCTTGGCCAAGTCACCTACCCCTCCATGCCCACCGACCTGCAACATGTCCTGGGCCACTTTCTAGAAGGAAGAAAATGAAATGCTCCCTGTGGCAGTATTTTGGCTCTCTGCAGGAAAGGCCATACAAATCCAGGCCTCAGTTAACAGCAAAGACGCTTTAAGTCACAGGTGTACTGTGGATGAGCACGTGGTACTCGCATTCCACGGGGAAGGTAGCACGTTATTCAAGGGGTTTCCAAAAAGGCAAGGGGAGAACTAGAAGATGCCCTCTGGTTTCAGCTGAGCAATATCAGCACAGAGCTCTAAGTTTCTGCCGGGTGTGTGGCTTAATCTTTTTCAATTTGTTCAGTATGACACAAGTACACAGAGAAGAGAGTCAATTACAAAAAGTCAGGCATTTCTCAAATATGGGTGATTAGATTTATTCCTGTACCTGGAAAAGAGCACAGGGCCGGAATTACCATAGGCATATGCTTAAGGCTCGACGGCTTATCCCCAGCAGGCCCAGCCTCGCCTGAGTACCCAGCTAAGCCAAGAAGGCTTCCAGAAGACCCACACTCACCAGCAGCAGTATCTGGCTTCCTGATGTCAGCTTAAATTAAACATTTTTGTTGCCGTTGTTACATGTATGTGCTCAGTCGCTCAGTTGTGTCCAACTCTTTGGGACCCCATGGATTGTAGCCCTCCAGGCCCCTCTGCCCATGGGATTCTCCAGGCAAGAATACTGGAGTGGGCTGCCATGCCCTCCTCCAGGGGGTCTTTCCAGCCCAGGAATGGAGTCTGCATTTCTGACATTTCCTGCATTGGCAGGAGGGTTCTTTACCACTAGCGCCACCTGGGAAGCCTCGTCGTTGCTGTTGTTAGAACAACATTAAAGAAAAATTTGAAAAAAGAAGGAATTTTCAATCCCAGGACTCAGTCACAATTTCCGATACATTTTAGGGCAACAGACATTTCTTGAGAGGCTTCAGTGGGCTTGCACTGGAGACTCAGAGATCATCAAGACTGTCCTTGTCATGAGGAATCTACAGTCTAGGGCCAGGATTGAGGAGACAGACAGCTACACAGATAATGCAAGACTAACGTGGTAAGTATGAAGTCAGAAAGGGCTCCGAGGACAGAGACTCAGCCTCACCAAAGACTCAGGAAAGGGGCTTCTAGGAGGAGACAGCAACCTGACTCTTAAGGAACAAAAGACACAGATAAGAAAACAGTCGAGGACTGTCCCAGGTAGAGGAGACACAGCCGAGGCAGGAACACAGAGGTGCAAACAGCAGGAGATGGTCTGGGGGAAGTGCACTCAGTTAGATTTTACTGGGGGTCCAGTTCAGGAAGGGAGTGGAAGGTGATACTAGAGGGGTAGACGGAGTCACAGACAGCACGGTGCATCTTGTTGAGGAACCTGGCCTTTATTGTGTAGGTGATGGGAGCTGCTGAACACGGGTACATCTTCCCTGCTTGGTGGGTGTTAATTAGATTAAAAAGAAAACAACACATGACATCCAGGACTATCTTGAGAACAGGTAACATTAAAATAAATTTTCTTTAATTTTTTAATTGCTTTACAATCCTGTGTTAGTTTCTGCTGCATAGCAACATGAATCAGCTATACCTATACATATATCCCCTCCCTTTAGCCTCATTCCTGCCCCCTACTCCCATCTTACCCCTGTAGGTGTCACAGAGCACTGAGCTGAGCCCCCTGTGCTGTACAGCAGCCTCCCACTAGCTGTCTGTTTCACACATGGTAGTGGAGATATGTAAGTGCTACTCTCTTGGTTCATCCCACCCTCTCTTTCCCCCACTGTCTCCACAAGTCCAGATATTTATTCAAAGTTTCTCAAGTGGGCCTTAGGAAGCATCACTACGAACAAAGCTAGTGGAGGTGATGGAATTCCAGTTGAGCTGTTTCAAATCCTGAAAGATGATGCTATGAAAGTGCTGCACTCAATATGCCAGCAAATTTGGAAAACTCAGCAGTGGCCACAGGACTGGAAAAGGTCAGTTTTCATTCCAATTCCAAAGAAAGGCAATGCCAAAGAATGCTCAAACTACTGCACAATTGCACTCATCTTACATGCTAGTAAAGTAATGCTCAGAATTCTCCAAGCCAGGGCTTCAACAGCACATAAACTGTGAACTTCCTGATGTTCCAGCTGGATTTAGAAAAGGCAGAGGAACCAGAGATCAAATTGCCAACATCCGCTGGATCACCAAAAAAGCAAGAGAGTTCCAGAAAAACATCTATTTCTGCTTTATTGACTATGCCAAAGCCTTTGACTGTGTGGATCATAAAAAACTAGAAAATTCTTCAAGAGATGGGAATACCAGACCACCTGACTTGCCTCCTGAGAAATCTGTATGCAGGTCAGGAAGCAACAGTTAGAACTGGATATGGAACAACAGACTGGTTCCAAACTGGGAAAGGAGTACGTCAAGGCTGTATACTGTCACCCCGCTTATTTAACTTACATGTAGAGTACATCATGAGAAATGCTGGACTAGATGAAGCACAAGCTGGAATCAAGATTGCTGGGAGAAATATCAATAACCTCAGATATGCAGATGACACCACCCTTATGGCAGACAGCAAAGAAGAACTAAAGAGCCTCTTGATGAAAGTAGAAGAGGAGAGTGAAAAAGTTGGCTTAAAACTCAACATTCAGAAAACTAAGATCATGGCATCTGGTCCCATCACTTCATGGGAAATAGATGGGGAAACAATGGAAACGGAGAGACTTTTTATTTTGGGGGCTCCAAAATCACTGCAGATGGTGACTGCAGCCATGAAATTAAAAGATGTTTGCTCCTTGGAAGAAAAATTATGACAAACCTAGACAGCATATTAAAAAGCAGAGATGTTACTTTGCTGACAAAGGTCTGTCTAGTCAAAGCTTTTTTTTTTCCAGGAGTCATGTATGGATGTGACAGCTGGACCATAAAGAAAGCCGAGTGCTGAAGAATTGATGCTTTTGAACTGTGGTGTTGGAGAAGACTCTTGAGAGTCCCTTGGACTTCAAGCAGATCCAACCAGTCCATCCTAAAGGAAATCAGTCCTGAATATTCATTGGAAGGACTGAGGCTGAAGCTGAAACTCCAACACTGTGGCCACCTGATGTGAAGAACTGACTCACTGGAAAAGATTCTGATGCTGGGGAAGATTGAAGGTGGGAGGAGAAGGGAATGACAGAGGATAAGATGGCTGGATGGCAACACCAACTCGATGGACATGAGTTTGAGTAAGCTCCAGGAGTTGGTGATGAACAGGGAAGCCTGGCATACTGCAGTCCATGGGGTCGCGAAGAGTCGTACATGACTGAGTGACTGAACTGAACTGAACCTGAACTCTCAAATGTCTTATCTTGCTCTTAGGTTCTCATCAGGACATTGGCTTACCATGAGGCAAAGGAGTGTCATGTATAGCCTGAGGACCCATACTCAGGTCTTGACCACAGTACGTGGCTCCCTCTTCTTCAGGATGCCACAGACATGGCACCTGGGATGAATTTCTAGGGTTGGGCCAGCAGGAAGGATGAGCTGAATGAGGCTGTACTGACTGCCTTCAAGGGTACGGTCAGGAACCAGAGGCCACTTGGATTTACTTCCTGTAGCTTAAGGTTGCTGATCCCAAAGAGAATGCAGACTACTGAGAGAGGGGGAGGCTTAAAAGATCAGAGAATAGTCCCAGAGACAAAAGACTCCCAGGCACAGGAAGAGGTGACAACCACTCTGAGGCAGAAGTGCAGAATTCAGGACCCCGGGGCTGCTGAAGGGCTTCAGGAGATCAGGTGGCTGAGCGGCCCCTGGTGGCAGGCTGGCATCCTGCCCCTAACCTACACCTCCGTCGGAGGCAGGAGAAAGCAGTGCAATAACAAGATCTGGGATCAGACAACCAGACTTGCATTCAAGCTCCATCACATAGTGGGGAGTTACCAAACCTCTCTGCACTCTGGTGTCCTCCTCTGTGAATGGAGATAAAGGAGTACTTAAATCATAGGGCTGATGTGAGGATTACGTGCGACATCTACTGAAAGAGACCAGAATAATACCTGATCCACATATGCAGCAATAAATATTAGCTCTCGGCTCCCGTTGAATGGAAAAGAAGAATAATTTTCTCTATGGGAGGGAAGGAACGGTAGTTTCAGATTAGCAGAGGCAAGCTATTATACATAGGATGGAGGAACAACGAGGTCCTAGTATATGGCACAGGGAACTACATTCAATATCTTATGACAAACCATGATGGAAAAGAATATGAAAAATATATGCATATAACTGAGTCACCTTGCTGTACAAAAGAAACTAACATAACATTGTAAATCAATTAGACTTCAAAAAAAAAAAACGAATCACCTCTATAGGAATGTGAAAGTCACATAGTGTTGTCCGACTCTTTGTGACCCCATGGACTATACAGTCCGTGGCATTCTCCAGGCCAGAATACTGGAGTGGGTAGCCCTTCCCTTCTGCAGGTGACGTTCCCAACACAGGGATCGAATGCATTGCAGAAAGATTCTTTACCAGCTGAGGCACCAGGGAAGGTTGGTGGTTTGAGCACACCCAGGGATGACTGCCCCTGTGATCTATACAAATGGCTAAGACATAAAATACTGACACACAATCACACAGCTGCACAGACACACATATATTACAGATGTAAAGCTGTTATTTTTTGTTAGGAACTCCTTTAAAAATCAATGCGGATGTTCCTGAATGGTGGCCTTTCTCTTTGCCTGTCTGGCCTTTGCTACTGAGAGTCTGTATCAGTCTTGGTCATTCCAGGCTGCTGACAGCAAAGGGCGGGCCAACTCACCAGTTTGCGGATTTCACATTCTAAGTTCTGAATACAGTCCAGCTTCCTCTTGCGGCAGCGCTGGGCAGCGATGCGGTTTTTGCTGCGCCGGCGGACGTCGTGAATGAACTCTAACTGCTCTGACGTCAGCTTGTGCATCTTGATCATCATCTGGAAGTCATTTCTTGGAAGGTCTGTGATTTGATCGACAGGAAATGGAAGTTTGACCTGCAACCAAGAATAACAGAACATGATTATGGCAGCTGGATTTTATAGTTTTCATTCTGGCGAGTGGAACATCAAAAAATGGTAAAATCTTTTTAATGATGACCAAGTACTATGAAAACGACTGAAGCAAGCAGTGATGATTCTTTCCTGTTTCAAATATAAATAAGATGAAATATTCAGACAGTCAAACAGAATGTGAACACACACATATTATGATGTGGTTATCATTCCTGAGATCTTAGAAGCAAACAGCATGGAAACAATGGAAAATGTATACACTGTCATGACCACAAGCACTTTTGTAAGCAGGGCTCTACAATTAGTGGAAACCCACTCCCACTGAGCCTCAACTCAGTGAAGTAACAATTTACAGACAGACACCATCTGAGGAATCATCTAAAACCCTTGAATTAAGAGAGCCCCGTACGCCTTGGAGATGCTGGAAAGATGAAACAGTGGGTGTGATTTGCAGTTACAGCAGCGTAAGGGAGACAGACATAGGGAGAGAACCTGGCGAGGCTACATCATTGTGACCTAGGAGTTAGAACTGGCTTTTAGTCTTTCCTGCCAGACATGAGACCTCAGGCTGGTCACCATACTTTTCTGAGCCTCAGTTTCCTCATCTGCAAAATGGGGCATGCTTTTTAGCTGCACAGTGCTATTATATACCCATGAGGCACTATGGATTGTTGGAAAATAAAATGGCCCACACTCTCACATTTTCTTTTACAATGTGATGCTGACCTTCCCCTGTCAAAAGGTGGAATACATGTTCCTGCCTTTTGACCAATACAATGAAGTGGGAGTAATCCATGTAACTTCTGATGTGACATCATAAAAGCTGTACAGTATCTTCTTAGGCCTCTTAGACCAGGGCCAACCTCCAGGCTGTGGACCAGTACCTCCTGACAGATCAGCGGCAGCATTTGATTAGAAATAAAAGGCACAATAAATATAATGTGCTTGAATCATTCAGAAACCATCTTCCCCACAATCAGTCTGTAGAAAAATTGTCTTCCACGAAATCGCTCCCTGGTGCCAAAAAGGTTGCAGACTGCTATCTAAGATTGTGCTCTCTTTAGGACACCTTGTGGAGAAGCCCAGGTAGAGAGGAACTGAGGTCTCCAGCCAACAGCCAGCATCACCTCATCAGTCCCATGAATGAGCCACCTTGGATGAGGATCCTCCAGGCCCAGGTAAACCTCCAGGGGTTGCCTCCTGCCAACATCTGACTTAAACCCCATGAGATATTCTGAGCCAGGCATGCTCGGATCAGCCACTTCTGAATTCCAGACCACAGAAACAATGAGAGATGTTAAATGATTGTTTGAAGCTTCAAAGTCTTGGGGTGATGCGTTGCATGGGTGTGTGCTAAGTCTCTTCAGCTGTGTCCGACTCTTCGACCCTATGGACCACAGACCACCAGGCTTCTCTGTCCATGGGATTCTCCTGGCAAGAATACTGGAGAGGGTCGCCATGCTCTCCTCCAGGGGTTCTTCCCCACCCAGGGATCGAACCTACAGTTCTTACATCTCCTGCATTCACAGGCAGGTTCTTTACCACTAGTGCCACCTGGGAAGCCCTGGGATGATTTGTTACGCAGCAACAAATAATTGATGCAGATACTGTTTTCAGCAAGAGTCTCACTTTCAAATTCTTGCAAATCAAGGAAAAGGTGAGCATCCTCCAAAGAAAGAACACTAGTCATTTTAGAGATGGATCTGTGTCCTAATGCTTCTTTAGCATTTAGCAGAGAACCAACGTTCTCTCAAGCTTCCTCAGCACCCACAAGATAGAGAACACAGACCAGCACCTTCCAGCAGTCTGCCACTAACCCCTCAGGAGCCCCCATGAGGCAGAGACTTCAGGAGTCAGCTCTGGGCCTCTTCAGAAGCTTCTGGAAGTGGAAGGTTGAGTGTTGCTTGGCCAAGACACAGTGTTTCCCAGCTCAAGGGCTGAGCTCCTGCTTACCCCGACGAGCTCCTGCTTACCCCGACGAGCTCCTGCTTACCCCGAGCATCTGCTTTGAGTACACCAGCAGATGGAGCTATAAACCCAGACTTCGTTCAGGCCCTAGCCCAGCGCTGTCCAATGCAAACAACGCGAGCTGCCAGTGGGATTCTTACGCCTTCTAGTAGGAAGTGAAAAGAAACAGGTGACACTAATTTTAATAATATATTGAATAGGACCCAATGTAGCTAAAATATTATCAACAGTAATCAGCATAAAATTAATGAGATATTTCACTTTTGGGGGGATACCACATTTTCAAAACCTAAGGTGCATTTTATACTTGGGTGTGCCTCACCATGCAGACTAGCCTCATTTCCAGGGCTCAGTAGCCACATCCGGCGTGTGCCTCCTGTACTGGACAGCATAGCTTTAGCAGACGGAACAAGTCGACTAGAGTGAACTTGGATAACCAGAGGAACAGATAGGTCACTCTGGGTTTAACTGATCAAAATCCTTTTGGTGAAGAAATGGCCCTACAGAACCTACAGGGTTATGTCTGGGCCGTTCAGGGAGTGGGAGGAAGATCTTTAATCCTGAGCTCAGGCTTTTGCTTTGGTTGCATCAGAGGCAGGCAGACCCTGAGTGAGTCTGGCCCCTGGCATTTGTGGTTCCTTAATCCCTCGGCACAAAGGCAATCCTACTAAATGATCATTTGCCTTCCTGCGGCTGGGTGCGACGGCTCAGTCAGGTTTCATCACAGCTCTGAGCCTGTGCGACGTGGCATTTGCTGAAGGCTCCCGATGGGCGCCCTGACTGAACTTCCATAGGGCGACCTCTGTCCCATGACACCTGTCCAGTGCTGGCTTAGGAGGGCAGAAATCCCCACAGTCCATATAACAGCACAGTCGGCTCAGCCCTGCTCCAACTGCTAATGATGGGCGGTCGGCACAAACAGCTCCTTGTTAGGGGCCCAGCAAAGGGCTTTGTCCACAGGCTGTGTTTGCACAGGGCTTATAATGATACGAAAGAATGTTTGATTTCCCTTTTATATGCCTTGGATAACAAACAGACTCAGATCCTGGACAGTACTTACACAACACAGAGGTCTGTCTGTTGGGCACATGGATGTCCCCACACCAGGCAGCAGGCGTGTTTTCACAACAGGAGTGACAATGCTTTGGGCCTCATGGCATCTCCCCCTCTGCTGACAACAAAGCAATTCTGCTGATGCTCTACATAGTGTCTGCTTATTTTCAGACAGAATATATACCTATGGCTCAGGGCACAGGGAAAGTCACAAGGCCTTCTATACCAAGGGCTACTGTATTTAACATTCTCTAGACAGCCTATATATATATATATAAAACCCACTATGGTAACAGCGCTGAGGTTGACAGGAAAGAGGAAAAATCAACAATGATGGTTTCAAAGTCCTTGAAGCAAAAGGCCATATAACTTTTCAGCAGAGCTGTTGCAACTCAAGCTGCTCTGCAGAGGTTGAAGGAAAACTGTCCACTATAGACTTTCTTCCATGTGAAAAAAACCCTCCCAGCCCCGACTACTCTGGTCTCTTTCTAAAGTGTGCTGCGACCCCTCGAGCAAGGGAGGGCTTCCCCCAAATACCAAAGGGAAACCCCTGACGTTTTTCTTGGAAAGGTGTGGCAGAAGCCTTACCACAGCTATTTGCTAATTTTAGGGTAGGAAGTTCCAAACTGACAGGCATCTTCCCTGGAGATAAATGTCAGCTACAGACCCACTGAGGGGCTGGGAAAACGTTCCTTTCCCAGGCTGGCAGGCACCCATCTATTCCTCAAATGGGCTCAAAAGTCAGCTAAAGTGACTTGGCCTTGGACACTGAGAAGCCTGAGGCCTTCCTGCCTTTCTTCCAGCAAACTTTTCCAACCCAGATAGACCCAATAGGGCTTCACATCTTATTTACTGTCCCTCCACCCACTGATTCCTCCAGGATTTCACTTCTCGGAGGTGACACAGTTTTCATTCCCCAGACCCTCATAAATAGTGAGGAGATGGGATGCAAAGTCCAGCGAACCAGCAACATCACCTGTTAAGCGGCCAGCCTGCAGCTACATTCAGTGATCAGTCATGCATGAGGCTCAGCATAGAGGCACAGAAAGCTGACCAGGCTGTTTAGAAGGGTGAGGGCCCAAGGGGTCCAGGGAACACATGGTCTCTTTAGACAGTGGTGCCCAGCTTGGCTTGTCAGTGGAGACTCACTCTGAGTGTCAGGGGCATCTTGGCTTGTCTCATCCTCTAAGGACCACGGTGGAGGATGTTTTTACCTGGGACTCTGGGCTGGGTCAGTATTAATCAGAGGAGGGGATTTCACTCCTGGGGGCTCCATCTCACTCTGGAGCCGATGGTGAAATGAGTGGCCCCTGCGGTGCAGGTAACCTCTGGCCCCAAGGGCTGACAAAAAGTGGAAGAGGCTGTGACATTTGGACAGTGAATGAAGCTTAAATATTCCTCCTCAGGGGCCCCACCATGGGATGCTGCCAGCTAGGCCCCAGGGGCTGGCACTTCTTTCTCATCAGACAGAAATCAGCTGTTCCCTTTCTCTCTCCTGCCAACACCTACCCTGGTTCTACCGCTCAAACAACATCCCCTCTCTTCCAGTGAAACAAAAATTTCATTTAAGAATTGTATGAGAAATATAACTTCTAGCAGCAAATTCAATTATGAGACCAAAGAGAAAAGAATTCCCACTCCCAAACACCAATTCTCCTGGGCTTCCCTGTGACCTTTGCCACCTGGCACGCTTGTTACAGGCTGGTGATCAGCCGGTACTCTGGCTACCTCACCTCGCCATGCCTCTCAATACACATCTCACTTGCCTGATGACTTTGGTGTGCTGGATGGGAGCTACTGGAGAGGCAGGACAGAGATGCAAATGTTGCAGAAAAAGGCGAAAAGAAGCATCTCTTTCGTCTAGAGATCCCAACTAGAAGCACCAGCCCCTGGGGTCAAGCTTCAATCCTATCTCCTTTCTTGGTTTCACTATTAGATGCTGAGCAGAAGCTGCAGGAATTGGATCCTGGGAGAAGGCAATGGCACCCCACTCCAGTACTCTTGCCTGGAAACTCCAATGGATGGAGGAGCCTGGTGGGCTGCAGTCCATGGGGTCGCTAAGAGTCAGACACGACTGAGCGACTTCACTTTCACTTTTCACTTTCAGGCATTGGAGAAGGAAATGGCAACCCACTCCAGTGTTCTTGCCTGGAGAATCCCAGGGACGGGGGAGCCTGGTGGGCTGCCGTCTATGAGATCGCACACAGTCGGACACGACTGAAGTGACTTAGCAGCAGCAGCAGCAGTACCCTGAGGATCTTAACAGCGCAGTCACCTCTCCAAAACCTGTAACATTTATGCTCTTTTTTAAAAAAAGTTTCTAGCTGTGCCACGGGGCATGTGAGATATAGTTCTCTGACCAGGGGTCAAACCCACACCCCTGCATTGGAAGCCCAGAGTCTTAACCACCGAACCTCCAGGGAAGTCCCTAACACCAATGCTCTCGAAAGCCCCTCAGATTCCTGTGAGCTGTCTGGGGATCTGATGCCCTGTGGGCTCACGATTCCAGTCCTCTTTGAATGCAGACAGCCGGCTTTGAGCCGGGCAGATGCCAAAGACAAAACCTCTCTGCCAAAGACAAGCTTCTCACACAACTGTCCTTCTAAGCTCTAATCTTGCGGTCCAGTTTCTGGAACAAACACAGGACATCTAGAATTTAGTTGTGATGCTACGATTACTGAGCCGTGTGATCCCAGGCAAGTCTTTTCCTTCTCTGTCCTGAAGTTCTTTGAGGATCTGGGAGTCAGAGGGATCCAACATCTGTCCTACTTAGCTTACAGGGTTGCCATGAAGAAAAAAAATTGGATAACAGATGGAGAAAGTGCTTTGAAAAGTTGGAATTGCCTTATAATTATGAAATGTTACTAATATCAGTAGTAGTTGTAGCAGTAGCATTAGTGTTTCAGTTTGTCCACCATCTTTCTTTGTCACAGAGTTTCTTCTTTCGGTCATAAGGTATGCTTTGGAGTTCCAGATGCTAACAGTCTTTCTAGCCAATATGAAAACATTGTTTTCATTAGAAATATGGCTGAGTTCCATGCTGCCCAGAATGGTTTTCCTTTTATTAAGCAGACCAACGATAGTTACTTTTAAAAAGATTTCTGATTCAACAAGCCACAAAAACGACTGTAAAATCTTTATATCCAACATATGTCTGGAAGTCAACATCTGGGTGGAAGAGTTAAGAGTCAGACATGGCTCTTCGATAACACTTCGGTGTTTGTTCTGGACCTTACTTTTCCCTGCCCTCACACATCCACAAGCATACACGTACACACAGCATCCTCATCTGCTTTTACCACTCTTGATACGAAATGTGTTAATAAAACAAATCCAACTAATCAATACCTTTGACTATATAAATAAACTGTCTTCCTGCTGCTTCTTTATTAAAATCTACAGTAATGCTTGCGGTACAAAACTATTCACTAAGACTCTTACTACTTGGCACATGCTTGTGACTTTTTAATAATTTTCAAATTCTAAAAGCAAACCTATAAACCACAATGAGGTACTATACCACTAGAACAACTATATAAAAAAAGGACAGTAACAAGTGTTGATGAGGGTGCAGAGAAACTGGATTCCTCATACAAGGCTGGTGGGAATATAAAATGGCTCAGTTACCTTGGAAAACAGCCCAGTAGTTCCTCAAAAGGCTAAACTTAGAGTTATCATATGATTTAGCAATTCCACTCCCTGGTATATAACGAGAAGAACTGAAAATTTATGTCTACAAAAAACCTGAACACAAATACTCTTTATGGCATAATCAATAATAGCCCTCAAATGGAAATAGCCCAGCATCCCTCAACCAATGAATGGATCAACAAAGTTAGTGTATCTACACAGTGGAATATTATTCAGCAATAAAAAGGAGAGAACAAATACATGATAAAGTGCCAGGCGGATACAGTGATAGCATGCTGTATCATGCTGTACAGCAATGCTGTATTGAAAACAGGCTAAGTGATGAAGCGAGACACAAAAGGCCACATGGCTAGATTCTACTGAAATGAAACATCTGGAATAGGCAAATCTACTGGAGACAAAGGTATATTAATAATTTCTTGGGGTAAGGCAGAGAAGCCAATGGCAACTCACTCCAGTACTCTTGCCTGGAAAATCTCATGGATAGAGGAGCCTGGAAGGCTGTAGTCCATGGGGTCGCCAAGAGTTGGACATGACTGAGCGACTTCACTTTCTCTTTTCACTTTCATGCATTGGGGAAGGAAATGGCAACCCACTCCAGTGTTCTTGCCTGGAGAATCCCAGGGAGGGCGGAGCCTGGTGGGCTGCCCTCTATGGGGTCGCACAGAGTCGGACACGACTGAAGCAACTTAGCAGCAGCAGCAGTGGCAGCTTGGGGTAAGGGAAGAGGGGAATGAGAAGTGATTGCTACTGGATACTGTATTTCTTTTTTTGAGGTGATGAAAATATTTTGGGATTAGACACTGTAATGGTCATACAACTTTATGAATCATTAAAAACCACTCTATTTTTCACATTATCAGAGTGAATTTTATGGTATATCAATTGTATTTCAATTAAAAAAAAAAGCTGTGTGATATACGTACACAGAAATCAAACATTATAGGAATACACACAAATAAATCTTTCCCTATATTCCCTCTCCAAGTTTGCCTCCCATTTCATCTTATTATCTATACTGCTCTTATTGTTTATAATATATTTATAAAGTAAACTAGAACCATGTTATGTATACTGTTTGTTTCTTTTTTCACTTAATATGACCTATTCATTTTTTCATAATTGGAAGAAAAAAAATTCCCACGTTGACTTTTTAGGTATGAAGGCATGAAGAAACATACTGATCACTTGATTACATAAAACTTAAACTTTTTTAGATGGAAAAAGATACTATAGACATAGACTAGGAGAAATAAAAATTTAAAAAAATAACAAATAATTCAAGAAACTTAATGATAAAGGTCATGGTTCTGAAATGACTTGACAATTATCAAACGTAATTACTTTTCAAGATTTGTGCTTGTGCTCAATTGCTCAGTTGTGTCCAACTCTTTGCGACCCTATGGACTGTAGCCCACCAGGCTCCTCTGTCCATGGGATTTTCAAGGCAAGAACACTGGAGTAGGTTGCCATTTCCTTCTCCAGGGCATCTTCCTACCCAGGAATCGAACCTGCTGCTGCTGCTGCTAAGTCACTTCAGTCGTGTCTGACTCTGCGACCCCAGAGACAGCAGTCTCCCAGGCTCCTCTGTTCCTGGGATCGAACCTGAGTCTCCTGCAAATCTCCATATATATGAACAATTTTTATTTCATGATAAACAAAGACCAAAAATTTAGTTTTAAAAAACAGACTAGGAGAAGATACAGGCAATACGTGCAAGAAAGGATTAATATTCTTAAATTAAGGATTCTGTAAACTCATTAAAGTCAAACACCACACACACACACACACACACACACACACAAATGGACAAACGGCAAGTCCAAGAAAGAAAATACAAATGATGAATACATATAAGAAAAATATCAACTGCATTAGAAGTCATCATTTTTTGTCCATCAGATTGGCAAATGTAAAAGGATTGGTGACCACTACTACTGGCAAGAACAGGGGGCAATGGACACGCTCATAAGTTTTGCTGGAGGATGTGTGAATTGCTACCACCTTTTGAGAAAGTAAATAGGCAGTATTTAACAAATGAGTACAACCTTTAACCCACTTATGGAACTTTAACTCACAAAAATAAAAGCACTGCCACTAAATAAATATGTCCACAAGAATGTTTATTGCAGCAATGTTTGTAAGAGGGAAATACAGGAATTGGAAATGTCTGCTGATAGGTGATCACTGAGTCAGCTGTGATGACAGGAACCAAGGATATTAAGGAAGCTTGTGTTAACCGTACATAGTTGACCTAGAGGCATGTACACAGCAGACAGCTATGTGCAACAAGCAAGCTGCTCAGTAATTAAATGTGTGTTGTGCTGTGCTTAGTCACTCAGTTGTGTCCAACTCTTTGCAACCTCATGGACTGTATCCAGGTTACTCTAAATGTTATTAAAATAAAACCCAAACCCACAGACATGTGCATATGTTTATATATTATTGTAGGCACAGAGAAAGCCTGATAAATTTGGTACATTACGGGCTTGGTATGTTCTGCTTGATTATTTTTAAAAAGGAACTTCAAAAAGATGGTTGTTGATAAAGGACAATATTGTGCTTATTTAAACTTTCCTCAAAGCTGGAGAATACTTAGGATGAGAAGTCAACATTGATGAGATGGGAGGGTAAAGAGAGCATAACTAGAAATCAGAATATTCTGTTCACTTGGAAAAGAAGTCACCTGGAAACTTACATGAGAGCAGATCAGGGCAGAGTCAGCCCAAGAGATACTGGCTTCTGAATCATTTATGATTCACTTTGTGAAGGGTTTGCTTTCAGTGTTATCGCTGGAGACCACAATTCCACTGGGGTCAAAGAAACTCCCCAAAGCAAATAATTAGCTCAAAGAGAAGCAGTCATGCTCAGTCCCTGGGACAGTTCTTGGAAAACCTAATCTCTTCTACTTTAGGAAAATGAAACGGTCAAATTGGGAAAACCTTAACTTTACTATAACAATTCTACCCAAAATGTACTGAGAGGGGCTAAATGTGACTCCTGAAATGGCACTGAAATTTGGAAAATTCCTTTTGAGACTGTTTAGGAATGTAAAGAATAGATTCATTTTTTTAAAGTGGAAATAAAAATATTTTTGAAAATAGTATATATTTTTTGAGGGGAGACTATTACTGTTCATGACTACTGTGTAGGCTGAATAATTTCTCCATTTCACTGATTCATTTAAAACTGAAAAGTTCTAGGGACTTCTCTGATGGTCCAGTGGTTAGGAATCCACCTCCTGATGCAGGGAAGTTGGGTTCGATTCCTGGTTGGCGAATCAAATCCCACATACCTCAGGGCAACTGAGCCTGTGCTCCCCAACCAGAGAGAAGTTCGTCTACTGCAATGACGAAGCTCCCACATGCCACATCTAAGACTCAGTGAAGCCAAAACAACACAAACCCTGCAAAGTTCTAAGACAGACAAGTGGTAAAGCCTCAACACAGGAAAGATACCTGTGCCCTTGTTGGTGGCATTCAGTTTCAAGAATTCACTTCAAGTTCTCTTTGGGGATGTAAGAGAGATAAAAGGAGATTTTTCTGAAACTGACAGGTCCTTGGACATATGCAGCTGTCATGAACACACACCCTTTTTAGTTAATGGTAGGGCTCCTCTTAAGAGAGAGACAAAAAGAAAGAAAGACTGAGAGACATTTGTCTTTTTCACGAGACATGTATCCTTAGAGAAATCATTATGCCAATGGACTCAGTGACTGGGCTTCTGAATCAGGAATGCTTATGAATAATTTCAGGGGAAAGAAAAGAAAACCTCCTACAAGTTGTGATCAGAGAGAAAGAAATGAGTGAAGAGAGAGAGAGAACACAAACTTTAACTGTTCTGACCAAACCTCCACCTTCTCAGGTGATGGACCCAGATGTGACTCTGGCTTGGGACACTGAGCCCAACCCTCCATTCCAAACCCTAGGGGATACAGTGTACTCAAACAGTTTCCTATTCAAATTTCCTTTTCATTGTCTGTTAGCTAAACAAAATCCTTTCAGTATATTTCTCTTTCCATTTCTGCTGGGCAGTAATGGAGGAGTGGGGACCAGGCTAGGTAGAAAGCAAGGACGTGACCACAGGGCATGTCTGTAGTTGGTACAGGGAGCTTTGGAAGCTGTTTGCAAAACATGCCCAATCGAAACCCTTCAGGTGCTTCTTGCCAACCTCACAGAGGGCTGAATAAACTGCACGTGGCTCTGTGAAAAGCCAGCTCACCCCATGTGGCATTTCTGCTGTCTGGTTGGGTTAACGTCCCTGATTTACTAGAGGCTAATATCCAGGGAGCGCAGACGTGGATGAAGTGCACTGGCCTAATGAGAATCACACTTCATTTCTGCCTGTGTTTTTCGGAGATGCAGTTCTCAGGAGGGGCTTGGCACTGGGCTTGCTCTGAGACACAGGTGGCAGTCTCACGTGGGGTCCCTGGCAGTCACTACCAGATCATGACACAGACACCCTCAGCTCTTTCTGGGAGCTTCTCGTGTTACAAGGGAAGGGGGATCACCTGCGGTGTCCATTCTTTCCTCTCCTTGGCCACGTGAGTCTCACTCACGCTGTGGCTGGCGTTGCACCTGCTTCCTCTCCCAGCAGTGGGAAGATATGGATGGAGCCTTTGGGAATTTTTACCTAGAAAGCACTTCACTTTTAGTGTGGACAAGAACTGCTACTCAACCCCACTGCTCCTTAAAATGACTCTCACCGTTTGTGGGGCCCTTGGGCAATGACCCATGATACGGTGAGATGCGACCGACAAAGGTGCTTCCTCAGTGATACTGGGGCCAGGATGGATGGTGAGCTGTCCATCACCTGCATTCACAATGGACAAGGGATGACTCCAGGGTCCCTGTTGACAAGGAAACTTAAAGGTGCTGGGAAAGCATGGGCTTACTGTGAATCTCTCCAGTTTCAATCAGTCAATTTTGAAAGCAATTTTATATTTTTCTTCTCACTGAAGAAGCGAGGGGCAAGGATGAAGGTGACAGGTATGGCATTCTTTCAAAGCAGATGGGGGTGGGGGGGGCAGATCTGAAGTACCTGCACATGCTTTCAGGCATCAGACTTTTTTCCCACTAAGCTCTTTGCCTCTGCTTTTTGAGGACTGATATCTCGATCAAATTTCAAGTGCTGTCTGGAGCAAAATGGTTAATTCTGAATCACCTTGAAGCATTCTGCCTCTGTGGATGGGGGGGGTGTGGATGTGTGATTTAGTCGCTCAGTTGTGTCTGACTGTGACACCATGGACTATGGCCTGCCAAGCTCCTCTGTCTCTGGGATTCTCCAGGCAAGAATACTGGAGTGGGTTGCCATTTCCTTCTCCAGGGGGCATCTTCACCACACAGGGTTTGAACCCAGGTCTCTTGAACTGCAGGCAGTCTCCTGCATTGCAGGCAGATTCTTTACCGACTGAGCCACCAGGGGAGGATGGGGGAGGCGGTCCCTTAACTGAAAAGCTTTAATCTTGGCAAACAAGAACAATCTGGCAGGGGTGGGGGGCAGGGGGAGTCCAGATGAAGGACTGAGGGGTGGATCACATGCTTGAATTTATGCGGGTTCCCTACCTCCTGGCCCCTGTCCTGCACAGGACACGACTCACTGTCTGCTTCCGAGAACGATCCGGATTCGTCGCTGGAGTTGGTTCCGTAAGACTGCTCACATTTAATCTGGGGTCGGACTTGGTTGTACATTCCGTCTCCCATCAGGCCTGGTTCCTGATGTTCTGTGGCAAGGAATCTGGCTCCCTGGGAACAGGGCGAGGAGGAGAACTCGCAGAGAGGGAGGCTGCAGGGCGAGCCCCCACTCCCGTCCTCTGCGTAGGAGTAGGAGGAGCACGAGCTGGAAGTCCTTGTCCTGGTCTCCAACGGGGGCGAGCGAGGGCACACTTTGATTGGCACCGGGCAGCTAGTGTTGGGCCGCATCCTTCCTGGCAAGTGGTCCGCCATCAGCCCACCGTGAGGATAGGCCTGTGAGCTGGGGAGGGACTGACCGGCCCCCACCCACAGGCCCTTTGGCACCGGCTCGGAGAGGTCTTTGTCCAGAGCGCTTACCCCAGAATACGAGTGCACCGCGGTGCTCACTTGGTCACAGGCGCTGGAGGAGAAGATGACGCTTCTCCGGTCCAGCTCTCCTTCCTGTTTACAGAGAGCCTCCAAGCCAGGCCCCTTGAGGGGCGACCCCATGGTGAAGCTGGACGCGTCCTTCTGGCCCATGTGGGGCTGTCCGTAATTCCCCGGGAAAGGGGCGTAGTCAGTTTTAAGGTCACCCTGAGTGATCCCCTTGTCAAAAGGGCACGCTGAACTCCTGGCAAAGTGCTGCTGAGAGGTACCGGGCAAGCCGGACGACTCCACACTTTTTGTTATGCTGAACAGAGACCTTAAGCAGGATGGGGAGGGCGCGCCCCTGGACCTCTCCAGGCAGGCGGCCCCGGTAGGGGGCGCGGGGACGGGAGCGGGGGCGGGGCTGGGCTGTTTCCGGTCCATTTCCACGTCGCCGGCTCGGTCTTTGACGTCAGGCTCATCTCCGGACAGGCAGAGCGTGATGCTCTCTTCTTCGTTCTCCTCGCTGGGCGGCTCGCTTTTAATCTGCCCCACGGCAAGCCCTGGTTTGAGGCTGGTGCCAGAGTGATCGTCACTGAATGTGCTTGCAAAACCTGAGGTACTGTGTGATGATGCGTTATAGACATTCTTGGTACATGCAAGCTGGTATTTCTTGTATCTGGGGTACTGCGTTAACGCGTCCTTGGCCGAGCTCTCCTTGGTGTCCGCGGGCACGTCGGACTCGGGCAACAAAACTTCTTCCTTCTCTGCCACTGGGATGGTGGTGGCCTCAAAGCTGATGGGGTCTGGAAGCATCTGGTCCCTAGGGCAAGCCATCTTGGCCGTATCCGAATCCATCGTCTCCTCCTCTTCGTCCTCCTCCTCTCCCGCGCTGTCCTCGGGGTCCTCGTGCGGGCGCTGGCAAGCAGCATCCTTCCGGCACACGAAGAGGCCATCCTCGCTGTTCAGGAGCTGGGTCTGCAGGAAGCTGAAGCAGGAGTCCTCCAGGTTGTGCATGCGCAGGAACTCCGCACAGCGGATGACCTCGCGGATGTTTTCTCTGCTGAGTAACAGCTTGGCGGTGTAGGCGAATTGCAACAGCGGCCCAAACCCCCTGGCCGTGACCTGCAAAACAAACAGGGAAATCGCCAACCGTTACCGTCAGCACTGCTATTGTCCCGAATCTCTCAACTGAAGCAAGATAACCAGACAGCGCTAATGTCCCAGGATAAAGACTGCAAAGGAGCAGTTAATCTCATCCTGGGTCAGCAATGATTCGGTTCCCAATAATTAGGGCCTGTCTCGTGCACGCCAGTGCTCAACTCATCACGATACACAGAACTGAAAATCACCAGGGTCAAGTGGCTAAACAAGATGACAACGGGTTCAGTGTTTACACTAATGAAATATCCTGGCAAAAATGCACGGTAACAATGGGACGCCTATTAATTTCTCTCCCCATCTATCCTGTTGAGAGCCATTGTACATCAGGAGTGCTGCGATGCTTCTTACAGCTCGCTCGAGCCAAAGAAAGCGTTATAATTTTGTCAACTGCAAAACCGGCAATATGGCCCTGTTAAAAACCGGAAAGTCCATGGGGCTTTGAAAATAGTTTTTTTGCTCACTTACAAAGTTAAAAAGAGACATTAAAAGCAACTCCTATTTTTTTTGCTCACTCATCATGGTTTCTAGTTGAGATTTGCCAGCCATCATGTCATATCCCATCTTAACAATGATACCAGAGATGACAGTCCTTAGCAGTGTTCTCAACAAGAAATTAACTCTTGGCCCATAAAACGAGGTTGGAGGGGGGGGGCGGGCGCAGAGGGTGTTAAAAAACTAAACAAACTGGCTGTCATTTAAATGGTTGAAGCTGCTGAATGGCACGGGGCATGGGCAATTCTTTCCCTAATTATAAGCAGCAGCTCTGCCACACAGCTGTCTTCTTTCCTGGTAAATCTTCAGGGGCTGAGCCTACTGTCATGTGCTGCTCATCCATTTCATTTTACACAGATTGGGAATGTGCTATTTATGCACAGCATGTGTACATGGGCATGCGTGCATGCACACAAACATGCGGAATGACTTAGAAATACGTTGCCTAAGGCCGGTTGTTTTTTCAGATGGAAATGGATGAAACCTCCTGGTGGTCAGGGCAGGCTTCCTTGTGTGTGTCTGTGTTCAGTCACTCAGTCGTGTCTGACTCTTTGCCCTTACACTATACACAAACCCATGCATTCTCTAAGTTCTTGCAAGCACTGCTGATCCCATAAGGAAGGGAAGGGAGGCACATTCATGAATCACATGTACAAAACAAATGAAAGCAGTGGTCATGGGGTCCTTGCTGGAAGCTATAGTAGCAGTGATTAAAAAATCTCTGCTAGGGGAATAAATGTGGAGCAAGATAAACCAGCAGGCTTGGTAAAAGACTGCTACAGGAACAGAATTCAGCACAGCCCAGGCTCTTGTGAGGACCTGAAACTGTTGTTCAAAATTCCGCTCAGACATCGCTCCTCTGGGAGCCCTCTGCAGACCTCCTAGAGATTGAATGACAGCATCCTCTCAGTCCCCATGGCCGGAGTAAGGAAATACTCAGTCTTCCCCAAGGCAGCACTGATTTTACAGCATTACACCTTGTCTTTTAAAAATTTATTTGGCTACACCAGGTCTTAGTGGTGGCACATGGGCTCTTTAGTTTCAGCATGTGGGATCTGGTTCCCAGACCAGGAATTGAGCCCGGGCCCCCTGCACTGGGAGCTTGGAGTCTCAGTCACTGGACCACCAGGGAAGTCCCTATATCACTGCATTCTAAGGGAATGCCTAGCAAGGTAAATTTCTTAGATACAGAGATGACTGGAATTTTAATTGTTAATATTTAAAAAATACTTTCAATAAAAACCTACCACAAAAACACATGACTGCAAGACCCACATTATAGTTCTACAAAGGCAATCAATCACTGCCATCTCCCTTTTATTGTACTTAATTGTGTCTTTCTACCAGGCAAGGCTATGGTTTTTTCCAGTAGTCATGTATGGATGTGAGAGTTGGACTGTGAAGAAAGCTGAGTACTGAAGAATTGACGCTTTTGAACTATGGTGTTGGAGAAGACTCTTGAGAGTCCCTTGGACTGCAAGGAGATCCAACCAGTCCATTCTAAAGGAGATCAGTCCTGGGTGTTCTTTGGAAGGACCGATGCTAAAGCTGAAACTCCAGTACTTTGGCCACTTCGTGCAAAGAGTTGACTCATTGGAAAAGACTCTGATGCTGGGAGGGATTGGGGGCAGGAGGAGAAGGGGACGACAGAAGATGAGATGGCTGGATGGCATCACAGACTCAATGGACGCGAGTCTGAGTGAACTCCAGGAGTTGGTGATGGACAGGGAGGCCTGGCGTGCTGCGATTCATGGGGTCGCAAAGAGTTGGACACGACTGAGTGACTGAACTGAACTGAACTGAACCAGTGGACAGCAAAGTTTCTTCAGATCAGGGGCTTTTTCATTTCTCTTTGTGACTCTGAATCTAACTAGGGTCTCTAAATATCTGATAAAAGCTGGTATAGTGCTGAATATGTCAGAAGTTCAACTGAGCCCCTAACATAAAACTACAGTGTCGAGAAAGTGACAACACAGTTTGTTTGGTAAGTTTGGTCTCAGATTACTTTTGGAGAAAGGCATTGTGTCACCCAACAAACTACACCAATTAACTAATCAACAGTGGGTGGGGGTGCTTATTTGCTGTGTCCCCTAGTACCTGTGGGCTTCCCCGTAGCTCAGTTGGTAAAGAACCCGCCTGCAAAGTGGGAGAACTGGGTTCGATCCTTGGGTTGGGAAGATCCCCTGGAGAAGGGAAAGGCTACCCATTCCAGTATTCTGGCCTGGAGAATTCCGTGGACAGTACAGTCCATAGTATCACAAAGAGTCGGACACGACTGAGTGACTTTCACTCACTCACTCACCCCTAGTACCCATATCGAAAGGGAGCACATCTGACCATGTTTGTTCTACTAAGTTGACATGGCAACAGATTCAGCAGATGTCTGTTTTATGTACTTTTCTCCCAGGAACCTTTAAAAGGGGGTGTAAGATAAGGAAGTGCATATTGATAAGTAACTAAAGAAGGTTGCAGAGAATGTCACAGGACCCATTTCTTCATTGTAACATGGCTCCACCACAAAGACAAAGTGGCAGAATCAAGACAGATTTGAGTCCTTCATCAGGAAGCATCCTCTGCTCCCCCCAAGGCAATCTGCCAGTTGCAGAGTGCATAATACACATCTTGAGTTCTGGCAGATGCGCTCATCATATGGGAAATCTGGGAAACTCATCTCAATGCTATTTATTTATTTTTTCATACAGCGCTCCTTACACTCTGATCCCCATTTTTTTTTTTAATGTTGATGTGGTCTCAGTAAGCTGTACCACTGCCCTCATTATGACTGCGTTAAAGAAAATTCCTAAAGAGGCTAACAGACATCCATAGGTGTCACTACATCAGTCCTGGGAGCCACCACCTGCCTCAGGGCAGCACGGAGCTGCAGGAAGCTCTCCACTTAGGGCCAGGCTGTTCCTTAAATGTAGGAGTGGGGCCAAGGATGCCAATAAGCACAGTCTCCACATCCCAAATCAGTTCACCAATCCTTTTGGGTTCAGGAGACATGACGAGCTTGAAATGATGGTCACATGCTCACAAACAAGTCAAGAATAAAAACAGGGTTGTAAACTGTCATTCAAGCCCAGGTCAGAGGAAATGGTGTCCTCACCACGAAGTCTTAAGCAATCATAATTAGCTCTTCCCTCCCATGAGGTTAAATCATATTTTGTTATATTCAATTCTGCTACATTTTGTTCAGCTTCTGTGTGCAGGGTTTTGTCTAGTGAATCAATTATTATTCACCAAGCTCCTGTTACTGCCTAGCACCATTCTAGCTGGTTCTCCTAACATACTGCAAGGCAGGCAGGATTGCCATGCTTTTTGTAGCCAAGGAAACTGAGAAGCAAGGAGATGAAGGAATGCATCCAAGGTCATAGAGCTCATAAGTGGAGAGCTGGGATTCCAACTAGTGCTATGAGGAATGGTTAAGTCTAAGACTCAGCACTGTCCTTAATAAACTCATGATTTAGCTCTGGAGAAGAGATATATGAACAATAAGTTAATTTTAAGTAACCTTGTTAACACTGAGAGGGCTGAGCGTCCAGTGGCTAAGATTCGGAGCTCCCCAATGCAGGGGCCCTGGATTCAATCCCTGGTCAGGGAACTAGTTTCCACATGCTACAACTTAAGAGTTCTCATGCCACAACTAAAGATCCAGCATGCCACAACTGACCCAGTGTAGCCAAAAACAAAAACAAAAAACCAAAAGAAAAAAAAGAATGGAAGGGCTGTCACAAGAGTTGACATGGATATTTGTTTTCTGAGGACAATGTGACGTGAAATGATTCCTGAAAGTGGAAAGACAGTGCAAGCTACTCAAGATGGGGGATAAACCAATACTGAGAAAGCCTCTGCCTGTTTTAACAGTTGACATGATGAGTTGTCAGCTGAGAAATCCTGACCAGTTCAGAAGAGGAGATGGCTGAGGTCCATATGGTCCCTTGAACACATGTAATCAGGACACCTGGAGTGCACTGAATTGCCTCCAACGGAGTCGGATCTGGGCTTCCCAGGTGGTGCTAGAGGTAAAGAACACTCTTGCCAATGTGGGAGGCATAAGAGACCTGGATTCCATACCTGGGTCAGGAAGATCCTCTGGAGCAGGGTATAGCAACCCACTCCAGGATTCTTGCCTGGAGAATCCCATGGACAGAGGAGCCTAGTGGGCTACAGTCCATAGGGTCACACAGAGTTGGACATGACAGAAGCAACTTCACATGCATACATGCACATACAGGTCTGATCTGGGTCAAGGGTTGCTTTGATACAATGGGTACCTTCTGAACTGCAACACCCGTCCCTCCCAGCAGCCCATCTCTGGTGCATGTAGGCCAGTGTTAAAACAGGCAGAGGCTTTCTCAGTATTGGTTTATCCCCCATCTTGAGTAGCTTGCACTGTCTTTCCACTTTCAGGAATTCTTTCACCTCACTTTGTCCTCAGAAAACAAATATCCAGGTACCAATGACAAATATCCAGGTACCAATGTGAAGCTGGATGTTTATTAAACTGGGCCACAAGCCTGCACTGTTATTTACATTCTGTTTGTAACAAATAAGGCTCTGATAATGGGGAAAATAAGATGGGGGTAGGAGGTGGAGAATCACACACAAAACTAATGACCCATAAAAATGTTATTTAAAAAGGTAATGATCACCAAGTTACAACGGAATGAAGTAATGAGAAATAGCAAGCCAGTCCCAGCTCACTGGTATTAATGGAGCTGTGCTCCACTGGTCTAAGGGAAGCAGACATATCTAGGCTCAAAATTACTGTCAGGAATGGTCTAAAGGAACGATGAACAGACGCAAAATACAGTATTAGGGGCACCTGGGATAACAGTCTCACATTATGAAAGTAATATTTAGGTTGGATCATTTTTTAGAATTTTTTTTTTTTGGCCGTGCCTCGAGGCATGTGGGATCCTAGTTCCCCACCCAGGGCTGGAACCCACGTTGCTTGCAGTGGAAGTGCAGAGTGTTTACCATTGGACTGCCAGGGAAGTCCCCTTTGGCTGTTGGATCGTTTTGAAGAGTATTTATTTCATCACATAGTGTGCAATATGCATTGTGCTAAAGATGAGACTGGCTCACACATTGGGCACACTGGACTGTGCCGTGTGGGACCGAGGTCCACGAGAGGTCAGCAAATAACCTTGCCTTGCTCTCTGGTTGCTCCCAAGGAGGCTGTGACCTCAGTCAACAGTTAGCACACACGAGGCAAGTGGCACTGACCTTTGGGTTTTGGGTCTGAAAGAAAAAAGTCGGACCACCAGAGCTGCACCCTGTGGTGTGCATCCATGTGCCATTCATAGGTTGAAAATGTAACCCACTGAAGCTATGAGCCTCCACCCTTTGTTCCCCCAGGGTTCTGATGTACAATCTCTCTGCTGGAGAAGAAAGGAAGATGAAGTGATGAAAAAGTAGGGAGTAGAGGGCACGCTTAGGGGCTGTTAGTAGGACTCGGGGGTTTATCTTCTGAGAATGTGCCCCATGTGCTGCTGGACAGAGCTGGTGAAAGGAAACTTCTCAACAATTTCATTGCTCTGGACTATTATAGGGATCAGGCAGTTGGGCTGCAGGCATATATTGAAAATAGGGTTTGGGAATTTTTATGAGACATGAACAGCATTCCATACTCGAGCCATGTGATGAAGGTCTCCTCTGATGGTTCTTTTAGTTTTCTTTTCAATTTTTCAAGTTTAAAAAAAATTTTTGGCCACACTCTATAGCATGTGTGATCTTAGTTCCCCAGTCTTAGTTCCTCACCCCCTGAATTGGAAGGTGGAGGCCTAACCACTGGACCACCAAGGATGTCCCTCCTCAGCTGCTGTTGGCAGTATACATTCACGGTCGCAGCACTGATCTGCCCAAGGCTGATCAGATGGGTCAGGAGATCTGGGGACTGCACCCCAGGAGAGGGGTGGCAACGTGCCCAAGGTTCCATAATCCCAGCCTCACAAAACATGGACTCTTTTATCTTCAGCAACATTACATCCCAGTGAAGCTAGGTCTCTCCTCCTCTCCCGGAACGGGGAATAGAAGGTAGCAAAGCTTTGCCAATCGGTTTTTGAAAACACTGACTTGGGTTGTATTTGCACAGCAAGGCACTTGTCAAATAAAGAGAACAACACTGATGACAACTCACTCCTCCTTTCCACCCCCGCACCACGCTGCATCCTATTCTGCAGGCTGAAGACTGATTTAGAGATGAAGCATCACTTCTAATCTTAATTTTCTAAAATTAATATCCATATTATCACATGTGTCTCCCCAAAGCAGCATGCTATACAAGCATACTACATTCAGGATGTGTTTGTTAAATTAACCTCACTATTTCAACAGAACTTCTGGTTATTTTAATATTAATTTTAGTTAACGATAGAGCCAGAGAAATCAATCTTTCCATTCCTAAAGTAACAATACAAAAACTAAAGCAAGTTGATTTATATCTACAAGTATATAATTTCATATGGTGGGTTTTTTAAAATCTATTAGTGAATGTAGCTTACAAGCATGAAATTAAGCGTCTTTTCTCTCCTGTGCAGACTTGAATTGGAGTTTCCAGACACAATATAAAATTCCTCTCCTGTTTGTAAATCTGTGCCTGAGACTCTATCTGATCATTTAATCATTAATGTTTTTTGTTTACTCATTCATTCATTCACTGACCACATAGTGGGCACTGACTGTGCACTGTATGACATCTGAGGGTACCAGCTGTCTTTCATCCAAATCCCAGTTCTACAATGTACCAGGTAACTTGAACTGCTTACTTAATTGTTACATGCTTCAGTTTCTCTCCAACTGTAAGACCAACAGTGCCTGCCTTGTAGTAAAACCTATGGAACAGCTTCTAGCATTGAGTAACAGCAATTATTATTGCTGTTATTACAAAAATGAATAATATATAGTCTCCTCCTCCAAAAAGCTAACATTTCACTGACCAGAGACAGATGTTCAGTACAAATGTCTAGAATGTAATGTAAGTATGTAACAGGTATTTGCAGCTTGCTAAGGCAGGACCAAGCTAGGGGTAGTAATCGCTAAGGGTGTCCGCATAGCCTTCCTAGAAGAGATGACCTTTTGAACGGTGAGCTGAAGTTCATCACAATAAGAAAGGCCTGGCTCATTCTTCAAATGCCATTTTCTCAGTCAGGCCTTTCCTGGGCCTCTAATCACACCTGTCCTTCCAGCCCAGGACTGGCTATCAGACTTGCAGGGCCGTGTGCAAAGTAGAAGCATGGTCTTACTGTTTGGAGGTTGAGAACTTCAAGACGATGGATGACATGGTGGGATTTCCTTGGAGGTTCAGTGTTTAAGACTCCACACTCCCAATGCAGGGGGCCCGGGTTCGATCCCTGGTCGGGACCTCGATTCAGCATGTCACAACTTTCATGCCACAACTAAAGATCCCACATGTGGCGACGAAGATTCCACACATAGCAGTGAAGAGTCTGCATCATACAGCTAAGATCCAAATTTTAAAAAATCTGAAAAGAGGATTACAAGGTCCTTCTGAGCATGGGACCCTAGGCAATGACGTAGGTCAAAAGCCCGTGATCTGGCCCTATAAACACGCACTTGCTGTCTATGCCCGGCTGTTGAAATGGTGATCTCAGGGGGGTGATGTCATCCAAGGGTTGAGCCAGTGAAATCCATCTGAGTGAAACTCCAAGGGTTTAGGGGCACAGCTACTGGGATCAGCAGTGTAGGTCAAGTGACTCTCGGGGTTATGGGTATCTTGGACTGAAATACAGTCAGCTCACGAAGAAACTTTTTGATTGGTGAAAAAAGAAAAGAAGATCATGTAGGTTAAGTGGACAGAGCCCTGCTTGAGTCTCCATGATAGGGTCATGATCCCACATTTGAGTCAGTTCACAGATCCAGACTCTAAAATTAATTCCCAGGAACTCTCGAGGAAGAATCCTACAGTAATCCATGCTGCTGCTATGATTTCTTCTGCAAGGGTCTGCAGAAATGTATTGAATACATCTTGTAGTTTTCCTAAACAATGAACTAAGACAAGCTTTTTTAATTTCAAAAACTTCAACAAAAAATTATTCAGAAACTGTCTATATCAGAAACAAATCTATCTTATGTATCCATCTCTACCTATCTATGAACTGAAGTAGTTGTACTACTTTACTTAAAGATTTTTTTTGATGTGGACCATTTTTAAAGTCTTTATTGAATTTATTATAATATTGCTTCTGTTTTATGTTTTTGGTTTTTTTGGCCATGAGGCATGTGGGATCTTGGCTTCCTGATCAGGGATCAAACCTGCACCGCTTGCACTGGAAGGTAAAGTCTTAACCACAGGACTGTGGGGAAGTCCTAGTAGTATTACTTCAATACAAACGTAACAGGACCATCTCAATAGTTCTAACCAAACTACTAACTTTGATTTCTATCACTTAATTTTAGTCTGATATTATAAACTCATATGCAAAAAAAATAATAAACTCATATGCTGATTATTTCCTATTGTCTTTCAGACTCACATCCACTCTTCTTTTGCTTTTTCCTTACTTGTATTGAGAAACAATTGACATACATCCCTGTATAAGTTTGAGGTGTACAGTGTGATGGTTGGATGGACATATACTGTGAAATTATGACCACAGTAGTTTCAGCTAACATCATCTTCTTGTGCTTCCCTGGTGGCTAAGATGGTAACGAATCTGCCTCCATTGCACGAGACCCAGGTTTGATCCCTGGGTGAGGAAGAGCCCCTGGAGAAAGGGATGGCTACCCACTCCAGTATTCTTGCCTGGAGAATTCCGTGGACAGAGGAGTCCGGTAGGCTGCTGTCCATGGGTCACAAAGAGTCGGACGTGACCGAGCAACGAACACATCATCTTCTCATATAAGACACAATAAAAAGAAAAAAAGATTCTCCTTATGATGAGAATTTCTAGGATTTACTCTCTTAGCAACTCTCCTATGTATCACAATCATGCCCATTCTCTTTATGTTTCCTTCTCTAATGCTGAAGCTAGATTCGTTTTCACGCTTTCTCTTGAAGCTTTGTTTTTAAACCAGGCTCCTTTCTCAGGTGACTTATTCTGCCCACAGGGGCACTGGTGGGAGATGAGAGGTAGGAGGAAAGCAGGTGTGGCTCCTGATTCTTCCCGTTTTCTCTCCTTCCCTGGTGGGGTGTCTGGAAGTGGTGGTCTCCTCCCTGATGCAGCCCCTCCTCCATGCTCAGAGGCCACTTTTATCCCTCCAGCCCTGGGAGTCGGAGCCGCAACCTGCCGTCATTAATCACTGGCTTGAGTCTCCTTCCACTTCCTGTTCTTTCAGCTTTCCAACACCTGTTTAACCAATTCCCTGTCTTACACCCGCTCTGTTTGAAACACCTGGCATGGTTTCTGTTTCCCTGACTCAATCCTCATCCATTTTACAGACAAGGAAGCCAAATGAGGTGAAGCCCAGAAAGGTGAAGGGATTTTCCCCAAAGTCACATGGCTGGTCAGCCAGGGCTTCAATAAAGGCTTCTGAATGCAGAGTTCAACTCTCCTGCTCCTTTCATTAAAAAAAAAAAAAATTTTTTTTAATATTATACTGGAGTATAGTTAACAATACTGTGAGAGTTGCAGGTGGACAGCAAAGGGACTCAACTATACGTATATATGCATCTATTCTCCCCCAAAGTCTCCTCCCAGTCAGGCTGCACATCGTACTGAGTAGAGTTCTGTGTGCGATACAGTTGGTCCTTGTTTGTTATCCATTTAAAATATCTTCCTGCTCCTTTCATACTGGCTGTTGTTTCTCTGAAGTGAACCAGAAAAGAAATGATATTTCACATGGACACACAGGATTGTATGTTTTATTACATTCTCTAAACAGTCACTTTTCTACAGCTCTATCCAAAGGAGTCTGGCCAACTGGATGTGGTACTTCCCCAGTAGGAAGAAGGGTGAATCTCACATCTGGTTCTATTGTCATTTATATGATTCAGATTCAGTGCCTAGATTTCTCCTGAAGAAGGATGCCAACTGCTAAGTCCCTTCTTTGCCTGATGAAACCTGGTAAATCAAGGGAGCTCTTCTATCACATAGGAATTTGATAAACCAGCAAGCTCAGCTCAGCTTCAGTTCTTGGCATCTGGAAGACATCAAAGCAGAAATGCCTTTCTGGTGGGGGGCCATGTTACCCCAAAGCTTTGTTCCAGATGGGAAAGGCAGCCTGGTAAGGCTCATGTCTAGGGGGTGTGTCACGTGACCCCTGCCTGTGTCCATTGACTCCAAATGATCTTGGGGTTACCTAACAGTTGAAACTGCCCCTGAGGTATCTGGGTGAAGAGAACAGGGAAGGAAACGCAAACATTCATCATCGTCTTTCCTGGAAACTGGCAACGCTTCGGCCCTACGGAACCTTCACTTCACCTGGGTGGTTTTACCTCCTCATCTCACTGCTTCATGTGTGGCCTTAATAATTTTCGCCTTCAGTTACCCGACAGTTATGTTTCCCAGCTAAATGATGGGCAAGAGTCACAGGTGATTCAAAAGAAGGTACTGTATTCATATTTACTCTAAAAGCATACAAGGAAAACAGAAAGTCTCTCTTCTGAAAGATTATGTAATGAAGCTCATGGAGTAATTTTTAAAAATTCAATTTCAGTATAACTGTAGATCTTAAAATAGGTATAAAATAGTAGTAACTTTTTACGGTTTTCAGTGTAAAATGAAAGTGAAAAGCATCCTACTCACTGGTAAACAAGTAGTAAAACCTGCATCGAGGTTTACAGTTTCATTTAAAAACCCACCTCCAACAGAAAATTATTTTTTAGAAGGTTTAAAAAATTACCTAATTTCCATTTGAATGACCCCCCTCCCCTGTTTCAGGAAACTAATGATCTTCACAGACTAGAATTTTCTTGAGTCAAGGTTTGGTTTTACCTCCTAGACCCCTCTAGTCATTTCAAACCAACCATCAACCATTTGATGTTCAACCAGATAACACAAAACAGTTTTTAAAGCTTCTAGTCTTGAGAAGTTTAGTTTCTCATCAGAGCCTTCTAACGGTTCTTCCTGCGCTCAGTCACGTCCAACTCTGAGACCCCATGACTGCAGTCCGTCAGGCTCCCCTGTCCATGAGATTTTCCAGGCATGAATGCTGGGGCAGGTTGCCATTTCCTACACCGAGGGATCTTCCAGATCTAGGGATTGAATCTGCGTCTCTTGAGTCTCCTGCATTGGCAGGCACATTCCTTACCACTAGTGCCACCTGGGTACTTCCTATTAAGCCCAAATTCCCATCCCTGAGCAACTTCACTTTCACTTTTCAATTTCATGCATTGGAGAAGGAAATGGCAACCCACTCCAGTGTTCTTGCCTGGAGAATCCCAGGGAAGGCGGAGCCTGGTGGGCTGCCGTCTATGGGGTCGCACAGAGTTGGACACGACTGAAGCGACTTAGCAGCAGCAACCCATCCCTGAAACCTAACCAGTTACCAGCCCCTCTCCCCACCTCACTGCCCTCCTCTGAAACATCTTGAGCTTGACTACATCTCCAGCAAGATACCTGGACCAAGTCGATGCTCCAGTCACTAGAACAGAGGACAGAACTATCACCTCACTCCATCTAGAGTCTATTTTCTATGAAGGTTTATTTCACTGCCACTTATTACTTATGGTGCTACCAATTACCATCTCTGAGCTGCTGCTTCCCCTCCTCCCACCCCGAGCATTTGCTACCGATAAGCCACATGTCCATCTTAATCATACAAAACTGGTTTCTTAACCCGAGTGTACACCCGTGTCAATATTCAGAAACTGTTCTTATTATATAAAATGTTCTCCAGGAAAACTTTTTAAGATTCACTTTCTTCCTTTTTAAAAAACCTGTAATGCCATATCTTCACCTCCAGATTTCTGATGTTTTCCTGGGCTCCACAGTTTCTCAAAGATTTTGACCTTAACAAGTTGGGCCATCATTATGACTTGCTTGTCCTTTGGGAGACTTCATCCAGACGAGGAGCTTAGGTGTTTTCTTCTACCTGGGGTTTCCATTTCTTTCTCCAAGGTTTTCCTCAGTTTTCCATCTACTGAACATTCTCTATGACATACACTATAGAGGTAATTCAGGGCTCTCTGTCTGGAAAATCCCATGGATGGAGGAGCCTGGAGAGCTGCAGTCCATGGGGTCGCGAAGAGTCGGAGACGACTGAGCGACCTCACTTTCACTTTTCACTTTCATGCATTGGAGAAGGAAATGGCAACCCACTCCAGTGCTCTTGCCTGGAGAATTCCAGGGACGGGGGAGCCTGGTGGGCTGCCGTCTATGGGGTCGCACAGAGTCGGACACGACTGAAGCAACTTAGCAGTAGCAGTAGCAGCTGTCATCCTCAATACTAAATGGTCAGCCCCAAAGAGTAGCTGTTGGTCTCCTTATCTTTTTGATCCACATAGGACAATACATTTCTTTTCTCTCTCCCTCTTTGAAAGGTTTCCACTCATTTTGAGCTTGAGTTTTCTTGATACTATTTTTGCAGGTCCTGTATACCTTTTCATGGGCTTCCCAGGTGGCGCTAGTGGTAAAGAACCCACATGCCAATGCAGGAGATATGAGATATGTGTTTGATCCCTGGATTGGAAAGATCCCCTGGAAGAGGAAACGGCAACCAACTCCAGTATTCCTGCCTGGAGAATCCCATGGACAGAGGAGCCCAGCAGGCTACAGTCCATAGGGCCATAAAGAGTCGGACACAACTGAAGTGACTTGGCACGCATACCTATTCATAGTTGTTCATATTTTCCTACCGTTCAAAAAAATCTGAGCAAAACAGAGAACTGCTGGCAAAATTACCATCCTCTGTAGAAAAAAAATAAAAAAGGTCCTCATCTGAACTTTGTTTTGGACATTCATAGCCGTCCTGAGTCATCTTTCCCTACATAGGCGTAATTTTTACATTTTTTCTGATTTTAAAAAAGAACTTCAAAAGGTCGTGAACCCCAAACTAGAAAACTTCTAAAGGAAAACACAAGGCAGAAACTTCATGACACCGGATTTGGTGATAATTTCCTGGATATGATACTACCACAGGCAACAGAAGCAAACAGAGGCAAATGGGACTACACAAAATTTAAAAACTTTCGTGCGTGAAAAGACACAACAGAAGGACATCTCTGGTGGTCCAGTGGTTAAGAAAATGCCTTGCAATGCATGGGACGTGGGTTTGATCCCTGGTTGGGGAACTAAGATCCCACATGCTACAGAGCAACTAAGCCCCTATGTCATAACTAGAGAGTCTGTGCAATGCAATGAAAGAGCTCACATGATTCAGTGAAAATCCTACAGGCTGCAACTAAGACCCGACGCGGAAATAATACATAATCTTAAAAAGACACAACAGAGTGAAAAGGCAACTTATGGAATGAGAGGAGAGATTTGTGAATCGTATATTTAGTAAGGGGTTAATATCAATAATATAAGGAACTCCTATAACTCAACAACAAAAATCAAATAATTTGGGTTTTTTCAAAAGGCAAAGGACTTGAATAGGTATTTTTCCAAAGGAGACGGACAAATTTCCAACAAGCATATGAAAAGATGCTCAAGAATCATGTCAATGTATGGCAAAATCAATACAGAATTGTAAAGTAAAATAAAAAATAAATTAAAAAAAAAAGAATCTGAAAGAAATGCAAGTCAAAACCCCAATAAGAGATCACCTCTGACACATTAGGATAGCTACTATCAAAAAAGGACTATTTTAAAAGTAAGATGTTTATTGAACATTGTATAGGACACTTAAAAATGGTTAAAATGGTAAATTCATGTTGTGCTTGTAAAAGCAAAATAAAAACAGGTCTTGAAATAAATATGGACAGTGCAAAATCTCCTCTTTGACTATCATGTTCTCTAAAATGATATGGTTTCTTCTAAGGATTCTCTTGTGTATACTCTTGTCAGTTCCTTTTAGTTAGCCAGTGTTAGGACCAAAGTAGCAATTCTAGTCTTGAACAGTCTATCCTCTAAAGGTGAAACCACCAATAGGGCAAATCAATAACCGCTCAGGTATTCTGTGAGTTGAAGAGAATTCTGAAAGCTACTTATACAGTTGAAGTTCTGTATCATGCGTCTCCTTTGCCCTAATTTTGTAAATGGGAATTGAAACCTGGAGTCCGTAATTGCTCCGACTATATAATCCATAAGGAGTTCCTCCTACACTGTCAATTTCGTTTCTCTCCTATTTCCTCCTAGTTCTCTTAAGAAGGCTCCTGCCCTCGGGTTTCTGGACTTGCTTACGGTTTCTGGATACATGCTGCTGCTCTGCTTTTCCGCCCAGCTGGTCACATTTTTCATTTGAATAAAGAATTCCTTCTCATGGCCGCATCTCCATGTCATGCCCTTTTGCTCATGTGGTTACTTGAGCTATCTAAGAAATTCTATTTATCACTCTGGCAATAATCTCCAGCTCAATTTCTTAATTACTCCTGCTTCACCCAAATAAGCATTGCTTCTGTCTTCCACTTCTTGGTTTATCAAGTGATTCACCAAATACTCTGCACTTTCCTGTCAATGTCAAACCTGCTTGCTTCTGCAGTAATCAGTGTCATGAGTTTAGCAGGATATTTGTCCCTCCCCCTGCCCCCCTCCACTTTCAGTTTAAAGCATGATCCTTATAGCACTGGAGGTCCTCAATAACTATTCACTGAACTGAATTGAACTAACCCTAGTAATGCCTGCTGGGGCAAGCAGACAACTTGAGTCCTCCTTTCACACGACAATCCATCACACAGTTGAAGACATCTGTCATGCCTGGTTAGGGAATTTTTATTTTTTTCTTTCCTTTCAAGAACTGAAGTCATATTCTCCATCTGAAATAAAAATTGAAGAACCGACAGATCACACGTCTCTTATGGAAAATGTCATTTTCTTCTTCACCTCTGGAAGCAAGTGGGTTTACATTCCACGAACACCCCAATCGCCATGAGGCCTCGGTGCCACCAAGGGAGAATCACTGGTCTTTGGTGGGGAAAATAATCTAACCCTGACAACCTGGGCAAGTACTGCCAATCTTTCCTTTGCAAAATAGGAATAAATAAATAGGGACATGCTGAATAAATTCAGATAATACATCTAAAAGGCTTTTGAGACAAACACTAAAAATTCTAAAAAGATGTGTATCATCTTTTCAAACAGAGCTTTTCCATTTGCAATGGAAGTGGGTGTTACTGTGGCTTACAGAAGGAACAAAGTTACAGATTTTGCCTTACAAGCATGGTTTAGATGACAGCAGGGACAGTATTTCTACTGTCTTTAGTTTCCTCCATCTAAGTCCTTTACTATCCACCCTAAAACAGAAGCCAAGACATGCTGACTGGGTTATCCAAGGCTGTACAGTAAGCCAGGGTAAACGCATATATGGGAACCAGACGTTTTGCCAAAGAGACCATGTATTCCTGATTTCTCTTCCCTCCTTCTGTTTCCACAACGGGCTCTGCCAACGGGGAAGAGTCAATGCTGATGCGATGCAGGTGCCATCTGAGCTCTGCAAGGACTTAAACAGCAGCCACCAACCTTCCGTATGTGAGCCAGACCATGGCTGCCCCGGAGTTAAAGGACTAGCAGACAGAACACACAGCTCTGCAGGAATCAAGGTTGCAGAAATCAGTATACTCCTAGATCCGCGCATGAAGTCAAACTGATGTCACTCAGCTACTCCCCCGCATAGTTCTCACCTTATCTCTAGGTAATTCTCCTCATCAAAGGAGGGAATGAAGAGGGAGTCCAACCATCATTGTGGCCAAGGCTGCCATTTTTGCCTGGATCTACTGGGCTCTTGCCCTGCCGCCTTTAACAGCCTTCCGTGGGAACTAGGGCACCAGGCTTGCAAATGACATCAGTGGTACTGGATGTAAGCCTTCTATGAGAAGGGCACTATGTCCAGGATAGAGACTATGGAGCCTGAAGGCAGGGGCCTCTTCTGACTTTTTTTTGGCCATTGCACTTGGCATGAGGGATCTTAATTCCCCAAACAGGGACTGAACCTATGCCCCTGCATTTACTATGTAGAGTCTTAACCACTGCACCACCAGGGGGAGTCCCCTAGGGGCCTATTTTGGACAGTGGAGTCATCTCTGGTAGCACTGCTGCTGAAGCAGGTGAGGCAGAAATTTCCACCAATGACTGGCAGGCTGTGTCCAGTTTCTGTGGGGCTGAAACACACTTTTCATGCTAACTCAGGGGATGGTGAGAAAAGGAAATAACCCACAGGTGCATCCAGAATGCCCCTTGGAGGCTGTTCTGGGCCACCTATTTTGAATGTGGCTTGGAACTGTGATGAAAGACCTCTTTATTTAGAGCTTCTAACCAGGGAGACAACTTTTTCTACTCTAAAGGAAGATATCTCTTGAATCCTGAAAACAAACTTTTGATTTCTGAGAGACACCAAATCTCAAGAATAACAGCTGTTTTGGGTGAATCAATGTGTTTCAGAATATACCTTTAAGG
Organism: Oryx dammah; assembly: GCF_014754425.2. Taxonomy (NCBI): domain Eukaryota; kingdom Metazoa; phylum Chordata; class Mammalia; order Artiodactyla; family Bovidae; genus Oryx; species Oryx dammah. The sequence continues at coordinate 47,752,197 of NW_024070188.1, read as the reverse complement.
ATGTGAGTTCAGGCACCTACAATACCTGGTTGGGGGTGTTCCAGTATTTTGATGGAATTTTAGTCATCAAAGCTGGAAATCAGACTACAATGGAAAACAAGCCCTCCAGTTTCCTTGCTCTATCAGAGCAGGAAATATTTGGCTCCTGTGAGTGAGGACCCTAGAGCTCATCCACAGTGGATGATCAGCAGCCTTCTAGTTCAGCGGAGTTTTGAAAACGTCAGCCACGCTAGTAGGTATCTGGATGGCACCACCATTTCTTTAACAAGTGTAGGAGGCCAGGGCTTAAGAACCTCTGGGTAGGGTCATCTTTGTGGTAAAAATTCTGAGACTCAAAGCAAAAGGGAAAACTAATATCACTTCTCCTGTCCTCTCTGCTGATACCACCTCTCCTCTTTCCTGCAGCTTGATGATCTTTCTGGATCCTCTATTCCAGGGAGGCTGAAGAGTCTTTGGGTAAATGTTCCTGACATGGACCACGTTTCCAGTAGTGATGACCTGCTTTAGACAGCAAACTGTATGCTCTTCCATCTGACCTTTTGGATTCCCCCCAAACAACTCCCCTTTCAATCTCATCTCCAGTTATCCTCTTGAGCCTGACCACCAGCCTTTCTCTGGCCTTCTAGCATTTGCTCAAGCTGTGCTCACTGCCTGGGTCCATTCTTCACTTTGCTTTACTGATGCCAATTGTACCCGTGAAATCTATGGAGGACAGGGGGCAGGGTGTCCTTCAGTATGGAATGCAAGGCCAAGGGAAACCGTTGTGAAGCAGGAGGCAATTAAAATCGGATGCCCAGCCCCTCACACACACTCTGGACAAGAGCTGCTGCCCACAGACCCCCAGCTCTGGCATTCAATCACATGAGTACATGAGTGCTGTTTTACCTTGCTATCTGAATGTTGTGCCTTTTAAAAAACTTTTAAATTTTATTAATAATGTGCTAATTTTTGCTGTACATAAAAGTGATTCAATTATACATGTATATATACATATTATTTTTCATATTATTTTCCATTCTGGTTTATCACAGGATACTGAATATAGTTCCCTGTGCTATACAGTAGGACCTTGTTGTTTATCCATTCTATATATAATAACCTGCATCTGCTAACCCAAACTCCCAGTCCTTTCTCCGACCTCCCTCTCCCTTGGCAACTCCAAGTCTGTTCTCTGTGTCTGTGAGTCTGCTTCTGTTTCATGGATAAGTTCATCTGTGTCATATTTTAGATTCCACATATAAGTGATATCATATGGTATTTGTCTTTCTCTTTCTGACTTGCTTCACTTAGTATGATAATCTTTCAGTTCAGTTCAGTTCAGTCGCTCAGTCGTGTCCGGTTCTGCGATTCCATGAATCGCAGCACGCCAGGCCTCCCTGTCCATCACCACCTCCTGGAGTTCACTCAAACTCATATCCATTGAGTCAGTGATGCCATCCAGCCATCTCATCCTCTGTCATCCCCTTCTCTTCCTGCCCCCAATCCCTCCCAGCATCAGGGTCTTTCCCAATGAGTCAACTCTTCCCATGAGGTGGCCAAAGTACTGGAGTTTCAGCTTTAGCATCATTCCTTCCAAAGAATACCCAGGACTGATCTCCTTCAGAATGGACTGGTTGGATCTCCTTGCAGTCCAAGGGACTCTCAAGAGTCTTCTCCAACACCACAGTTCAAAAGCATCAATTCTCCAGTGCTCAGCTTTCTTCACAGTTCAACTCTCACATCCATACATGACTACTGGAAAAACCATAGCCTTGACTAGACAGACCTTTGTTGGCAAAGTAATATCTCTGCTTTTGAAATATGCTGTCTAGGTTGGTCATAACTTTCCTTCCAAGGAGTAAGCATCTTTTAATTTCATGGCTGCAATCATCATCTGCAGTGATTTTGGAGCCCCCAAAATAAAGTCTGACACTGTTTCCACTGTTTCCCCATCTATTTGCCATGGAGTGATGAGACCAAATGCCATGATCTTAATTTTCTGAATGTTGAGCTTTAAGCCAACTTTTTCACTCTCCTCTTTCATTTGCTGCAAAAGTGTCATGCCTGTCTCAATGAGAAATTCCTGAAGGTCTGTTTTTATGGGTCATCTACATGTATTCCAATAAAACCTCAAAAATATCTGCATTGTAAAGAAGAGTTTGTTGTTTCTTTTCAGAAGCCAATAATATCACACATTTTAAAGGAATTTGCAAAAGGCCACATTTTCACCTCAGTTAGATGACACAGTATTCACAGAAGGTTAAATGATAGGAAATTAGTAGGTCACAGAGTGCTACTGGGGTCATGAGGATTTTCGTGTACATCCTAGGTATCTCGTATCACCAATAATCAATCCAAAAATATTTACTTGAGCATTTGCTGTGTTGGGTGCTGAGGTAAACAGAAGCAGAACAGACAGTCTTACCCTGGAGGAACTCATGATGTATTATCCATAGTTGGGGAGTATAATTAAATGGTAAACTACATATTGTCGAGACTCCTGGAATGACAGAAAGTGCGAGAAGAAGGATGGGTCTGACAGGCTGTGTGATAGCACTAGGCTTGAATGAGAGCAGGCTGGAGAGCAGAAGAGCACACAACCCATGCCTCTGAATACTGAGATCGTGACCACGGCAGACATCAGAAACAGCCTCATGGCCGTCTAGATCTTCGTAAGCATCTTGTATTTAACACCTTTGTCTGCCAAGAGAAACCAGGGCCCTCCACCCCATCTGCATGAAACTTCAACTGGCCCTCACAAAAGGGATACCAAGGTAGAAACAGAAACGATCTGTCAAGAAAGGCTGATGGTGCATAGAAAACCACAGAGCACAACAAATGGGGCCTCGGGGGCACCTGTATACCATTGCTGCAGGAGCTGGAAGCTCGTTTGAACGTGGAGGCTGGGAGAGATACCTGGATGAGCAAAACTGTTTCTTTCTTTGGATGCTAAGTGAGAATCAGGATTTTACATCTGGAGGATGGGAGGGAGCTTCCAGATCAACTGGAGAAAAAGCAAAGTCAAAATCCTCTTTTACATACTAAAGTAGGAAAAATGACATAGCAGGGAGGATATTTCAGAAAGTCAAACAGGAACAAAAAAAGAGAATATAAGGTAACGAGCTAAAATGACGAAATGTCTAAGAGGCAACTGCCATAAGCCAAAGAAGCTGGAAAGGGTCAGAGTTCACAGGCAGCTCCAGGGGACACTGAGTGCATGGATGCCCTGTGAAGTCCGTCCCTCTTGAGGGTGTGTTGTTCTGCCAGCTCTGGGGTGGGGACTTGAACTGCCCTGTTCCCAGCAGCTGTGCCCCTGAAGCCAAGCACTGCCCCAGCCAGCTGCACAGACCGTTCGACATCCTTGCTCTTAGTGGGGAGAGAATCCAGTTCACTCCTCACCACAGTCACAGAGCAGATACCAAACACTTCCTCTGGCATATGGAAGGGACAGAATGTCAAAGGGGTTTTTATGCCACCTGACCAGATAATTAGGTAATTAGCACCGTTAACGGGCAGGGCACAGACAACGTGTATATGTGTATCTTTAGGGAGGCATGTTTTTCAAAAATGTCCCATCGAGTGCTTTTTATTACACTTTTTTTTTTTTTTCTGGAGAAGCATTTCATTTCTCAAAAAGGATGCTAGGCACGTTTCCTGTCCATGCCAGTATGGCCCTTTTTCACTTCATCAAGCTGGACTGCAAACAATGAAGAAGCTGTTTCTGATCCCTCACGGATCTTACAACAAACTCTGAGGTGCTGGCTGGCTCCTTTCTCCCCTCCAGGCACCCTCCTACCCTGGTTGGGGGACACATTTCAGGAACACTGTCTTGCTGAAAAATTAAAAAGACCAGGAGAGGGAGCACAAGGACACAAGAGGTGTATAGTTCTGGGTCTCAGGGCAAGTCAGAGAAAGAGAATGAGGCAAGGAGAAGCCAGTTGCCTCAACAAATAGACGTGGAATCTGAACGGTGTACTTCTCAGGGAGGAAAGAACAGGAATTTGGGATCTGTTATTTGTTCACCACACCGAAAACATTTTCAGCTGATCATAATGAAAGAAAACCTAAAAGGCCATTTCATTTGTTCTTCGTTCATCCTGGATGATAACATTACTTTATCAACTGCTATTATCTGTTGTTGTTGTGGGGTCCACCACTAAGTCTGTACGTGCACAGGGAGGATTCATTCTGATCAGGCTTTTCTCCTGTGCGCTGAATTTCCTTCAGCTCTGAGAGGACGAGTGAAACAAATAAAAGACTTAATGCACTTTACTTGTATAGTGTTAATAACACTTTGGGCTTCCCTGGTGGCTCAGCCGGTAAAGAGTCTGCCTGCAATGCGGGAGACTTGGGTTCAGTCTCTGGGTTGGGAAGATCCCCTGGAGAAGGAAATGGCAACCCACTCCAGTATTCTTGCCTGGAGAAATCCATGGACAGAGGAGCCATGGACAGTGGGCTATACAGTTCATGGAGTTGCAAAAGAGCTGGACACGACTGAACGATTAACACTTCCCTTTCACTTTTCAATAACACCTTAGAGCCGGTACCTTCCCCGGGTCATGTTAGTTCACCTTCGCCACTTAGCAACATGGGAGCACCTGCATCAGCCTGGCGAGGGTTCCGCCTCACCTGGAGACCAGTGGGTCCCAGTTCCACCACAGTCCTTAGTCTGAGGAGATGTCTAAGCTGAGGAGTGTGACACCTGGGACAAGGCAATGAGATCAGCTGTTCTCCCTCTGGGGCTTCACGCTGTGGGGTGCTGGCTGGTGGCCACCTTGGCTACGTAGGGCACAGACCCCTTTGTTCCTTTACCTAAGGCAACCTCCCATGGTTCCACAGAGTCTCAGGTGCTGGGGGGATAAAACAATGAATAAGGAAGGAAGGGTCCTGGTCTGAGAGATTCTAGGTGGATGGGGCAGAGACAGGTCAGCAGCCTAATATTAAATAAGGGCTGGAATGGAGAGGAGAGCCTTTATGCTCTACCAGCATACCCAGGGGCTGGTAGAAGGGCGTCTGGTTCTGAGGAAGTGACACACAGGCTGAAGCCTGGGTGAGGATCAGCTGGGTACTGGAAGGGGACTGGTGGATCCTGCAAAGACACAGGAGAGAACCCAGCGCACCGTGAGGCGTGGCAGGAATACAGCTATGGTGGGATGCTGGGGTGTGGGGGTGTGGACAAATGAGGGGGACCACTAGGAGGGAGAGCTGGCAATGTGTGAGGACCCAAATCAAGACCGAGAATGATTAAAAGAGGGTCACAGCGTTTCTAACTCACTCACCAAAGCCATAATCTGGACACCGCATCAGTGAGGTTCCAGTCGGAAGCTGCTTGGGACACACATCACACTTTTCCCGTGTGACGATTCCAGCAGGAATTAAGGTTCGCAGGAGTCACCAAGGTAGTTTAGGATTCTGAGCCATAAATTATTAGGGAGGATGTGGCTCAGAATTCTGTAGCCTAGAGCTTTCTTTAAGGGAAGACAGCCATTGATATTTTAGCTACTGCATGATGTAGGATTTTTTAAAAACAGCCAACTTGCCCAGTCAATCATCCTGGTCTGGCAAGGAGAAGGAGCTGAAAGTTCTTACAGAACTTAAATTAAAAAATTTAAATAAAGATGAATGGCAGAGAGACAGACTAGTATAACATGAGGTGGTGTGCTGAAAATAGCAATGGTCACAGATGGGGAAAAGGCAACCTTCCTCTTGGCCATTGAGTCTGGTGGTAACTGGGGAGCAGCTGACCAGTCCTGTGGCGATGGTCCCTATAACTTCTTCCATCATCACCTGAATGGACTTCAGACTGCAAAGTGAACTTTCTGACCCTGACTCTTCTGCCTCCCTCTTATAAGCACTCTTGTGATCACCCTGAACCCAGCTGGATAATCCAGGAAAATCCCTGCATCTCAAGATCCTTAATCCCATCTGCAAAGTCCTTTTGGCCATGTAAGGTAGTGAAGTCACAGGTTTGGGGGATTAAGATGTAGCCATCTTTGCGGGGGGCATTACTCTGCAGACCACACTGGGTTATTATAAAAATCTATGCAGCTGTTGTCTTAGCTGTGTCTTATGGCTTCAGTGCTTCAAAACTAAGGCTGCAAAGGCAGGTCCTTATGTAAGCCAAGGTGACCTACATATTCAGATCTTTTTGTGATCAAGTGGTGTGAATTGAGTCGTCAATGGGTAAAGTGAAGAAAAAGCATGAAAATTTCAGAGTTCGGGCATTCTCTCTTTGCTATCACTGTCTGTTTAAATATTTTTCAGCATCCTCTTCATTATTTTTTGTGTAAAGACAAACTTGCAGTGCTGCATTCATGGACATTTCCATGTGGCACAGGGAAACCCTGAACGGGGGCTGGAGGGACTTGCTGTCTCCATGTCCACCGCTGACTGGACTGTGACCCCAGGGCTTATTTTCCCACCAGTTAAAAGCCCAGCATGTGCATCTTTAATGAAGATTACTATTGTCATCACTGAGACGAGGGGTTAAGAACTCGGGTTCTGGAGTCAGGTTGCTGGGGCTTATATTCTGGTTCCTTAATTTAGGAGTCGATCTTTAGGCAAGTTAATTAGTCTCTCTTGCCTCAATTTCCTCATTTGGCTTCTGGGGATAGTAACAGTAGCAATCTCATAGCATCAGTGAGTTAAACATGTATTGTGTATGAAGCAGTGCCTGGCACATAGTGAATGCTCACTAAGGGTTATCTTTAATCATCATCATCAACAGTATATTAGACACAAGGGATGTACCAAAGAGAAAATATAGCCCTTTTCCTTAGTGCTGGGTCAGATGATTTTTAAGACCAAGTTTTTATGATTTCCAATATATCATAGAAGAAAAAGACTCCTTTGACTTTCTCACTTCCCGTGGATCATGCTGTGCTAGCAAGATCCTTTAATATTTCTCCTTGTTGCCAATTAAGTGCACCAAGTCAAAATTGATATGTAAAAAATCACTGTCCCATGATCACCTGGTGGCCTTGCTAATAAATCTTAGCTTAATGAAGCATATGTATCTTTTCAGAAGAACAGGGCACAACCAAAACTAGAGGGATATGGGCTCCAGCTTAAAGTGCCTTTAAGAAGCTCACTGCATAACTGTATGCCCATAAATGCAAATGCTATAATTTTTTTGAGTCAAAGATCATTTTCAAAAAGCAAGAACGTAGAGTGGAATCTAAAAGAAATACAAATGAACTTATTTCTAAAACAGAAAGAGACTCACAAACATAGAAAACAAACTTATGGTACCAGAGGGGAAAGGGGTGGGGGAAGGATAAATTAGAAAGTTGGGATTAATAGATAACACACTACTACATATAAAGCAGATAACTAGCAAGGACCTACAGTATAGCATAGGAAATTATGCTCAATATTTTATAATAAACTATAAGGGACAAGAATCCAAAAAAGAATATATCTCTCTCTATATATATATCTGAATCACTGTGCTGGATATCTGAAACTAACACAGTGTTGTAAATCAAGTATACCTCAATTTAAAAAAAAAAGAGTTCAAAGCTAAAAAAAAGTACATATACATCTATACTCACAGTAGCTTTTAAAGCAGTCTACAAGGTCCAATGAGTCAGTTTTGAGAGTAGGCCTTCAAATAGCTCTCTTCCACTTGAAATCTGAAGTGTGGAAAGTGGAGTGGATGTATGTTTTACGGAAAGAGTTGGCAATAAAAAATAGAGGACACTCACAGCTGAAGCAAGCCAGGAGGAATTTATATAGTGAGTTTTAAATCACACTCAAAATTGGGTTGTGTTATCCACTGAAAAAAAAAATCCCATTGATTTTGGGTTTCCTGAAGATGTTTTCTGGGTGTGGCAGACCCTCGACCAGGCAAAGCTTCAGATGCAGAAAACTTCTCTGTTTTCAAAAGGATTTGGAGAGGCAGAAATGTTGCCAATAGAATACAGGAATGAAAATGAACAATATATTTCGTGGTATTGTGCTTCTCAGGTAGCACTGTGGTAAAGAATCTACCTGCCAATGCAGGCAATGCAAGAGATGCAGGTTCGGTCCCTGGTTGGGGAGATCCTCTGGAGAAGGAAATGACGATTCACTCCAGTATTCTTGCCTGGAAAATCCCATGGACAGAGAAGTCTGGAGGGCATCAGTTCATAGGGTCGTGAAAAGTCAGACATGACTAAGCACACTTTGGTATTAAAATAGGCTGCTTTAATTCTATCATAGTGGCTGAAGTTTTTCCATCTTGTTAGTAACTCTTTAGAGAGACTTGAACTTAGATTTTTCTTTTTGTCTTTTCCCCTTTTCTTTCTTCTATTCAAACACTTCTATATATAATCTTTATATCCTAATACAAAATATAGTGTTCCATTAAAAGAAAGCCAGCCCTGTAAGTCCACTGAACTTCTTCTTTTGTTCCTCTGATACTAAAATCTTTATATTGCTCAAATTATTTTCATATTCACTGGGCACACAATAGGTACTCAATAAAGTTCCTTGACCCCTATTTGTTAACATATTTCTTCCTTTAGTCTTTTTTTTTTTTTTTGGCCACATGGCATGGGGGATCTTAGTTCCTTGAACACAGATTGAACCCATGCCCCTTGCAGTGGAAGCACAGAGTCTTAACCACTGGACCACCAGGGAATTTCCTCTTCCTTTAGTCTTTGGTTTACAAACCACATGCTATATCACTGGCTCCAAGAGCCCCCCCTTCAGACTCTTCATCATTTATTGGGAAGTTTAACCCAAACTGAAATAACTCTCATAAGACATCTTGGAAGCAAAAAGGTTCAGAAAAAAACACAATGTCCCACTTATCAAAAATTAAGTGCTTTTTTTCTCATTTCAGTTCTGGCAGCAGAAGGGAAATATCAGCCTTCAGAGGTCCCCATGAAATATCTGTCAAGATATGTGAAATGTTTGTTTTTTTTTTTCATTTGGGTGGCTTATTTCATAATACAGTTGATGTGTTTCATGAGGAAAATAAAAAGGTCAATTCAATTGATCAAACATGGTTTTGGTGACAGACACACATACATATAAATGCTCACGCTCTCCCAGTTATAACAACACTGACTCTAATTTAGGGCCACAAGATCTAGGACATTAAGAGTTAATACTTAAACCCCACCCTTAATTCATTTTGTCATGCCTGAGTATCACTCTTCCCATAGCAAGCAAGATCACCCACTGTTCGGAGGCCACTAGACAGAGAATGAAATCAGCTATAACATCACTGTGCCACAATGGAGGGAATTAGAGATGAGCCTGGAAAACAAGCTTCGGTGCTCTTTGTATGTGAGAGCGGGAAGCAGAACAGTAGGGAAAGAAAGGAAGACAAAATAAAAAGAGTAAAAAATAAAAAAGCTGGCACTGTAGCTGCAGGCAAGCTCCTGCCTGCCTTCCATCTATTTCAACCAAGGGCATCTTTAAGGCTGGGCGCAGACACCTATTCTCGTTATAGCAACACAGGCTATTAGCAGCCTAAACTCCCAAACGAACTTGAAAGAGTAGACGAATCACAGTGATCAGAACTGATGGAATGCGCCCTTCTTATCCTTTCTCCTGTAACTGCGCATGTGGGCAAGAAAAAGGGGGCTTCTCTTACTCAGCTGAAGTGCCCCTTTGTTTGCTTATTTTAGGAATGGTTTGAATTACCGCTCTTTCAACAACATTATGGGTCACAACCCCACTAAAATGAAACAATCACGCTGTACTTCTTTATCATGAATCACTGCTTTAATTTTTAGCCCCACTCAGCAGGAAATCATGTGTTTACCCCATGCAACTTTCATTTGATCATGGAATTAATAAAATCTCTGTTACCTAACAGAATACCATGGGACTATTTGAGAGCAATGACAAATTTAAAGAGGGAACTGCCCCCCCACCCCTTTCTCTGACAGCTGCTTGGTTCTGGGGTAGTAAAATCACACATAAAATAGCAAAAAGCAAATTTATTAATTTGCCTCCTACATTTACTACTTCACCAGGAGGAGCTCTGCTCTCGATAAATTCTTTTTTCTAAGGCTTCCTCATCAGATGGACTAGGTTCTGCCAGTAAGTAATACTCTTAAATTGTCATCTGCTTATAAACTTTTTAAAATGTTATTTTTTATTTTTGCAATGTGGGAGAATGTATCATGCAGTGAGGAATGACTCGCTTGATGTTACCTGCTAGTATGTACAGTGAACTTCCTTTGTCCTGTCTAAAGTACATTTTTCAATGAGAAGAATGACATTATAAAATAGTTCTTCTTGGCTGTATTCAGAAAATAGCTACATATATTCATTATTAGGACTCTTCGATTTTATTGAAAAATACCCATTTGAACCCAAAACATGTGCAGAAGGTTAGCTATTATCTTAATCCTAAATTCTGCTATTATATTTCCATCACAGATGTTCTGCGCTGATAGAAAAGTCAGAGCTATTTGGATTTGACAGCTTGGATTAATAACTACCCATCTCGAATCATTAATGATGCTGGTTCCAGTTCAGTGATTGAAATGGGTAAAAAAAATTTTTCATCTTATTCTTTCCTTATGAAAGAGCTGTTGGCTTGGCAATGCATTTCTTTCTGAAAAAAAAAAAAAGTCCTTTTGAAGGGAAGAATACTAAAAACGGTGTAGGAAGTGCTATAGAAGAATAGAAATTCATTTTAAAGCAGTGTACCATGTACAAATGCTGTCTTACAAATAGGATTATTTAATTTAAACCTTAGATCTGTCAAGCTTCATTACTTCAAATGGAGCCTGTCGTTTCTTGAGTTCATTATATACTGAGATTATATGACAATTTATGTTAGGTTCAGTCATTGCTGAGATCCAAGGCAGTTAAAAAAAAAATTACACAGCAGTGTCAGTAAATAGAGCAAAGTCATTGCAGTGTTGGGAAAGGCAAAAAGTCATCTTGCTAAATGAGGATCCAAGCTGTCCTGTACCGAGACTGCTTCTAATAAATAAAAGGCCTCTGGGAAAAGTGCTGAGCGCACGCTGGATCTATTTTCAGCTTGCATCAGCAGCTGCTGCCCCTGGGATCACATCTTTACGCATACTCTACACCATATGTAATCACTCCAGCACTGCAACCAGTAAGATAATGAAAGAGCATGGCATAAATCTATACTCGAGTAGAATGCTAAATGAGAAAAATAATACAAAAAGGGGGGAAATAAACCACATTTTCAAGTCATTAGGAAGAAAGACTTTGACATATGAAGTGTTGCAACCATTAATAGCACTTATCATATAGAGTGGAGACAAAGAGACAAATTAATCAAACTGACAGAACTGGGACATTTTATGCTAATGCAGGCTCCTGGGTTTTAGTCTGTGTTCCTCTGTGTCTGGAAAACTGATACCATTACAGGGCAGGAAATTGTATGAATAACATGCAACAGATCATAAAAATTCACACACCAACTGCAGAAACACTGCCAAAAAGCTCAGTAAAAACAAGGATGGCGACCTCCACAGAGGAACTACCAGCAAGTCATGAATGCAAATATGTCCAGGAATATCTCCCATTCATGCATTGTAATTAACTCTAGGCTTCTCGCTCATAATTTTAGTGACGAAACCGAAGCCTGAAGAGTGAACTCTGTCGCTACCCAGAAGAGGCTGTTTGCCATCAGCTGGAGTGACTGTAGCTCCAACGTAAATTTACTGGCCAGGTTGGGTTAGTCTTAAAAAAAATAAATAAATAAATAAATAAACATAAAGGGAGGAGGGAAAGTCATAAATTGCTAATGCAAAGAAACGATAAGCCAACATTTTCACGTATATTTGTGCGAGTGATAGGAAGAAAGGGAATCCGATATTGAAAACATTTTTCATAAAATACACACTGTTCCTGACTTATAAACAGCCCTTACTTTATGAATAAGCTGGACTTGAAAGTGAATGGTAGGCAAGCCCTCAGGAAGGCTCAGCAGAGACATTGCCCTTTGTCTTCCAATTGTAAACTCCTAGGGTGGCTGGTGAGGTAGGTCTACTGGCTCATTCATACAGATCCACAGAGATAGTAAATGACTGCCATGATAATAAGCTCTCTATACCTTCCCAGAGGAAGCTCCTGTATCCTTAGCAATGGGTCCCTTAGCTGCAACTCCAAATAACTTTCCCATAAAAAAATTAACAATAAATACCAACAGAAGTTAGGCATGGCTAAAATAATGCATCAGAACTAGAATCCAATGAGATCATCTTTGCTGGCATTCAGGACTCTGGTTCTCAACAATTCTGTTCCAGTCTTTCCTCTCATTCTCACCTAATATACACTACATATTTTCCTGCCTCTAGAACTTTCCTAAAGGAGACTCGTCATGATATTAACCAAATGGCTACCATGTGAGTACTGTCCTAGATGGTTGATTTGCAGATTAAAAATAGCATCGCCACTACCATCACCACTCAGAAATCTTGCACAAAGATCTTACTGTCCAAATGAGGAGACAGACAAGCAATAATTCAATTACAAAGCAACGTACAAACTGCAGTGACAGAAATATAGAAAGGTGTGACACACATACAATGGAGGGACACTGGACCCCAAGGGCCTTTTCCCACCTATGGAAATGCCACTCACACCTCCTCTCCTCCATGAGATCATCTCTCATTTGAACTATTTACTCTTTCTTTGCAGTGTTACAGCCCTTCACTTATTTCTAGATGATAGAAATAAATTCTTTCTTTCTTTGCATGATGATAAACATCTGTCCACGGAATAAATTTTAAAAAATGAAAGGCAACAAAGATAGAAGGGTATCCTGTTTCCAGGATAAAAGACACTCTCAGCGGTTCAAACAATTAATTTCTTTAACAAGAGATTAAAAAAAATCTTTTTGGCCACACTTCACAGCATGTGGGACCTTAGTTGAACAGTGATCAAACCTGTGCCCCCTACATTGGAAGGTGGTATCTTAACCTCAGGACCATCAGGGAAGTTCCACCAAACAACAAATTTTTCAACAAACTTCTAGAACACAATTTATCTAATCTGCCTATCCTAAGCCTGTGTTCCTTAGCTACTGGGCCACCAAAAAATGGAACCTGCATTTGCGCTGACCAATGCACGAAATGATGGAAATGTTTCAAGTAGTGTCAATGTGAAGATTCTTCTTATAGTCATGTCACTTGCATACTAGGGAAAAAAATCTGTTTCAGGGGAGGACTCCTGGCTTAGTAAAATGAAAAGTGAAAAATACAACCTGGCTTTACTCATAAAGATGGCAGTAAGTTTGGCCATATGCAGTACTGTACAGAAAAATAATTCATAAGCACCCTTGTCCTAGGTTGGTCTATGATTATAATGAGAATCATCAGGTAAGGCTGTTCACAGTGACAGATCTGGGAACACAGCTACACCACTGGGGCTAACCCTTATTATCAGGGACCATGTCTGAGTGGCCACCCTCCAGAGGGAGCAGAAGGCTCAGGTGTGGGTTTTCCTGAATCCCTTTCAGCCCTGAGGATACCTGTGGAGGACCCAGATCTTCAGTAGGAAGATCAATTAACAGTGCAACTGAGGAACCCTGCTGGCCTCCACCCAAAGGAGCTGAGTCTTCTGCTGCTTTCTCTTTTTTATGAAGTCTGTATAACTTTTATTTCTTAACATCGCAAGATTTTAAAATATATTATTTTTCATTCTGTGTTATATTTTGTATAATTTTAGCATATTTACCATTTTACCCTTTTGTTAATACAGTCAGGTATACTGTGGACTGGCTTTACAGACCTATCAATTTTCAGTATTTTTACCAATGACAGGGGGTAGAATGGTCTTATTCTTTATGGTGTTAAGCGTAAGAAGATGTTTGAATTAGAACTAAAGTTTAAAGATGACAAATTCTGATTAGGCTCAGTAGATGGTACTATTTGGGGAAGAAAAAAAAGATACACCCTAAATACAAAATAGAAAAATAATGATTCAAGCTTATACATGATGAAGTGTTAGCTGCTCAGTTGTGTCTGGCTCTGCAACCCTGTAGACTGTAGACCGCCAGGCTCCTCTGTCCATGAAATTCTCTAGCAGGATACTGGAGTGGGTAGGCATTCCCTTCTTTAGGCGATCTTCCTGACGTAGGGATTGAACCCATGTATCCTGCACTGCAGACGGATTCTTTACCGTCTGAGCTACCACGTAAGTCCACGTATATGATGAAAGACAGTAAGATTTATAGTGATTCCTGTTTTAAATATTCTTCTTCATTGAGAACATGTTCTCTTTCTAATTGTATTTAAAGACAGGAATCACGATAAATACATGATGAAAGCCAATAAGATTTATAGTGATTCCTGTCTTTAAATACAATTAGAAAGAGAACATGTTCTCAATGAGGAAGAATATTGGGGAATATGATGGTGAAATCTGAAAACTGATGTTTAGATTCCATGAATTGATGAGCGCTTTATTTAAATTGTTTATTATTACAGCCTCTTATTATTTCACATAAGTATATTAAATGCTGAGAAATAAAATGACAAAAAGATGAGAAAGGAGGTCATATTCAAGAAAGGCTTTAAAGAAATGGGATGATGTACTACAAGAAAATTATTCTAGTGACAATGTCGTAATTATTTTCAATAGGAATTCTTTTCATAATATTGCAACTGGCATAGCATTGAGAACCTGACAGATGGACCAAATCTTGAGCCTTTCCTGTAAGTAGTTGTTACCTACAGAAAGCATGTGATTTGATCCATCTCGGTCAATGCGAAATGATTTGACAGGGTTAGACAGAGCTCTGTGTCCATGGATGGCGAGTACAAATGGAAGGATAATAACTCTTGCTACAATCATGAAAAGTAAAGAAAGGCAGACAGGGCAGGGCCAGGAGGGAAAGTGGTGGTTCTGTGGGACTCAGGTGGCTGGAGATGTTTTTTTCTTCTTGGTTCTGCTGGATCTTAGTTGTAGCACTCAGGATCTACTCAGGCCCCACATTGGGAGCCACTGGACCACCAGAGAAGTCCCTTCCTTTTTATTTATTTTGTTTTTGAGATGTTTCTTAACAGAAGGTTACAGGTACTGCTGAAGTTATAAGTTTGGGAGGATCAGTTCACGTAGAGAAGAGTCTAAATTCTTTGCTAGGACTGAGGCCAAAGACAGAAGATGAAGGTATAGGATAGGGAAGAGGAAGGAAGGGTATGAAGGGCTGCACTAGGAAGTGGGAGGTGGTCCTGGCCAAGTGGGGAGGGGACTTTCAACCAGGCACTCAACCAGGGACTTTCTGGCAATAAGCGCTATCGAATCATAAGCTACTGGAAGGAGGCTGTGGCATCAACTTTCCAGAGGGTTGTTTTTTTTTTTTTTTAAATATAAGAGATGTACAATTCTTTTTTTCTTTTTGGATGGTTTAGGTCCTTTTTTGAATATAGATATCTTGAATTCAGTGACTTCTTATTTTTGTTTTTCTGAAAGGCACATTGCAGGATTGTATTTTAATATAATTGTGTCTTTCAGACATATTCAGCTATGGGTCCAGTGCATGTGAATTATAATAAATATCTGAGGGACATCCCTGGCAGTCCAGTGGCTAAGGCTCTGCCTCCAATGCAGGGGTCCCATGTTTGATCCTTGGTCAGGGAATTAGATTCCGCATGCTGCAACCAAGATCAAAGATCCTGAGTGCAGCAACTAAGAGCTGGCACACCCGAATAAGTAAATAAAGAAATGAATAAATAAATAATATTAAACATCTGAATGGAAATTTATGGATTATATTGTCATTATATATTTTTATGTCACTTCTTCCTCCCAACAACTTGGGAAGTGAAATGTGATGGTTTCTATTCTCATTTTAGATGTATAAAATGGCACAGAGAGTTTGAGAAACTTGCCCAGGTTTGCTCAGATCACATGTGACCTCCCACACCTCTACAGCCATTCTAACAAACCAGCTCTAACACATTTTCTTTTTCTCATTCCTCCTAAAATCTATTTTTCCATTTTGATTACCACTCCTTACATATTTCAAGAAAGAGTCTGAGTGTTGTGCATTGTAAGAGCCATAAATGAAGACCAAGAAGGCAGAGACCACAGTACAGACCCTAGCTTTCGATGTTCCCACCACATGGCTGTTCATTCACGATAAGACTCCACCTGCACATGCTGGGAGCTTCAGTTTAAACCTTTGGGAAATATCTTCAATGTCTATGGGAACTTGCCATCTTCCTCCTCCTGCTTTAAGCGGGGGCCAAACTTTTCCATGAAGTCTATTTGTTTGAATAGCACATAATCCTTCCTTATAGGGTTTCTGTTTATTGGTTCATTTGTCAAATATTTATTGAGCATCTACTTTGTGCCAGACACTGTGCTGGGCTCAAGGAACAGAACGGCAGATAAGGCAGGCATGATGCTTGAAACTTGTCCTGCACTGTGCAATTTGGTGGCCACTAGTCATGTTCCAAATAGGAAAAGGAGTACGTCAAGGCTGTATATTGTCAC
The DNA here is from genome assembly GCF_014754425.2 of Oryx dammah. Lineage (NCBI taxonomy): Eukaryota > Metazoa > Chordata > Mammalia > Artiodactyla > Bovidae > Oryx > Oryx dammah. The sequence goes on along the minus strand of NW_024070188.1, from coordinate 47,735,793 downwards.
CCTGCTTATTTAACTTCTATGCAGAGTACATCATGAGAAACGTTGGGCTGAAGAAGCACAAGCTGGAATCAAGATTGCCGGGAGAAATATCAATAACCTCAGATATGCAGATGACACCACCCTTTATGGCAGAAAGTGAAGAGGAACTCAAAAGCCTCTTGATGAAAGTGAAAGAGGAGAGTGAAAAAGTTGGCTTAAAGCTCAACATTCAGAAAACTAAGATCATGGCATCTGGTCCCATCACTTCATGGAAAATAGATGGGGTAACAGTGGGAACAGTGTCAGATTTTATTTTTGGGGGCTCCAAAATGACTGCAGATGGTGACTGCAGCCATGAAATTAAAAGACGCTTACTCCTTGGAAGGAAAGTTATGACCAACCTAGATAGCATATTCAAAAGCAGAGATATTACTTTGCCAACAAAGGTCCGTCTAGTCAAGGCTATGGTTTTTCCTGTGGTCATGTATGGATGTGAGAGTTGGACTGTGAAGAAAGCTGAGCGCCGAAGAATTGATGCTTTTGAACTGTGGTATTGGAGAAGATTCTTGAGAGTCCCTTGGACTGCAAGGAGATCCAACCAGTCCATTCTAAAGGAGATCAGTCTTGGGTGTTCTTTGGAAGGAATGATGCTGAAGCTGAAACTCCAGTCCTTTGGCCACCTCATGCGAAGAGTTGACTCATTGGAAAACACTCTGATGCTGGGAGGGATTGGGGGCAGGAAGAAAAGGGGACGACAGAGGATGAGATGGCTGGATGGCATCACCGACTCGATGGATACGAGTTTGAGTGAACTCCGGGAGATGGTGATGGACAGGGAGGCCTGGCGTGCTGCGATTCAGGGGGTCGCAAAGAATCGGACACGACTGAGCAACTGAACTGAACTGAACTGAGTCATATGTGACTATTTACACTAAAATTAATTAAAATGAAATAAAATTAAAATTCAGTTCCTCAGTCCCTCTAGCCACATTTCAAGTGCTTGATAGCCCCCTGTGACTAGTAGCTACCAGATGTACCATATGTAGACAATGTGCTGAACATTTCCACCACCACAGAAAATGCTATTGGACAACACAGATCTAGAACAAGGAACAGAATAAACAGGTAAGTTGACGAATGTATCACCAAAAACTATGACACAATTTTAGGTCTTTTTCTGTTTTCTTTTGGTCTTTAAAAGTCATCTTATCTCTTTCTTTTCCAACAAACACACCTAATTTCACGGCCTCATGACTTCTTGCTTAGGCCACTGGAACAGCCTGGCCATTGTACCTTTCTCTATCAATCCTTCCTTTGTACCACTGCCTGATTCATCTTCTTAATGACAGTTTGTCAACCTACTTCCTGCAGAATAAAACCCAAGCCCTTCAAGCATGGCATTAAAGGTGCTTTATATTTGGGCTTAAATGATCTGTCTTGCCTCGTTTCTTGTCGTGTCCTCTCCCTATTCTACATGTTAACAACATAAAATGGGGTTATTGACATCAAATGCATCACTCTCCATATTCATTCTTGGAAGCTTTATTTAAGTTATGAGGATGTCCACAACAGCCAGACGTTCTTTATAATTTCACTGAGTTGAAACATGGGAAGAAAAGGAGAGAGGGAGGCAGAGGTGTAGTTCCTCAGAACTCAGAAAGGATAAGTGTAAGTTACCTATGTGAGTTCTGAAGAAATTCTCAGCTCAGAGCAGTCGTCAGGGAGAGGGTCGTTTTCTACCTTCACCAAGAAGAAGGTAAAGAAACAGGAGAGAAAGTAGTATAGACACTTAGGGATCCATGCAGGAGTGCTAGGATGTTTTGCAAGAAATATACAAGTCACATGACCAAAACACACACACAGAAAGTATTTTCATCTAAATGTTCATTATGCAAAAACCTTACATTTTCTTATGTGTATATGTGTGTGTGTGTGCGTGCTCAGGCGTGTCCAACTCTTTGCAACCCTTTGGATTGTAATCCGGCAGTCTGCTCTGTCCATGGAACTTTTTCAGGCAAGAATTCTGGAGTGGGCTACCATTTCCTTTTCCAGGGGATCTTCCCGATCCAGGGATTAAACCCGCATCTTCGGCACTGTGAGCGGATTTTTTACCTGTTGAGCCATCAGGGAAGCACATATTTCCTTATATTTTATATAAAACTTATAAAAATATGCATGACCTGTGTTCCCAATAAGATGCCATTGTGGCTTTATTTGGGGGCAGGACTGCAGAAAACAGGACTAGTAGACAAAATGTACTGAATTATGGACTGCCTCCCAAACTACGTATGACCCACTGTCATAATTTCTAATATCTTCTCTAACACAATTCATTTTGCTTAAAAATTAAATTTTGCTTAGAATGAGTTTCATTCTAAGCAATACTATCTGTGAAATCGCAGGTCTCACATGTGAGCTGCACTTATCGAATATGTCGTTAAAAAACAGTGATTTTGAAAACAAATTCTTCACATATCACTTGAAATCATTTCACTTTCAAGCTGTGCTACAAATATTCATCGGATGGGAAATCCTGGGATCAGGAGGCTGAATAATTATTCTAAGTGCTAAGGTGGGAGACACTGGACACAGCCTCTTGTGTTTTCCAGTCTGGGACACCAGGCAAGGGTGTGCCACGACCCTGTGGTTGGGGGTGCTCCTGACCCCTCTAAAGAGTGAAGCGGTAAAAAGTGGCAAAGACATGAAGCATTAATCAGATCAGTGGACCTCCCTGGTGGTCTAGTGGTTAGAAATCCGTGTGCCAATGTGGGGAGTGGGTTCGATCCCTGGTCTGGGAAGATTCCACGTGCCCGTGAGCCACCACTACTCTCGAGCCTGTGCTCTGCAACAAGAGATGCCAGTGTGACGAGGAGCCCACACACTGCAGTAAAGAGTAGTCCCTGCTTGCTGCAACTAGAGAAAGCCCTCCTGGAGCAAAGAAGACTCAGTGAAGCCAAAAATAATAAATACATAAAAATAAATCACTGATCAGAAATATCAGTGTCCTTTCTGGGACTGGTGAGAACAAATGAGTTAACACTGACAGGGAGCACAGAACTTTCCAAATGTCGACTGTAGTTTTCTCAATACTTTGTAGTGGAAGAGTCATGTGGGAGCCTCACTGCCCTCCAGGGACTACTGGGTTTGGGTTTGTGGGTGGCCTCGGGGGACCCTGGTGGCAGCTTCCAGCCTCTGTGGTGATAGGCCATCTCCTCTGTGTCGAGTCCAGAACTCCTGGTGCTGCGGTGGAGAGGCTGCAGCTCAGTAAGGGCGGGATGCTGACTCTCTCATACCAAGGATGCTCAGAGCTGATCGTGTCCCCGAGAGTGACCCAGGGCAGCCTCTGGGGCCACCATCTGAGACTATCTGGACTCAATGGTTTGCACAGACACCCAGCTGGGCGATGCCTCCACAGCTTCTGTCAGAGGCTCAGTTTTCCTGCACAAAAGGAAGAGAAACCTGCCTCCCCAAAGGACGGGCATTTCATGTAACTCTTCTGCCATGTTTCTCTCACCTCTCCAGTGGGGCTGAGCTCATAGAAAACTGGTGTTAAAGCACTTCAGCGAGAAGCCAGGGATTTGAAAGCCCCTTCTAACAGCTGTTAATGGTTGTCGATGAGCGGCAGACACCAAGGCTGGCGGGAAGAGAGCCAAAAATAACTCCACAGCAGTGTTTTTCAGGATTCAGTCATTTCTGATGCTGGAAAGGAGGGGCATGAGGAACTGAAGCAACAGCTCTAGGAAAACAGTGAAGGGGCTGGAAGGATGAGGGCCCTGGGCTGCTGTCTGCATGGCTCAGTCCTGTTACCACAGGACTTCTAAAACCTTTCTCAAAAACCTGGTATCTGAGAAAGACTCATACAAGAAAGTGGAAAGACAGGAAGGGAGACTGTCGTTGGAGGTGAACTGAACTCAGCCCCCTGCATGTAGGGGGTGGGCTCCATGTGCTTGGGCTGTGCACTAGGGGAGCTTTGTCACGATGGCTCTTTTGGTATGCGTTTTTTTTTTTAATTTTTTTAAATTTTATTTTATTGAAGTATAGCTGATTTACAATGTTGTATTAATTTCTGTGGTACAGCAAAGTGGTTCGGTTATCTATGTATACACGTTTTGTTCATATTATTTTCCATTATGGTTCATGACAAGGTATTGGATAGAGTTCCCTGTGCTATACAGTAGGATATTGTTGTTTATCCATTAATTACATTAATGAATACATGAGTGAACTCCCAATTCATCCCTCTGGGCAACCACAAGTCTCTTCTCTATGTCCGTGAGTCTGTTTTAAAACGACAAGCTCATTTGTGTCATATTCTACAATCTACGTGTAAGTGATATCATATGGTATTTGTCTTTTCTCTGACTTACTTCACTTAGCATAGTAATCTCCAGGTCCATCAGTGTTGCTGCAAATGGCATTATCTCACCTGTTTATGGCTGAGTAGTGTTCCGTTGTACACATAGCCACATCTTCTTTATCCATTCATCTGTCGATGGACATTTAGGTTGCTTCCATGTTTTGACTATTGCAGTTAGGGCTGCTATGAGCAGATGAGTTCATGTATCTTTCTGAATTATAGTTTTGTCAGGATATATGCCCAGGAATGGGATTGGTGGATCACATGGAAACTCTATTTTTAGTTTTTTAAGGAACTTCTGTGTTGTTTTCCATGGTGGCTACACCAATCTATATTCCCACCAACAATGGAGGAGAGTTCCCTTCTCTCCACTTTGGCGTGTGTTTTTCATCTGCATTTCATTCTGTGGGATTTACAAGCCCATTCCATGGTCGAGGAACTGGTTTAGGCATCTTCTCCTAAGGAGCCCTTCCCACTAACTCCTAGACTTGCCTGATTGGATTGCCTTCTACCATCTTTCTGTTCAACTTGTTTTCTCTCTAACAGAGATGTATAACACCGTGGGCTTCAGGAACTCAAAGTTTTTGTTTTCTTGTTTTTCCTAATAACCAGCCTCCGTTTCTGTTTTAAAATCATATCCTAATTTTTATCAGCCATCTCCCCAATAATTACAGTGACTTCTGTTTCTGTTTTCTTTTCATTTTTATAATGTATATACACAAGGGAGGATATTTTTTCCTGACGTTCTTCCCTATCACTCAATCCAGATGTTCACAAGGCACTTTTAAATCTTCCCACTCGCTTGCTGAAAATTCTGGTGCTCACAGTGAGTAAAACTAAGTCTTGGAATTCTATCTGAATAGTATCCTTGATCTTTCTGGGTCTGGCAAACAAGCCATCACCCAATCAAGATGGAGACAGGAAAGTGGCAGATGAGTCCAGCTTCGTTAGGGCCAAGTCATGCCAACATAACTTCGTCTCTGGTTTTGCTGGGATCATGCTCAGAGAATGCAGCAGAAATAGCACCTTAGGATTTCAGTATGGCGGCTGACATATATCTTAGGTCACTCTTTCAATAATATAAAAAATAGGGTCTGGAAGATAGTAAAATTAAGCAATCATTGGCTAGGTGACAGACGGAATGTCAACTTCAACCTGAGGGAAACCATCTGGTGATAAGACCTAGCCTTCTGCCCACTCTGTCATGCTTAACTTCTATCTCTGGCTTGGAAAGATTTGGGTGATAAGCTGTTAAGATATTCTAGGAATCAGATCAAAACCCTAAAAGATGACCATGGGCTTATATTATGGAGTAAATGTATAAGGATGCAATTTAACAAAAATAGATGTCAATTCCTATACTGGACTTTAAAAAGTCAATTTCGCACGACAATATAAACCGACTATTTTTTTTTTCCGACTATTTTTTTTAAAAGTGTTAACTCTGTAAAAAAAAAAGGATGGGAGAGTTCTGGCTTAATGAGATGTGTCAAGACTGTGACACAGTTGCCAGGAAACTTAATACAGCCAGAGCTACATCAAGAGATGTATTACAGAGATGGGGTTATAGTTTCCCTCAATTCTTTACTGTTCAGATCACATTGAGACTTTCATATTTAGTCCTTGTGCTGTATGTTAAGAAAAGACAAGACCACTATATTCTTCTACTTCTCTGTATATTCATTATATTAATTTTTGAAAGTTTGATATCAAAACTGCAACTAAAAATCTTAATTTATCTACTTAAAAAACTAATATATAGTGGAACTATATGTTACCTTGTTCTGTATTTCCCAAGTCTCCTGTAAATGTCATACTTTCATAATTTTTAAAAAGTTTTTTTTTTTTTTTTAAAAGAATAGGCCAGACTAAAAAGCATCATGATAAACACTGAATCTATGTCCCTGGTGGCCATGGAACCAGGGATGTTCAACCTAGAGAAAGGGAGACAACAAGAGCTGCCTTCAGAGAGCTAATGAGCGATCGTGGAAAGATGAAGTGAGATTTGTTCTCTTTCATTCCCAAGGGCATAAATAGAGCCACAGATGAAAATTAAAGGGAAGTAGATCTCTGCTAAAAACAAAAAAAAATTTCTAGTAATCACAGTTGTACAAAATGGGAGGGGCTCTCAAGCAGTGGTGTGATCCCTGTTGCTAAAAGTGTTCCAGCAGAGGCTGGAGAGGTACCTATGTCGCTCTCATAAAAGGATTCCAAATTGGATAAGAGATTGGACTAAGTGCCTTCTGACATGCCTCATCTTTTAACTTTCAATCCTTGATACTCCTCACTTTCTACCACAATAATGGAAAGGAGTTAAGGTTCTTAGTGCTCCTTAAACACCGACAAGCAGCAAAGTTCTTGCAAAAACTGACAAGCAACAAAGACAAGCTGGGTAGTATTTGCATTTACTCTGGATACCATTGGCAAAACATATGGACTTGTGAGTTAGCAAAACAAACAGAGCTTTCTTAAACTTCCCCAAGTCTTCTATAAGCCTGTGAACGACACATCTTTCAAGCTACTTTAGTTTGGAACTCTGACCTAGTCCAACCAGTCTGCTGAGATCGTGAACAATTTGCAGAGAACACAGGGAGCTTTGATAGAATGTAACGAAAGGAAGTATTAAAAAAAATAAAGGAGTCAGTGATTTCCTAAGTATGTAAATTTTCAAAGACCTTCGTATCTACTCAACAAAAATTCAACTGTACAGTTGCAGAACCTAGAAATTAAATAAATGCAGACTCAGCGGTATGAGTTTCAAGACATTTACACAGGCATTATTTCCAGGCATGACTTCCCTTGTTGAACAAGTAAGCCCTTTCTATTTAGGCCTGTCAGGGAAGCAAATGGAGTCTGTCACACGGAACTACAGTTTTGTTTGAAAGGATAGCGGCACGCCCCATCTTGTATTTTTTCAGGGCTTGACATAATAACAGCCATTAGAAAATATCATAAAAGCTGTACACACTATGCCATTCTGTACATGTTAAAATGTCAAGAGAAAATAGCCCAAAGCTTTTCCTCTTCAGTAATCTCTTGGATAGGTTTTAGGACTGAACCAGACAATCTCAATATCTTTTCTGATGAGTGGAAAAGAAACCAGAATAAGTGACCACAAGTACTGACAGAAGAGATGGAAGACATAAGGCAATGAAATAAGTGAGAAGAGGTGAGGGATATACTCTAAAACATGGCAACATGTACTGTGAATTACTCATGGTTGATATTCAAGAAACATCTGCAATCTATCAAGAATCATCACAGCTTGGGAGAGAACACACTTCTGTGCCAGCAACCTAAGGCCAAGGGAAAAGACATGCTCCTGCAAGGAAGGGAGCACCTGGAGGTCCTGGAGGTCATTGTTCCAGCTCCTGTTTAGACACTCATTTCCTGTTCTGATGATTAGGACCTCACTAATGCAAATTCTTGCATGGGTCTCTCAGGTCTGTGATCTTTTTTGTCTAATTAGCAATTCTAACGCGAATTCTGGACACAAAGTTGAGGTGAACAATGGAACTGGGCCTCAGGTTGTGAAGTTGGCACTGGAAGGACCTTCTTTTGACACTGGTCTCTGATGACAGATGGTGTTGTTGGTTCAGAAGCTGCCATTCCAGTTTTGTAAGAAGTAACAAGGAAGAAAGCCTGGGATGGGAAGATGATCATGCCCTTTCAGAAATCTCCTTTAACTCAAAGCAAGTTACAGTTACAAACAATATCATATATTGATATTTTGTTTCCAAAAAGAATTTAAGTGAATTCTAAAATCCAAAAATAATCTACTACAGACTGAGCAGCCAGTGGAGGTCAGACTGCTTAGGACTCAGGGAATTATCCAATTCAACAACTGATTGGAAAAAGGGGCCCAAGTGTGTAGGAAGCATGAAGGACGGTGAATTTCAGGAACTTCTGAACCAAAAGACAACTGCATTTTAAGTAAGAACAGTATGAACTAGATAGAAATTTGCCCCCAAGTGGAGTGGAACTAGAGTACTGCTACTGCTACTGCTAAGTCACTTCAGTCGTGTCCGACTCTGTGCGACTCCATAGAGGGCAGCCCACCAGGCTCCCCCGTCCCTGGGATTCTCCAGGCAAGAACACAAGTGGGTTGCCATTTCCTTCTCCAATGCAGGAAAGTGAAAAGTGAAAGTGAAGTCTAACTAATGTTAAACCTAGCAGAGGAGGGACCAGTGGATGTGTTGGGTAACTCAGGGGTGATTTTGATGTCTTTTGTCTTATGATGTAATGATAATAACATCTGGAAGACCCACACATGTGTACAAAATACTGTAGTGCTTACACTCACACACACACACACACACACACACAATATACATGCATCCAGAAAGATGATGAAACACCTACAGTTATAACATAAAAGCCTTACCCCTTGGACTCTGCTTGTTTGGTCTGTCTGAAGGCATTCCACTTTTTAGAACTTGTATGTTTTTCCTTTTGGGGAAGTAATGCTGTTAATGTGGCTTTTAAAAAGTTGTGGTTAAAAAAAAAAAGCCTAACATAAAATCTACCATCTGAATCAATTTCAAGGGCATAGTTCAGCCATATTAAGTATATTCACATTGCTATAAAACAAAGCTCCAGAATGTTTTCACCTTAAAAATCTGAAATTTGGTAACCATTAAACCACTCCCTTTGACCTCCTAGGACCCAGCCTCTGGTACCCACCAGGCTATTTCCATTTTTATGAATCTGAGTACTTTAGATACCTCATTTAAGTGGAATTGTGCACTATTTATCTTTTTGTGGCTGGCCTTTTTTGATTGATATGGCTTTTAAATAAATGAGGGAGGTGGGAAGGGAAGCAATGAAAGAGAGGAAGAGGGCAAACTCACCCTGGATTCTATTTCTGGCACTGGCTAGAAAGGGAGGTCCCTGGAGTGTTGTCTTGGGCTGGACATGTTACAGCTACTTAGAGAGGGTCCTCCCAGAGGAGTGGGTTCAAGGCCCATCATATCCATCAATAAACCTCTTTTGAAGGTCCTGTCAGAGTCCTGCTTTCAAGAACACTCTCTGAAGTCCACAAGATCTCAACGATTCTTCAAGAATTCCCATGAAAGGTTCTCAGCATCTTTCTGGGGGAGGAAGAATCTGAATCAATAAAGCCTCATTATTTTAAGCGTAGCCTCTGTCGGAATCTTGGAAGGAGCGCAGAAGAGGCCATGGAATGTGAATGAATAGACTCTGAGCTGCCAGAGCCTGCTCTTGAGGAACGAAATATGCTTAGAATGTGTGTCCCTTGTGGCTGCAGGCGGGGGGCACAGAAGGAAGGAAAGTTTGGGTTCAAAACTGAAAGGCAGTCTGTGAAATTCAGTCACATGTCAAAGGGGTCACTGGCAAAAAATGTCTGGGAACCACTGTGACACCCTGGCTGAACCTTGCAGGGCCACTCCCACCAACGCCGCCTCACATGTCACTGTGAACAGAGCCATGTCTTCAGCACAAAATCCCCCTTTCCCAACAAAACTTCCTCCCAGCGTCCAGAACGCAGGAGCATCTCCACATGGGAGCTAGACTCCAAGAGGCAAGTAACAGTGCAAACTGGGAGTTCACCTTTCATTTGAGTGGATGGAACGCAAATGACCAATAGGTTAATTAGTAAATGAAAAAACAATTCTATGAGAAGATTTATCCAAGGTAACCTTAATTACCCTTGCACAAGCCCGTGGTGAAATTCTCTGTAGATCTTCAATCTTTTGCCTTTCCCTCTGCCTCACTGCTGATGGCCCCCAGGTCCTGCCTTTCACCCACCCCATCCCACACGTCCTCTTTCAAGCCTGCTCCTCAGGCAGTTTTTCTTTCCCACCTCAGTTCAGGGCAACTCCCATCCTTCCGGTTCTTAGGGCCAAAATCTCAGTCATCTTGAATACTTTTCTTTCTCTCACATCCCACTTCCAATCAGCTAGTGGGAAGTCCTGGCAGTTTCACCTTCAAAACAGAGTCAGATTCCAAGCCTTTGCATTCCTCCCCTGCTACCACCCACCTCTACCCACAAACTACCTCTCGCTTGAGTTATTCATTTTATTTATTTATTTTTATTTGGTCACACTGTGTGGCATGTGGGATCTCAGTTCCCCAACCAGGGATCGAACCCATGCCCCCTGCATTGGGAGCATGGAGTCTTAACCAGTGGAATACCAGGGAAGTCCCTCGCTTGACTTACTGAAGCAATAATTAGTTGTTTAGTTGGTATCCCTACCAATGCTTAGTTGGTATCCCTGCTTCTGCTTTTGCCCCTCTGTAGCCTATCCTCAACCCAGCATCCAGAGCCATTCTTTAGAAAGACAGGCTGGATGATGTTACTTTCCTGTCTGCTGCTGCTGCTGCTAAGTCGCTTCAGTCGTGTCCGACTCTGTGTGACCCCGTGGACGGCAGCCCACCAGCTCCCCTGTCCACAGGATTCTCTAAGCAAGAACACTGGAGTGGGGTGCCATTTCCTTCTCCACTGTCCTATCTAGAACTGTCACGAGAGTGTACATTCCTCGGCTCTTTGTCTCGTCACAACAAAGATTTGGAGCGATGGACATTAAAGCCCTTGGCGCATCACAGCTCGGGTCTTGGACAAACCGTGTTATAGGTCTTAGGCAAATCAGTGTTACAGCTCTATTTTATTTAGAAGATAGCAGGAGAATCCATCCTCGAAGCAAAGTGTGAGGGCATGCCAACCCAAAGACTCGAAGAGAAGAAAGTGGAGGAGTGCTCTGGGGAGGGAGAGAGAGAAAGAGCGCACGCATGCGGGGGAGAAAGCGAGAAAGAAAGCGCTTTGGCTCCTCCTTTTATATGTTTTTTCCTCCATCTGGGCCTGCCCTATGCAAATTGGGCTTAGCCAGGAGTGCTGTTTGTTCTGTCTGAAGTCTTCACTCTGGTCCTTGGACCTTCCTTTGACCTTCCTTGTCTTTTAGCCACCGCCATTTTGGACTCCTTTTCCCTGTTCTACCTACCTAACAGAACCTTCCAAAGGATCCCATTTCACTGAGTAAAAGCCAAAGTCACTAATATGGACCATCATGCCCTCTACTTGCTGTCTCCTCTCAACAGGCCAGCTCAGACTTCGTCTGTTAAGTCACCTGTTTGGTGAGCCCTTTCTGAACTGTCATATCTAGAATTTCAGCTAGCCACCTAAATGTTCATGGACAGATGAACAGATATAGAAGTTGTGGTACATATATATAAAGGAATGTTACTCAGCCATTAAAAAGAATGAAATAATGCCATTAGTAGCATTATTGCAATTATCATACTAAGTGAGGTAAGTCAGATAAAGATAAATATTATATAATATCTTATATGTGGAATCTAAAAATTCCGATACAAATGAATTTATTTAGAAAACAGGAATAAATTCACAAACATAGAGACAAACCTATGGTTACAAAATGGGAAAAGGGTGGGGAGAGATAAATAGGGAACTGAGAGTTAACAAATACATACTATTATATATAAAATAGATAAGGTCTTATGTACATCACAGTGAACTCTATTCAGTATCTTATGAAAACCTATAATGAAAAAAGAATCTGAGACAGAATGTATATGTACATATATATATACACATAAATAATGCGTATACATGGGGCTTATATGTATATGTATATGTGTAACTCAATCATTTCGGTATATACCTGAAGCACTATCAATCAACTATACTTCAAAAAAAACATTTTTTAAGCTGCAATGCCAAAATGAAACAAAACAAAATTTCAACTCCTGTCCTCACCAACTACTAGGCTCCTTGCTTTATTTAACCCCTGTAATGTTGATCGCCAACTTACATATTCTTGCTTCTTATATGTTGCCTATATGGGAATGTAAGCTCTGGGAACACAGAGAGTGTTCTGTTCCCTGCTACACTGGGTGCATAGAAGGGCAGACACAGCTGGTGCTCAGGGCAAATCTGGCCAATGAATGAATGGCTCCCTCTGGTCACTAAGGTCTTAGTGCCAAAGTCTCCTCCTTGGAGATTCCTTCCATGTGCACCCTGTCTAATGTCACTTCTCTTTCTGTCTAGCACATCATCTCGTTTTATTTTGCTTTTAGCACTCGTCACAATCTAAAGTTACCTGTTTTCTTATTTGTCTCTTGCATTAAAATGTGGGCCCATGAGAGCGCCAGCTTGTTTTGTCCTGTTCATGGCTACACTTCCAGCACTTAGAACAGAGCTTGGCACAGAGTAGATGCTCAGTAAATGCTTCTACTGAATGGAGCACCTTTATGACAAAATCGATCCAAATCCATTATCTTTCCCCCCATTTTTTAAATCCAGAAAATTAAATGCACGTCCACATACCTTTCATTTCAGCTCAACAGCAGTTTTAAATTTTGCTAAATTTGCATGCTCTCCTTGATTGAACTGTGCCTGAAACTGTTTAATGCTTCTGGTGTTTTAAGCAAAAGAAAAAGTGTGATCTCTTCTCTAGATCTTTATTATCTATCTATACACATACATACACCCACACTCCACCACATAACCATTCAAACCTTTCCAAAACCATTCAAAAGTATATCATGACATTTCATTCTTAGAAACTTTAGCATGTATCTCCTGAGAACAAGAATATTCTAAAAAACCAAAATACCAATTTCCTACCCAAGAAAAGTCATGTTGGCACAGTGTTATAAATCACACTATACTGTCTGCATTCAGAGTCTCTAAATTGCTCCAAGAATGTCCTTCATAGATTTTTTTTCCAGTTTGGGAGCCTATTAAGACCACTTACTGAGTTTGGTCCCACTTAATTTTCTTTGACCCCATCATTTTGTCTTTAATGGCAGTGACACTTTTGAAAAGTTCAGGCCAGCTGTCTTGAAGAATGTCTCACAGAGGATGTTCAGCCATAAAACTATGTTCAAAAGTTAACCTAATTTATCCTTTTATTGTGTGGTTAGTTAACCAATTTAATATACAGAGTTCATTTTTTCTATTTATTTTAAATTTTAGAGTTTGCTGTTTTTCATCTTTTTTTTTGGCTACACTGTGAGGCTTATGGGATCTTAGTTCCCTGACCAGGGATTGAACCCAGGCCCTCGGCAGTGAAAGCGTGAAGTCTTAACCACTGAACCACTCAGGAATTCCCTACTTTTCATCTTTTTGATTAAATTTCAATTTCTTGATTACATAAAACATTTAAATAGTTCAAAAGTCAATACCAAATAAAAAGATACATTTAGAAAAGCCACTTGCATCTTAAATTCTTTCACTTTCTTTTAGCCCACTTTCCAGAGGTCACCTTTTCATAGCTTTTGTTTAGCTTTTCCATTTCTTTTATATTTTATATATGTATGCATTATAAATACATATCCATATTTCCCCTCATTTCTTAATCAAAAGGAAGCATACCATACCTAGTGTACGCATGCTTCTGCATCTTGCTTTTGCCTTCCAAAATATATCCTGGAAATTATTTCATATCAGCACATGAAGATCTTTTTTTTCCTCTATATGCAGTTGCATGGCTGTACATGCATGGATAATCCTCCATACATGTTGTTTTGTTACTCATAAAAACCCATTTTTTAAAAGCTGAAGGATAATTGCTTTACAGTATTGTGTTGGTTTCTACCAAACATCATCATGATAAACCCATTCTTCATGGGAAATAGATGGGGAAACAGTGGAAACAATGTCAGACTTTATTTTTTGGGGCTCCAAAATCACTGCAGATGGTGACTGCAGCCATGAAATTAAAAGACGTTTACTCCTTGGAAGAAAAGTTATGAGCAACCTAGATAGTATAATCAAAAGCAGAGACATTACTTTGCTGACTAAGGTCCGTCTAGTCAAGGCTATGGTTTTTCCTGTGGTCATGTATGATGTGAGAGCTGGACTGTGAAGAAGGTTGAGCACCGAAGAATTGATGCTTTTGAGCTGTGGTGTTGGAGAAGACTCTTGAGAGTCCCTTGGACTGCAAGGAGATCCAACCTGTCCATTCTGAAGGAGATCAACCCTGGGATTTCTTTGGAAGGAATGATGCTAAAGCTGAAACTCCAGTCCTTTGGCCACCTCATGCAAAGAGTTGACTCATTAGAAAAGACTTTGATGCTGGGAGGATTTGGGGGCAGGAGAAGAAGGGGATGACAGAGGATGAGATGGCTGGATAGCATCACTGACTCGATGGATGCAAGTCCGAGTGAACTCTGGGAGATGGTGATGGACAGGGAGGCCTGGCGTGCTGCGATTCATGGGGTTGCAAAGAGTCGGACACTACTGAGTGACTGAACTGAACTGATGGACTGAATTCTGTCTTCTCAAATTCATATGCTTAAATCCTCATCACCAGATAACCATATTTAGAGACAAGTCTTTTCAGGAGGTAATTAAGGTTAAATGAGGCTGTAAGGGTGAGGCCTTGAGCTAACAGAAGTGGCATCCTTACATGAAGAGGAAGGGACACCATTGTTCTCTTTTTTTGTGCACAGAGCAAAGTCCATGTGAGAACACAAAGAGAAGGTGGTCATGTGCAAACCAAGGAGAGAGGCTTTAGGATAAACCAAACCTGCAGACACCTCAGTCTTGGACTTTTAGCCTCCAGAGCTGTAAGAAAATAAATTTGTTGCTTACGCCACCCATTCTGTGGTACTTTTGTTACGGCAGTCTGAGCAGACTAATACTTGGATCCTAGAAGAGTTAAAGAGCTATAGATTTCCCTGGAAAACAAGCCAATGATTGATTTCAGAGAAAAATCACTTTTTAAAAAACTGAAAAGACATTTCTGGAGGCTCCTGGGGAGGAAGTAAGGAAGAATCAGCATTCCACTGACCACAGAGTAGGAAGCAATTTGCATTAAGTTGCTTTGAACACCAGTGTGAGCCTTACAGGTGCAGGCCCACTGGAGCATCACTTTCTATTTTGGCTCACTCCTGAAATCTCAGTCACACACGTGTCAGTTGTCTTCTTGCAGACTTTGGGCGTGAAGGAGGGAAACCATCTCATTATTGCAGGGCCCTCAGCAGTCCAGGCTTTCAAAGATCCAGGGATGGCCTTATGGTGTCTTCTTTGAAAAAAGCCAGGCTGAGGATGGGAGTAGCTTCTTTAACTTT
This sequence comes from Oryx dammah, assembly GCF_014754425.2. Classification (NCBI taxonomy): domain Eukaryota; kingdom Metazoa; phylum Chordata; class Mammalia; order Artiodactyla; family Bovidae; genus Oryx; species Oryx dammah. Next base: position 47,720,405 of record NW_024070188.1, on the reverse strand, counting down.
TGGTTTGTTTCTGTGGTTGCTCTAGGTCTCTGTTGTTGCACGCGGACTTTTTCTAGCAGTATGCGGGCTTCTCACTGTGGTGGCTTCTCTTGTTGCAGAGCACAGACTTTAGGTGTGGGCTTCAGCAGTTGCAGCACGTGGGCTAAGTAGTTACGGCTTGCAGGCTCTAGAGCACAGGCTCAGTAGTTACAGCACATGGGCTTAGCTGCTCCTCAGCATGTGGAATCTTCACAGACCAGGGATCGAACCCATGTCCTAGCCTTGGCAGGCAGATTCTTATCCTTCAAAGTTGCACAAGATTTGACTAGACAGTGAGAATTTCCTTCTCTATCTGGAGATGCAGAAGGTCAGAGTCTTGGAAAACATCTGCGCTATTTTCACTGAAAATAACACTAGTAATTTCCAGAGGAGTAACTCTAGAGAATATATAGGAAGGAAGACCATCTGTAAGTTTCAATGATCATGGTAAATTGAAATATGAAAAAAGGGCTTAAACTTTTAATAAGAAGGAACTAGAAGAAATCTATTCTCTTTACCGCTTTGGGGGTTAATTTTCATTTCACCAATGAGACTGTGTGTGGTTTGGTGCAAGTTAAGGACTCTAGTCTCTTAGTCAGGAGCATGGAGGGCCCTGAGCTGGAAGGAAGGGACCAGGAGCACTGGTACTTCTAGAAAGAAACCTGATGGGGTCACAGAACTTGTGAAATCACACATTAATACTATACTGCAGAGTCGTTCATTTTCCAGCATCATGCTCCACACTCCACTTGATCTCCATTCCTTCCTTCCTTTCTATCCACTGAACTGTTCAAATAACCTTTTTATTATCGCAGAAATGTAATAATGTATGCTGTAGGAAATTGGAAATTCAGAGAAGCAAAACAAAACCCATCACGTTCCCACCATTCACAGGTCACCACTCTTAACACTTTAGCACATGCACTTTGTCTCCTTTACACACACACACTCACACTTATAGTTTGTATTTTTTAACCAAACTAAGATCATACTGGGCCTACTGTTTATCAGTCTGCCTTTTCCAATTGTTACCAACTTTCCATTTCAGGGAAATTTCCTCTAATATCCAGACCACATTTGAATTTATACAATTTCCCCTCAAAGGTTCTCTATAACTGGTTTGTTCAAATGGGTAACCACTCCAGGACCATATTCTGCATCTGGTTTTTAAATCCCTTAACTCTTGTTTAATTTAGCATAGTCCCACTTTTATTACACTGACTCATTGAAGAAATCAGGTCATTGTCCTGCAGAATGTCCCACCTTCTGGATTTGCCCCATTGCTCCCTCAGGCTGTTGTTATGCTTGTTTTTCTAATCACTGGTTTTCCTCTAACTGAAAATTATATCTAAAGGTTTTATGAGGTCAAGTTACACACAGAACACGTCATTGAGAAGGGTGTGTATTTCATGGATATCATCAGAAGACATCTAACACCAAGGTGACTCATCAGGAGTGATGCTCAGACTGATTCCTGCCTGGGTTTGTGTGTGGAGCCTGTGTGTGTTGTTACTTTGTATCTTGTTCTGTTGCTTAGCTACTGTACTAATGTCCACCAAACATTCATCATAATGGCTTTAACCATAAGCGAACACCTTTTCTGAATTTGTTCCTAACACTTTAAAATACATGACACTGGATTACAAACGCCCTGGAGATATTTCTAGAAGCTCTGTCCTCCAGAAATTCAGTACAGTAAGTCCCTTACATACAAAACTTCAAGTTGTGAACTTTCAAAGATGTGAATGTATGTCTGGTTCCAGCAAGGAACCAGAATCTGTGCCATCAACATCAGACGTGAGTGACACTGCAGCTTGACTTCCATCTCCTATTGCTGACCATCCTTCAGCTCTGCCATCTCCCACCTTCTCTCTCTCCTCCCATCAGTAACGCTTCTTGCCTGTTCACGCGATGCCAGCCCCTGTATGCCAGCTGATGTACTCCTGTACTTCTCAAGGTCCTGTACTGTAAAATTAGAAACATTTTATTTTGGGGGTTTGTTTTTTATGTACATACTATTTGTGTGAAAAGCATTATAAACCTATTACAGTACAGTACTATATAGCTGATTGTGTTATTTGGGTATGTAGGCTAACTTTGTTGGACTTTACAAACAAGTTGGATTTATGAACACACTTTCAAACAGAACGCATTCGTATGTATTTTCTTGTAGGTCCTTGCATCCATCTGCGCTATGTAAGGTGTGATGATCACAATATCCCCTGGGAGGCATACTCCCTAAAAGGTCATTTACGGAGCTCCTCTATAGGTACCTTCAGTCCAGTAAACTGTGGAGGCTTAACTATTTCACAAATAAACAAAGATAAACTTAAAACCAGTCATCCAGAGAAGACTGTTCTTAGTGGAGGAACCAGCGATGAGAGTTTCAGTGCAGGAGTTCAGGGTTAGCCCTGGCCCTTTTTTCTCTTCTCTTTTCTCAGCTGCTGTTGCTGTTTAGTTACTCAGTTGTGTCCACCTCTTTTCGACCCTGTGAACTACAGCCCTCCAGTCTCCTCTGTCCATGCGATTCTCCAGGTAAGAATACTGGAGCGAGCTGAATACTGGAGTGGGTTGCCATTTCCTTCTCCAGGGGATCTTCCTGAACCAGGGATTGAACTTGAGTCTCCTGCTTGGCAGGCAGATTCTTTACGGCTAAGCCACCAGGGAAGCCATCTCTCTTCTCAGAGGGGTCAGCAATTCCCAGTTGTCTCAGCCATGCCCTATGGGCCTGTGTTCCTCATATCCGTATCAGCAGCTGTGCACTCTTGGTGCCTTGTGAACATATAAAGCGCCATAGATAGACACGAAGGCTGGACAGCTTCTCTCTCCACTGATGAGTCCCACACTCGGTTTTTGGGACCTCTCAGCTCATCACTAGGCACAAACCATTGTCAGTTCATGTTGGGACCAGGTGAGCCTCCTGACTGTGCCCTCTATCTGAAGTAGTCTATGAACCCATCCATCCAACATTCCATTGCTAGACAGCTATTTCTTAAATTTCTTTTTATCATGTTCCATTTGGGCTCACTTTTTGGCTCACAACTATTGGCTACTCAATCAAGATTAAATTCTTTGTCTAAACTTTATTCTTTCATAGAATGCCCCATGGAATCTGATCCTATTTTGAATTATTTCTCCAAACCTACCCTTTGTGCTAATCAGAGATGACGCCTCAAGGCCCTGTTACTACTTCTTTTGGGACCTTCGTAGCATCAGCATCCTTTCCTGAAGGATTTCTTTCTTCTCATTCCCTGAGAAAGTCTGATCAATCTGGTAAGAGTTGGTTTTAGGAGATGGAAGGAAAACCCCATCACACCACCCCATTGGAACCTCAGCAGCAAAAACAATGGCTAACACGTGGCGTGGCATCTACAATGAATGCTTTTGAATTGTTCACACCTTTTGATTTCTATGGTTTGCCTTGATTATTCAACTATTAATATATTATAAGCTCTTTGGAGGAGATGGTCTTATTTGATATTTCTAAGTTAAGGCCCTCCAAGTCCATTCCTCTTTTTCTATGAAGTACTGTCCTTAAGCCATCTTAAAGGCTTAAAGGACCTGTTTGTCCTTTAAGCACACACACATCTCTGGAGGTAATTCTGTGTTTGTTTCTACCCTATCCCAGTGTCCAGCATCTTGCACTATTATAAAAATATCCTTGAAAAGAGCTGAGATCCCCCACATGTAGCCAGGATACTATTTCTTCTGCTAGCGAGAAAGAACATCTGGTCGACATCTACCGTAATAGCCTCAAACAGGAGGCGAAGAGAGATTGTTGAACAGAAAAGGAAAGGTCATCTCATTTCGCCCCATGAATATCCTACAAATCTGAAGGATTTAAGTCACCTGCCACCCAAACCCCAGAGTTACAAAAGGTGTGCTTCAAACATCTTCTCTTAGAACCCTGCATATTTCTCACCCCTGAATCTTTTTTTTTTTTTTAATTTTTACTTTACAATTTTATATTGGTTTTGCCATATCACCCCTGAATCTTGGTGGTCCATATTTTTAATCTTCCCACCTTCCTAGTTGTAGGATACCACTTAATTCCTGGGATACAACAGCTCTGCTTGGCAGAAAGAATATTCTCACATAGTCTAGGGTATTCCTTGGAAGGAAGAATGACAGCAAATGTGACAGGGTCTCTCGTGGCACAAGACTGCTTATCATTATGGAGCGAGACCCTTGAAGATCCTATCTCTCAGTAGACATTTTCCTGGTCCTTTAGGAACTTTCCTGTTTTTCCCACCCTTCTCTTTTAGTAAGTAATAAAGTAAGCGTAGTAGATAAGTTGTGAGAAGTCAGAGGGTATGTAACTCCATCCCAACCTGTGCCATTCCGCATGACTTGGCACCCATGCATGTGGCCGTGCTCTCTGAGACCTGCTCTATTTTACCTATTTCTGGCCGCTGATGCCACCTCTGCAAATAGCATCATCCCTATACTACTTTTAGGAAGAATAACCTGTCATTCGGGTTTGCATCTGGAGAAATAAAAAGTAAACAAACCAAGAGAACAAAAATGGAGACTCAGAAATAAAGAATCGGGAAAAAATGAGTAGTGATGACATTTATTTAATACTCTTCTCTATACAGCAGAAGACAAAATGAAATTGTTGTTACTTCAACAAGCTGGAGGCCTGTAATTGTGACCTTCCATATCCTTCCTTTGATTTCCTTCTAAACTCAGGAATCTTTTGTTGGCTAAATACCAGCCTTTTTTTTTTCCCCATCCCCGGGCCAACTTTTTGGCTTGCTTGGGAACAGCTGCCAGTTCTCTGTGCTGCCAATCAGTCAAGAAACGTGCTCACATTGAGGGCCTGGCTCCATCCCACCCAGGGTGCTGAACGCTCTCACTTTTTCACACACAGCCTTTGCCAGGCTGCACACAGAAGTCCAGCTCAGACAGGAAAGCTCACTGCATCACCAGTGAGCTCAGAAGAGGTGCCAATGTCAGTGAAAGAGACTGTCAACATATTTGAGGAGTCGATGGCACAATGAAAGATTTTGCTATGCGTACCAAGTAAATGAAGAAAAGAACACTTCTGAAATATCAGGAAACCAAAAGTGCCATTGTTCACTTGCTCCCTGAAAGCAAAACCAATCTACCCCTTTGTCTGGTCTGTGATTTGGTTAAGAACCCAAACAAACAAGAAAAGAAACAGAAAGGTATTAACTGATGAATGCCAACAACTATTTTACTTTCTTTATGTTTCTAAGAATAGCCTTTTCTACTGAAAACCACACACCACTACAATGCCTGGATATGCTCCCTTTTATTCAGGAATTTTCTGAATCAATTTCCTGCTTTACAACTTGTCCAACTAAGATTCCAGGTGTTCTCACTATAAGAAGGGTCCCTTTCCAAAGTTGTCTGCTTGTATAGAACACCTCCAGAAATGTCACGGGCACTCTGACAATAGAGCTGAAACCTGAAGATATTTGGGGACATTATAAGTTTCTGAATGGAATGTGAATCCATTAAAACGATTAGGTAATTTTACTGATATCCTCCCATTTGCGCCAAGTGGTAGAGCTGCCAAAGAAAAGACAGAATCAAAACCAATTCTTGGATTCCAACTCTGAGTAATTTGGTGTGGAAACTGTATTTTCTTGTAACTCATTTAAAAAACACACCACGCTTTCACTGTTTAATTGCAATCTCAGTTTTCAGGAAGCAATGAGAAACGAGATCTATAATCGATGTTTCTCTCCTGTTCAGCTTTCAGTCTAAATGGTCCTGCATTTTTATTGGCAAAGGAGGGTAGGTAATAACAGTGAACAAGAAACCTATTCTAAGAAGCACTGGCTCAAGTGAAGTACCACTATACCGTGAATGACTCAACCTTGTACTCAAGAGTGATTACTCTGCATCAATAAAGCCATGTTAATTGGACAATGGCTTGCTGCCAGCTCATGTTGGCATGACCTATAGCACCCCTGGCTGGCAGCTATTATGTCTATCACACCTTTTTTTTGGGGGGGGGGGTGGTAAGCTGGATGGGAAGTGGAAATAATTTTGAAAAAAACCATCCCAAGTGCTATTTAACTTCTTATCATGAATTAAAAGTTTAATTAAGTATCCTGTTAAAGGCCTGGGTTCTATGATTAAATATGACAAAAATAATACTTCTGATTCCTGATCAAGTGAAGAACTTTATAGCTCTGAACTCTTGTCTTTGAAGCTATTACTAATTTTAATTGAAATAGCTAACAGATTCCGTAACAGAGCAAAGAAAGAAATGTACTGGATGTTTAATTCATATAGAGAGAAGAGTTTTAAAATGAATAGATACACTGAAAACTACTTCTACAAAATTTAATTCAAACAACTTTACTGTCAAAGGTTTTTATAAATGGACCTATTTTAAAATGTTGATGACCGTTTTCATCCTACATTATACAGGGGGAAATAGGTATAGTCAAAGAAAGTCTTAAAACTGGCTTTGAAATCAGGTCACTTAAAAATAATTCTTAGACAGGTCTTAGTTTTTTGTCTACTTAACTCCTTCTACTATGCCAAAAGAGGAACACATCTCTGCTTAAAGTTCTTTAAATAGGACTTACTGGCCTCAGGATTTAGAAAATGTAAGAGGTTTGGAAATAGCTTATCTATTTCAGTTTTAAAATTAGCTATTGCTGTGGCTATTTTCACCCCAGATTTCCTTCCCTCTGAAGCAGTGCCACTAAGCAGCCTTCAGAGATGGAATCACAATAGCATTAACACCCCATTTTGTGGCTTTGCTTTTATTGCACCCCCATCTGAGACGGAGGCCCAGATTTCAGGGCTGGAAGTCACCTCTGTGTAACTATAAATATGTTCTGCCTTGAGGCAGTTCAAAATTATCAGCATGAGTCTAGGACTTGAAAACTTCTTACTTGCCAGCAAGTAGTTACCTGGGATATTTTGACTTATTATTTATTTGCTTTTTTTTTTTTTTCATCTGCTGCCAAGTCTCACTAATGCAACTTGGAAAATTGCACCACAGCTTTTAATGAGGACCCTGAGGTAAGAGTCATTTCATCAGAGAAGGTTGTGCTTTCCTTCTAGGGGAATAATAACACCTACTGTCTACATAGCACCATCCTTCCAAGAAGTTTAACTTATCACATTTCATTAATCTGAAGAGCAGACTTGAAAGGCAAACTGTTACCCAGTATTGTTACTCCCTGCATATACACATGGACATTGATATCACTAAATGAAAATAATTATTTTCAAGATACTTCTGGAATGGTTAATAGAGTAGTGATCTACATTTTCTACAAGCTGTCTGTGTTCTAGGTTATCAAATAGCCCAGGGGTTCTATAGCTCTTGAGCTGTCATCTGTGAACTCTCGTAAGACCATCTCCAAAAGATCAGGGAGGATTTACAAACAGAAGTAAGCGCACATCTCTTCTGAAGCCGAATGATTCTCTCCTTTCCAGACCAATCTGCTTCCCATCTCCCTGGTCTTTCCCTACCTCTCAATCCAGACATCTTGCCTCTCTTTCTGACCTGCAGGATTTTTTTTCTCTCCCTCCAGTAGGAACCTAGAAAAATTCAAAGACCATCAACTTGTCACCTAGGTTAGGTAGCCAGGGATCATCCAGTTCAACTCCACCAATTTTGAAGGATGAACCTTGCTAAGTTGAATATTCCTACTTGCTCAGGAGATCCTACCCCCTTTCAAGTCCTCAAGAGCAATTCTTTTAGGGACTAGTCTTGTGTCTCCCATATCAACAAGTTTTATCTGTCTTTTGGAACTTTCCCATCCACCCAAGTATGAGTCAGGATGAGCTCTGCTGTGCAAACAAACACACACTAAGTCTTAATGCCTTAACATAAAAGTTAATTCCTCATTCATGTCACAGTCTGATTTGAGTCAGATGGCTCTCCTCCAACAGTGACTCAAGAATCTAGGTTGTGGTTCCACTACCCAGGAGTTCTCTGACACCAGTTCAATGGATAAAAAAGAACATGAAGAGCTCACGCTTACTCTTAACTGCCTCAGGCTAGAAGTGACATGTGACTTCCTCTCACCTTTTACTGGCTGGATCTAGTTACCCAGCACAACTAATTGTGAATGTGATCTTCTTGTGTGTGCAGGAAACAGAGGAAAATTGGATATGAGTGAATATTGATAATCTTTATCTTTAGGGGCAAGTGTGCTGGAATTTCTCCCTACTGAAAACAAAAGCCAAAAGAAAACCTCTTGTGACTCTATTTCCCTCCAGTTTCTGGCTCACCTCTCTACTCGCTTTAAATCAAAGGCTTAAAAAAAATGTAGCCTATATGAACTTCTTCAAATACTTCTCTTCTCACTAGAACAGAACCCAACTGGTGTTTGCTCCTATTGCTTTCCCAAGTGCTCAATGAAATCATGAATGGCTTCCAAATTATTGGATGGTCAATTTTCAACCTTCACCTTAGCTCACTACCAACTTTATCTGACATAGTTGATCACTCTTTCCACCTTGAAACACTTTCATTACCTGGCTTCTGACACACTACAGTTTTTTTTGGTTTTGCTTTTCTTTCTATTTCAATAGCTGCTCTTTCTTGGTTTACCCTATCACCTCTTCTTTTTCTCCATGACCTCTTAGTTCTGGAAAGACTCAAGAATCAATCCTAAGACCACTCTATCTCTCTCTTTTTTTTTCTATCTATACTTATTCACTCTCTCTTTTTTTTTCTATCTATACTT